>NW_027509208.1:3355000-4097500 GCF_051911475.1 Siphateles boraxobius | reverse complement strand
ATGAATTAATTTTTTTGCGGATATTACACAAGGCACCTTTAAAGTGCTTCAACGGGCTGTGCACGATCACAGCTGAGGAAGAGGGTCTTATCTAGCAAAAATCCAGAAAAGTTTTCCTCAAAAAACGTATTTTCTCCTCCACTTAGGAAAGAAAGACATGGATATCTTGGATGACATTGGGGTGAGTAAATTATTAGGAAATTTTAATTTTGAGGTGAACTAATCCTTTAAGCTATGCTGAATTCATTGCTGCTATAGACATTCAAAAATAGTCATGTCAAGTCCACAGAAAACTGAAATTTAGTACCTGATCGAGGGCTACTCCACACTGGGTGCTCAATGTCAAAGTTCAGGTCAGGAACAGAGGTGTTCTAAACAAGGAAAGATCCACAATGCTTTTGATTCATGCTTAATTACTGATGTTTTTCTACAAACCAAAAAATGTATTATAATAATAATTATAATATGAGCTGGACAGTCTTTCAAAGAAGAGTTTTTCCTTTCCAAATGCCATTAAAAAAAAAAAATCAAATTCCAAGAAAAACGAATGTGTGATCCGGTGTGACTTGTTTTGACAGATTTGACTCACATAGCCTACACTCTCCACCAGCGCCTCCAGAAGCTCGTCAGCGTCCCCAAGATCCTCCAGATCATCAAACAAACTGATATCTGCACAGGTAAAAAAGACAGTGTCCTGAACTTAAGTATGACCAATGGTAGCAAACAAACAAAGTGCTGAAGGCATGAGAGCAAGACAGACAGGAAATATAGGCTATCCATTTCATAAACCTTCTTTTGTGTCCAGGTCAAGCAACCATTCAGCCTGAGGCATTGTAACACAGGTAATTTGGTTTCCATTCCAGTTTATTTTATATGTTAACCTAAACCTTACTGACACATTGGGATTAACTAGTATAGTATAACTAGACCATGTTCACAAGACAATCAACATAATAACTCACAATCCAAAACATGAAGTGATGAACAGTCGAATACAAAAGGTGTTAATATTTTTCCTTCAACTACTTAAATTGATTGAAATCTTAAACCGAAGCCACAAGACAACACTACGGATGAATGGGAAACGAGTTCACCAGTCGGTTGACGAAATCGCAAACAAACCACTACTATATTAAGTCACTCCACAATGAGCTTGATCTAAACTCAAATATATTTTGCTAATCGTAAATCTAACGTTAGTAGAATACGTCGGTAGTACCGACGCTTCTCGAAAGAAGCACGCGCTGTTTTCTAGAAAGTGTATCTTATCTTACCCCACTCTCCATCCTGATCGATGGAAATGTCCCCTGCTTCCTTCATCATCGACTGATTCACAAAATCTAACATCAAATCCGACGACATTATGCCTTGAACACATTAGTAACGTTTAGAAGTGTGTCGGATGACGGACAGTGTCACTGGTTATAGATGAGATCTGTGTGAAGATGTAAACACGCATTTCCCGATTCTGATGAAACTACAGAACAATAATGCAGCAAGTACACGTCTAGTTTTACGGTAACGCTACGGGTGCCGGAGTGGGTCTATATGTCAAACACAGGCCTGTAAAAGACTGTTGTTTTTTATCTCTAAGCCACATGGTGGCAGTAGATATAGACGGTAAAAAATAAACTATCTGCAGTTCAGTTTGTTGCAGTCACGATTAATCTCATTTAGAAAGATACTTTAGATAAAAGATCAAAAATACATATTTTACAATTAATACATTTTGGTCGTTGTAATAAAATATTTACAGTAGCTAACGTTACGTTTTAATTGTTACGTCGGCTAAAATATATATATATAGGCCTAGTATAGTATAACTAGACCATGTTCACAATACAATAAACATAATAACTTACAAACCAAAACATGTAGTGATGATTAGGCTAAGTAAAATCGCCTAGTAAAATCTTCGGTTCACTTCAGCAATGAATCATGTCGATTCAATTATTCGATCAGAATTGTCTGATTCCCATTTCGTTGGGGGCTACGTTTCTTAAAAGCATTTCTTAAATGTTTCTTAAAAGCAGACCACTTTGTGAAATGTTTCAACTAATCAATTGAAAAGATCTGACTCAAAAGAAGGATTAATTTGCCAATCAGACAAATTAAGGAATGCATTGGAAAACCCGGTTGACATTGCATTGAAGATTTGCATTAAAGTGTTCAATTGACTTTTGTATCATATACCGGTTTTTTTAAACCCATGCTTTCCTAAGGTTTCCAAGAGCATTGATTGCTACTCTTAGTTGAAAGACCTAACTAAACAATAATCACAACTGAGACTCGGAATTGTATTACTATAGCCTATAAGAGATAGTGCAGGCTATTTTCAAATAGGCTATAGACGTGTAGTACTGCCTGAAACCTGACACTTTGACATTTGACTATGTGAACTATAAGCCAGCCTTGGCCACCACTGGATGTCCTATTAAAAGCATCAGTGTTGGATAAATTAAAAGATGCAAAATATGTAACAAATATTAGACAAGAATAATTGTCTTTTTTTTTTTGGAGTGACAGTAGAACAAAATATAACCTATACAGAACGATTAACAGGCTCTGGAGCTACTAATTATGACTGTCACTGACATACACGTAACAGAATTTGGGCAAAAAATAGGAATATTAATGTTGTTTTGTAAAAACCAATCAGCTGAGCTGTAGGGTATAGCTAAATAGGTTGCTTATATGGCTGTTCATCTTTTCTCATCCTTGTTAAGTTACTAAATGTTAGACCAGCAGGTCACAATGACTGACTTGAAGATCTGGAACAGGTGTTCATAGCCATAATCTTGTTGGTCTTCCCAGGACATTGTCAGCTTAACCTGAGGTGGTCTACAGCAATCTCAGCTGGATCTGAACCTCTCTCACACTTTACCATGCATGGAACGTTCTTGTGTTTTCAAAAAACATAAACCTATCGTTTAACCTACAATTTAAAATCTGGCCATCAATTTATCCAAAATTCAAGCAAGTGTACTGAAGTTGTGATAAGAAAACACAACCGATTCAGAAGGCCTAGGTTTAACAAGTCAGTTTTAAATAAATAAAAAAATTTGCCATATGAATATGGGTGAGGTTTTTATGTTAACCCATGTTAAGCACTAAAAAAAAGTAATTAATTCCGAGTGTTTTAAGATAAAAGCCTCCAATGAGTTGACTAATTTGTGTGAGTGGGTTCTTTTTTGTGTTTTAGCCAATCATGAACCAGTATAATCCATTCAGGTTAATTGTGTATAAACCCACCATCCCCCTCACACAAACTGTCTGAGTATTAACAGGTTAATATAACGCATGTGAAGAGCATCCATTTGGAATGGATTAGAGCTTTGAACACCATGTCTTTATGTTGCCATAGGAACTTTGTTCAAAAACATCCTTGCTGAGTCCGACTTCAGGTTTTTTAAAAGGTAAATCAAAAACAAGCAGGCAAAAAAAAAAAAACACCTTCATTTCTGGGGGGTCATAACGTAATTGAAACTTATTTTGAGAATTTTTGTCTCTTATATTTGCCCTTATAAAAAAACAGTGAATAATGCAATCAAAGCAGACCATACAAGCTTCCTGCTGGAAAACAGATGAAGAACGAAATATATAAAACCGAAGGATTCACAATTCCATAAAACCACCCCCACTCCTCGATTTGCACTTGCATCTCTGTGGGTGCAGGAGAAAGCTTCAGTCAGGAAGCTTCAGAGAGTAAGCAAACAGACATTTCACAAACATAGCCCTCTGCTCACTTCATCTTTTGTTTGCGTGATGGATATCCTCTGAGATTGATGAACACAGTTGTTGAGCATTGTCTCCTCAAAGCGACAACAGAAGAGGATCACTTATCATCTCAGCTTGTGTGAGGGGGATTTGTGTTGGATTTGGAGAACAAATTAGTGGAGTGTAAAGTAGAAGGACAGATTGAAAGGAGAGCGTTTGTGGGTTGCCAGTTTCAGGAATAGAAAAACATTTCATAACATGCACAGAAATGTTCAGTATTCACACACTGACACAAACTTGTAGGTCTTCATCCTTTGGTTTGTGTCTGGATGTATGATGTAGAGTTAGCAGGTGGCCTAGGTCTGGGGTGCTGGGGGTGGGACGTGGCTGGGACACATTGTTTGTCTGGATGGGTTTGTGAATACAAAGGGATTACTGCATATGGTTTGGCTCACTGACAGCTCTGACTCTGTGTGTGTGTGTGTGTGTGTGTGTGTGTGTGTGTGTGTGTGTGTGTGTCTCTGATTATCTTTGAGATAAGAAGGCAAAAGAAACATGATGGAGGTTAAAAGGGGCAGACTCAGAAAAAAATAAAAAAATAAAAATATGTTGAAAAAATCCAGGGCCGTTTCTATGGCAGATGGTGTTAAACGTGTAATCAACGTGACATGCCAAATGTTCGACATCATACTTTATTCACATTTTACATTCATCAAATTTATTATTAGCAGTTATGACACATGAAACTGACTGCAACTTGTTTCCTCGTGTTTAACCCAAAATGGCTATAAAATAAGAGAACCTGAGTGAAAAGAAGAGGATAACAAATTGCAGGCCTTACACCATGTGCCACCATTAAGCCCACACAAAGAGAGCAGTGACAAATGACCGTTTTAATTCTTCGGTTTGACTTTAATAAATTAACATGGTCTAATAGACTTAAAGAAGGGGGTTCAAACAGAAAGCCTTGATTGGTGTGAGATGGGTTGGAAAAAAAGCCATTCATCTTGTTTACCATGGTCTTGTGTTCTTTAATAGGTCATTTACAATGAGGGGACAGAGTATGTGGGGGTTGTGGGATGGGATGGGGTTGGCTTATAGAGGGAACCTAGAGAGAAGGGCCTTGTGAAGTCACTGGTCATTTAGAGCACTAACCCCACACTAGTTCAAGACTGGTGAATGCTGGTGAATTCTGAATAACCTTCGGTGGTAGTGAGAGCTCACCCCTGTATGACCCCACACTCTTAGGAACAGTCTGGGGGGATTTCAAGGAGTCTTTGAGCCACAACACATGAAACCAAGCGGCCAGACAGATGTCATTCACAAAAATCATTTTATTCCTGTTTTGTTTTCTACTTTTGTATTATATCAAAATTAATAACAAGTTTGATTTAGCATATTTTATACGAGTTATTATGCCGAATGCAAACAAATGTACTTAAAACAAAAAATAAACACAATATCTACCAATTACATGTAGGCCTATACATTGCAACACACTCTCATGGCAATTCATACATATTTTAGTGAATTGGTGGCTAATTCATATTTAATGAATATCTCATTCCAATGTGTCCATACTATACGATTAGGGGTGGACCTTCATTTTCTTAAAAAAAAAAATCATGTTTCTGTACTAATCACATCATACAAATTCATGTGAAATTGCCAGCTTGGGAAATAGTTACATTTTCTCTTGGGACCGGGTTGATAATTGCTTAAATTCTACCCTTTGCCTGACTGAAATGATGCTATTCCTTTTGGCAATCCTAAGTAGATCACGGAAACTATTAGCATCAATGGTCTCTTTCTAAGCCTTACATACGTTTAGAAAGCACAGTCCTGATTCTTTTAAATTATTTTTACTGGTGTAACTAAATTTAGTCAAGTTGTTTCAGTCATATTAAATAAATGTTTTACACATTTCCCCTCCACATTTTTAGGGTTCCTGACCATGCATTTTATCGTGTCCAGCTTGGTACTATTGCTATTGATGGTTGAATGATTCAGTAGCCATTGAAGCCAAGATCTTTAAATTCAAAGGAAATACATTAACTTAAAATATGTATACTTTGAATGCAATGTAAGTTGCTTTGTATAAAAACATCGGTCAGATACATAAATGTAAATGGTTGTTCTTTTATAGCATGTGTTAAGGCCATGTCATAAATAACTTTGCAATATATTTACTTGTGTTTCTAAATAGTAATTATTAGTCATGGTTATACTGTTTAAATGTTATTTTGTATAAAGTGTTGTACACATGTTCTTAAATCATCTGTCTGGCTGTGTGTTATCTGATTGTTGTCGTTTGTGAAACCCCTCCTCCCCGCCTCCCCCTGAGCGCGGCCCCGACCCAGCCAGCAGCGCCGCTGACTTCAGTTCACTCGGGCCGGGGAGAGGAATTGAGAGGGGTGGCGCGCGGCTCCAGGACTAGACCTGACAGTAAACTGACTCGGAATGGATACTCACGACACATATTTACATCTCCGTAAGTCATTTCCTGTTGCTGCTCTTCTGTATCATATTTGCGCAGTTGCCCGTGCTGTTTGCTGCCACACGCGTGCGTGTCGTCAAAGTTTAATTAAACAACTTCGCTGTTGAACTTCAGTTCAGACTGATTATTTTCCTATCAACCCGCGTGCTTTATTGGTCAGGTGATCACGCCGCGGTTTACAGGCACGGTTGGCATATTAATTGCATTTTTATGTAATCAATCGCCCTCAAATCACTCCTGTTAGGTCGGATTCGTTAATTTAGCGCTTTTGAGAAGATTTCCAGTAGTGTACAGCTTGTATTAGGAATGGATATTTCGCGACTTGTTTCAGGAGTGAAGGCGAATGACATTATTTTAGACAGTTCTAATGTTAGTCTATAGTGTTGAGTTTGTGAGTCATAAGACTCGAATCAAATAAGTAGTAGCCAGTTTGACACCTAATTAAAGCGCATGACGCTCTTAATCCAACTTACTTGACATTGTCATAAATTGTAATGAATTTACTAAATGCTTAATTATGAATTCAGATTAAAAACAACTTCAGCAGAGTACAATAGATTAGCACATGTTATTATACCCTTAAATATAATTTAAGATGTTTTGTGTGTTGTAATATTTTAGGTTTTTGGTTGGTCCACTCTGGTTATTAGCTGGTCATCAGATGGTTGATGACCAGCTATCATGTTTTGACCATCTTGAGCTGGTTTGATACAGCTAATGACCAGCTTGAAAACATCTTCCATGTTCCAAAACACAGCACCTGCTTAAGATGGATTTTCCAGCAGAGCAAAAATTCAGCCTAATGTATAGCCTATGCTTTTGAGGTAATATCAGATGTATTTTTTATTTTCAATGAAGAATATGTATCAACAATGTTTTTACTCTATGTATTTTACAGAGATTTGTAGAGCAAACGCAAGAATAGTATGCTGTATTAATATGTAGGGTTAAAGTTGTTGTGGATAACCGAGATCTTCATGCAAAAAGCTATAAGAATGGGAACTAATACTGATGAATAAATATTTCGTTTATTTCTATTGCTTTTAGAACCAGACAGACACGCTGCAGGTTTTGAACTTTGAACCAGGTTAACATGGTTAAATCAATCACAGTGATTAAGTGAACAGCTATACACTTTTATTTCCCTTTTAATTACATTTACATGTGTGCATTTGGCAGATGTTTTATCCAAAGAACATTCAGGGTTCATATTTGATTGGTTCATGCATTTCCTGGGATTGGAACCCATGACCTTGACATTGCTAGCAGCAACATGCTATACTGTTTGAGCTATAGGATTTTTTGTTGTCACTGAAGCCAGCTGTGCCTTTACTCTCAGCTTTTTTTTTTGTTGCTTTCATAGACTTTCAGAGAAGTGTTTATAACTGACAACATTCCTCCACCTTTAACAATGTGAACCCACTCTGCAAGTCCAAAGACACATAGATGAGAAAAAAGGACACGTGTGTTACAGTCATCAGACAGGAGTGGCTCAGAGACCTTTGTTATTGTCAGCTCCATGCTTTCAAACTGCTCACAGCGGTTTCTGTAGATTTCCTATATGCGCTTAAGGCTTTCAACATGTGACTTACTGAGCAGCCTTTCCCTTAACATCACTTTCAAGAGAGTCAGAAAAGCCTATTCTTTGGGAAAGGCTTTGGGGAAAATCGGGATATGCATCCATGTGAAAAGAACGTGTGTTCTTTAGGCAAATGATCCTGTCAGTCTTTAGATTTTGAGATCATTACCAGTTGATTGTACTTATTAATTGTAATAAAATTGGATGATTAGTCCTTTTAAAGAGAAGTTTGACAATTCATATGCACTGCCATAACCTTTACACCGGTGGTGCTGCTACTGTAGATAAATGTATAGCTGCTATAGATAAATGTACTAGATACTATTTTGGACCTCAGCTCTTATTAGCTCTTCATTCTGGATATGTTAACATGCTGGAGTAATATAAGTCTGGGGTGAAGTAGACTGGGGCAAGGGTGGACATCTATTTTGATCGCCGGACATGTTCTGAGTGCTTCCTTGAGGACATGCTGCTTTGAAATGTCAGACGTGGACCTTTGCATCTCAGTAGCGGGGTTGAACTGTGTTCAACTGCTTGTCAACATGGGTTGCAGGCTGTAAAATGTTTGAGAAGTCTCAATGCTCACCAAGACTGCATTTATGGGATCCATCCAATACAGTGATTTGGGGCTCAATGCTTAAGAAACATTTTATAGTGTTATCAATGTTGACAAAACTTCTGCTGCTTATTATTTTTAAGGATTCTTTGATGAATACAATATTCAAAGGAACAGCATTTATTTGAAATGTTAAAATGTAAAACTCTTTTCTAGGGATGCACCAATTTGGATTGTTTTGGGCAGATACCAATACTGGTTTTAACAAACAACTATTGGCCAATTCTGATACCGATACTTGTCATTTATTTGAACTTTTTTCATTAAAATAGATTACTGTTTTGATCATGTTTTGAATGAGCAAAAATAGAAATTTTAAGAAAAATCTTACAGACCCCAACATTTTTAATAGTAGTGTGTACATATTTATACCCTCTTAATTATCCCAAGTCCCAATACTTATTTAAGATGGAAGACGATAATAATGTTTGTTAGGTTTAATACCTTTTTTAAGTTTAATAGTGATGTCAATGTCTAATGTTTTTTGTTAGCAATAAGAAAAATGCAAGGAGATGGAGAACCTAATACTATTGTTTTGGTGATGTGGCTTCTAATATCTCTGCAGGCAGCTCCAATTGTGTCAATCTTCTGTGTGATCTCAACTCTCTTTTCATTCAGACTGATCCATGTGGGGCATTGCTTTTATTGGATGACATGTTAAAGAGGCTTTTTTAGATTTACCCTAAAGGCATTCTGTCATAAAGTCAGCTCTCTCTCTACTGTCTCTCTGTGTCAATGAAACTGTAATGGCATCATTATTGATGTATGGTAGGCTTTAGTAGGAAGTGCTTTCAAGGGATTTGATCAAAATACATTAAAAACAGTAAAAATTTGAAATATTATTACTATTAAAATAACTCTGTTCTATTTTAATATATTTTCAAATGTAATTTTTCAGCATCATTACTCAAGTCTTCAGTGTCAAATGATCCTTCAGAAATCATTCTAAATCTAATATACTGATTTGGTGTTGAAAACAGTTCTCCTGCTTACTATTTTTTTGGAAACTTAATTTTTTTTGTAATAATGTAAGTTATTTACTGTGATTTTTGATCAATTTAATGCATTGCTGAATACTTGCTGAATAAAAGTATTAATTTCTTTAAAAAACAAAACCCTTTTGAACAGTATAATTTTCAAGCTCATTTTTCTTCCTGTTCGGTGCTAATGTTGATTCATGGCACTGTCTTGAGATAGAAGTACATTGGATAATAGCAGGTGTGTGAGAGGAGCCTGCCAGACTTGGCTGTGATCTATGCTTCATAGTGAGTGTGCATGTGTGAGAAAGAGCTGTCTTTGCCACTTTACTGGCTTAAAGGATTAGTTCATTTCAGAATTAAAATTTCCTGATAATTTACTCACCCCCACGTCATCCAAAATGTTCATCTCTTTCTTTCTTCAGTCGAAAAGAAATTAAGGTTTTTGAGGGAAACATTCCAGGATTTTTCTCCATATAGTGGACTTCAATGGGGTACAAAGGTTTGAAGGTCCAAATTGCAGCTTCAAAGGGCTCTAAACGATCCCAGTAGGAATAAGGATCTTATGTAGTGAAAAGATCTGTAATTTTATAAAAAATTTAAATCATATATACTTTTCAACCACAAATGCTCATCTTGCACTAGCTCTGCGATGCGCCACGCATTACATAATCGTAGTGTTGAACCGTCATGCGTGTTCCGGTTCAAAAAGGTAGGGTAAAGCGAAAAACTCCATTTCATTTTCTCCTCCAACTTCAAAATAGTTCGACATCGTTGTTTTAACTTTTTTTTTGTAAATGGCGTTTGAATTTTGTCTTTGTACGTTCGCTTAATAAACACTAGGTCGGTACTTCCGCCTATCTCACGTGTGACCTTTCAATATGATTTTACGTAATTCGTGGCGCATCGTAGAGCTATAGTGCAAGTAGAGCATTTGTGGTTAAAAAGTAAATAAATGTTTTTTTTTTTGAAAATGACAGATCGTTTCGCTAGATAAAAGCATATTTCCTCGGCTGGGATTGTGTAGAGCCCTTTGAAGCTCCATCGAAACTGCAACTTTTGTACCCCATTGAAGTCCACTATATGGAGAAAAATCCTGGAATGTTTTCCTCCAAAAACCTTAATTTCTTTTCAACTGAAGAAAGAAAGACGAAGATCTTGGATGACATGGGGCTGAGTAAATTCACAAGAAATTTTAATTCTGAATTGAACTAATCATTTAATAGAAGTATTCATATGCCCATCTTACTGTTATATAATGGTAAATTATAGAATTTATTTGATAATCAGATGTTTACTGTAAATATAATCTTGAAATCTGAATCAAACAAATTGCTTCGTTATTTGAATCTCACACACACTTGAGCACACTTCATCCCTGGCCGGGCAACAGGTGGCCCATCTGGGCTGATAGATTTAATGATACCCTGAGCCTCTGTCCGGGCAGACGTGGTCCGTGCAGAAGGAGTCTTGTCAAAGCTTGGAGGGAAGCTGATCTTTGTGGCAGCAAACGGTTCTTGCTGGATTCAATCGTTGATAATCCGAGTAATCCCATAAACTAGCAGACTCCTCCCCACGGATCCTTCCCCTACAGCCGTCCTGTTTCGCTCATATCCCATCTGTTCCATCAGCGGAGTGAGTCTGTGTTCGGACAGGTGCTCTACTGTGCCCGGTGAGGTTTAGTTGGTGCTCGCGGTCATGTGGCATCCGCCGGTGTTGCCTCTTCACGGTCAGAGTCACGACAGAGAGAATGGTCACTACAACCACCGTGAGTATATAATAATACCTGGTCCAAAACTGCTATTCTTATGCTCTCAGGAACAACACGACTGGTGCATCCTAAAGGAAGATGAGAGGATTGCTGTGTAAAACAATTGGGAAAACACTTGTTTGACTAATTTGAAATCTGATTAGATTGTGATACTTGCAGTTTTAGGGACGTGTTGGTATGTGTTTTTTTGTCATGAGCAAAGAAGCTGTTGTTCCTTTTATTATTACTAAGCAAGGGATTAACCTCTTAAATTCACAACTAGAATTGGTTTGTAAAGTAATTATTATTTTCCTGATCTCTTCACCTGTCATTGGTTGGACAAATGAATAGTCCCACCCCAAACTGATGAATTTGTTTAATTGATGTAAAATGTGTTAAATTGTAACTGAAAATAGTCAGGTGGACTCAATCATATTAAATAATATATTTGACTTACTCAACCAACACATGAAGGATTTGTAGTTTTTTTGTTGTTGTTGTTTTTGTTATTGATTGTTTTTTGGTAGGAGTTTGCTTGATTTTGGTTTATTTTGTTCTGAATTTATTTATTATTTTATTTGAATTATAATACATGTATTATACGCTGAAGGGTTTTTAAAAGTCTCTTTTGCTCACCAAGACTGCATTTATTTGTTCAAACATACAGTAAAAACATATATATATATATATTAGCTTGTTTGTAATTAACCTGTAACCTCTGCTCTCAGCCGTTGACGGTGAGAATACTTGGCAAGGCTCTTATGCTGTTTAAATGGAGTATTGCGGATATTTTAGGAAAGTCTGCTTGGATCAATCTATTTTTGGTACATCACTTTATATCTCACACATTTGCAGTACTTCACCCTCTCACTTCTTTTCTTCTCTGTTTCTCGTGTGCTCTTTCTACACATTCACCACCTCTGTCTCTCTGACAATAGTTCTGTTGAGGGCATTTGCTGGTGTGGGTGTGTGTAAATACTTTTACTGACAAGGACAAACTCCCATTTGATCGCACAATAGAAAGCAGTGACGGAAGTTGTCGTCGCTGATTGACGGTCAGTCACTCTCTGTTGTTCTTTCTCCTTCTGTTTCTACCTTTCTCTGAATGTTGATGCAACAAATAAAACTTGCCAATTCTTAGATGGTGATCTTGCATTCATTAATGTTTGCATGTCTCATTTTACAAATTCATGTTAAATGAGATTACATTAATTAACCTTGGAGTACATCTAGGTGTCTTTAATAATGGTATACTTGTTGTTTTGTAAATGAGGGCTGAAACATACATTGCAAGTATGTTGACATAACCTTCTAATTAGTACGTTTGTCTAGGCTTCTTAATTCCAGTGATGACAAATAAGGGACCGTTTACCCAAAAATTACAATTCTGTGATCATTAATTCACCCTCATGTTGTTCCAAAATTGTATGATTTGCCTTTCTTCTGTGAAACTTGAAGCAAATATGTGTCACTTGAAGCAAATATCCATCCCTTCTTAAATGTCAGCGCCAGCGAGCGTGTTGGGCCGTTTAGTGAAACTGGCGCATATAGGCTAACGGCAGATGAACTAAAACCGTAAATCTTCATTATGAGCCCTTATCATAAATACAGTGCATGTTCACAGTAACAGTTTAAAGGGGTGGTAAAACACGTTTTTTCGAAGGCTTGATTGTGTTTGTGGGGTGCTCACATGTGTTCATGCTTCGTTTTTAAAAAAATTGCATTATTTTTCATATATTTTACCTTTATTCTACACTGCTCTGCCCCTCCTTGTAAAAACGGTCTGATGGTTTCTGGGTTTTATGAGGCCAGTCCCTCAAAACTACGCAGTGGGCTCAGATTGGTTAGCTGGCCCAGTGTGTTGTGATTCGTTAACCGCCTAGTGCACGTTTTTCGGAAATGTCATGCCCCTTGCCTTTACTAGTAGTTTGTGCTTTGGTGTATTATAAACAATGGCATCAATAAAACCAATCGGACCCAGAGAATGTTAGTGAAGATGATCGAGCAGAACCTGTTCAAGAACGGCTGTTAAACGACATTTCAGAAAGGTTTGTTTTTTGTTGTTGTTGTCTCATTACTTTTTAGATATGCTGTTATTTAATTGTACTAATTATTATAGTATTACAAAAAATAAACTTCATTAACAAGAATTTCATATAATCGTTCTAACAAATTATACTACAGTCCTCATAGGGATTTTTTAGAGTAAAGACTGCGGATCTATAGTGATCGTTACTGACTGTATACCACCGTTACTTTTGTATTTTTAGAACGATTGTAGCCAAATATCTGTCGCCAGAACTATTAACCCAAAACTAACACTAAACATTGGCTTTACTACAGTAGCCAAATCAAACACAGAACCATGTTTAGAATGCATGTAGATAAACAATACATAAAAGCTCTAATCAAAGAATAATTTACACTAATTCCAAGTTCGCTGTTGAGATTAAAAACAGTTTGTAACGTCAGCTGTTTGTCGGTTAAATATGAATGAGCATTTAACTGGTTTGCAGAGCCAAACAGCGTTGTCATTTGTTTACTTCTTTGCTACAACGTACAATTAACAATACGAACTATTACAGGAAAACACATCAACGAAAAACTAAATCATACTTACAGGTTGTGGCTCGTAAACAACAGCTTCTGTTCTTAAAGTTGGAACTGCTCCATCTTTCAGGACAAGCCGTTGTGCGAATCCTGCATTGAGCTTGCGAAGATTGTGGAAGCTTTCCTCCGTAAAATGTGCAGCACAGAGAGCGAGATTTGGGTAATAATGAGGGACCGAGTTAAAAATAAATTTTAACCATTGATCCCTAACTCCCGCGACCCTACGAAGGCTGAACAAAGTGGACCTGTAATCCGGATGAAAATAACAGCGTCCCGACGGCATTGCAGCAACAACAGCCTAGTATACCACAACAACTCTTCTCCAAAGCTATATAAAATTACCTCTCCCCCTTATTTAGTATTCTCGGAGGAGGGGTTTAGTGGGGTTAGTGATGTCAGCAACCCTGGAGGAATCTCGTGTAGTCCCTACCGGCCGTTTGCTGTAGTCCTTAAAAATTGATTTATTTAAAGGTGAATTCGGCAACTTTTTCAACTTAAAAAAAAACTTTTAGAAATCATTTGGATGGTTTAATAACCTGTTCTGGTGAGAATGGTGACTTTCCCCGCACACCCCAGCGTTCCCAGGTGGAAAACCAATCTTGCAACATGGGGACTAACGTCCCGGTAAGTTAAAATAGGAAATAAGAAATAGGAAGTCTCGTGAGAAGCGAGAACCAGCGAGAAACACTAACTGCTTTACGGCAATTCGACATAAACACACACGCCGCTCTCAGTGTGTATGATGTATTACCCACCTCGGTAGACACAGCTCCACACGATAAAGTTGGTCGGCTCCGATAAGAACAAATGCACATGAGCAGCGGTAGAAAGCGGGAGGAGGGTGCCGCAAGTGAGTTTTTTTACGACATTGTTGTGAAATATACGCCTCACAGCTGTAGGGGGAGCTCGTTGAGAAAACATGCGACAACAAAAGTGAAAATCAGCGAAGAAATAGCTAGAGTTGCCGAATGCCCCTTTAAAAGCAGATATCTCTCGCTTTGCTTTGAATTTTGAGCACTGTAACTTTGCAGATGTTGTTTATGCTCAAACAGCAACATTACACACTAGCTAAAGTTAGAAAAGTGAAATCTTGTTTTACCACCCCTTTAAATAAATAAAATAACGATTTCAACTATGTTTTACTTCTGATATAAACATTCAGATTAAATATGCCATTCTCGTTAATGGAGTTAAACACTTAAACTACGTGAAATCCTTACTGAGAAGTTACAACATTTTTTATATTCAATTAATAGAAATATTTGTTGTGGATGCAATGCTTTTGAACACTTTTCCTCTGGTATGCTGTGTTTTAATATTTTAACTACAGAGATAATTGCTTATCATGATAATAGCAGATTGTCTGAGAAAATACTTTCATGCAAATAATGCACAACAAGGTCTATTTGTTTCCATTAAAAATATAAATCAATTAAAAATACTATTTAGCCAGTGGAAAAGATTGAGAAAAACTTTCTCTGAAATGTATTTTACAGTATGTGTTTTATTTATTAAAAAACAAGGCAAAGATAGGCTAGGCTACTAAATGATTTTTATTTATGTAATGTGAATTTCTTATTTTCCTAATGTCTTGTACGTTAAACATGTTATCACATGGATGAATAATCATATGCAAATGATATGCAGATATGCATAGTAAAACTAGGCGTTGTAAGCTCCGTGTATGGTTATTTCGAGGAGCAGATGCATGTGCTCTGCAACCCTCCACTGACTGGGATTTATAAAGTGAATTCTGCCCGCAGGTTCTCGCATACATACGTTTTATAAGTCTGAATATTTTTTCGTGTAGGCCTACGCCATTTTTGGCTTCGGGCACACGTAGGCCTACACTTTTGGTAAGGATCCTACGCACGGTTTTATAAATGAGACCCCAGGCCCCACGGTTCGGCACGCATGTGATTCGTGGATTAACTGCAAAATGTAACCATCATAGAGTGAAAGGTTATAATTCGGATGTGTTGTGTCTTGCCAATTTACACATTAAAACAATTGTAAACGTAGAGGAAGCGGCGAAAATCGGGACTCGGACGCACACACGCAGAGAGAGAGGTGCGTTTTCCTTGCACTTGAACGGACACATAGACAAAAAATGATGTCAAAATACCCGTCTAAATGCCCGTCTCGGCAAGTATTCTCTCGTTTATGTCACAAGTGAAACGGATTTGAGAAAGAAACGGATATTTGTCAGTTTTTTCGGTCCGTGCAGTCGGTCTTAAAGTGACAGCACACACCTAATATTCCTACTGTTGCCTGTCATCAATATTAATAAAACAACAAAATACAGCTTTAACAAATATGAAACTATATTTTATTTCTACAGTGAACAAAGTCTTATTTTACATTAACATTACCCCCCCCCCCCCCCCAAAAAAAATATTTAGCCTATATATATATACAGTAGCTATATATATATATATATTTTTTTTTTTGCTGATCTGAACAATAATCGGATCCGTGGCTAAAAAAACGTAAATAAGCCGTACTGTGATTTTTGTGTTCTGTTCCAGCACTACTGCTAAATCAAACCACCTCAGACTTGTAGATATCATAAGAAAACCTTGTTTTGTAGACCTGCAGGCTGCAGCTGCTTTTAATTGTTACATATAAGACCATAACATCATTTTAATAGGGATTGACCAACACAGGCCATTTAGCAAAATTTCTGCAAAATGATATTGCGTTGCTTTTTGCATTTTTCTTGACACTTTTAAAGTGAAATGTTACATTTTTAAAGAGTTACGTTTAAAAGCACATTCAATTCCATCCAAACCAAAATAATTTGAATGTGACAATGTGTTATTCAGTGGTTCATTAGTCATTAGTGTGATTCTAAAAGGTTAATGCTCTATAGCATACCGCCAACATTAAACCCTACCCTAAACCTAAGTGATAGTTAACTAAGCAAACATGAGATAAAAATGCATGCAATTTTAGATTGCTTCTACAAGTGTTTTTGCTTTATAATCGTGGCTCGTGTTTCACTGGACCGCTCCGAAACAGTGCGCTCCTAAACGCAAGTGCAATGCTGTACCAGATGAGTTACAGTGCAAGTTTACTACGTCAAAAAACAATCATGCGCAATGGTAAAAGTGTTTTAAGGTCATAACATAATATTGTGCAAAGAACTGCATCTTTATTAAGTGATAATCTGCCTCTGTTATCATAATGTTAGTGTTTTACTGCCTCTAGTGTTCATTTGGAAACTACAGGGAATTGAATGTAAAGGTAAGTCTTCAGAGTTCAAAATAAACTCTTCAAAGTTTTGCAAAAATTTAGGTAGAGGCGTGATTTACCAAAGAGCCAGTTAGGATTGGCAGTAGGTTAGTGTTTGGGATCAATACTGAGAAAGAGATCCTCTTTTTCTTTTTAGATTAAAGGTTATGTATAGGGCTGACTGCATTGTGGTTGCACACATGCTTCTGTATAATGCTGCTAAGACTGTAACCTACACTGTAAAAAAATTGTGTATTGGTGGTTTAACTTGGAAAAAGTAAGTAACATGGTTGCCTTCATTGAAATAAAAATGTTTTTGTTAATACAATGAAGGAGATTCAAACTAGAGTTTAATTAGCAGAAACTCAAAATATGATGTTATCTGAACCACATAAATGATCTAAGTTGATTTGACACAAGAAAAAATATTGTGATAATAAATGTGTAGCAGTCTCCTTTAAAAGGTTAGTTCACCTTAGTGAACCTTAGTAAAGTAGAAAATTCTGTCAGTAATTACTCGCCCTTATGTTGTCTAAACCCGAAAGACTTTCGTTCATCTTCGGAAACACAAATGAAGATATTTTTTATGAAATCTTGAGAGTTTTCTCTACTCTCCATTGACAATTTGACAGCCTATACAACTGAAACTTTGAATCCATATGAATTGAGTGGTTTAGTCCAAATTTTCTGAAGAGACTCGACCGCTTTATATGATGAACAGATTTAATTTAGGCATTAACATTGGTCAGCAAACATAAACAGAAGCTCAATCGAACATGAATGACGCGCAAGAACAAACCTCTTCTGGAAGCTCAAACGTGCTGTGTAACCAATGAGGTTCTTTCGTTTTACGCAACTGTTTCTCAGTACTTTTGAGCTTTCAAAGTTTCACTTGTATAGGCTGTCAAGAATGGAGTGTACAGAAAGCTCTCAGATTTCATAAAAATATCTTAATTTGTGTTCCGAAGATGAATGAAAGTCGTACTGGTTCGTAACGACACATGGGTGAGTAAATACTGACAGAATTTACATTTTCTGGTGAACTAACTCTCTAATTGGTAAACACTTTTTTGTGTGTAAAATGTGTATGTAGTTGTTGCTCTGGGAAACTTGAGAGCTGCTTTCTTTATTGTAAGTCAATAAATAAAGGTAGTTTAGAAGTTAGCACATGAAGCACATTTGGGTTCGATGTCAAGATTTCCTTATGAAGAGTCCTCTGTCAGTAAAACTGAAAACATCTATTCACTTTTTACGGTTTGATTGAGATTGTTGGTTTGAGATATGCCAAGACAGCTTGTTTTCTAGAAAGTTATACTAGAAAGTTTATTCTGAAGGTTGAGAAACGTCAAGTCAAGTCACCTTCATTTATATAGCGCTTTTAACAATATAGATTGTTTCAAAGCAGCTTTACAGTGATGATAGGAAATGTACAGACTTTTGGCTTTGTTTTGGCTGAGAGGTGTGCACATGTATTGGGGTGGGTGTTTGTGCCTTAACTGTTTCTACATGTCTCTTATTTGCCTTCGAGAACAAGCACAGTGTCAGGAATTTTGGAACAGAAATTGTTGTCTTGGGTAATTTTCCTGACTGGTCAGCTGGCTAGTGTGACCCTTATCCAGTGTTTCCTACTGTTTTTTGTTGTTGTTGTTATTTGTGCTACAATAGCAGGAGATAACAGTAACAGTAAGTTTTTTAAATAAATTAATATTTTATTATGGATTAAACTGATCAAACACTTTTACATTCATATTACAAATATTTGTAATTTCCACAAAAATATTAAATGCACAAGTTTCACAACTGTTTTCACCATTGATATGACAATGATAAGAAATGTTTCCTGAGCAGCAAATCAGCATATTAGAATAATTTCTGAAGGATCATGTGACATTGAACACGAGTCATGATGCTGAAAATTCAGCTTTGCCATCACAAGAATAAATCACATTTTAAAATATATTCAGATAGAAAACGGTTTAAACTGTAATCATATTTCACATAATTAAATTAACATAACTTTACATTTTATTTTTAATTATTACTGTTTTAATGTAGTTTTTGTCAAATAGATGTAGCCTTGGTGAGAAAAAGAGACTTCTTTCAAAAACATTTAAAAAATCTCACCGACCCCAATCTTTTGGATGGTAGTGTACATATATTCAGCGAGTTCTATCAGTGAAGGATTGGTCAGACTCATTGAAAACCAGATAACTTGTGAGTTTGAGTGTCTATTTGACCTGGCTGGCTAATAAGACTCATCATTTAATAAAAATCGGACTATTTTGGGAACCAGTGAATATAATGCAAATATAGTAGACGTGTCATCTTGACATTGTTTTGAGGTTCGTAGTTCTCCAGAATTCAGACTATTGAGGGTCAGCCGCTGCTTTTGAATTGTTTTCACTTTAGGTTCATTTTGACAAATAAAGAGGTCTGGCTGCCGCTGAACACTGTTACTTCACGGTATCTTGTGCAATGTTCAGTGGGACAGTCCCTGTGGATCTCTGCTGATTGTTACATTGTGACATTACCAGGGGTCATCAAATGTATGATATCACGAACATTAATCATTTTTTTAGTCCATTACTATAACATCCTCAATGCTCCTGATTATCAGATGTCATATGATCTCGATGTGACAGGATGTTTTGAAACTGATTAATGTTCCTTTATTTCCTGTGGAGTTTGTTTCCAAATGTCAGCATATCGCCTCCGGTCAGCATTTTTCTGATGTCCATTTTCAGACTGTAACGTTTAGTGTCCGCCCCTCCGTCCGTCTGTCTGTGTCGATCACTGTACCAGTCTGTCTTTATTTTACTCTTTCATGAGTGACTATAAAGCAGTTGTCAGCAGAAGTTATTTGAAATCTTAGTGATGCATGTGACAATGTGGTTGTTTTGAACAGATTAATACAGAGGTTACTACAGGACACACTCAGAGTTCATTGACTTCATTCCGCTTCACTCAAGTCAAAATGCTTATACTATTCTTTAACTCTTACCTTGCCAAGCACTCACCCCGTCATCCACATACAGCTGCAGTTATAGGCCTACAGTACAGTATATCTTTTGTGCAACAGCAGAACACACACTCAAACACAAAATCCTTCTAGAAAATTACATTTCATCAATAATAGTAAAAAAATCCCAGACCTCCTCAGGCATGCATGAGTCCTGGTTATTTCCACCTCTGTCAGTGATTCTGGGGACATGAGCATAAACATAATGCATTATTACAGCAGGACTGATAAGAAAAACATGAGCGGGGGAGTGTGTACATATTAATGTATGTGTTAACATTTTAATTCAATTCAATTCAAATTTATTTGTATAGCGCTTTTCACAATACATATTGTTTCAAAGCAGCTTTACAGAAAGCGCATTTCAGAAATGTACACAGAAAAATACAGTTAGTTAATCATGTATTAATTTAGGGCATAACATATGGCCGGCGTTGAGTCGTCTCTTCACAGGCGTTTAGTCATCTCATCGCATTTTAAGAACGGTGAATGAAATGTTTAGGTAGTAAAGATAGTATTATTGCCTGTAATTCAATTTTTTTAGATACAGATATGTTCAGAAGTAAATAAGATTACAAGAGGACGTTTATTGGCATCACCCACGTGTAGATGCTATCTTCAGTGTATAGTTAAACATTTACATAAAAAGACTGTGTGCCGATAAACTAGTTTATGATATGGTTAATGAAGTAATGTTGGTAACTGAAGTATAGTGTGTGTGTGTCTTGGGCTTTGGGGGATTATGGACACATGGCGGTAATCAGGGTTGATTTAATGTCTTCCAGCTCTCCACAGCAGACTGGGATAGAGTGGGACAGTGTCCCATTTCTCAATCACTTCTGCCCCCCTTCCACCTTTTTGTGTCTGTTGCCCTTCCTTCAACCCCCATGTTCTTAGCTGAAGTGTTTGTAAATTGGTTGAAAAATACTTGTCAGTGATGAAATGAGAGTTTAGTGCCAGTTTATTGATCAGATGTCAACTTCATTTAGGACAGAAATAAGCGTTTCAAACGATTAAGAAAGATGGGAACCTTTTTGGCTTTCATAAAGTGGGTGTGTGTATGTGTTTGTGTGGTTCCAACCAATAATATTGTATCTGTAATATTAATATCTGAAAAGCTAACTGACAAAACCTACTTTTAAGGACGTCCCTATGAAAAAGTCGAAAATTGATTTTAATAACGTGGCTTTATTTTGAAAAGTTTTGCTTTTACCTAGCTATTTTGCACTATAACCAGCAGTTTAAGTTAGCTAATTTCAGTATTTTTTTTTATTCTGAAAATGCAAAATGGTTCTTTTCGCAATAAGGCATTGTTTGTAGTTGATACATTCTAATAAATAAATGAATCTAATCATCTGAATCTAAAATAATATAAGGTAATTAAATAAATTAATAATAAATTATATTATGTTATTAAAAAATAATTAAAATACACTGTAAACAATTTTTTTTTTAAATCTGGCAGCTGTGGAACACAGTAAAAATGTAAACATATTTTCAGAACTGCTTTCTCCAAAAAACAAATACATTTTAAACGGAAAATCAAACTTTAGCAAGTTCACGGTGCTGCTATTAACATCTCTTTTGTACTCTTAACATATAATGACATTCACCATAATAACACTGGTGGTAAGGAGATAAGCCACATGATGAATCAAAGTTCATTATATAATCAAAAATGGTACATTTAACAGTATTTTACTGTAAAATTACACTAAATGTTAGCTTAGATCTATTTACAGTTTTTCTTGGTATATAGTACGGGAACTTGCTGTTAAACAATTAACAGTTTTTTACTGTCGCATTTTTACAGTTAAAATTATTTACTGTGTAAAAAAAACAATAATTATTTGAAAACAATAGAAGTCTAAATGTTAATCGTTATTTATATATCTATATAAATGTGTGTCTTTTCTTTTGTACATTTTGTAATGGCTCTTTTGTACACTCTATGTTGTCCATGTCGCTTTCCAGTCTGTTCAGCTTTGTAAGTATTTGTAATTCTCTGTTAGCAAGCAACATTGATTGTTTTTCTCTTTTTCCCATTTTGCATTTGTTTTCTCAGAGAAACAGAGTTAATAAACAATCGATAAAAAACAGTGAAAGAAAACATAGAATATTTGTAAAAAATGTAAAATTAATTTTATTATTTTATTTTATATTTTTCTATATGCAATACACAAATAATACAATAAATATAATAGATTCAGAATGAAATCTAGAATAAAATAGTTAATGAACTTTCCCTCTCTCTATCATGCCATTGTGAATTATTAGTTAGTTAGTGAGAGGCTTAATGAATTGGAGCCCGGCTGGAGACTCACACACATCAGCTGACCAGTCATTAACAATCAGAAGATTTCAGCTAGCCCACTCTAAATCCTGTTGCGTTCCAGCTCTTGAATCCGTGACTAATGTCAGACTGAGGGCTTATAGTCTTGTCATGTTCATTGAAACGATGCAGCTTTGTCTGTTTTGAGTGAACAGAGTATCTATGAGGTTACTGATCGTTTTTTTTTTTTTTTTTTTTGCATGAAATGCAAGTTTTTCCCATTTTTTGCAGTGACAATGTACGTGATTGTGCCTGCACTTGCCTGTGCAATTTCATGTGGTCTCCTCTGAACTTGATAGAAGTCTACCAAAGGCTGCACTTTGCTATCAGACAGCTGTACAAAGGTCATGGGCACTGCAGTGTCATTGTGAAATCCCGATGAATGTCTGGCACATGGACTGTCTCAGTAGAATAAGATCTGAATTATCAGCCAAAGGTTGATGCATCTAAAAATACAAAAGTTCAAAATAACTTTATTCAATGCAAGTCTGCAGAGATAGAGATAAAGTACCTTGCCATCTACAGGATGTCAGTTTCGATATCTTCCATTATACTTGTATATTTTTGTAGATTTTAAAGTCAAAATAAATTGCGCAATACATTTTATTTCTGTATGTCATATATTTTGGAGTTAAAGGTAAGAAATATATATTGTGATAATGGGAATCCTATAACCCACAAAACATATAAATTTGATCGTCAGCATTAGTTTGCCGTGTGGTTTTTTTAATTTATTTTTTGGTCAAATTTAAAGATGCAGTACCAAAGCCATAAAAATGTTGTTTCATGCGTTTGACTTTTGTGGTCTGATTTGAATGTAATCGATCCGGTGGGACATTTGAGGATAGGCTGACATGTGGATCACTGGTTGGCCATGTTTCCTCCCTACCAAAGGCATCTTGACCATCTGCCACAGATATTTTCCCTTCTACCCAGAGTCTTAAGACACACACACGAACAGACACACACACACACACACACACACACACACACAAATACATGCAACCAGCTTGAAAGAAAGCAGACTGACTGTGTTTATAACAGTGTCTAAAGCCTGTTTTCTGCGTCGAATCGACGGCGGACCCCCGCAGACCCCTCCGCCGTAGCTCGACGTGCACCTCCACAAAATTGTAACTACGCGTCAAGGCGACGCAGACCACAAGGGCTGTGATTGGTCAGATGCACCGCGATGCAACTCAACCTGACGCAGAACCATAAAACGGCAACGACGCCGTAGGAGTGACGGCGTAGCTACGCCGTCGAGTTGACGCAGAAGCATAATGAGTTCTTAAGTGCTGTAATGCTTGATTTTACCTAGTTAATAGGGGTGTAACGATACCCTCATGTCACGATTCGATACATATCACGATACTGAACTCACGATACGATATTATTGCGATACTCCAAGACATATGGTAAAAGGTTAACAAAAAATGTACTGTTGATTAAAATGCTAAATTTGATATTATATTGTGGGTTTACATGAATAGGCTTGGACTTGGTGCTTGTAACCCAAGGACAATGTCGACACCAGAATAACAATATTCATGAGTTATTGTAGATGAATATGCTTGCACGCTTTCACTGACTAGATATATTTAAAATAATGTCGGCCACTTTTTACTGGTAACATCAGACAGTTGGCATTATCAGGACCCACAAATATTCCCCCATTGCATTATTATACATTATAATCCACATTATATTTAGTAGTTTAATGTAGTACTTACACTAAAACTCTGAAAACTTGAATTTTTTCTCACACAGTAATTTTCATACATATTTATACATATTGTCACTATCCTATCCATGATACGTATTGTTGCATTTTTGTATTGCGATATATTGTGGCACGATATATTGTTACACCCCTACTAGTTAATAAAATAAAAAAGCTGGATCTATTCAAGTTTGAAAAAAGAAACCGCACCATATAAATACACTCTTATCTCTCTAATATTACAAAAGAAGCTATAAAATCTACATTCATTCACAAGAGCTATCTTATTGTCAAAATCTTTTAAGTTCGCTGAAATGTTTGCATGGAAATTCATTTGAACGGTCAAGTTGGTAATGGTCATAATTACGTTAAATTGTTAATTTTGATTGTAGTTTGTATGCATTTTGTGCACTGTTACCAAGCTATAAAGCTTGACAGAATTCTTAACATGAGAATAATAGATGATTTAAATTAAAGACAATGATTAAAAAATGGAAATGTTTTGTCCTTGTTGTTGTGTATTATGGTATTGTACTATTCTTGATAGCTCGATAGCCATTTAGTAATGCCTGATGATCACCTTCTCTGGGTTTATTTTGCAGTAATGCATTGTGCAGTAAATTAAAATAACCTGCCAGTAAATAACATAAAAAGTTACAATCACCTTGTCAGTTTATCTGGCCAAACCATGAATGAAGGTTTTGTGTTGCTCATCTCAATAAAGCAGCTGCTTGAAGCTGTAAATTAACATAATCTTAGATTAATTTGATTTGATTTTCATCTTGATGAATGATGAAACGAGTTAACGGATTGCAACACTATCGTTATTGGCGAAAAGGTGCAACCTTTGCCCTGTGTGTGTCCTTGAACTACGTTTGATAGATTATTTGTGCTTGTTATGGTACAAACTAGGCAAGTTTATTTTATTTTTTAACTACCATTACCAGTATTTAGCACTCCATCTGCTGACTGAATGGTTAAAGCAGAAAAGATTTCATAGACTCTCAATCAAGTGTCCTCTTACATTTTCTCAAACAGCACATTTTTTATTACTCATTACACAGCACGGATTTATACCTTATTAATGGAGGAAATGTATGTTTTGCAAAGGCACTCAGTCATGCCTCCACAGGGACTTGACGTTCCCGCGGGCACAGCTACTCGGTTCTCTGACGTCTGGACATGCTAAATAAAAATATATGTTGCGTCCTCCTGATATATTTATACTGACCTGTCACATCTTTTTTTTAAATTTATATTTACACTGTAAACATGATTATTTTTTTTAAGTTGTAAATCTTTAAGATTATATGTTTTGCAAGAAAATACTATTTCAGTTTCAAATTTCACATTTAATTCAGCATGTCACTTGCGGTTTCTTTGTAATTCTTTGTGAAATGTACTAGCAATTTCTAAGTGAATGTTATTAGCAATCATTTTTGCACTACATTTAATCGCTCTTTTCATCTCTTCATAGACACTAGTGCTCTTAATTCACCCGCCTCTCAGCCGCCACCCATGAGCTCCATGGTGGGTCATCCGTCCGTCATCAGCTCCTCCCGCTCACTGCACTCTCCCATGAGCACCCTGGGCTCGTCCATGAATGGCCTGGCCTCTCCCTACTCAGTCATCGCCCCGTCTCTGGTCTCACCGTCCATTTCCTTGCCCTCTACACCCAGTATGGGCTTTAGCACTTTCAACAGCCCTCAGGTAAGAACCTTCCCATAATTCTTTGCTCTCTCAGGCTGACACCAACTAAAAGCAATAAAATCGAGTCTAGCATGCCAACTTAGAAATGAGCTTTTCTTTCTAACTTGGGTACATATACAAAAAGTTCTGTCATGAAACTCTAGATGGCACAGGCTGATAGGTCTTTAACTCAATCAGCTTGCAATCACATCATCCTCTATATGGCACAGCTGATTGGTGCCTGCTGTATCAGTACCCAATGAGCTCGCTGCCCAACCTTCAAACACTTGGTAAGCATTTGCTGTAGCAGTTGCAGCGCACTATCGGTGTACGTATTGGCAGTAGCAAGTCCCGTACTTGCTCTGAAGCAGCAGCAATAACCAATAACGATTCCAGGATTCCGGATGAGAGTTGTCATGACAGGATTACATTTATTTGAATGTCGAGTACTGTATATTATCCCCTTTTAAATAAAAAAATGCAAATCTCAAAAGCCCAAAATAAATGTACTCACAAACATTTTGAAATAGCAGTTTTAAATCACTGCCATAAAAATCATTTTCAGTCAAAATTATTTAAAATAATAATAAAATGAACTGCTTTTTATTCCCAAAATGAGATCATGTGACCTAAATTTAGCATGTTACTGCATTGCATACTTGTATTTAGTATGTAGTAAGCTAGAATTTTTTTTATTCTGAACATTTAAGCTATGTACTGTGATGTGCATCACGTTGTACCATGAATGTCACTCATACTGTTGCCCTGGTGTTACAGAGGTCAGCTTATGTTTTTGTATGCGTGTCTCATTTCTCCCTGGAGGCTAGAGAAAGCCACTGACTCAGACAAACCTTTTAGGCTTTTAATGAAAGGACATCAATAACTGTAAGAGTATGTACCGACAGACACACATGGTCTAAATATGCTTGAAGTTATATTGAAATGAAAAGAAAACGTGTTGAAAAGCTTGCAATGCTGCTGTAGTACACGCCATTCGTTTTGCCTGGTGTTTCTTCTTCTGAAATTGTTACATGGGTGTTTCTTGGCCACTTTTTGGAGTTTTATCTCATCAAAATAAAGGCAAAAATAATATTTTTACCCATATTATTTACAACAGAAAGTAAAGAAAAAACAAGGTACGTATCACAGACATGATTGTGTTATTTCCAACAAGCTGTAATTTTGTGAAATGTGACAAAGAAGTTTCAGTTTTCTACCAGTATAATTTCTGTCAAAGAATTTTATCCAACCAGTGTTATTTAATGTATTATTTATGTACTTCTTGTATTCCTCATTTCTAAGTTGATTTGGATAAATGTGTCTGCTAAATGAATATATGTAAATAAATACTATTATAGTATTTGTTTCTATTACTATTTTAATGTTTACATTTTAGTTACATTCTTATTTGTTTAATTATATTTGTAATTTTTATTATTTTTTTTATTTTTTTTATATTTATATAGCTTTAATATTTATATGGCCATATCCTGCCACCTGCAGGCTTAATAAATTAGTGCAGAAAATAATGTGATGGAAAAACAGTAAATTCTCCTGAGAGACAAAATATCCTTCCTCCCCTTTGAAATGTGATGTCAGTGCTCTCACAGCTACGTGTGTAATGGCCTTGTGAGGGTGAAGTCTGTTTGTGTGTGTGTGTGTGTGTGTGTGTGTGTGTGTGTGTGTGTGTGTGTGTGTGTGTGTGTGTGTGTGTGTGTGTGTGTGTGTGTGTGTGTGTGTGTGTGTGTGTGTGTGTGTGTGTTGGAAGGGCACAAACAATCTGCTGTATTGTGACATAAACTCTACTCGTGTTTGCACAGTATGATTAACTGTGTCCGTCTCTCCTCACCTCTCTTCCTGTCTCACAGATGAACTCTTTGAATGTGAATTGCTCAGAAGACATCAAGCCTCCACCGGGATTGGCTCCGCTGGGCAACATGAGCAGCTACCAGTGCAGTAGCCCTGGATCCCTCTCCAAACACATCTGTGCCATTTGTGGAGACCGGTCTTCAGGTACAACTTTTTGTACAACTGCATTTGGTTTTGGTGTGGAAGTTAATGCAAGATACATCTCCATCTCTTCTGGGGTTCATGACAAATGTGGTTGTGTTTGCAGGGAAGCACTATGGTGTTTATAGTTGTGAAGGTTGCAAAGGCTTCTTTAAGAGGACCATCCGAAAAGACCTGACCTACACGTGTCGAGAAAACAAAGAGTGCCTGATCGACAAACGTCAGCGCAACCGCTGTCAATACTGCCGCTACCAGAAGTGCCTAGCCATGGGCATGAAGCGAGAAGGTTTGTGTTTAAAGACACCGAGGATAGTCCTTTTGGAAGTTGTTTCTTTGACCTTTGAATTACTGTTTTGTTTGGTGTGGTTTTTTGGGTTTTTTTTGCTGCCTTTGTGGCCAGGTCACTCTTAAGATTTTGAGTTGCAGTTTATTTTACAGTTCTGTTTTGCATGCACATACTATGTACTTATTATATTAATTACAATAACTAGGTACTAACCCTAAACCTAACCTTAACCCATGTAGTTACATGATATTACCCAGTACTTTCTTAGGCAAGTACACTGTAAGTACACATAAGTGCACATACTGCTAAATAAAGTGCAACTGAGATTTTAATTTTAATATTATGCTTTATTATATATTATTGGTAGTATTTCTATCATAACCTTATATGACCGCTTTTAACCAGGAAGTCCCTTGAGACCGAAATCTCTTTTTCGAGGAATATATAATAGAATAATATATTCTATTATATATTCCTCGAAAAAGAGATTTCGGTCTCAAGGGACTTCCTGGTTAAATAAAGGTTAAATAAATAAAATAAATAAATGATATTTATATTATAAATGTTTTTTATAATAATATCTATAAAATACTTTAAAATAAAATAAATCAAACCAAATAAAAATATAAACTAACTTTTAAATAAAGAAAAATATATTTTAATATATCACAGTTAAATAAAGGTTATAGGTGCACTATAAACTGTATAGTCCTAAAGAATTTTCAAATGTGTGATAATTTTTAATTACGCTGATTTAGAAGGTACTCTTTTACTCTGCTCTGCTTGACCTCTGTGGTTCCCCGCAGCGGTTCAGGAAGAGAGGCAGCGTGGGAAGGAGAAAAGTGATAATGAGGTTGAATCAACGAGCAGTTTCAATGAAGAAATGCCTGTGGATAAGATTCTGGATGCAGAGCTTGCAGTCGAACCCAAGACCGAGACATACACCGAGAGCAGCCCTGGCAACTCTGTAAGACACAGACATTTGGTCAATTACAATTTACACAATACATATCTGCTGACTTTATCCTCATGAAAAAACATGGGGGGTGGGGGGGTAAATGTAAATGACTATCTTTCTCCTTTACACTTTACATCTTCGGGCCTCCCTCCTCAGACAAATGACCCGGTCACTAATATCTGCCATGCAGCTGACAAACAACTGTTCACTCTGGTGGAGTGGGCCAAGAGAATACCTCATTTCTCCGATCTGCCTCTGGATGATCAGGTCATTCTGCTTCGAGCAGGTGTGTGACACTCACACAGATACATGAACATGCATGACGAGGATACTGAAGTTACTGTTTACAAACAAGCGCTCAACTGAAACTCACTTAAAAACACCAGCAGTGTATTTTAGGCCTAGTCCACACGGGTATTTTTATAACCGGAGTTTTTCCTCCTGCGTTTAAAAAAAATCCCGTCTACACATGCTCAGTTTAAAAAAAATCTCCGGTGCACAATCTGACGTCAAACACAGCGGATAACGGCGCACACTCTGACTTCGCAAGCCAAAAACCCCGGTTTTACTGTCTACACGACAACACTGCAACCGGCGTTTCTGAAAATCCTCACCCTGGCAGAGGTTTTCAAAAATGTTCGGTTTCAGTGACCTGATACTGCGTTTCCGTGTGGACGAACGGCCGAACCGCGTAACAAAACGTTACGGTTATAAAAATACCCGTGTCCGTGAAGACAAGCCCTTAGTATTATTTATATACTATTATAGTATTTATTCATATTTTGAATTAGCTTTTATACTTTTCAGTTTATCATTTTAGTTTTAGTATTTTTGTTGTGTGCTTTTATCATTTTTATTACCATTTTATTAATGAAATGTATATTTCTATATAGCTTTCATTTTTATTTCATTTTTAGTCATTTTAATACTTAATCTTCAACTTTTAGTTGCAAAGGTAGCAGTTTTCTTTTTTGTATTTAAAGTTTAGGTTTACATTTTTTTTTATTTCAATTGTCCATAGTCACTCCAGGTCAAAGGGTCAGACAGTACTGTGTTGGTTGTGTAAATGGGAATGCTGACCTCTGCTGGACAAACATTTCACATGCGCTCATAAAATAGTCATCGTTAATGAAGAGCACTGTTTTGAGTTCATGAAGACAGAGGGAGATATACAAATGATTTTCCTGCTATTCATGTCATTTTTTTCTCCTTCAGGATGGAACGAGCTCCTCATTGCTTCATTCTCTCATCGCTCAATCACGGTTAAAGATGGCATCTTGCTGGGCACAGGTCTTCATGTCCACAGGAGCAGTGCGCACAGTGCAGGTGTGGGATCCATCTTCAACAGGTGAAGATCTTGTTTGATTAGAGAATAATCAGAAAATCTCTAGCATTTATTTCATTACACCTACTGTGTGTGTGTGTATGTGTTTGTGTGACAGGGTACTGACCGAGCTGGTGTCTAAAATGAAGGATATGCAGATGGATAAGACAGAACTAGGCTGCCTTAGAGCCATCGTCCTCTTCAACCCTGGTGTGTTGCTTATTGCCATCTATATAGTACACTTATCTGCCGCTTAGATGAAATAAATCATTTTATTTCATTTGAAGTTCTATAATGTAATACAATATAATAAAGTTAAAAGGATATTTCACCCAAATTTGTAAATATATTATATTACTCATAATATAATAATATTTTAGGTGAAATATCCCTTCAACTTTATTATATAAAATATTCAAGTTAAAGGGATAGTTTATCTAATAATATAATATATATTTTTAGGTGAAATATCCCTTAAACTTTATTACATTACATTATATTATATTATCAAGGTAAAGGGATAGTTTGCTCAATATAATATAATATAATATAATTCCCAATAATTCTGTCATTATTCTAAACCCAGTGATTTTCTTTCTTTTGTGGAACACAAAAAACACTGCGTTATTTTCATGTGATTACAGTGAATGGGAACTTTAATAAATTAGATGTAATGACATTTGTGAGAAGTTGATAGACATGATTCATCTTTATTCTCATAGACGCTAAAGGCTTGTCCAACCCAGTGGAGGTAGAGGCACTGAGGGAGAAAGTTTACGCCTCACTGGAGACCTACACTAAACACAAATACCCTGACCAGCCTGGCAGGTACAGCCCTACACATGTATGTTCAGTATCATATCTAATGCTCATTCTTAATATTATCTGCTATCTTCTCTCACTGCTTAACAGGTTTGCTAAACTTTTGTTGCGTCTCCCTGCCCTCCGATCCATCGGGCTCAAGTGTTTGGAGCACCTGTTTTTCTTCAAGCTGATTGGAGACACACCCATTGACACTTTCCTAATGGAGATGCTCGAAACACCTCATCAGATCACGTGACACGAGTTCCAATGGACCATTTTTTGTACATATTATTATGTAACTAATATAATAACGAACTTGATTGAAGATATTGCGGTACGCTGCATATTTTATACCAAGCACAAATTATTATTATTATTTTATTTTTTTTATTTGCAGGGAAAACAGAGTAATTTTATTGGTATTGTATTGAAAAGAAATGTTTCTGTAAATAGATAATATCAGGTATACATTGTGGCAAGACAATGCAATAAAGAAATTATATTTTATTCAAGGAATATGTTTATCAAACCCAAGCAATAATTTCTAAAATGAAGTTTAGAATTCTGTCCAAATAAATATTTAAATGTCCTATGTCCTTTTTACTTTTTTTCTTTTCTTTTTTTTAAATAAAAAAAGAAAGAGCAAGTTGTCATTTTCAATCAACCTTATTTTACTGAAGCACCTAACCTTTTATCCCCTACAGAGCCAAAAGCCTTTAAAGAGCATAAATTGCAGCAAAACACCGTCTCATAAACATTATCTGGTTTAGTGAGCACCGCCCGCTAGATGGCGCCATACATAATTTAACTTTCACTTTATAACACGTGATTGTTGTGGCTTCCTCATTTTAAGTGCGCAAATGCTGTGTTTGCTAATCCAGTTTGAACTGTTAAATGGGAAAGTAGCATTAAAGATTTCTTACCCAAACTTACCCAAAAAAAATCTTTTGAATGAATTTCTAAAACGTACATTTAAATAAAAATAAATCTCCTTATTTATTAGCTCATTTTAAATCATGTAATCTGTAGCCTACTGTGTTTATTATGTTTAAAATAATAAAACATGTTAATTTATAATATAAATTAGTCATTAATCAGTCATATAAATCACTAATCATCAGTCTTAATGTCAGTCATTTATTTTAAAATTCAACTAAACAATTTTATAGCCTATATGACCCTGTTCTGGTCATGACTGAATAAAATAAACTCCAAACAAATGTTTGAAATTTACTTATATGTTTCAGATCACCCCAATGGTAATATGTAAAAAGATGATATTAATTATATGCACTTTACAGTATAGCGAGGCTATGTTATACAGAACAAATTGTAGAAAAGGAGTGCACTGATTGTATCTGTGTCAAATGGCTTGCATTTATATGCTTTAGATTAGAACACATATTTCTATGACCCCAAGCTGAATTGATGTAACATTTTTCAGGGTATACTTGAACCATCACGTTCCTATACATATAAGAATATATAATATTTATGTTGATAAAGTTATTATATAATTTCAATAAGTAATACTTCCATATTAAGTAGCCTAGCATGTTTTTTTTTTTAAGTAGGCCTAATTGAAATGGCCTTTGTCCTTTGTTAGCCTATCTAAGACCCAAACAGAGCATAATGGTTCAAAATTCACGCTTGCTTTATTTCATGCTTGAGGGAGATTCATTTACCCACCTATTTAAATTAAATTGCAAACTCCCTTTATAAATTCAAGTTCTTATAATGTTGCCGTTTTCATCATAAGTTGTAAAGTTATGGCTGTACACTTACTGCGCACTCTCCACCTTTTGATGGGAGGAGAGAGAGAGAGAGAGAGAGAGAGAGAGAGAGAGAAGGTAAACTGGCTCAGGTTTATTTTCATATCGAGCTTTTGTGCGCGTTTACAACTATCTAACTGAGCATCTGTCGAAAGTTACACAGGGCTGCAAACGGATATTTTCTCCTCAATGGTAAGTGCATGTATTATGTCTAATAGGTCATTGCATCTTTTAAAGTTTTTGTGAAGTTTTGTCATATAGCCTAGAAGCCGTTCCTGTTGTTGAACAAACATGATGAAGCCTATGCTATACAGTAATGCTATAGAGGCATAAGTAGGCAATTTTGATTTCGCTCAGTTAAAATATTTTTTTTTATGTTTGAATAAATAATCTTAATACATATAGAAAATTATTATTTTTAACGAGACACCATCAAATCACATCTGTTCACTGTATTTCTGCTGTTATTGTTTTTGTATAGCCTAAAGCTCGTGAGTGAATTCACTTTACTTTTCGCACATTTCTTTTTTATTTTTCAGTGATTCTTTGTCCACACATTAAACTTTTATTTTACTTCTGCATTTTCTTGGGATAACTCCTATTGTAAAAGGATGGCGTTTGTCATATCAGCTTCAAATCCGTATCACAGTTATGTAGCCTAAATTATCCATGCTAGGAAGTTACTACAGAGTAAAGACCATTTACATTTTTTAATGAACTTAGTTAAGTTACCTAGATGGGTTAAAGGTTGGTCTCTCTTTCAGACATGTGGAGAAAGCGCGTGTGTGAGGGGTGTAATGAGCTCATCCGGGACAGGTACCTGCTCCGCGTGCAGGACGGACTGTGGCACGAGCGCTGCCTGCACTGCGCATCATGTCGCGAGCCTCTGAAAGACACATGCTTCCTCCGCAATAAAACACTCTACTGCAAGCGAGACTACCAGAAGTAAGACTCTACTTACTGCTATTTGTGTAAACAATTATTTCGTTTTATGATACTATTTGACGTAGCCTACTATTTAAAGTTCAGTAAAAGGGTGAAGTGAGTCCACGGTAGTCAGAAGTTTCTTCCAGTCAGACGAAGCACGCTCGTAGATATTAGGCTATGATCTTAATTTTTCGCATACATTTCTTTAGTGTTGATCTAAATTTTTTATAAACACCTTTTATTTATTTGCTCATTTAAAATATTTGCTACTGTCTTCGCCATTTGTTTTTCTTAAATCAAATGTTTTAGAAAACGAAAACAATTTGATTCCACTGGATTATCCAGAAATATCCCAAATATATGTCTTTCCCTGTAGACATAAAATTACAAATTCGTCATAGAAAATGGCCATAGTTTTCTAGGAATACGTGTGAAAATACAATGGATTATTCCCTTTGTAAAGATTTAAGGCTTATAATAGGCTCTATTCTATTCCTCAACGAAATTGAGCTATAACAAACCAAATTTAGTTTAAAAAAACATTTATGTCATACTTTATTTACTGCAGAAATTCCTCTCAATATTTTCGAAAGTACATTTTAATGATTAATCCGCACAGAAATACACTTTAAGGATAATGCCAAATTAAGGGTTGAGTATCTGAACATCCTCCTGTAATGATACAGTAAATCATTTAAAATACTTTCCATTCCTGTTTACTTCACAGATGGCAGTGGTGTTTATTCTGTTGATTTTAATGTTTGAATGTTGCATTCTGGTTCATTTCTCGCTGTTAAATTAAATTTGACAAGGTAACTTTGTGCAATAAGATTTTACATTTTAATTAGCAACAAATTTCATTCCTGAAATGTTAAATCTGCATGCTTGCTGATATAATATTATGCAGGCATGTAATAATTTGTTAGCACATAATTGTTTACAGATTTACATGAATATAGTTAAACCGTATGATGAGTGTTGGTGTTTTGTGTGTGTGTCTGAGAGAGACCGTGCGCATTAAGGGACTTGGCACAGAACTCCTGAAAGACAAGGTGACTGCAGGAGGAAGGGTCGTGGTGGGCCATGGAATGCGAGAAGGCTTTCACACACAAACACACGCCACTAGATCAGGAGGACAGCACTACTGACACACTGTCAAGATGTGTTAAATTAGCACGACCCATCGGTGTGGCAACGGCAAGCTGGGGACAGCATATGGCCACATCGACATGGTGCGCAGATCCCCTACTACCCCCAAAACTCACTCTGAGTCTCATTCACACACTCATATGCACATTCTCACCTCCAAATAAAAAAAATTAAAAAACAGTTTGCCAAACGACAGAGCGCAGCGCAACGACCCTGAATATGCACACTATTTGAGTTTTCATAAAGTTTCATTTCAATAGCTGATGTATCTGCTCCAGCTGACAAAACGTTTGAGTTTCCAACAGAAAGGCTCTGACTTCTGCAAATCATAATGCCTTTCACATTAGGAGTCCATCAGCCAAAGTAGTAATTATGGAGAAGTGTGCTCAAGAGAGCTGAGGCTGAGTGGAGGATTGAGCCATATGTTCTGGGTACAGCAGAGCTTTGTGGAAGAGAATATGAGTGCGTTTGTGTGTTCATGTTGGGGATGGGGTGCATGTAGCGGGGATCTCTGTTTGTGAAGTATGTCAAGGCATCTGGATAGGTTGGTGCCCAGTGGTGCCCCTGCTTGATGCCCGTCCGACCGTGAGATATCCGACCTGACCAATTAGCCACATACGCGGTGCTTGGCTGGCATTCCTACCCAGTAGCCCAGTGCTTATAACTATAGACTCAGGGGTGGGGAGCTCGCTGACCCAGCACTTACTGACCAGGTAAAGGAGCTGCTTTACTGTAAATGGGTCAGCAGGCTGTTCTATTATACGTCACTGTTTTATAATGGTGATGCGTTCGATTTTGGATTTAAAGTGATGCCTAGACTGTATAGGAGTTGTGGGGGGGAAAGCAGTAAATACAACAAAAAAGAATTATCTACTCCAGACTTTTGATCAATTGATGTCTTGAACGGAGTGCATAGAGTGTGATTCCCAACCACGAGGATTTTAATGTTAGATTGTTCAACATTTACACTATTGTTCAAAAGTTTGGGGTCATATTGTTTTAATATATTTGAAAGAAGTCTCGTATGCTCACCAAGGCTGCATTTATTTCTTAAAAAATAAAGTAAAAATAGTAATGTTATTACAATTAAAAATAAATGTTTTGTAATTTAATATATTTTAAGATGTAATTTATTCCTTTGTTGGCAAAGCTGAATCTTCAGCATCATTTCTCCAGCCTTCAGTGCCACATCATTATAATATGCTGATTTAATGCTCAAGAAACCTTTCTTATTATTATCACAGTTGAAAACAGTTATGCTGATTAATATTTTTGTTAGGTAGGTTTTTTTTATAGCATTTTTCAATTAATAGAAAGTTATTTGAAATAGAAATTTAGTTTAACAATGTGAAACGCTTTATACTTTTGATCAATTTAACCTTGCTGAATAAAATGTTTTAATTCATTTCAAAAAAGAAACTTTTGAACGGGAATGTACAATAGAACTTAGTTTGACTTTCATTATTATATTATGAATGTCAAAAGATTGATCTTCTTTTATAGTTGATGTCTTAATACATTTCTAATTGTAACATTAAAAAAAAAATGCAAATAACTACTGTCAAGCATCTCATCTGGTTTCACTTATAAATCATTGCAATTCATATACAAATGTGTTTTTCACCTACAGTTTTCATTGGTTTTACATGTAAAGTAAATTATTGTAATAATGGGCGTTTTATCAATGGTAATTTTAAATTACATATATTATGATGAACACATGTCTAGTTTCTTTTGTTCTCCAAAAGAATCAGGCTCTGAAGAGCAGGTTGCAAAAATAGTGGAATCAACATTTTTATAGCAACATAGCTGCTTCCTGATAAAAATAGCGGTAGGTTCTATCTTGTCAATGCAACTTTTTTCACAGATGCTCTTGCTTATAATGGAGTGCCGAGCAAAACTTCTTTCTGTCCCTCCTACTGAACCCTAAATAACTGGCAGCGGTTTCCCCAGCAACCCCAGGGCAACACTAATAGTTCTCAACAATGCAAGGCTTTGGGATGTTTCAATCCATACTTACGAAGGAGGAGGAATTTTTGCTGTCTGTACGTGCATAACACTGCAATGCTCCCATGCCACCTAGCTTAGATACACATATAAACAACATCACTCACTGTTCAATAGCCAAAAGCCTATAATTGGTACAAATTGTAGCAACACAGTTATCTTTAATGCATCAACATACAGTAATCATAGTGCTGTCATTTAAAGAAACAGTGTTTGATGAGTCCAATCCAAATGTCAGTGACTGAAATTAAAACTTGGGGTCCTTGTAAGGCAAGACACCATAGGTAAATAGGGTTAAAACTAATACATATCACCATCCTTAACCCCAGTTGATTAATCACTGTACATTTATGGCAATTGTTTTTCTATTACAAGTTTTCTGAAATGTTATGTTTAAATGCAAATGAAGCATTATCAAATTATTTGCTAATTTGCATTCAGTTCCAGAACGAAAATCTGAGTATTGTTTGAAGCCATTGGTTCAGAATTCTTGTTTCATTTTGTTGACATATTAGTGTTAGGGTTTTTTACGGGATTTTGGGTAAGTCAGAAAATACTGTCAACAGAATATAGATATGTAACTGGAAAGTAAAAAAAAAAAGAAAACATTTTTTTGGAGAAAGGCCTTTAAAGATATGTATTGTCATTGAATTCTACAGATGCAAATATATAATATGTCTACTTTCCACTAGTCTGAAAGAGAACATGTAATGGAAGCCAAATAGCCCAATATCTCAAAATTGAGCAGTGCATGGAAAAACAATGTTTTTTCCTTTAGTGTCTTGCATGCTTTAAGGAGTAACCTGTCAGCCCAAGTCTGAAGCTGTCACACATCTGGGGATGATTCTCTCTAAGCCTCCCTGTCACGCTCGCCCTAAACCTTAAACATACAGCTCCACTCTCCACCCCCCTCCGGGCACGGAAATCTCAGGCCAGTTTGACAAAAAGAAAATGTGGTGTCTGCCAGGGCAGGACAATGGCAGTGAGGCTCTGGGCCAGCTCCCTCTTTTGTCTGGGTTTGGTTAAGTCGAGTTAAGATCATTCCCTGGACCAGCCTCGCCCGCCGGGTGGCGTGATTCTTTCCCTCCGTCTGGAGCCACGGCCTGCCGAGCTCCTTTCTCCCCCCCTCCCCGGGAGTCCTGCCCGGACACAGTCGTGGAGCCGGCCGCCTCTGTCTAACCCACTGAAACCCAGCTCTAGTTGCCAGGCGCTAAGATGCACACTCACCATGCTGGAGGTATGCGTCTGAATGCTTGTTTTTGGGGTGGGGGGGACATGGCAAGTTCTTGTCTCACTCCTTGATTGACGTGGCGACTCAGCAACATTCCTGGAATCTCTGATGGCGCGTGTAAAACTCAACAAGTTAAGGAAACTCAAACCATTTGAGAAACCCAAATACGTTTAAATACAATATTTATGAGTACTGTGAATTATAAATAATTTATCCTTGCATATCATCTTTTTTTTTTTTTTTCATTTGCCTTCCTAATCTTTAATCAATATAACCTTCCCTTCCTCTTACAAGGACACCTCTTCTCTGATGACGTGTTTACTGGCATGAGGGCGGGACAACCTGTCACTCACATGACATCACAGCAATAGCAACAATGCAACGATCCAGTCCATTCCCGATGGACAAAATCAAATCTCGAGTCCAACATTTCTTCTTGTTTGAGAAGCTGTTTCGCTTAGATATACATCACAATAGGGAAGAAAAGACTTGCTGACTTTGACAGTCTAAAGCAAAGCATGCTGGGGAAATTAAATTTGCTGGAACTCATTCAGTTTGAGTTCTGCTTAATATTATCAGTTATTGAGCTCCCGTAACATCTCTTCTATTTTAAGTACTATGAACTTTCAGTATTTGAGTAAAATGAACTTAAGTAAATTTGACTGTTAGGTTTTAAAAGAATAAGAATAAAATAATTATCTATGCTGTTCATCAAGCGATTCTGAGAAATGCATTTTTTTTCCCTTTCAGATTGTTTTTAGTAAGGTGCAAGGGTTGCGCAGAGTTCATCTCTCCGGCCGAGCTGGTGATGCACGCAGGCCCTGCGGTTTTCCACCTGCGATGTTTCTGCTGCTGTGTGTGTGCCTGCAGGCTGCAGAAGGGAGACCGATGTGTGCTTACAGGGGACAGGCTTTTCTGTGCCAGAGACTATCACAACCAACTAGCCAGCCCAACCACCTCCGACTCAGGTATTGTTTTAAAACAACAGCACTGCTCATGCATGCCTTCTTTATACATTCAGTAAGGTCATGGTGCCTCTCTAAATGATCTAATTATATAAATCAGGTATGGTAAATAAAGGAGGCATCCCAAATGTGCAGTGTTTGAGTCGTTTATACTGTTTAAAAAATATTATATATATATATATATATATATAAATGAGAGAGAGAGAGAGAGAGAGAGAGAGAGAGAGCGCTATGCTTAGACTAGATTAAAGAATGAAATTGATTGTACGTATTAAAATAGTACTATTAATAATAAATAAATAGTATATATTAGTATACTAGTAAAATATATATGAATAAATCATATTAATAAAGCACTATGGTAAAATACTATAAATAAATAAATAATATTTTTTTTACATCCACGATTTTGAATTAATAAATGTCGATATACAATGGTTAGCTACATACTGTAAAAACTAATCGTGGTGTTGATATATTTTTTAGACTGCTGCCTCATGGAAAACTAACTTTATCTCGCTCCGAAAGTCCTCTAGTGGTCGAGAGCATTTCCGTTGTGTTGTGGCTTTATTTCGTTGTGTTGTACAATGTACAATTTCCGTTGTGTTATGCACTACTGGGCCCCCGTAGGGTTTTTAAATGTGCTTTATAAATAAAAGAACTAGAACTAGAATATTTCAGTTAATTATTATTACTAATATTATTATTATCTGTTATGGCACTACAAACATCTGTTTCCTTAACTACAGGTAAAAGTGAAGATGTTGAGGAGGAGGAGGATGATGATGAAGACAACATTAGGACCGCAGGGGAGTCTAACACAATAGGAGACGTGGAACACAAGAGGCCTAAAAGGCCTCGTACCATCCTTACAACACAGCAGAGACGTGCTTTCAAAGCTTCTTTTGAGGTCTCATCCAAACCATGTCGAAAGGTCAGCCATTTAAACTGACACCCTACAAATAATGAATTAATATAAAATGCATGAAATATAAAATAATAATATAACAACACATTTCCTATACGTTTACATTTTATTTAAATCGTTATCTTTTACATTTTGTGAAGGAGGTTTTTGTGTAGCCACAGCTGGTCTGGACAGCATTGCTGTATTTATCTCTGTTGATCTGATACTCTAGTGTGGGTCAGTTCATCAGTTAGCCTACATGACCCATAGACCATGAAGGTCACACTATGGCTTTCTCTCTGTCTGTCTCTCCATTGTAAGGTAAGGGAGACGCTGGCAGCAGAGACAGGATTGAGCGTACGAGTCGTTCAGGTCTGGTTCCAGAACCAAAGAGCCAAGGTAATGTGATGCCCACCGACACAGACAAACACAGTCATTGAAAGAATATCAATTTATGCAATTGATAACAGATCTCTTTCTGCAGTATATGAGCTTGCCAATAAGGAAACAAGCTGTGTTGTTGCCTCATAGGAAACTGATGACATATTATTTATAGATCCCCGTAGATTAGACTTGGATTTCCTTTCAGTGTAGTGTTGTGTTTTCTTCGCATTACAAAGAGATTTTCTCTTATTAGTTTTCTCATTTCTATATGTGAACATGGACATGTTTTTATTAGGCTATAAGATTCTCTTCACACGCATTGTCTCTTTAGATGAAAAAACTGGCAAGAAGACAACAGCAGCAGAAGCAAAGCGTGTCCTCTCAGGAGAAAAGGGATAGCCAATCACAACACACTGGTATACAAAGTTCACAACAATTTTACACTTTGCTTCACCCCAGGTTATATTCTCTTTTTAAACCCCACTTTTAAAGTAACGTTTCACACTTGTGATAAGTACAGCTTTAACTCTATATTATGTAAACGATTCCCTCTTCAGTGAACGTGATTTCACCAAGTACAACATCATTGTTGATCCTGAAACAACATTACAATCCACCAATCAGATTTGAGGGACAAGTTTACAGTTTATCTCAATTTTAGGCTTATGTAGCCTAAGTGTAACTGACCAATCCTTTCCCTCGGGTTTTACGGGGAAGTTATGGGTAGGGTTAGGTTTAGGGATAGAGATAGAGTTAGGACTAAATATTTGGAATTTTGTTCCAGCCGGTATATATACGGTAAATATTCCAGGTGAGGAATATATACCGTCTTCAGAATGTAACGGTCAGTTGTTTAGCAACAACCAATCATAAACTGAACAGCTCATGTACCATTAAATATTCATGAGCTTTGAACACTCCGAAATGTCTCAGGCTGTATTCCATTTTCCACAAAAAAATAAAAAAAATAATTAAAGTCAAAGAGTAGCGGAAAACATGTTAATTGGAACAGAGAAAACTACTTTATTCATTACAAGTTTCTTCAGGTCAAACTGGAAGGTAGCTAGAGTAGAAAGAAGCGCAATGCGCAAGCACAAGACGTTTTTTTAAACAGGTCGTGTGCTGTATGTATTTGTCCAATTAATAATAGTAATTGGACAAATACTAACTACTACTAACACCACATATATTTACATTAGAATGTTAATTTTGGGTTACGAAAGTGTGAAACGTGGAAAAAACATAATCCATTATTCTGTTCCAAAAATTAGAATGACCAATTTTATATGTGAAAAGCATTTATGTGGCTTGAATTCCTCCTTTATATCTACACTGCACTAAGATAATCTTTTCTTGCCATTTGTGTGACCACAGCGCCTTCTTGTGGAGGTCTGCCTGCTGAGCTGGAGTGCGCAGGTTCATATTCACTTACCCAGCAGAATATCATTCTAGACTCACAGAGCTTCAAGCTGGACCCCTTCAGACAGGGCCTCACCCCTCCTCAAATGCCTGGAGATCACATGCATCCCTATGGTATAAAACACACTAGGCTCACACTCAAAAATACAGGACTGGAGATAGGCATACTATTTTCTCCTTGCCCATCCCATTAATTTATCATCTCTCTCTTTATAGGTTGTGACACAATCTATGATGATACAGACAGTGACCCTCTGTGCCATTTTGGAGACTGTATGTCGTCGAGTGAACCCTCACTTTTAACACCGATTGACCGATTGTATTCAATGCAAGATTCTTATTTTGCCTCTTGAGTGTCATTCAGACAGCTCAGGAAAGATTTATGGGGAGAGAGTGCAAGTGTATGTATGCTTTTGTGTGTATTCTGCTTATGCATGTTTTAGGGTGGTGACTGGCGACAATGGAAATGTACTGTGATGAAAAGGTTTTTGTGTAATTTGTATTTATTATTTTATGTGTGTAATCTGGACTGAATTACAATTAAATGCTGCAGAGGAAAAATGTTTCTTAAACTGTCAATGATTGTTTCTTAATTTATTTGACTTTGACTTAAGTTAACTTAAGTTCTAACAATATAAATTACCATTTGCAGAGTTTATACTCTAATATGCAGATGCATTAGTGATATGATCATTTATAACAAATTCAAATGTATCCACAAACAATCACTATACTGCGTGCAGTGAGAACTGGCATTCTCCAAACTCAAGGTCATAGGCAGTCTAGGCTTTCAACACCTCCTATCATTATGCATATCTTTATGGCACTTTTTTCAGAGCCAGATGGTGGTCCACCACAGGGCTTATCATTGCCCAGATCTTTAGACTCCCACTTCAGCATCAGAAATGGGGCCTACCCATAAATATACTCCACATCCGGCCATCATGAATGCCTATACTGTGATTTTCTTTTGCAGATTTTCAGCCAAGCTGCATTCTTGCATTTTCAGGGGCTTGTATGTGACCACCCAAAAGCCAGGCCATTGGGGCTGCTACTCTGGAATGTGTCAGTGTTATAGCTTGGTGTATTGTACTGTAGAGGTTGAGGATAATATCAGGTGAAAATGTAAGGCATGCTGCAAAGATAGGAAGCCCTTCATACTGTGCCTCTTTGCCCCGGCAATGAACCTTCTTTCTGTCTGTACCAGGTTCACATTTCTTACTCCGATATCAGACCTCCAGATGTAAGTGCCACAAGTCACTGGGCAGGAACAATTTAACTGTCTGTTCCTGTCATGTGGAGCTGTCAGGAGATGTTGCAGAGCAGACGTGAGATCAACAGTGTGTTTGCACGAGAAAACGTTCGTTTTAGGATTAATAAGAATAAATAGCCTAATATAAAAATAAATAAATAAAAATGTGACACTGCGGAATTATGAATGAGTAGGACTTGTTGTTACTGAGAATGTTTCCATTTATTTTGGCCTGATGTTGCCCACATTCGTGGAAACCTATAAACCACAGTGTAGTCCGATTTCCGAGCAACTCTGATTTGCAGGTAAAAAACACACCGCACGACCATGTGTAGTCAGATGCTCGAAAGAATGGCAGAGATGCCACATTTGTGAAAGAATCACTCGATCTAATCGGTCAAACAAGTTTTTGAAAAGGCTGAAATTGTTAGCGATTCTTTTTCTTCACTTGCACACTTCACTCACACACTGAATTTTTTGCATAAAAATAAATAAAGGCACAGAAGTGTGAGAATTTTTTTCGTCAAAACACAGAAGGGTCACTATGATTTTGCCAAGTACCACATGTTCCTGTATCAGTAGCAGCCTTGGCTATGTTTCGCCCATTTCACTTTAAATGGACCTCACAACAGAGGGGGTCTTTGCTTGCACTCAAAAAAGTGCCCTGCCCCCATCTTCACGGAAATGAAGAGGGGTTATGGGCAAAAATGCGACCAAAATTAATAAAAATGTCCCCAAAATTAAAGATATATGGGTTAAAAATGTCCTTACCAGCTCTGGTTTTTAATATTAACAGTTTTTTCCCGAATATCAGCAGGATTGCAATAAATCAATAAATTTCAATAAACAAGAAACTAATGTTAGGTTACTTTCATTTTTTATTTATTTATTTTTTTTTCTAAACAAATCCTCAGAGCCATTGCTCATCTCCGAGTACTACAGTGATGTTAACTAAATAAATTTCGTTACACATTTTTAACGAATCATTTGACTAAATGATGGGGGGCCTCCAACGGACCTCTGAATTGCAAATGCATTGTTGATCCTGGAACAAAATTCCTGTCTGAAAACATATTCCTTGCCCTATCCCCACCCCTAAACCTAACCCTACCCATAATTTATCCCTAAAATCAGAGAGAGATGATAGATGAATAAGAATGGAGCCCCTGACATTATAACTTTAATCCCCTCAAATCTGAGTAGAATGTTGTTCCAGGATCAAGCAGAACATGTTCTACTTGGTAAAATCACGTTTAGGAATATCTCGGGGAAACCATTAGGCCTACTGGTTAGCGAATTACTCTTCCGGGTTTTCACGTTATCCCTGCAGCATGTGAACGAAAAAAGAGGCCTAGACCTGCCTATAATGGGGACGATAACACTTCAATGGGGGGCCTGTGTCCCAGTAGGCCTACTACTTATGAAAGGCTATAACATCAAGGGATGGGAATGACTATGACTATGTGTAAATCAATCAGAATGGAAAATGAAATAATCTGATACACATCATTCACTTAGGCTTAGGCCCACAGTATGCTACCGCAGGTTATTTGCGTCATATCCGACTCAAAATGAACCAATGTTGTAATCTAGACTCGTGATATGTAATTGTTCGTAGAACGGAGTTAATAATGCACATACGTTTTGATGGAATCAGCAAAATAATATTTTCCGACTGTATTGTCGACTGATGAGTGGACGGGTCACTGTTATCCGCTTGAAACAGCACTGGCACGCATCGCAGCCTCTCGTGCACTTATTGGCGTGATACTGTCAGTTGGCAGGCCTGAGGCCAAGCAAACGAAATATAATCAAATGGCTATTATACGGCCACAGCGGGCAGCAATAGCCTCGTTATTATTACGATAGCAGCCAGGAAGAATCCAGTCATCTGATCAGTTATTTATTACGCATTTCGTGCCAAGATGGTCTGCAGACCTGCTCCCTCTTAATATAATATAATTGGCGTCAAGCTGCGTTAATGCCCGGACAGATGCGACTGGTTAGGCACCCGTGCAACTCTTCTCCTTCTGTGCTGAAATGCAGAAAAGCTCCTACTGACTAGCAACAAAAATAGAAGGGCCATTCTTGTTAAGCAGCACATTTGCATATTTCTTAATATATTGGCTCTAAAATATTAAGCTATTTTACAAAAAATATAGCTAACAAAAACCATTAGTTTTATCACATTTAAGTGAACATTGTGTGAATTGTTTTATGTAAGCATAGCCTATAAAACTCTTAGCTGTTCTAATGTATGCCTATTGTAAAACCTAGACATCATGGCTACAGAAAATGTTCATTAGCTTCTAACACTTAAGCCTCTCACCAAGCAGGAAAAAGGTGAAGGGGCAACTAGAGGCCTACAGGGTGACAGTGGGCATAGTGCCCAGAGGCAGCATGTCCTGGCCTGGGTGTCTGATCTGGGGCAGCACATCCAGCATGAGGCTATATGAAACAGTGGGTGTGTGACCGAGTGGACAACAGGGTGTTTCTGGCAGTGTTTATACTGTCTCTCACATACTTAGTGAGGGTGCCTCACAGACACTAAGGAATCAGCCCACTAACTAAAATTACATTCTTAACCATGCTGGAAAAAAAAAAGTTCTTTTATATTGTGCAAATGACTCTTTCAAACACCAATTCTAATCAAATATTCATTTATTTCAAGCACAAAACAACATGGAAAATATTGGTCATTTTTCTTTTAATTGAATTTAATTGAATTGGATTCAAATCCCCTTCCCACGAAGAGTCATTCAGACCCAGGCCCGGCTGCAGGATGAAATGACCGAGGGGGCATGTGAAATTGTTAAGGGGGCCATCATATAACGTTATATACCATCAATGAACAATTAATACACACCTCGCTTTGGAACGACAGATTGATTTTTAAATGCAGCGCTCCCTAAAACACTCCATATGCAACTGCACAAGTAAACACGTAATAAAACCATAAGCCAGCGTAATTTATTATGCATATATTAACCCTTTCACGCTTAAAGGGATAGTTCACTTTGAAATTAATTTTTGGTATGTTTTAGCTTACCTCAAGGGCATCCAAGATGTAGGTGTCTTTGTTTCCGCAGTAGTTTCAATTTTGATATTTTTAGGTCAAACCGTTCTAGTCTATCAATAATATAATGCAGGTCTATGGTCACCACCTCGCACCACAAAACGAACAGTATTTATATCGTTTTTACCTCTTGTAACCACAGCCACGTCCAAGTGATTTGAGGGCGCGGGCGCTTCGGTCTGCTCAAGCGCCGGAAGTGATCTCTCGTGCGTGTACGTCACTGTAAAGATGTAAACATATTTATTCATATCGAAATCGTCTTCCATTGCGATTTCCTGTATATCTAAATATGATTACATCTTCACAGTGAAAGGTAACACTTCCGAAATCTCCGTGTAAACAATGATTGACGTAACGTTACACGTGCGAAAGATCACTTGGACGTGGCTGTGGTTAACTTACAAGAGGTAAAAACGATATAAATATTGTTTGTTTTCTCACACAAACCCCTCGTTTCGTGTCTTAGGCCATCAATGTGTACTTACATTTACGAGTCATTAAATCATGTTTAATTTGGACTTCTCTGTGCATGCTCTTTGAGGTGGTGACCATAGACCTGCATTAACTTAAGTTAAGTTATATGACTGACAGACAAGAACGGTTTGACCTAAAAATATCAAAATTGAAACTACTGCGGAAACAAAGACACCTACATCTTGGATGCCCTTGAGGTAACGTTAAGCTAAAACATACCAAAATGAACTATCCCTTTAAGTTTAAAATATTTTTCTAAATGACTCCCCAGAGTGAGTTTTTTCAAGGCGACCGTTATTTTAGTTTCCATGGCAACGCGTCAAAATAATAATTTTCAGGATATGAATTCTTGATATCAACAATTCAGTTTTCACTAGTTAAAATAATAGTTATTGATATCAGGAATTAGATTTCTACTAGTAACAATGGCAATTTTTGATATCAGAAATTACATTTCCACTAGTAACAATGCTAATTCTTGATATCCACAATACAATTTTTGTCCAGTTAAAATTATAATTCTAAATATCAGAAACTGAATTTCAATTAGTAAAAACTATAATTCTTGATATCTGTAATTGTATTTTCACTAGTGAAAAGTCACCATACGCTTATTTCACGCAGCCGTTATTTTGAAATCGAAAGGGAGGCTCCGGTGGGAAGAAAACCGGAAGTGTCGCCTTTAATCATAGGAGAGTCGCGAATGCGATGGCGTATTGTTGTGTTTAATGTAGAAATTAGTTATTCTAAAAATGTACATACATTTCTTTCATACTTTAGACTATATACAGTGAAAATCATTTATATATTTTTGTTTTCAGAAAGTAAAAAAAGAAGCAGGAACGAACTAACATATCCTATATTGGATATTAACATCCAATATTGTAAATCGCGGCAGCAGCTTAGGGTTGGTAGTCCAAGGCATTGTTGTTTATCTTTACTTCCGGGGTTCTTCCCACCGGAGCCTCGCTTTCGATTTCAAAATAACGCCTGCGTGAAATAAGCGTATAGGCTGCCATTCAAAATCAATTGTTGATATCAAGAATAGATTTCTTACTAGTTGAAATTCCAATTTCACATATTAGAAATACAATTCTTACTAGTAAAAACCTTTATTTTTGATATCAAGAATTCAATTGTCACTAGTTGAAATGTCTATTCTTGATATCAACAATTGAATTGCTACTAGTAACAATGTTCATTTTTGATATCAATGATTCCATTTTCACTAGTGACAATGTTAATTTCTGATATCATGAATGTAATTGTTACTAGTAAGAAAGTCATTTTAGATATTTGAAATTATATCGATATCAGAAATACATTTTCAGATATCAAAAATTAAAATTTTTACTAGTAGCAATTAAATTGTTGATATCAAGAATAAACATTTCAACTAGTGACAATTGAATTATTGATATCAGGAATTTGCATTTTTACTAGTAACAATGTAATTATTGATATCAAAAATTATATTTCTACTAGTAAGAAATCAATTATTGATATCAACAATTAATTTTGAATGGCAGCCTATGGTGACATTTCAATAGTGAAAATACAATTACAGATATCAAGAATTATATTGTTGATATCAAGAATTAAATTGTTGATATCAAGAATTATATTGTTGATATCAAGAATTATATTGTTGATATCAAGAATTCATATCCTGGAAATGAATAAAAGTTAAAACGGCTTGCCATAGCCGGTGAACTGTGAGAAGAATAGAATAAACATTATAATTACTTCCACTATGTTTGTCTAATATGAATAACACACGTCGGCAAATTATATTTGAATTGAATTGCTGCTTCCACAGACATCAGTGTGTATTTTACAAACTCCAATGTATTGTGTTACTAGTGCTTATGTGTATTTAAATGTTTGAAACCTAAAATAAACATTATGAGGTTGAAAACATTGCATAGTTGTGATGTATGACAGCGCTGAGCTCGTCCGTCTCTGGCTCAGCGCCAACCAACGTGCGAATCTGGCAGTGAAATGTCTCGTCACTGAACATTCTAAATTCCATATGTGGGACCGTTCCGCTCAAAAGGTTAAACATTTAATTTGTAACCATGATTCATGAATACAAAAATGAAACTGAGGGGGCACAAATCAGATCTGAGATTCAGGTTCTTTTCAGATTCAGGTGAGATTCTGAAAATAATCAGATCTTTTGCCCACTGGTGGCGCCGGGCCTGATGTAATGAGCTGCAGTGGAGAAGAAAAAGTGTGTTAAGTTAGGCTACTGTTACAACTGACACAAGTTAAAGAGTTAGTTCACCCAAAAATGAAAATTCTGTCATCATTTACTAACCCTCAAGTTGTTCCAAACCCATATGACTCTTTTCTGCAGAACACAAAAGAATATATTTTGAGAAAGGTTGGTAATCAAACCGTTTTTTTACCAATAGCTCTGCAGTTGCTATTGCATGAAAGTTTTACGGTTAATGGTAAAATTGACAGAGTTTATGGTTATTTTGGTACTGATGTGTGAATGGTATCTTACCGGTAAAAAGACAGAACGTCATTGCTTGTGCGAACAGCACATTTGTGTATTTACCAAAAATGTCTATCTGGTAATTTTATGGTAATTTAACAGGTCTAATGTGTGAAAGGGGATATTGACTATATTGTAGGCTATGGACCAAAAAACAACGAAAACCTTTACAAAACATACTTTTTAGAAAGAAAGTCAAGTCATACAGATTTGGAACATGGTTTGGAATGGCATGAGTTCGTAATCCCTGAAAATTATTGTATTGGTCCTTGTTGCATTAGACCAACACACATCCTTACAATACTTATAACACTTATTACAATCATCTAAGATTAATTGACTTACTAAAGCAAAACATACAACCTTGCAAGCACGAAAGAATCAAATTTAACAATGAACGACTTGAGGCATTTGTCAAATACCAACCAAATAATGTTGTTATCAAATGCTATTAAATTACACTTTTTAATAGTTTAATGCTTAAAGGGATAGTTCACCCAAAAATGAAAATTCTGTCAGTAATTACTCAACCTCATGTTGTTCCAACCCCGTAAGACCTTCGTTCATCTTCGGAACACGAATTAAGATATTTTTCATTAAATCTGGATCACTCCTCCATAGGCTTCTAAGGGATTGACACTTGCCAGCCCCGAAAAGTTATTAAATATATCGTTAAAATAGTCCAAATGACTACAGTGGCTCAATCTTAAGTTTATCAAGCGACGAGAATAGTTTTTGTGCGCAAAAACAAACAAAAATAATGACTTTATTTCAACTATTCATTTCCTTCTCTGTGGGCCTCGGGTCAGTTAACGTAGTCTGATAGAGTAGAGCTACGTCACACGTAGGCTCACTATTGGCCGACGCTGGTCATGTGTGTGATGCATGTGACGTATAACAACAGAATCTTACGCTATTATACTAGTGAACTGACTAGAGGGCCACAGAGAAGGAAATGAATAGTTGAAATAAGGTCGTTATTTTTGTATTTTTTGCGCACAAAAAGTATTCTCGCCGTTTGATAAACTTAAGATTGAGCCACTGTAGTCACTTGCATTATTTTAACGTCTTTAATAACTTTTCGGGGAACAAGTGTCAATCCCTTAAGAAGCTCTCAGATTTAATCATTTGTGTTCCGAAGATGAACAAAGGTCTTACGGGGTTGGAACAACATGAGGGTGAGTAATCCCTTTAAAAAAGGTTATGCCAACAGTGGAATGGCATTTAAAAAAATAATAATAATAATCTTTTCACCCTTTTTGGAGAATTGGCGCATCAACAAAAACATTAGTCCTCCGAGCAAAAGTAGTCCAGCTGAAGAAGCAACTCCCACAGCTGCATACATCAGCATGCCGGCACTCACTGACATCTCCTGTACTGAAAGCACATAATACATTTTGTATAATGCAGAGATTCACAAACTTTTTTGACACTCGAAAAATATTTTCTTAAAGTGTCCCCTGAGATTTTAACTTAACAACACATGTACATGTTCGTGTTCTCAGATGTTGAAGGTTCTGAGGTTCAACTCATGAACCACCCTGCAGTTCCCTCATTAACCGCCAGGGGTTCACAAATCAAAGTTTCAGAAACCCTGACTGCGTTTAACTCCACTTTTAGACATACACTCACAAGCTTCCCTACGCACTTCCCCACGGGGCAATCCCCACATTTTAAAGTGTTTAACTTGGTCAAGTGGACAAGGAAATTTATTTGGACAGATCCTCAACCCTTCGATTTTGACAGAGGGAGCGAGTCTACTCAATATGTAGCTACACTTCAGGCAGATCCATAGACCACAATGCAACATAATTGTGACGTCACAGCGGGTCGCGCTTAAAGGGATAGTTCACCCAAAAATGAAAATTCTGCCAGTATTTACTCACCCTCGTGTTGTTCCAACCCCGTAAGGCCTTCGTTCATCTTCGAATTAAGATATTTTTGATTACATTTTTGAATCACTCCTCCATAGGCTTTTTAAGGGATTGACACTTGTTCCCCTTGTGACACTTGAGAATACTTTTTGTGCGCATAAAAACAAAAATAACGACTTTATTTCAACTATTCATTTCCTTCTCTGTGGGCCTCGAGTCAGTTCACTAGTGTAATAGCGTAAGCTTCTGTTGTTGTACGTCACACGCATCACACACATGACCAGCGTCGGCCAATAGTGAGCCTACGTGTGACGTAGCTCTACGCAATCACACTACATTAACTGACTAGAAGCCCACAGAGAAGGAAATGACTAGTTGAAATAAAGTCTTTATTTTTGTTTGTTTTTGCGCGCAAAAAGTATTCTCTTCGCTTGATCAACTTAAGATTGAGCCACTGTAGTCACTTGGACTATTTTAACGATGTCTTTAATAACTTTTCGGGGCTGGCAAGTTTCAATCCCAGAAGAAGCCTATGGACTAGTGGAGGAGTGATCCAGCTCTCAGATTTAATCAAAAATATCTTAATTCGGGTTCCGAAGATGAACGAAGGTCTTACAGGGTTGGAACAACATGAGGGTGAGTAAATACTGACAGAATTTTCATTTTTGGGTGAACTATCCCTTTAATAGAGTGGTACTATAAAGTGTATGACATCCCTTTATAGGCCAAAATACATTTTAGTACTTTAGGCCTTTTGAATGGGGTTTTGCCTTTTGGTTAAAATAAGCTTTGTGGTGAACACATGCTAAGGACACTTTCACTTTTTATTCTACAACATAAAATACATCAATATTAGCCCACTCTTGAAAAAGGCAGTTTCTAACAATTTACTAAATGGGACTACTAAGGCTGCCGAGGAGATTAAACATCACGCCGATAAGATAAACTCAATCCGCTTTTACAGGCTCATTATGCTAATGATTGTGCTCTTATAAACTATTCTAACGCAAACGTTCTGGAAAAATGATTTTAGAAAAAAACTGACAGAGTTGTCGGAAGCTTAGTGATGGTGACGTTGAATTTGTGTGACCGTGTTGTAACAGTTAGTGCGTTTAAAGCCTACCTTTAGCTTTTTACTTCTGGCGACTGCATTTAGGTTTCAAAATTCATAAAAGTAGTGTTCATCTGTGATAATTATCTTGATGGACGAAACATGCAAGTATCATAAACTTTTGTTGATCACAGAACTTGTTTTAGCAATAATCCAAAAGTCTATGGGGAAATCCTTGTTTTTTCTCTCTCGAGGGAACCAGTGTGATGTTAACTGCCGGTTTGCTTAGAAAGTGACGTCATACCTGCACCACTCTATTTACCCCACCCCACACATTCTAGGTTAAGATATTGGAGTTATTTAATATTCGTATCTATACCTTAAGCTGACTGGTTTTTTTTTTTACACAGTTATAGTTTGTCTTGTCTCTTCATTTGTGATTTTTAATATACATTTATAAATATAGTAATATTTAATATTTTTTAACAGCCCAAGGCATATATACAGGCCTATAGAATGGAGTTTAAACAAATTTATAACGGAAAAAACCTATAAATTTAAACACACTTCCACGGTTCCGCCAGTAGAAGGCGCTCATGCAACGTAAGCAATGATAAACATCCGAGTGATAAGACGGAGGAAAGTTAGCGAGGGAAGGGCATAAAAAATTGGACTTAAAGGTGCAGTGTGTGATTTTTAGCGGTATCTAGTGGTGAGGTTACGAATTGCAACCAACAAAAGTTATGGTGGCCTACATTAAAATATGTCATAGTCTGGAGACAGCAGAGAGTAGCCATTTCAGCAATGAGGTTTCTTTACAAGGATGAATTAGGAAATTATGTTTACTTAATTATTCAGTAAAAATATATGTTATTGTGAATATTATTGTTACTTGTTCATCATTGTGTCAGTGTTTTATTTGCTGAACTAAGCTTGCTTCCTTGCACGAAGAGCAACATAGTAACGAAACGCGAAACTTACTATGTAGGGCTACTGTAGAAACATGTCAGCACATTTCAATGTAAGGGCATCCGCGGTGTATGTAGACAGAAACGACTCATTCTAAGGTTACAAATATAACGGTTCATTAAGTGAGGTCTTTATACACCACTGAAAACTTATTTTTCAAGGTAGTGATGAAACACGCTCTGTAGCGCTGTTTGTTCGCTGTCGGCTACGGTAGAAACATGATGACACAATATGTAGACCTCCATAGAAGGTCTGCGGTGCCTGCGGTTATGGAGATATAAATGTCTCATTCTTAGGTAATAAAAACATAACGGTTCATTATGCAAGATCTTTATACACCACTGAAAACATAGTTATGGGTCTTATATTGCATGTCAATAGAACCTCAGAAATATTACACAATGCACCTTTAAATGCGGCCCCTGTCATTATGTTTTAGTGGCCTTCCAGTGTAATTATTCATTCTGCATTTTGTAATGTAATATGTAATGCTAGTGATAGTAATGTGCACGCAGTACTATTTTTCTACAGAATTAATGCAAAAAAAAAAAAGATGGGTTAGGAGAAATTTGCCGTACCAACACAACTGGGTGGAGAGTTGGTCCAGTACCCTTTGGAGGTGCAGATGAGCTGATTGGTTCCATTGAGCTTATGGCTCTTGGCACACTGGAAAAAACACTGAGATCCAAAGCTGAAGTTTCCATGTGGGTGAGAGCAGTTCATTGAGGGTAGAGGTCCCAGCTCAGGAAGTTCAGAGAATGAGAGGGGCTCACAACGAACAGCTGCCATTTAAAAGATAAACGATAACAAAGCATTTAGTTATTAATGTTATTCATGTCCTAGTATTATAACTAATATCAGTTTTAAATGATATGGCCTGATCATTTATATTCATCAGTGTTTAACCGGGGAACAATTTTTGGTTCCAAATGGGAATCAACCAAATGGGAACATTCTATTTTTGTCGAGAGGTAGATACCAGTGCAAGAGGGCATCTCCTGACTCCAGTTCCCAGAAGCAGAGCACTTCATGCCTGGCTCTCCTGTAATTTCAAATCCAGCCTTACATCCCAAGAAGCATTGTGAGCCGTAACTAAACAGGGAGTGAGGATGAGAACAATTCATCCAACCATTTTCTTGAGCGGCCAAATGGGGGCACTGTTGAGCTATGGACAATAATAAATGAATGTCGGCATACATTATAATCAGCTGCATTGGGCCATAAACTTCATGACATATTGGTTAGTTTAATCTCATTTTGTGACAGATATGAATACAGGATATCAATAGAGGACACATCATGATTCATGATGCCTGATGTGAAATAGGAAGACCCAAAAGTGATTACCCAAGCAGAAGGGTGGGGTGTCTGTCCACTTCCCCATCTCCAAGCACTGCATTCGGGGTGTGCCATGAAGTTTGAAGCCTGCCTGACAGCTCACTTCACACACTGTACCGAAGCTGAACTGCCCGTGAGGATGCGTGCAGGTTACAGTACCATGAGAAGGGTTGATTAAGAGGCTGCAATGCCGTGCTATTGGACAGAATCAAAAGATATATGATAACGCCTTACTGTCCATGACTTTATAGTAAATTGAAGATGTAAATGCTACATTTTTGTTCTTTATTTATGATAGGACAGGACTGGAGAAGGTGACAATACAAATATCTTATCTACTGTCTGTTTTGTCAGATCTAATACACTTGGAGACCCAATTACCTCCCTCAATAACATTCCTATCACACAGAGTATCAAGAGTTTTTGGTAACCTTGACAAACAGGAAGGTATTGGCTCCATTTCCCTTTTGATGTGCAGTAAGTGGAATTACTTCCATTCAGAGTAAATCCAGCTCCACACTCCAGCCAGCACAAGGAGCCATAGCTGAAGTTCCCCAAGCGGTCCTGACACTGCACAGTGCCATGCTGAGAAGACTCCAGAGCATCACATCTTATAACTGAAAAGAGTATAAAACGGCATGAGAGCATGTTTATGCATATGTAATTATTTAATCATTGTGAATGTGTGGTGTTGCTCTGTTGATGACTTTTGTGAGCTGCAACAGGACAATATATATTTTGGTTTAGTCCATGTGGATTTATTGGCAAATCAAAACAGATTTTGATGGTTGTCCTGTAATAAATATTTACAGAAGCCATCTAGTAATGTAGGGTTAATGAACTATATATTATATTTTATCTTTACAAACAATAATTGGTGTTTTATTTAGGCCTATATTACAGAGCCCCAACAGTAACATTTCCATTAAAAAAAAACACATACACAAACTTTATACCATGTGAAAAAAAAATTCTACGTAACTGACAATTGGAACATATGAACTATAAAATTGTATTGGAAGTGTCCTCACAGCTATTTTGGATTGAATTTTATAAGTTTATAAATTTCCATGTGCTTTTGGGTGTCTCTCTTTAAGGATGGACTGTTTAGTTTCTTATAAAAAATAATGACGACATTATTATTAATCTCTTATCTTACATCCAAACTATTTTATCTTCTAAGAACTCTAAGATCTGGTTTCTCAGACAGGGTTTACATTAAACCAGGATTAGGCCTCAGTTCAGTTAGGATATTTAAGTAGCTTTTATAAACATCCCCTAAATAAAAAACATTACTGGTGTGCATCTTGAGACAAAACAATGGCACTGACATATTTTAAGATATGTCAGTGCAAGTTGCTTTCAGTTAAAATAGTTCAAACATGCATTTTAGTCTGGGACTAGCTTAAACCTTTCTGTGAAACTGGGTGTAAAGCTCTTAAGACACTTGTTCTACATTTTTAATTTATTTCACTAAAGTTTATGTTTTCGAGCTCTGTATTTATTTATAATTAATGATTAGCCTGCCATTTTATTTATATATGTACTTTTTATATTTTGTTCTGTACTCATATTTTTTTGATACCTTGTCATCATTATAGTTTCCGGTTCATGCAGTTTCACTAGTGTCTCCGTACTATTAGAACTAGTTACTGTAAATCACTTTTTACACTCAATTTCATTACGTAACATAAATTTCATGGTGCTTTCATTTAAAGCAAAAATGTAAGGTTTTAAAATGAAGAATTAATGTATTTTTTATTGAAATAGATTTAAACCTACCTTCACATTCAGGCGTTGGTGCTGACCAGTTGCCGTCACTCAGACAGGTGAGTGTGGATTCTCCTCTTATTGCGTATCCCTCCTCACAAGTAGCATTGCATGAAGAACGAAAAGAGAACTTTCCCAGTGGATCAGCACAGGTCAGGTGACCTTGTGCAGGGGCCACAAGAGGGTCACAAGCCACAGCTTAAATTTTAAATGAGATAATAAAATATATTTAATATATGTTGGGAAGGAACCCCTAAAATATGAAGCGCCTGATAGAACCCTTTCTTCTAAGAGTGAATATCATTTCATTAATGGTATTAGGTCAACAAGAATTATATGAACTGATGCCAAACCTGTACAAATAGGTGTACTGTGTGTCCAGAGCCCAGTATGGTCACAGACAGTGGAATCTGCACCTTTAAGCACAAAACCCTCTTCACACTTGAACTCACAGCTGGAGTTATAGCTATTGTTGGAGAGGGGGTGTGCGCAGCTCATACTTCCATAATTTGGTGCACTAGAGAGAGGTGGACACTGTATAGCTGTGGGAAAATCAGAAGCAACTCATAATGGTGAATCTGTTGGACCTACGGCATAAACTGAAAATATGTGTATAAATGTGTGTGTGTGTTGTTTAAGATGCAGGTTACCATGGCAAACAGGCAGGATGTGACTCCAGTTCCCATGTGCGGTACAGTGAGTTGAATTTGTACCATTGAGTACAAAACCTAAGTCACATTTTACCCAACAAGTGGAGCCATAAGCAAACTCCTCCATAGGATCATAAGATTGCAGGGAGCCATGTGGGCTGGGCTTTAGTGGGTCACACTTTATAACTGCCAAAAACAAAACAGGCAAGACAGATTGTAGTCAGTGGTAAAAGAGCATAGTTTATGGCTCTTTTTTGCAGTACACTTACAGTTAAGAGCATAATGGATTCAATAACTCTCTGACACTGAGAAATCATGTATGCCTCAAAAACCCACCTTCACATGCAGGTGTGGCCGCTGACCAGTTGCCGTCACTCAGACAGGTGAGTGTGGCTTTTCCTCTAAGTTTGTATCCCTCATCACAGGAAACATTGCAAGAAGAACTAAAGGAGAACTTTCCGAATGGATCATCACATGTCAGATGACTCTTTGGAGGGTCTAGAATGGGATTACAGGTCACCACTGAAACAAATGCATAACACATCGATTAAATTATTAACCATGTCTGTTCAAACGCACAAACACCTTAATCACCTCTTTTCTTTACAACACTGTTATTGTGTTATTTTTTTTACAGAAAGTGCACTTCCAGGGTGTGTCTTAGCATTGTTGCTTAACATTAAAATGTTTCACAAAAACGGAAAGGAAGAGCACTATTGTGAAAAGGAAGTGCCCAACCTTTGCTTTCAGCACTTTTTGAACTATTAAAAACTTCTGGGTTTTTAGATAATATTTTTCCCCTACATGTAGCTTTTGTTAAATCATGTCAACATGCATATTCAGTGCACTTGTATGAACCAGCAGCTGCCTGGTGATTCATTGAGGAATGTTCTGCAGATATGCTGTACCTGTGCAGGTGGGGGTTTTGTGTGTCCAGTGCCCATTGTGGTCACACCAAGTTGTATTTGAGCCTTCCAGCACAAATCCCTCCTCACACTTGAACTCACAGCTGGAGTTGAAGCTATTTATGGAATGGGGATGAGTGCAGTTCATACTCCAACCACCAGGGGCATCAATGATCGGCAGACACTGGACAACTGTAAGAGTAATGTCATTTTAAACAAATAAACGCATCAGAAATTGAATATAATAATACTAATCTAGGCTACTTATTTTAATTACCCACATTTAGAAAAAAATGGCTGACAATTTTCACTCAGAAATTGCTTGTAAATTCCACAAATAATTACAAAGAGACAGCAAAATTACGGACTGAGTGAAACTTGACATTTGGAAGTAAAGAACGTTTATTAGACATTTGGAGCGGTTGGAAATGAAAGTCAAGTTGACGTCAGAACCTGACTGACCTTGGTTTCTGACGTCAACCCGATTTTCATTTTCAACCACAATATAACGTCTGTCCAACGTTTGAGATTAACGTCAATCTGACGTTGGATTCTGACATCAACCTGATTCTCATTTTCAACGTTGGGTTTGGTCTTCAAAATGCGAATTTTGTCATTGTTTTGGAGCGCACTAGCTTATAGATAACACTAAGGCTAACATATTCATACTAAAAGCCCAAAAACTTTAAATAGGGCACTATTTGAGGGAACAGCCGGGTGTCCGAAACCATTGTGGACATATTGAGTGCACTTATTCAATCTCACATTCAATCCCACTACTGGAACTGTGTTCTAGAAATAAATTTGATATTGATATGAGGGTAGGTAGGCATGCATAGATTCAGAAACATAAGGTAGGCTTCTTTAAGTATTACATACAACAATCCAACAATAATAAAACAATGCATTGACATTTACTTTTTACTTTTGATACTTAAGTACTTTTAAAAACGAGTACTTCTGTACTTTTAATTAAGTAAAAATCGGTCTTTACAACTTTTACTTGTAACGTAACTTGAGTAATATTTGGATAATCTGTACTTTCTCTCAAGTAATGAAGTAGTGTAGCTTTGTCCACCTCTGGCTATAATTATTAAGCCCCATTTACCTCAAGAACGATAAATAAAGAAAACGAAAACTTGGATCCACCAGTGGATGAAATCGTTCTCTAAGCGTGTTGCAGTTTTGTTGTCTGTTTCTTTAAATTGTCAAGCTCTTTAAAGAAGAATGGATTTTGATTGGGTGTCAATGTTTTTTATCGTTAATCGACGGGACAAAAATCCTTTAGACTGCGATTCCAATGATATCGTTTCTCTGTGCCGTTATTGCTATAGTTGTGATATGGACTCTGCTATTCTTTTATATTTAGAACGATTTTCAGAACCGTATGTTTATCGTTATCGTCCTTTGTGTGAACTCATAATTGGAATTAGCAATGTATTCTGTTCCATACCCTGACAAACAGGAAGTGCGTTATCCCAGTGCCCAGATGCCAGGCAGCGTAGCCTTTGTTCCCCCTCCAGGTTGAACCCTGTGGCACATTGGAACTGGCATGACGAGTTAAAATAAAATACTCCAAAGTCACCGTCACACTTCACAAAACCTTGCTGTGGACTTTTAACTGGCCAGCACTGGACAACTGCAAAAGTGAAAATGATAACTTAGTGACAAAATGCACAAACACACAATGAAGATATTTGAGCTTGGATGGGTTCTACAGAACCTTCGTCACAGCGCGGGCCCATGAAACCGGGGTCGCATTGACATTTGTAGTTCCCAATAGTCTCCACGCACTCCGCGTGCTCACTGCAGGATTTATCTGAACAAGAAGCTACACAGAAAAATCAGGTGTAATGACAACAAATGAGTGCTGAGGTTTCCATCAGAAATGGATACATACAGCATCTATAATGTGCATTAAAGAGCAAATAATTATCTCTCCAGACAAACTGGATATTCATACAAAGGATTTGATCTGATTGAGCAGCTTTATTTAATTTTAATTAATTTTTAAAATAATCTCAAATATTTCATGTTATCAAGTGTGTTCACCTAAATAACAGAGAGCTGCTTTCTTTTTGCTGCACCTCTCATCATTCCACTTGGCTGTGTCTTTTTGCCTCTTAATGTAGATCTCTACACAGTCTTCTCCAATTCCCTGGTTATTCGGTTCATTTTTTGCCCAGTTTGCTGCTTCAGGGACCAAGTGCTTTTTGGTCCCAACCCACGTCCATTGGCCTTCAATCTTCCTAATGCCAAGCCAGTAGTATGTCGGATGTAAGGGTAGAATTTGGTTAAGGTGTTTAACTTCTGCCTGGTTTTGGATGGCCACCATATCAGTGAAATGCTTTTGACACCACTGACGAGCTTTTGTCCAGTCCACATCATTGTCTATGTCGTAATGGTATGTCCAGCCCTTAACTGATAAACACAGTTGTGTTCCATTAAAATGTAGTTTATATACGTTTTAATTTGCTATTTTATTAAATTTACTTTGAAACTTTGTAGTTCATTATCTATTTAAGAAACATGTTGATTGAAATAGATTAAATGAGAACATACCATTATAAATTCCAGTTATGAGGACAAGACATCCAGAAAATAGTCTAATATTCACCCACAAAACCATCTGAGGGATGTGAGAAATGCATATGTTTTTATTAAGACACTATTTGTGTTCTCATTCATGCATGTCATCAAACCAAAAGGTCTAGAGATCCAAATGCTATTGATTATTTGATCTGAATTTTTTTTTTTTTTTTTTTTACTATTTGGGGTATAATTATAAAAAATATTACTCTAAAAAGCATTTGGACCCTTTGGCTTGATGAAATGCAAGAATACACTATAAATATATATAAATAAAGTAAAGCAGAATGATCACCTTACCTTTTCTGCAACAATGCTTCATTTATTCTGAGAGGAATTCTGAGAGGACGTTCACAGTTTAATGCATATGAAATTGCTGTCAAATATGATTTGCCAATATTCAGACAGTTGCAATACAATTGCATGAGAACTAAGTGATGGAAATTGTGTAATAGTGCTGCCATTGAAGAAAAAGTTACAGCACAACAGTGTATAAGCTACTATTGTTGTATACCAGATATTAAATAGTTTTAATGTCATAGCTCACACTGAATAATGTTTTTTTTACAGCTAAACAACATCAAGCATTTTTGAGCAAAAGATAACAATGGGATAATTGACTTTATTTTGTTTTTTTCGAATACAAAGTATCAAAAATAAGAATGAACTGAAGATTTGACAATTAAAATCCAGTTATTCAGTCAATCCAGTTATTGTCAGACATCTTTATGCTGAACATAGAGGTCCATCAAGTGGTGTGTGTTCAGCTTCAAATGCTGGATTCAGCATTTCCTGTTGAGTTCTGTAAGAAATCATGGTTGAGTAAGATTTAAGTATGGTTGATTGTATCAAATCATCTAAATCAGTGAAACTGGCAAGAAAATTTAAAGTAAACACAATTTACCTCAATCTCACTGCCTTTTTATCTACAACCAAATTTAAAAAGGAAAAAGAAAATATTTAAATATATATATATCTTTGGAACACATTTTTTTATATTTGATAAACCCTCCAAAACTTCACACTATACTCACTCTTTCTGCAACAAAAACAGCCACAAAACACTGAGATGACAACAGATGTCAAAAGAGCAATTTGAAAATGGACAAGATCTGAGAAAAAATATAACAAGAGTATAAGTATACTGTTGATAATTTTTTTAGTTCCTTGACATTTCTTCTCTTTAAAAATAATAGAGTTAAGATTATGCATTTGGAAAGAATTCATTTTATTAAGGAAATGAAAGAACATGTTTTCTTGAGCACGTGGGAGTCATTTACTAATTTGATGGGCAAATTTCTGGATTGTGTAAGTCCATCTCAGTTGCTGTAATACTTGTAGGCCTACTCAGATCTCTTCTTTTGTTGTTGTCATTGTTTGTTTTATTGTCCTTATAATGTTAGTGTGTAAATAAATAAATAATGGGTTAATTTAATCATATTTTTGACCATTGGGTTCATACATCATATAGATTAATGTTCATTAGAACCTCAAAATATTTTAAATGTAACGGTTGGTTTTTGAAAGAGAAATTGTTTGTGTGAATGATTCAGAATTAAACCAGTTCTGAATTTAGATTATGAATATATTATTATACGTATTAAATAAATATGAAAACATACTCTAATGGGGTTGAAATAAAGGCTTAGGGTAAAAATAAACAACCCGGTCACACTATGCGTCTCTATAGGCTAGCACGCATTGTGTTTATCGTGCAATTTATACGCGAAAATAGGATACACATGGGTAGGTTTAGGTTAGGTTTAGTAGCCTAGTGGTGTGGCCGTGTGGTGCGTGTGTAGCCTACGTTTGGTTAGGATTAGTGGTGTGGGGCGCGTGTGTATTACACGCAATAAAGTGCGTATCATGCAAAAAACTAATTTTCGCGTATAAATTGCACAATAAACACAATGCGTGCTATAGACCCATTTTCATGAGATCAGGCTGAAATGAAGGTTAAACAATAAAGGTTGCTTATTGCCATTGATGGATCCATAAAGAACCTTTAACATCCATTGGACCTTTCCATTACACAAAAGGTTCTTCAGATTGTTAAAATGTTCTTCACACACTTTTCACAAGAAAAAATGGTTCATGTAAGAACTCTGACAGAAATGTTCTTGGGGTGGGGGTGGGGGGGTGGGGGGGGCTCTTCTATATGGCATTGCAGCAAAAAAAAAAAAAGCCTTTTGGAACTTTATTTTTTATAGAGTTTAGTAACAATAATAAAAAAGTGGTTATTTCCAAGGCTGCATAGGCTATTCATGATTAGGATTTAGAAAATTGACCCTGGTTGGTAAGGTGAATATTTCTTGGATATGATATTTGTAAATGAGTAAATAACCAAAATCTTTTCAAATTAAATTGTTAAAAAATTTCACACACTGTTAAGACCGACATGCTCTCATTATACCCCATATCTGTGGGACACAACTGAAAAGTGCGAACTCCTCACTTGCACACATCAATGGAAAGGAAGACTCCCACATGCCATCAGCTCTGCAGGTGAACTCAGTAAAGCCCAGAAGCAAACGTCCACGTGGACACTGTACTCGACAGTCAGATCTGAAGCTGGCATCTCCTTCGGTGCAGTTCATCATTCCACCACCAAACAAAAGAAGGGGAAAACACTCCACTGCAAGCGGAAGACAACTCATTCTTGCATGCATTGATAGATATATCAGTTCAAACACAGAATCATATTATTGAAATATATATTGTACCTGCACATGAAGGTGGAGGTCCGTTCCATGCACCTGAGGAATTGCATTTGAGCTCGGCTGTGCCACTCAGCTTATAACCACCAGCACAGGAAAAAGTACAGTTTGAGTTGAGGGAATGATTCCCATACAGGCCGGAGCATTTCATCCAGCCATGCGGTGGTTCGGATAGTTCCTCACAGGACACGACTGGAGAGAGAGAGAGAGAGAGAGAGAGAGAGTAAGAGAGAGAGAGAGAGAGAGAGTGAGAGAGAGAGAGAGAGAGAGAGAGAGAGAGAGAGAGAGAGAGAGAGAGAGAGAGAGAGAGAGAGAGAGAGAGAGAGAGAGAGAGAGAGAGAGAGATGGTATGTTTAAGGAATGTCGTAGGTATTCAGGATTTTATACAGTTTAATCCATTTAACATAGTTTTCCCCCACTATTTTAAATTATAATATATTTCACTTCATAGATAGATATTTCACAACTTTACATTTGTTCTGACCTGTTTCACACTGTGGCCCAGAGAAACCTGGCTTACATTCACAGGTGAAGTTGTTGACTTGTTCTTTGCAGAGCCCATTATTACTGCACAAATTGTTTAGACATTGTGCTGAAAGAAAATATATAGATTTATAAGAAACAACGGAGATGTCTTATAGACTAAAGTGCTCTAACTGGAAATAAATGAAATTGAAAAACTAACTCAGAATCCTTACCTTTCTGACACACAGGATACTTTTTTTTAGTGCAGCCGTCATCATTCCACTTGCCATGGTTGACTGTGTTGCTGGACATTTCCACACAGTGTTCATCAGACAGAGCATTGTTGGGCTCATGGGCTGCCCAGTTTTCATAGTTCATGATCTGTCCATCGGCAACCCACGTCCAATTGCCATTGATCTTTTTGAGTCCAATCCAGTAGTAAGGACTCGTGGATCTAATTTTCAAATATTCTTTAAGGAAATGTGTTACATTTTCATTGTGAATCACTACAATGTCTGTGTAATGTTTTTGACACCACTCCCGTGTCTGATTCCAGGTCATTGTCGTGTTATCTGAGTGATATGTCCATCCTTCAACACTGACTATAATGTTTGGAAATGAAAAGTTCAAGTTAAATCTGTTTCTCAAGTTTATTTCATTCTTCAAGTTGGATGAATGTAGAATACACTTACCCAGTATCAGCCAGAAAATTCCAATGTGCACAGATATAGCTCTAAGCTTCACAACACCTCCAGTCTAAACAATAAAAACAGTCACTTAATTCAATTCACCTTTATTTATATAGCGCTTTTTACAATACAGATTGTTTAAAAACAGTGATAACAGGAAAATAATGCAGCAAAGCTTGTTTCTTCACATCTGAGAAAATAGCATCATAGTCCAGCTACTGATGTTCAGTGATGTTTCATTTTTGTTGAAAAAAAGTTATTAATTTAGTTAATTTATATATATACATATAGCTGCTCTGGAGAAAACAATATATATATATACATTGTTTTCTCCAGAGCGACTATATATATATATATATAGTCGCTCTGGAGATAACAATGTCATCGTCCAGCTCAGTTCAGTTCTCATATAATGGTGTCAATGCAGGCAGATCAAGCAAGCCAAAACAAATTGTGCATATAAATGCAGTTAAAAAAATGGTTTTATTAAACCAAAAAGCTAACAATAAAATGCAAATACTCATATTAGATACATACCATGGTCTTCTTTAGACTCCTTTCGACTGAATCACTTGTCGTTAGAGGAATTTTGTTCAGAGTTGCTTTTCAACAGTCTGTTCTCACATAAAGTCTCTTTTGCTCTGTAAGCAAAGTGGGTTTTCCCACCATATATATCAGTCGTTCGCATTAAATTGCAGGATGTTTTCTTCTCAGGTTTGAGAGAATAAACATTATGTAACATGAGAATAAAAGAATGGCACTTTCTGGAAACAACTGGTCATCTTTTATATGTTCATTTATCTTTTTATAAAATCATCTCTTGCACAAATAGAATGGTGCTGAGATGAACATGAAGATTAGATGATTTTGATAATCGAACAAGATACTTCATTTAAAAAAAGAATGAAAATAATAAAATGAGGTACATTTCGAGACACTTTAACCACTGTAAGGTATAAACTAACTAAAAAATATATTATATAACAAACATATACTCTCTGATAATACGCAGCTTCAGGGAAGGACACAGTCACAGGAAACGACCAGATGAACATGACCTGGGTTATTTAAACAAAACCTTTCACTGCACTCACAATGCTATTGGGTTTATGCACTTAGGTGAGGAAAGATAAAGAGGTGCAGTGACTTAAATTCCAATCTTTATTTAGGTGTTAAAGGGATAGTTCACCCTAAATGGAAAATTATATCACAATTTACTCACCCTGGTGTTGTTCTAATGCCATAGCCATATGCCTTTCTTTCTTTTATGGACCACAAAAGGTGAATTATTAAAAAAATGTGCCGCTTGCGTTCATCCATAATAGTGAATAGCAGCCAGCAAATCACAGGATGATCCCATGTGACAAGTGCCGTATTCTAAGTGTTCTAGGGGTATACAATAGGGTTTAGTGAAAAACAAACCAAAATGTAATTTAGGCCTATAATTAAGTGCAATTCTTGACCATAGCCGTTGGTCTTCTCTGCACGTCTGCACGATGTTCGTGAGACTATTAGCGTTGCAGTTCACTCCGAAAAAGAAAATGCATGACCTACAAATTGTGAGACATCAATATTCATTTCAGAGAAGGAGATGCATTGTATTTCATGTTATGTTTTTGTCAATCTTGATTTCTCACAAGTTGTGTGCTTTTTCTGGGCGAGATGAAATGAACAGTGGTGCTAATTGACTCATGAATGAGCACGTCGTGCTACAGCCGTGCAGAAAAGACCAATGGGCAAGGTCAAGCATTTTGTTAAATAATACATTACATTTCGGTTTGTTTTTCAACAAACTCTATCGTATACCCCAGAACACTTGGAATATACGGAATGGGATCATTCTGTGATACATCTGCGTCTTTTTAAAAAAGCTTGATGCTGGTCGTTATGGTCGTTATACTGCCATTATATGGACAAGCGAGAGCGGGACATTTTAAGAACAGAAAGAAAATCATACTACATTAGAACAAAACCAGGGTGAGTAAATGATGACTTAATTTTAATTTTTTGGTGAACAATCTCTTTAAGATTCAAATATTCTGCTGATCATTCTTCAAATAGAATGATCAATCACATTGAAAGTTTATATACTTTGATATTGTAAAATGATAATGCGTTATATGCTAATGATGTATGCTTTAGCGAAGATTTAGGCACTCATTTGAAAGAGGAAAAAAAAATTGAAACACCCTAGTCATGATGTCATGTAAATAAACCAGCAAAGTTTGATTTTCAAATAGTTTAATTTGACCAATACTGTTTTGGAACAATAAATAGTACAAAAAAATAGTGTACATTAATAACATTAAAAATAATATTTAAACCGTATAGAACAATATGTTCAGTCAAGTATTTAATAAAATCTTCCATTGGGAAGTAGAAATCACATTCAATTAGGACCGTTGCCTGATAAAATAGTAATGCCCATCAGATTGAGTATACAGAATATCTTATCACATTAAAAGTGACAAATCATTTGGAAATGAAATGACATGAATTTTCCTGTCCAGCGATGCAGCAGTGATAGATTCCTGTGAAAAGGAAGGTCGAATTAGTTTTTCAATTAATTGTTTACAAACTACATCACTATTATTAGCAATACTTGCCTGTATATGTGCATGAGGAATATATGCTCACCTTGTGTAGTTTGAGACTATATGAGACTTTCAACACTCTTATAAACCTGTGGTGGATCCTCCATATACGAGGTACTAAAAATTAAAATCGACAAAAGCAGAGTTAAACAGGATATAGTCCTATATGGATAAACCAAATGCAATAAATTGATAAATAACAACAGTAATGATGTAAGAAAAGAAGGATATAATTGCTAAATAAGCCATATCTCACCTGTTCAGGTCAAACTTGTTAGCTGAAAACAAAAAGACATAAATTAGCATTTTAGTTAATATTCTAGTAAACTATATGAAATATGGGATCATCAAATGTAGCAATTAAAAAAAACTCAGTAGGCTGTTTGACTCACCTTTACTCCTCAGTCTCTTCAGTATCCAGTAGACTAAGAACAGACTGGAGCTGCTGATAATACCAGCAACCCCAAGAGTCGCTTTGATAAGTGATGCAGAAGGATCAGGATGAGCTGAAAATACAGATAAAAGGAAAGTTGTAGAATGTCTTTATCTTTCTCACTGAAATTACATATCTGCATCCCACAACAATCATTGTTAGCAATTTACCTTGACACAATGCCAATTCCCCTGACCAGCTCCCATTGAGGTTGCATGTCATTTTCTCATCACTGATAAGTCGGTGGCCGTCAAGACAACTGAGGGTGCAGACGGTGCCGAAGGTGGGATCTTCAGATGAGCAGTTCATATGCCCGTTGATTGGCTCAGGAAGTTGTGGACAGACCACTTCTACAGAGTTGAAAAAGATAAAGTGTTTTGTATGATAAAAATGCCTTACAGTTTTTAAGTACAATATAAGTAATTTCAACTTAAATTACATTACACTGACTTAAAAAATAGTTGAATATCGTATAACTTAAAAAAGAAAAGATTAAAATGGCTTAAATTATTTTGAATAGTTGAAGTAATGTCAAAACATATGCTGTCATGACTTATTGATCATGGCTTTTACAGTGTGTAAATCCACAAATGAGACAGGAGTTTGTTTATTACCTTCACAGTGAGGTGGTTCCTGACTCCACGTTGCCATTTTTGTACAGGTGATCTCTGAAGCCCCCTGGAGGAGGAATCCATCAACACAACTGAAGCTGCATTTGCTCCCATAACTAAAGCTTGAAGTACAGTTCAGCTCTCCATTGACAGGACTGTCAAGGCCAGTGCAGTGATGAACTGAGTGGTAAGAAGAAAAGTTTTTCTAATGAGTTTTTCTAAAAAGCATTTGTAAATATATATCTGATGTGTTTTGCCTTGAACAGCAAAAATTCCATTCATGTTTTCAGCTTAATAAATTATGAGGAAACATTAAATTAAAACTAAGCAATAATATTTACAACAACAAATAAAAATGACAAAATTACTAAAAAATACAAAACATATAAAAAATAAAAGTTTTAAGAATACTATAACAACACTGATCCCGACCCTTCTTACTTTCACAAGTGGGCTGTGAATCATTCCAGTGTCCCGTTGCTCCACAGAACAGTGTAGAGGAGCTGTTGTCTCGCAGCTCATATCCTTCTTCACACACAAACTCACAGGTGGATTGGTAGCTGAATCGGCCAATCGAATGATTACACCGCATTTCACCTTCCTGTGGTTTGATTAGCTCTGGACATTGAACAACTGCAAAAAGATTCACACACAGACATTTAAAAAATAATGAATTTTAGCAGTTTTGAACAGAATCTGTAAATGTTCCTAGTGTAAATTAAACTCACGTTCACAGGTTGGTGGTTTGCTTGACCACTCTGTTGTAGAAGTGCATCTTGTTGTACTGAAGCCCTTTAGTTCATAACCCTCCTCACAGGAGTATTCACACTGAGAGTCATATGAGAAATTGGTAGGATCAGAGCACTGGACGGTAGCATGATCTGGTGGCGTGAGGTCTTCTGGTTTGCATTTTACAACTGAAAAACAAAAAACGGGACCATACTTAAACTCATGTGCCAAGTTTAAAAAAACTAAGAACAGACCTGCAACTAAACATAATGTAAAAACATGACCCTTCTTACTTTCACAAGTGGGTTGTGAATCATTCCAGCGTCCCGTTGCTCCACAGAACAGTGTAGAGGAGCTGTTGTCTCCCAGCTTATATCCTTCTTCACATACAAACTCACAGGTGGATCGGTAGCTGAATCGGCCAATCAGATGATTACACCGCATTTCACCTTCCTGTGGTTTGATCAACTCTGGACATTGAATAACTGCAAAAATATTCACAGACATTTCAAAGAAAATTAGTTTAGGCAGTTTTGAACAGAATCTGTAAATGATCCTAGTGTAAATTAAACTCACGTTCACAGGTTGGTGGTTTGCTTGACCACTCTGTTGTAGAAGTGCATCTTGTTGTACTGAAGCCCTTTAGTTCATAACTCTCCTCACAGGAGTATTCACACTGAGAGTCATAAGAGAAATTGGTAGGATCAATGCACTGGACGGTAGCATGATCTGGTGGCATGAGGTCTTCTGGTTTGCATTTTACAACTGAAAAACCAAAAACGGGACCATACTTAAACTCATGTGCCAAGTTTAAAGAGAACTAAGAGCAGACCTGCAACTAAACATTATGTAAAAACATGACACTTCTTACTTTCACAAGTGGGTTGTGAATCATTCCAGTGTCCCGTTGCTCCACAGAACAGTGTAGAGGAGCTGTTGTCTAGCAGCTCATATCCTTCTTCACATACAAACTCACAGGTGGATCGGTAGCTGAATCGGCCAATCAGATGATTACACTGCATTTCACCTTCCTGTGGTTTGATTAGCTCTGGACATTGAACAACTGCAAAAGGATTCACAGACATTTAAAAAATAATACATTTTAGCAGTTTTGAACAGAATCTGTAAATGTTCCTAGTGTAAATTAAACTCACGTTCACAGGTTGGTGGTTTGCTTGACCACTCTGTTGTAGAAGTGCATCTTGTTGTACTGGAGCCCTTTAGTTCATAACCCTCCTCACAGGAGTATTCACACTGAGAGTCATATGAGAAATTGGTAGGATCAGAGCACTGGACGGTAGCATGATCTGGTGGCGTGAGGTCCTCTGGTTTGCATTTTACAACTGAGAAACAAACAACGAATACTTAAACTCATGTGCCAAGTTTCAAAGAACTAAGAACAGACCTGCAACTAAACATTATGTAAAAGCATGACCCTTCTTACTTTCACAAGTGGGTTGTGAATCATTCCAGTGTCCCGTTGCTCCACAGAACAGTGTAGAGGAGCTGTTGTCTCGCAGCTCATATCCTTCTTCACATACAAACTCACAGGTGGATCGGTAGCTGAATCGGCCAATCGGATGATTACACTGCATTTCACCTTCCTGTGGTTTGATCAACTCTGGACATTGAATAACTGCAAAAATATTCACAGACATTTCAAAGAAAATTAGTTTTGGCAGTTTTGAACAGAATCTGTAAATGATCCTAGTGTAAATTAAACTCACGTTCACAGGTTGGTGGTTTGCTTGACCACTCTGTTGTAGAAGTGCATCTTGTTGTACTGGAGCCCTTTAGTTCATAACCCTCCTCACAGGAGTATTCACACTGAGAGTCATATGAGAAATTTCCTTTGGGATGAAAGCACTGGACACTAGCATGTCTTGCTGGTGTGACTTCATTTGGTTTGCATTTTACAACTGAGAAGCAGAAAAAAGGTAATATAATTACATTTCACTTTTCATTGTCAACACAGATACAGTCAGTAGTATGTAGATAATTATTACCCACCATGTTCACATTGTTCTCCATAGAATCCTTTAAAGCATGAGCATGTATGACTGTTTATGGTTTCTACACATTCTCCTTGACCACTAACACAAGAGTCATCCTTGCAGGATGCTGAGGGAGAAAAAGTGCATAACTATTCATTGATGGTTGCATTTTTACAACAAAAACAGCAGAATGACTCTACTTATTTCATTCCAATTGAAAATGCATTGGTTATAAGATCTTACAACACCTTATAAACACATAAATGCTACCTACCCGTGTAGCACAGTGCAGTCTTCTGCTTTAAGCAGGATTCATCATTCCATTTGCCTTCATCTTTCTTTCTTTTAATATATATTTCCACACAGTCTTCATTATTCCTTCCGTTATTGGGCTCATTATCTGCCCAGTTCTCAGCTTCCTTGGTAAGTGTCTTGTTAGTTCCCACCCAGGTCCACCTGCCATCAATTTTACGAATGCCAATCCAGTAATATCCATTGACTTTTGGAAGGAAGTTGTTGAGGTGAGAGATCTCCTCTTTATTCTGGATGGCCACCATGTCAGTGTAGGTCTGCCTGCACCACTGTCTGGCATCTTCCCAGTTCATTTTGTTGTGGGATGAATGGTATGACCAGCCTTCAGAGCCTCTCCATATGTTTAGCACTGCAGAATTAAGCCATTGCATTTTTGAATGAAGTATGTTTACAGGTTGTATTTACTCAGTTGAGTTTACACGCTAGAATGGTTAACTTTCTTACCTGAAGAAATAAGCACAAGGGAAGCAAAAAACTGCAAAGGTACTTTGTCGCAAACGCCCTGCAAAAATAAAGAACTACATCAATTGAATGAACATAATATTAATTGATACTAAAATAATAGAAATGCATATTTTAAATGCTTTGATTACCATTTTCAGTGATGTACAGATATGAAATGGTCCTGTTGACTGTCGTCTCCGTAGGTCTTCTGATTTGAGATTCTAGTCTGGGAATCACTGTGTTGGGGCATTTATATTTGGTTCAGGACTTCCCTTCCCGGATCCACTTGTGAAATCAGCCAATAAAAGCAGTGGAATTCCTGTCTCTGGAAATACCCCCTCTCTAACACTAACATTCTAACATTTTCAAGGGGATAGTGTGAAGAAATGACCTCTCAGGAAATGTTGTAGCTTTTGGACTAATACAGCCACAGCCGGACTGCATATTTTTATATTTAGAAATGGAATTAACACTTTCTTTTTATTTGACAAATTATTGTGTAGTAATCTGACATGTTTCCTTTGCATATTGCCCATTGCAGGGAGATACTGCGAATATCTTCAGCTCTGTTTAGAAAGGAAAGAGAGAAACAATATGGGTCGAGAGGGGTAGGATAGGAATTGTCATGTTGCCAGTAATCATTTGGCATCTTTACCGTTTTTTCCAGAAATACAATTAATAGTAATTTTTATACACTACTCATGAAGTAAATGTCACGTAAATATGACATAAGCATATATGAAGATTTTAGGACAATGAAATAAGTCTATATATTGACATTAAACAAAAGTAATAAGAACAGATTAAGAACTTCTGAAGAACAGTTCTGCCATAAAATATTTACAATTATTTTTAATTAAATTCAAAAGTTAGAAAGGAATCAGTGTGTGTGAAACAAATTTGTTGAAATAGGCTAAAGCTCTTTGTTGTTTAACAATTTGCTTCGTTTAAAAGCTGTTATTGTACTGCTTAAGCTCCCCAGAGGTTTCTCGTTTTGAAGTGTGAGTTTTGTAACTTCTGTGAGACCTTGACCCTTCTCGGATGCCACACAGTTCAGTGTGTTTGCACAAGTCTTGTACCAGCTTCCGTATTACAGAAATAGCTGCAATGAAGCAGCCGCAAAATGACTTATGCGAGCAAAGAACAAAAAAGCAAATGCGTGTCAAAATAATATGATAACTTTATCTAATATCTTATCATATTAAGTTCATACAAACTTATCCATTTGAAAACAAATATAATATAAACACACTGAAATTGAGGATGATTTTTTATATTATTTTTATTCATTTAAATTATCAATGTGCGGATTAATTTGTTACAATAAGCTAGTAGGCCTATAGCTGGGCACACACGAGACTGAATTAGAATGTATAATGAATGAATTAAAATGTATTTATTCAACTAACGGCACTCTTGGACCTGTGGAAATTATTTTTCCTTTACTGATATTAAACGCTTAATTTAACAATTATAGCCTGACAGGAAACATAGCACACTAAAAAAAAATATTCTGTGAAACACGTGATATTTACCTTCTCCTTGCCTTTTCTGCACGTGTTTTCTTTTCGAACGTGATCTTCGGTGATACTTCTGTAAGCCTATCGTTTGATATATTGTATTGTATTTTTTAAAAAAATTAGCCCTATCGTTTTGACATATTTTGGCCAAATGTTTTTGATAGCTAAATGACGTCAAAATCGAGGGACATGCAGCAATGAAAAAACGCAAACTTAAATGGTCAATGATTGTGAATAAATGAATGAATGAATTAATAAATAAAGATTTAGGCTACTTAAATTCATATTTTATTGGAATAACCTTTTTTATTATTTAAAATTCAGCTTTAGCCTAATTGCCTCTAGATGAACAATATGGAAAAATGTGCTTACACGAAGCACAGCATTTACGATTAGACAAACTGGCATGCTGGTGGCGGCTGAGAGGGAAAAGGGAAAGTCCGCAGGTCAGAAAGGAAGGGGTGGTCAAAGCGAGATAACGTGCACAATGATACACGACGAAGTCTATTTTTTCTTCTTCAAATTTGATATGAACTGCATGTAGGCTAAAACCAGATCTGCCAAATAATATAACTGTCTGAATTTATATTTTGTATTAATTAAACCTTTCAGTAATTTCTGCTCCTTACAAACTTTTTAACCATATTTCTAAAAAGACAGATACTTTAAATTTTCTACATTAACATATTTATTTATTTATTTTTCTTCGTGTTATTTTTGCTGTGTACTTCCGGTTTGTAGTTTGTTGCGTGATGACTTTATAAGGTTCGCCTTCTGTCTGCAGCTGCCACCAGCGAAGATGGCAGACGCTCTGAGCAAAGTGCCCGATGTCGACATTGATCCAGAGGGACAGTTTAAATACATATTAGTGAACATAAAGGTTAAAGGTGGAACTGAACATAAAGTGATAGTGAGGGGAACTAAAACGGCGGAGTACCACAGTAAGTGTGCACGCTTGCAAGTGCAACAGCCTGAATGTCTGTATGCAAGCCAGCAAGTTAACTTTATCCTTTTCAGACAGCTATTTATAAATCAGCTAGTAACATCCACTCTGATCTTCTCTGTTCATGGGTATTGAGAAAAAATATCTGTCAACATAAAAATGTCGGTATAAATGATTGACAGGTAACATTGAATTGATTTTGTGGATTGATTGAGATGATAATTTGTTAAGAAGTTATAGTAATAGCTAAATTAATGTTTAGTTGAATACAAAAACTGTTGATGGGCTCACGAGACTTGTATCTGTTTCAGCAGATCTCAAAATAAACATTATCATAGTATTGCTGGAATGATTTTGATTCTTCTCATTATTTATTTTATTCAGTTCACATATTTGAGAAAGTGAATCCTGCTATGGAGGCCTTGGGACTGGAGTGTAATTGTCTTGGAGGTGGCAAGATTGAGCACAACAACACAGACAAGAAACTTCGGGTGTTTGGAGAGTCTACGGTAACACACGAAACCATTATAACAACTACTTAAAATTATGAGATAAATTAAGGTTACGGCAAGGGTTGCTCAGGCACACGTGACAACTATAGTGTTTCATACACAAGGTAGAAGTAGGCCTATACTGTTCAGATATAAGTGAACAAATCGCAGTGCATCATTAAGTGTATTCTTCTATTTGGGCATGAATATTTGGGGGCCTTTCCTATATTTTCAAATAACCAGATGTTGCTTTTAAGTTTTCTTTTAGAGATGGTCTCACATATCTTTTCTTTTTCTAGGGATATGGGAAGGCTGACCATTCTGTCACGGTGGAAAAGCTAAAATCTGTCTTTAAAGAATATGAAATCACTATGGAATAGAAGACTCAAATCCATGGCCATGAACCTGAAGTGAAATTGTACAATCTTTATAACTCTTTAGCTATACCTAATTTTTATTTGGATGCAAATTAAATAATTTGTTCACTGCAGTGTCAAAGTTGAACTTTATCATTAACCTTGATATTGAACCTACACAGGAACTGGGCATGCTTTGCACAGCGATAAACATATCCTGTCTCCTGTCTCAGTCACGGAATGTGTCGGTTTAGATGAACAGGAACAGATAAGAGCATCTGTATTATTCATGGATGGTATGTCTAGTTAATTTCTTACTAGACTTTATTGAGAAATTTGTCATTGAGATACAAGCATACATATTTGGTGAAAAACATTTCACAGAACAAACACTAGGTTTTCACCATTAGGCCTACAATTAAATTGTAAAAAGACCCATTATTTTGCAAAGGATACATTTATATGGTTACATATGAGGAGTTCTTTTCCAAAACGCTATAAATCCATTTCAATAGTTTTCAGGAAAATTATTTTTTTTACCTAGACCCACACATTTTGTGAATATTCAATTTACCCTATTAAAATGTTTTATTGGCTCAGTCTGAACATGTTGAACAATGATTATTAAATCAAACGACAATATTGCTTATGATAAATTAAAAGTTAATTTTTTTCCCCAAAACGCTATAAATCCATGCTTTTTTCCCCAAAACGTTATAAATCCATCAATTTTTTTCCAAAACTGTATGGTTTGTCTTAAAAAAAAAAACGAGAGCATGCAACATAAATTAAATTTAGTAACACATTTAGGCTAATAGTCATTTGGTGCAGAACCTGAAAATAGTAATGATATCAATAGCTATTCAATAAGTTATTTAGTAATACATTCAGAGTCATTTTTAGTAAAGTGCCAAACCTGTAACAAGTACTAATTTGTCCACTACACATGCATTAAAAATGAATTATTAAAAATATTCAATAATGATAACGATATTCAAAAGTAGTGATGGACACCCCTCCACCACACACACACACACACGCACACACACATGCAGAGGCTACACAGCATGTAAGTAAAGCGGAGCGGCTTGACGCTTAAATAAGTTTTAAAAAAATTAAACATATACGTTTCATATTTATGTTTAATAATATAGGCTAATGTTATTTTTTTTATTTCATCTATGTTGATTATATGAAAAGGGAACCGCATGAGATGAGTACGACAGGATCATAAGATGCCCAATATATCGGAAAACATTTGGAATGGGTCAGACATGATTTTGACCACTTATTAAGTTTTGTTTAGAAAGCCTATCTTTAAAGTGAATTTCGTTTTGTATAAATTGTATCTTCATTTTAATCAATGTTTCATCAACAAATTAACTGGATTAATAATAAATAAATAAGAAGCACATATAGCAGACATATGATCAGGACACGGAGGCGCCCGCGCGTGATCTGGTGCGCGTCTCATAAATGAACTGAAAACACAGCGATACTTGCCTCACAGTCCTGAGAAGTATATCTATAAAAAGCTTGAAATGTCTACACTTAAACAAAACAATAAAAAATGAAAAGAAATAGGCTATTCTCTGCGAATGTAGGCAAATTCGAAGTGTGCATTTCTCTCTATGCGCGTTCACATAGGCTACTGCGAAGATGGCGAGTCAGCATAGTCAACTTTATCTTTGTAGCTGACACTGACAGAAAACACTAATTAAATACAAAAATAAACAATTCAAATGTTTCATGCATAATCATTACTTTTGTCGGTTCTTTGTGGCAAGATTTATGCGTAGTTGAGATGCGGAATAAAAACGCTCATTATGGTTTCTCTCCCATATTTAAGTAATTAAATCAATAAATATTTGACTAAACTAATGGCTTAAATGAACTACTAATAGTCGACTGGAAAATTCACTCATTTTGAGGAATGAATGAACATAAACAAACATCTGTTCAGAGCGCCGCCTGTTGGATTGCGTAGAACGTTCACCGAATTCTGATTAGTGGAGAGGATTTATCGCGTTTAGGCTAAAAATAGGTTTGGCGCTTATTGCGTTTTGGAAAGAAACTGCATCTTGCAGTACATTTTAAACAAGGAAATATAGCGATTTGGCATGAAACGTTGATGGAGCAGTGAATAGGTTCAGTACACAGCAAAATGACATGACAAACTCTTTTTTTTTTTTAAATGGCGTTTATCGCGTTTTGGAAAAGAGCATATGATTTTCAGTGGAACCCTTTCAATGGATCTCACAATGTCATGTGTATTGTGCATTAGGGATTTTTCCATCCTGTTTCTGAAATCGAAACTTTGACCAATTTCTTGTATCCTGAGACCCTGAATAAACGAATATGACCCTCATTGTCTATAAGCATTAAAAGGTTAAATGAGACAGCTTTAGTCATTTACAGACAGGCACCAGACAGGCACCATGATTGTGTATTTAAGTACACTTATGAGGGTATGAAAAAGCTACTCAAATGACCAGACTGGATTTTTTTTTACAGTCAATAGTGTATTATTGGTTCTAGTAATGTTATCTTAAAAGGGTGCTCATGCGAAGGGATATGTTTGAGCAATGGCCTTCTCAAAGATTTGATATAATTTTGAAATCATTTTTAGTACAGTGTCAGTCCCTTTGCTGTGTTGTAGTTATTCATTTTAATTCAAGGTAAGTAATGTTTTGTATTTGTAAAAAAAAAATATGTAGTAAGGGGGCTGAACAAAGTAAAGTGCTGTGATTTATTGTGTTTTATTTTCCTTGAGAAAGTCCCCGGCTTCCTGTGACACGTTTGGAGTCTAGAATGAACATAATGGTAGGCTACTGTATTTGGAAGTTCCTGTAGATGTTATCTCCATCATAGCTTTCCCTTAATATGGTTGTTTCCCTTAGCATGTGGCCTGGCGCGTGTGTTCACGCTTACCGTCAAGGATGTTAAAGGAAAAATTGAAAGTGTCACTTTCAAGCAGAGAGGTGTGGCATAGTTCAACACAATATGCTCCAGACAGTAAAAGTGTATTCTGGTAATTTCTTTGATGTGTGTAGGATTGTGTATCCGCTCACTGTTCCTGCCTTCACTTAAGAGGAACCACTGGAGAATTTAAATCCATCTGAATGTGCACTGTAATAAATCAGTCAATCTATCTTAATTACAAATTATAAAGATATAATTATAAAGAAGTTGAAAAGTAACTTGTGGTGGAGATAAGAGCTCAGAAATTAACAATATAAGAAATATTAATAATATCACCAAGAAAACTCAATAACTTCAAATACTGTAAATTTCAAAATAGTTACAAGCAAGAGTGGTTTCTCATATTTCTTCTCATTTTATTAAAGACACCCTGTGGTAAAAAAAATGCTTTAAGACAAACCATGTGCAAATTCAAAAGTAACACCACTGCGGAGTATTTTCTATAAAACTGCGGTGAACCAAAGAAAGGTTTTGCCAGTGTTTCTTACGTCACAGAGTACCTTGTAACCAATCACATTAACGTGCGCGCGGGCTTTTGCATATCATTAACTAGGCTGCGAAGTAGGGGATTATCGATTATCTAGGGTCACCATACGTCCTCTTTTTCCCTGACATGTCCTCTTTTTGGACCTAAAAAATGCGTCCGACCGGGATTTCTGTACAATTCAGTCGCCGTTTTTGCATTGCTTTAGGTCCCGCCTTCTCTCACGCCACTATTGACTGGTCGGTTATGCACGTAATGCAAACATTGGTCAAACTGCATCTCAATCGTTAGTGATTACCCTCAGCACCACAGCAACAGCCAAGAGACAGAGCAGGCTTGCTTGTCAACAGTGGCACACTGCTCCTGAACAGCGTAAAAAAAGCCCAAATGTGAATTCACGGATGATTTACAGAGAAAATTCTGTAAATCTTGGTCGGGATCCGTGTAAAGCAGAATGCATGACCTGCAAATTAACTGTCAAATAAAGGTGCTATAGCGACCTAGAGGCCCACATAAGGACAATATACAAGAGAACATCAGGAGGACTGAAATGATTTTTTACTGAAATAGTGTAGTAGATATTTTATTTTATTTTAACCTATGGCCATGAAAAGAAACAGTGTCATGTAAAAAGTGTTAAAAGCTAAACTGTTTGGTAACACTTTATATTACGACCCGCAAACAACTGCGTAAGTACACCGAAATTACGGTGTACGTTTCTGTAATTATACTGTACTTCCGTGTAGGTATAAGGGAACAATATGTTAAGTTTTGGGTAATAAAGGGGTAACAAGCAGATATACAACCTGCAAAGAACTTCGTAGGTAAACTGAAATTACGTGTACGTTTCTGTAATTATAGTGTACCTCCGTGTAGGTATAAGGGAACAATATGTTAAGTTTTGTCTAATAAAGGGGTACAACCAGATATACAAGCAAATTATTTATAATTTTTTTTGTATGTATGTCTTTTTTGTATATATATAATCCCATCAATGTATATAATATACATATAATTGTATGTCTGTTGTATATAAAAGTTGTTATCAAATTTCTGGCAATATATTCTTGTGCAATATAGTTAGAGGGTAATTTTGACATCTGTGGGTTGTAAATTAAACGCATATATATATATATATATATATATATATATATATATATATATATATATATATGGCTGTATGTATGCACAGTATGATAAAAATTGAATTTATTGGCTTTTCTTACTAAACTACTTAACGTTAAGCCAAAAAAAAAAAGTTTATATATATATATATGGCTGTATGTATGCACAGTATGATAAAAATTGAATTTATTGGCTTTTCTTACTAAACTACTTAACGTTAAGCCAAAAAAAAAAAGTTTCTTCTATGATTTTAGTTTAGAACGTACCATGTAGTACTTAGTACTTACCTTATCACATTGTATTGCAATGACACTTAAATGTCAGGGCAAATACACTGTGTAATTAAAACGTTGTTTTGTTTTGTTTTAGTAGAGTACCTTTCTCTGTAATTACTGTGCAAATAGTGTTGTTTCGTATTGTTACATAGTTAGTAGCCTTTCTTACCCGTTTCAACTGTGTATTTAGAGGGTAAGTGCAACTCCTGTGGGCTGTAAATTAAAGTGGCGCTTGTTAACCTCTTGTTCTGTGTAGTTACAGGGTAAGTGCAGTAAATATACAATAAAGGATCCCATTTAATTTCTGACTTTTATTTTACAAAAAAAAAATTCAAAGTAAACCGCCACTTTAATTTACAGCCCGCAGGAGTTACACTTACCCTGTAAATACACAGTTGAAAAGGGTAACAAACACTACTTACTATGTAACAAACAACACTATTTGCACAGTAATTACAGAGAAAGGTACTCTTATATATATTTGCCCTGACATTTAAGTGTCATTGCAATACAATGTGAAAGTTATATATATATATATATATATATATATATATATATATATATATATATATATATATATATATATATATATATATATGTTTAATTTACAACCCACAGATGTAAAAATTACCCTGTGACTACATTGCACAAGAACATATTTTGCCAGAAATGTGATACAAATTGTACAACAGTACAATGTTTGCCTGGAATATAACAGAATAGGTACTTTACTTACGAAGTTCTTTGCAGGTTGTATATCTGCTACCCCTTTATTACCCAAAACTTAACATATTGTTCCCTTATACCTACACGGAAGTACACTATAATTACAGAAACGTACACCGTAATTTCGGTGTAATTTCACAGTTGTTTGCGGGTCGTAATATAAAGTGTTACCAACTGTTTTTATTGATTTGTTTAATTGTTATTATTCTATTGTTGCGGGCCAAAAGTTGAATGGAAAGGATTACTTTATGTTTCAAAGTACAATGGTTGCACGGTTGTGAATGCATTTGTCAAGTAGGCCTATTTATTGATGCACTCAAACCACGCCCCCAACCCATTAACCACGCCCTCTTCTTCGACTTCTTTTCTGAAAACTAAAATATGGTCACCCTACTAGATTATCAAGAGAAGCCAGGTTATCCCAGTATATTTTTCTGTTGATGTGAAAAATTGTGTACATTTAGCAATATAGCAGGTGAATTATGTCTATAATCATAGGCGGTTCTAGAGGCGGGGCCACAGGGGCCCTGGCCTCTACTGAAATCTGATTGGCCCCTGATTGGCCCCCATTTCTAGGAGTGGGTGGAAAGTCGATTCTTAGATGCATCGCGATGCGGACGTGGACGATTCTGAATCGATTCACAAATGTCAAAGATCTATTTTCTAAAAAAAATATATATATTTTTCCTAATAACGTAATATTGACGGAATGCAAAAGGCGGAACTCTACAGCGGACGTGCAGTGCGTGGACAGTCTGTGGCGTGCACATAACAGAGTCGCGCTCATAGACTGAGCGCCAAATTCGAACGGCACCCTCTTCGTTAAAAGCTATAACGTATGGAAAATTGACAATTTCATTGTTACCTGTTTAGTATTTTTTTTTAATGAGAGCTGCTTTCTGTATTGTTTAGTTTTCACATCAATATGCTGTAAACCGATATGTTAATACTGCCCTGCAATATGTGCAATGCCAGTCACAAAAAGGTGCATGCGCTCTCTGCAGATGTTCATTCACTTTTTTTGTATAAGCTGTTTTTGATTGTGGTATACAACAAACATTTCAAGTCATAACTCTTTATTATTTAGTTGTGTATAAGAGCGGCTTTGTATGTTACTAATAGCAGCTAAGTCCACAAGCATTATGTTTGTATAGATCTGCTGGTACATAGTTCTATATTTTTGAATGAAAACTGTTTGTGAATTTGCTACAGCATAATGTTTATTTTTGTCTGAAGGATTATATTGCTCATTGGAAATAACAAGAGGATGTTTATGGAAGTAAAATAATGGCAAATGTTTTTGAAACAAAAAGCATGTTGAATTGTGCTACTTGAAAAAATATATAAATTGCATTAACCCTGCTTGTATTTGAATGCATTGTATTTTTAGGGCTTGCATTTTTATGGGCTGAAATTTAGCATGGTTGAATATTTAAGCTGTGAATATTTAAATTCAAAACATTTCAAACACATTTTCATTAGTAAAATTTCAATAATCCATATTCACTTTCACTTCCAAAATATTCAAACTGATTAAAAATACAACCTATAATATTCAACAGGCGGTTTTCGGTCCATTTTCTTTCGCTTTGCAAATTCGCTTCCACAAATTCAGTGGTTCAAATTCGACAGTAAATTCAATGTTGACATCCAGGAACTGCAGGAAAAGCAGTAGATTACCGAGCATAATCTCCATCTGGTGTTAGTCGACCTCACCAGCAGGGGGTGCAAGCGCGTGTTGTTGACGAAGACCGAGCAACAGTTAGAGCAAGCCATTCATTCATAAAAACCCATTTACAACGATGTAAGTGTATCTGTGATTATTATGATGTCTGTTTTATGTGAAATTCAGCGTCTTCACAATTACTTTTCCTGTGTAGCCTACATGCATCTTTCTCTACCGTGAACGAGATTATAATGTTAACCTTATATTGCGGCGATTGTGCTGCATGCAGTAGGCCTACTAGGGTGTCCCTCAATAGAGATCGCTAAGACATGTGACCAACTGGGCGGCAACGTCATCAGAACGCAAAGAATTATGGGTATGTTTGGCCCGTTTACATCGGTTTACATGGGCTGGCATAGCAGACTAGTGTTCTGGCATGAAAAAATAAATAAAAATAGCGTGAAAAACAGAATATAATCCTACAAAATGCCGCGGGCTAAAGAAAACATTGTCGGACCATACCAGAAAACTGTCGTCCGTTCAAAAGTATGCTAAAGTTTTAAGCACCACACTCCTCACTCTCTCTCATCTATCTGCATGCAATCGCAATTCATGTCAAGATTGCAATGCTGGAGTGTGTGCGTGTGTGTGTGTGTTTGTGCGCCCGCGAGAGAGAGAGGCGCGGGCGCGATCGAACTGTGTGTGTGTGTGTGTGTGAGAGAGAGAGAGAGAGAGAGAGAGAGAGAGAGGCGCGATCGAACAGTGGAAACATAAAAAACACTCCCTCATTTTGTTCATAGAGGTTATCATTCAAACTGCAAAGTGTTTACTTATATTTGTGTAACTTACACTCGCAATTAAACACAACATTGTGCTTTTGTCACACTCTAAACTCTTGTCAAGCTGTAACATACAACTGTCACCCAACCAAACACACACAGTTTTAAAAGCAACATCCAACTCCATTTCAAAACAGTCTGTGGGTTACATCTTGGACATTAATCATATCGCATTGGTTTTCATTTCTTTTCTTCAGAGCAGTTACATATTCTACATTGATTAAAAAAAATCAAATGTGTTTTTAATGGTAGTATAATTTTATACGAAAATCAATTATTTACCATTCAGATGAGAATAAAGTTAGGGTTCATTAAAATTAAGGAAAACAAATATATTGATCCGTTCTTAAAGGATAATTCAGGTATTTAGCACTTTGAGTCTATGTTCTAGTTTGTTTTGGATGAACTAAGTTAGAGTGGTGGGTAGAATTTTGACGATGGGTCCTGTCTCGACTTTTTGGATCTTTTAGAATCGCCTCTGACCGCTTCAGAGTGAGTGTCTACGAGCATACACAAACATGTCCTTAAAATAACCCGTAATGTTCGTTTTCAAAACTGTGCAAGAAGGACTATTGCAGTTTATAACACAGCAGGTAGACGGCATCTAGAACACTGCGTTCTTCCCTCCATGCAATCAAGTCTGGCGCCTTTTGTTTGTGCCGCGGATTCCCAAAATGCTTTGCGTTCACCACTGGTAATACGTCACGATGACGTCACATTAGCAATCTCTATAGCCTACTCCAGGATTCCCCTGCTGGACATATAAAACTCTTAACGTAGCTAAAAATGGACTAATACAGTGATATAAAAGACCAAACTCGCAGGCAAGCAGAAGGACTCAGAATATGAACTTAACGCACAAAGTTTAAAGCTGAGCGTTTCTCAGTGATACTGGCATAATATGGCTTGACATTGGACATTCGCACATTTAGGGACCGTCTCTAAAGTTACATACGACATTGGTATACACGTTTCTAACTTCAATAGCATTTGAAGAGAACGACTTACAGTCATAAAACCAACTGTAAAGTGTTCATTTAGGTGTCAGGCATAACGCGCAATTAATTCAAATAAATTGAAGTTTGCTATTGAAGTTAGAAACGTTTAGGCCTATAGGACTACCAATGTTACTTTAGAGACGGTCCCAAAATGTGCGAATTTCAAGCCAATTTTACATTTAGTCATTTAGCAGACGATTTTATCCAAACTTAAACTAACAATATAGGACAACAATATGAAAGTGCTATGACCCTTCCCAGTTTAATCTAATGCAGTACATGTATGTAGGCATACTTCCCCAATAAGGTGCGAGTTAAGGGTTTTGTCCTGATGGAAGGGGAATCCTTGAGTATGATGAGGTTTTGAGGGAAACCGATTATAATCCCGTTCATGGTAGAAAAAGCTGATAACATGTAACACAGGGAAAGTAACAATGAAGTTAATGAATGAAACATAAACAGCTTTTTGTGCCTTTATCATCTTTTACGCACATTAAGGCTACTGACCCAGATAATCGTCACAAAAAACGTAATGCATGCTCAATTGTTGTAAATGAGTTTTTATGAATGAATGGCTTGCTCTAACTGTTGCTCTTTCTTCGTCAACAACACGCGCTTGCACCCCCTGCTGGTGAGGTCGACTAACAGCAGATGGAGATTGTGCTCGGTAATCTACTGCTTTTCCTACAGTTCCTGGATGTCAACATTGAATTTACTGTCGAATTAGAACCACTGAATTTGTGGAAGCGAATTTGCAAAGCGAAATAAAATGGACCGAAAACCGCCTGTTGAATATTATAGGTTGTATTTTTAATCAGTTTGAATATTTTAGAAGTGAAATATGAAAGGTGAATATGAGTTATTGAAATGTTACAAATGAAAATGTGTTTGAAATGTTTTGTATTGAAATATTCGCAGCTTAAATATTCAACCATGCTAAATTTCAGACCATAAAAATGCAAGCCCTAAAAATGCAATGCATTTTTTTTTTCAAGTAGGCATAGTACAATTGAACATGCTTTTTGTTTAAAAAACATTTGGCATTATTTTACTTCCATAATGTTGGTTAGAAGTCTATTATGCTAGAGATTCAGAATATGCTGAAGTTTGTATTAATGTACTACAAGTACGCTGCTAGAATAGGCACACATTTATTTTTCCTTTTGGTTCTTTGCAATGTTGGGGCATATGCTGGCAAACCTTACAGTTGACTTGCCAAATCACTTCCATTTGTTTTATTAATAAAAATTATTATAGTTAGTATTGGAAGTAAGTTAATTATGGGTCATCATAAATCCTTGCTTTCAAAGTACCAAGTAGGTAAAAAAAAAAAAAAATGTTAATAATCGATAATCGTTACCCTCTGAACCGTAATCGAATCGAATCGTGAGGTGCCTAGAGATTCCCACCCATCAATCGTTGACGAGAAGAGCAACCGGAGAATTCTTCACAACGATCATGCAATTCCACCCCCAAACAATTAACAATAATTTACTGTTTATAAGCGACGACATGATTATGAAACTTAAAAGGTGGAATTCAGAAAGAAGTGCATTGTGTCATTAATTTACAGTATAAATAAATGAAAAAAACCATTAAGAACTTTACTGGCTCATAATTTTTTGTTAGAGCGTTTGAAAAAGGAATGACTGCCGAAATGTATTTGCACCATACTGAATAAATTATTTTGTGTGCTTGAATGTACCCTGTATTTGGCCCCTGAATGTAACATGTGGCCCCTTAATGGCTCCTGTTACAGAAAAATCCTAGAACCGCCACTGTCTATAATGTATATTACGATGTTATGATGAACTATATGCTTTTCTCCACTGATGTTCTAATTTGTTCAAAGCATTTGTAAAGATGCTGATTTTTAGAAAGCAGCTGTCTGAGATGGCGAACGAGAACATGGTGTGTAACATTAGCAACACATTATTAGTTGTTTGATAATGTAGTCAAGCCAAATGCTAATCATATAATCATAACTGCTATGTGTCTGACGTTGTAAAGAGCGATACCATTGTGCAGCGTTTACTACAGTAACTTGAGTAAAGTTTATCGAGAGGATTTCTGGGCTGGTGTGAGTGGAGGCCGCGCTAATATGCATATTCATAGATCAGGGTGTACTAAATGAAGCAAGGGAGTAGAGTTACATTCAAGCTATCTTAAGGCATGAAGACATTTTTTCACAGGAAAAAAAACATTTTAATATGTAATTTTGGTGATTAAAGATGTGTTTTAAGGGATAAAATGATTGACAACAGGGGGACTTTAATTGAGTTTTGCTTGTGTTGTGGGCTTGATGAATGAAATTAAATGCAAGTGAGGCATTGATTCTGTGATTAGGGTAGTCCACTGAACAATTAATCTTGTTTGAGGCTGGGCGGGGCCAGTATTCATGGCACTATAAACAAGGGCTAAAATGTGTTACTGCAGTGTGGCTGTGTGGTGGTTGCAATAATGGGATTAAGGCAATGTATACTTGGGCTTTTATTGTTGGTTGCATTTGATCATGTGTATAGTACCAGCCTAAAGGCTAGGGTGTTTCGGCCCCGGGTGCTGATGCAAAAGCCTCAAAAAGATGATTATCATCTTGGGGAGCAGCGGAAACCAATCCAAGCCCCTGATGGAGTTCAATCTCAGAGGCCCCAGCTGGCCCAGCTGATTCCAAATCTAACACCTTCAAGTATTCAGTCTAAACAAGAGTTGCAGGGCCCAGTCAGGGAGCTGACCTGGAAGTTCCCAGTGGCCCCAGAAGAGCCAGCACAGCCAGATTTTAATTTAGAGTTTCAGCAGCCTAAACCTTCTAACAGCTTCGCAGTCCAGTGTTGGGAAGATGGGGTACACGTGGAAGTGAAGCAGGACTTCTTTGGTACTGGTCAACTCATTGAGCCCTCACTTATGTCCCTTGGGGGCTGTGGTGTTGTGGACATCGATGCAGCTGCCAGAGTCCTCATCTTTCATTCGGCGCTTCAGGAGTGTGGTGGCGAGACCGTTGTATGTCTATTGGCTTCTTAACTGAATTGCTTGTGAGGCCAAAGCCCTGCTGTATTTGTCTGATTCTAAACTCCCTTTCACAGGTGACTGAGGATGAGCTTGTGTATATCTTTACTCTTGACTATAGACCAACAGCACTACAGAGCACTCCAATTGTAAGGTCTAGTGGTGTTACAATTGGCATTGAATGCCACTACCCCAGGTCTACCCCCAGTTTTTTTTCTTGCACTAATAATGCCATTTTGCCATTCAAGTCTTTTGGACATAAATAAATATTTCACTATAGGAGACAGAATGTGAGCAGTAGTGACCTGGAGCCAACGTGGATCCCGTTTATATCCACCAAGGTTGCAGAGGACATTCTGGTTTTCTCTCTGAACCTCATGACTGGTTTGTATTGCCGTCCTCTATATTTTCATTAGTAGTTTCTTTACAATGATTGGGTCCTTCTTTTAAGATGACTGGATGTTTGAAAGGCCTTCGAATGTCTTCTTCCTGGGTGACATTTTGAATATTCAGACATCTGTGAAGCAGTACAACCATGTTCCCCTTCGAATATTTGTGGACCACTGTGTGGCCACAGCAGACCCTGATGTGAACTCCGCTCCTACGTATTCTTTTATTGAAAATCATGGGTAAGAAGTCCTATGCTGAACTTTCATAAAAGTGGGAAAATTGAGATTCTCATGAGACCTCTTGGTATTTCAGTTGCCTCACTGATGCAAAGTATACAGGCTCCAGCTCCAACTTTCTACCCCGGGTGCAAGATGACAAACTACAGTTTCAATTGGAGGCTTTCAGATTCCAGCAGGAAAGCAGTGGTGCTGTATGTATTGCAGGATTATTTGTTGCGGTCCAAGTTAAGTGTTTTTGATTCCTTGCATTTTAAAAAAAATGGCTCTTTCAGCAGATTTACATCACCTGTCTTCTAAGAGCAAGTGCAGCTTCGTCCCAGACTGATGAGGATCATAAGGCTTGTTCTTTTAGAACAAACGGGTGAGTCCTGCTGGATTATTCTGTGTATATAACATGCACCCTCTTGACAACTCTTGTGTCTTAGATGGGTCTCTTCCGATGGAGGTGATCAGGTGTGTGGCTGCTGTGACACAAGCTGTGGATTGAGGACGGATAGTGTGTTATCCAAAGTTTTAGGTATATCTTGCACGTGACCAAGCCCAAAAGGACACTGCAGATTTCACATCCTACTTATGTTTACTGGTTTCCTCTATTTGTCACTGCAGGTTTCCAGTGGGAGGGAAAAGCCCAAGTTGGCCCCCTTCAGGTCTGGGAGAGCCAAAGTCAAGCAAAAAATGTAGTTTAATTTTTATTTTAAAATAAATATTTAAGTACTAAAGTCTCTTTACTGTTTGGTTCAGAATCCAAGGACTCTTTCTGGGACTTAAGATCTGTTATCTATGTAATAAACTTTATTTCATATAGCGCATTTAAAGCAGCTTCACAAGGTACTTTACACAAAGATACAGATAGAAAAACAAAGTGTACAAAAACCCCACTGGAATACAAAATAATTAAAACATCAAGAACAAGCTAGTTTAGGTTGGATATAAAAATGCTTACATTTTGTGCACCTATAACATGAAATGGAAGTGCGTTCGCGATGCTGGAAGTGGGATCTACTGACAATATTCACATAGCCTTTTGAAAACCGGGACATTCAGTGCCCCGGCAGAGTGGATAAATTTCCCGGGACAGGTTATTAAAAAGGACAATCCTGGAAAAACCGGGACGGGTGGCAACCCTTGTCCCCAGCTTAATAAAATCTATAGATCTTAACTGACACTTCTAAATGTGGGCTTAACAGGATGCATGCATGGACAATACACTGGAAAAAAATATATTTCCCTGAGCCACGCGAAATGTGAGGTAAAGGCACTTTCACGGTCCTTTCAAATCCTATAAATTGTCTATTCACCGTTGTTCCGCTGTGTCACCGCCTCGTACACCGATGAAATAACATTACGTTTGTGATTGGGCCATAAAATGAAGGATACCACATTCTGACCAATCACCGTAGAGTGTGGTGTAAGTGAGGTGAATTAAAACCACTTAAAACGGCGCGAAATAAGGAGCGGTACCATAAAGGTTTATAGGGGAATTCGTAAGCACCGGGACTTTTATAAAGTACATTAGTTAAACGACCAAAAACTTAATGGTTGAATTTGACTTGTGTATCGTTATATATGGCGCACACAGCGCTTAAAACAGTCTCCAAACAGGTTTCGTTTCGATAAGGAAACCCCATCCAGTGCTGGCAAATGTAATCATCCAGCACTGCAGCATAATAGGAAACGAGGAGAATTCAAAACAGAATAGCTAACAGTTACCTAAATATGTTTTCAGGATCTCATCATTGACCATAATTATCACATGCATTCGTTATTAAGCGCATTTGTATCCATCTGAGTGAGTTGGTAAGTTCTAAGTAGCTATTAGTTTGAAAACGGCTAATGAAGCTAGTTGTAATTAGTTGTTAGTTTAGTCTAACCTGCAAATTGAACGAATAAAGTAACAGTTAAGTTACCTTTTACCACCTAATCATATTTGGCCATCGATACATTTGTTACGTAAAAATATAAAAATCGATATAAGTCGAAACTTTGTTTTCAACTCAAGGTGTGTTCTGAAAAAAGTTATCACAATGTCTCAAGTAACTCTTTTGGATGAGGTCTCTCAGTGGAACCAGGAGACCTGTCAACAAGAACTCAAAACTGTCCTTCCTAAACTAGTTATATCCTTTCCTGAGATTCATCAAATAAATTTCTTTAGTAGTTTAAGGCAATTTATGAACGTAGCCAGGGGTTACAAACATGTATTTGATTGTTTAGGACTGCCTTAGTTGTCATATGTAAAATGCTTTAGATTGGCCTTGACAAATGCACGCCATGCATCATGACACTGACAGCTGGGAAGAGCACACAAGTAAGTCTAAACTGTTTTTTCAGTACCTAATTTTCTGAACTGACATATCTCAGGTGCCTCCAAACATACGTTTTATTTTACCTGATGTATGTAAACCTTTATTCATGTTAGGTTTTGAGACATTTAATTGGGTTATTTTTATCAAGTTACTGTGTATTGTATTCTACTTTGTTTGATTTCTTTTTCTTCTCCACAGATATTTTGCAAACAATCACAAGCAAGTTCCTCCCTCATCTTTCTTTATCTGAATTAAAGACGGGATGTTTCTCCACTGTCTTACCCAAGGTTTGAACTTTAAATTCCCATAAAATGTCTAATTAAAAAATGAATAAATAATTCCTTTCAAGTATTTGATAGCTCATTTAAAAAAAAGCATTTTAAAAAAGCAAGTACTTGGGGTATCACGATAATGAAAGGATTTTAATTAAACCATACTGGTAATGAAAACAGTATGAGAAAAATAATAGGGCTACTGCTAATTATTATTAATAATTCATCACTGTTTTTTATGCAATGATATAAATAAGATTATTTAAAAAAAACCAATTGTAGTCAAAAATGTCGTGACATTGTTTCAGCTGCTGAAAACACCAGTAAACTGGAGCACTTTGGTAGCAGATGAATTAACTCAACCAAATGCATCCTATATGAGATTAATCGCAGTGATTCACTGTCTGCTTTCCATAGTCTCACTTTAGTTATCTGATATGGATGGCATGCTGTCTTTATGCTACTAACCAGTGGTTAAAGTGGGATTTGGTAGGTGGGGGAACCCTCAAATTTTGTGTAGGTGCAACAGGGAAAAATGACTCACCGTGGAACAACATATTGAGTATCGTGGTATAGCAATACTTTTGGGACAAGAGTGTCACTGTAAAAGTGAAAGTGACACGTGATGGCCAAGTATCGTAACCAATACTTGGAATTTGACCTCTGCATTTAACCCATCCAAGTAAGTGCACACACATTAGGAGCAGAGTAGTGAACACACACACACACTGCAAACGTGGATACACACACCCGGAGCAGCGGGCAGCCTTGATTGGCGCCCGGGGAGCGATTGGGGGTTAGGTGCCTTGCTCAAGGACACCTCAGTCATATTCCTGCCGGTACTGGAATCGAACCAGCAACCTTTGGGTCACCAGTCCAACTCTGTTACCATTAGGCCATGACTGCCCCCAAGCAGCGGGCAGCCTTGAGTGGCGCCCAGGTAGCAATTGGGGGTTAGGTGCCTTGCTCAAGGACACCTCAGTTATATTCCTGCTGGTACTGGAATCGAACCAGTCCAACTCTGTTACCATTAGGCCATGACTGCCCCTGTGGCACCACATATTACTTGATATTTTAATGGTTTTATTTTGGTCCATCAACACTGATATGATAACAATACTATGTTAAAATTGCTGAACACTGGGCCAAAAATTTAGCCCTGACATTGTAGCCACATCAGCCCACATTACCCCTCAACACAACACCAATGGGAATTTAAATGTGAGGTAGTTAGGGGGGTTCGGGGGCATGCTCCCCCGAGAAAATTTCATTTTCTCTGACCTACATTTGTGCAATTTAAGACTTTTTGAAGGGCAAAAAAAAAATGGATAATAAATATACTGTAATTTTGAAACCATGTCAGTGTGCATTAGATTATTTGTCAATACCTGCTCTCTCATCTTAATCTTTCTTTTTCTCTCAGTCTCCTTATCCTGCCGTATTTCTTCCCCTCCTAAAGCTGAACTTTGACTGATAGTCTTTTCATTTTCCATTTTCGTCTGTGTCAGTGAAGAAAGTAAACATAGGCTCAATTGATGAGTTTTATGAAGCATTTTCTTAGATAAGTTAATTTACTCAAGGCTACCAGATCAGCATTGCCAAATAATACAAATTATAGGCTACGTTTAACGCAGTTAATGGAATTGTCAGACGTTCCCTTAGGCATGCGTTGTGGAAACGCGTCAAAGCATTCTCAGGTATAAATATGCAGCATTAATGCACAGTGATTTTCAACGAATATTTAACAAATTTTTCTGTGAAATGACAAACTCATAACAAATACTTCATTTTGACTTTACACGGACTTTAATGTCGATAATGGTTACATAATGTTAAATCTAATCCTGCTATTGATATCTTTGTAAGACTGCCGACCCTATAGAACAGTGGCAAGGGAAAATAATGTCCGGCGAAATATCGAACATTAAATTAACTTTACCACGCTCGACCACCGTGAGTGCATTTCACACATTTATAATCACTCGCGTTCACCAGCGAGATTCGTTGAGATTAATGCATCTATTTATTTAATAATTTATCTGAGGTGCCGGAACGCAGTTCCGGACCGTTCCGGCCCAGTTTAACCCCTGCTGCTAACCAATTAGACCTCAAGGTATTGCCCAAAATGGTGCCATAACCAAACAACCCAAAAAAACATTTTTTTTTAATAATCAATCACAGCTGTCACTTTCACATACTGGAGTACTTATGTCCATTCCTTTTCTATAGCTTGAAATATTCAACACTATGCACGTTTTTATGTGTTGTCATGATCAATCCACAGGTGGTAAAAGTGTTTGCAGGTCTTTTGGAAGAAATCAGCAAGCAAATTGGAGGCCTTTCTAGTCAGAACACAGAGCTGCATGTATTTGTGAGAAATATACTGAAGGTTTGAATATGACTTGTTTGATAATATTTCAAGCTTATGTACAGCGATACAGATTTCTTCATAGAACTTTCTGCTGATGTGTTTTTGGCTAGATGATGGTCCAGACCCTGGAGTCCCTCTCTGGCTGTGTGCGCCATGTCAATTCCTTTGAAGAGTCTTTCTCCATTGACAACATTCGCTCTCTGCCCTCTTGCATCCTCAGAGTCCTAAAAGACACCTTCCAGCACTGCAAGGTACATTATTTTTAAATTGTACACTGGACATATTTTGGCACCATCAGGCATTACCTGTAAATACACCAAAAAGGCTGTTGGCAGTTTTAGTGTGTTTGTGCTATAGTAGTGCAGTATTCTTACGTTTTGCTATGAACCAGAGACAACGTATGCTATAGCACTTGTTAGTACAGTTTATGCAAAATAGCCTTAGAAGGTTTGGTTGTGTACTTGCTGCTGATGAGTTGGTACTCATGTTGCGTATCTGAAAAAGCGTTTAATAAATCGTCATGTTAAAGTAAACTCTGCTTGCACCCAGAGCCTCCTTGTACACCATATCATCTTAACGCAAACATAACAGTGTGGAGAATTGTATTTGCTGTTAATTTCAGTATGATGTTGATGTGTCTATAGGACAGTGAGGTCATATACAGTGGAAGGCTGTCATTGGTGGGCGATTTACTTCAGGGCCTTTTTAAAGAGGCCTATTCTTTGCAGAAGGGTCTGATGGAACTATTGGACAAAATTAACTTGGAGGACACTGCATCTGAGGAGGAAGTATCGGATATTGTCACAGGTTTGTGTTTTTTCTATGTGAGGGAAAGGTTCAGTTTGTTTCATGCATTTTCATATCTAGTGAAGAGATGGATGTGATTTGCAATAGTTATTTTGAATTTTTTGTTTGGCTTGCCTTGCAGTGATTCACAGTCTGCTGGACATATGCTCGATCATATCCAGATTGGACATTGCCCTACATGCCAACACATGGAAATGTATCATTAAGTGAGTATAATGTGCATCATGAAATAGAGATGCACTGGTCATCCGGTCATAAATTGGAACCGGGCGTTTTTTTTTCTCCAAACACACAATCAGCACTAACGTCACCCGAATCTGCTTTTTAAAATAAATCATCTACCCCCACCCACCTGAACTTATGATTTTCTCTGATGATTTAGATATCCGCCCCCTTATCGTCACATTACCATAACTCCAATTCTCAGTTTGAAGCGTGATGATATGGTAACATATTACACTGTAATTGGCTGCTTTAAAATAAAAAAATTTATTTAAAGTAAAAGTGCTTCTTTGGCAAAATCATATTTCCTTAATAGCCTAAATACAGGCTTTACCCCCTTCAAACTTAAATTGTCATTGTTTCTGTCACTGCAACTTCCCGAACACACACAAGAAATTAAATGCGTTCAGCCAAAGCAAAGGCTGAATATAGGCTTTATTAGTTAATTGTCATATACATATAGCGCTTCACCAGCGGTTACATATCACGTACCCAGCATTTGATTGGTTGTTTAAATATTTCAGTAAAACGCTTCCACTCAGAATCAGTTTTTCCTTCCATTGCTGCTTCAACAAGTGGACCCCGCAACTGCATAGTTTAAAGGGACACTTCACCCAAAAATGAAAATTCTGTCATCATTTACTCACCCTCAAGTTATTCCAAACTTGTACAAGTTTCTTTCTTCTCTTGAACTCAAAAGAAGAAATTTTAAAAAATGTTGGTAATCAAACATTTGACGGTAGCCATTGACTTTCATAGTAGGAAAAAAATGCTATATTATTAAATATAATAATACTTTATTAAATCTAAAATTTGTATGAAGAAATAAATGCTAAAAATTTTTATACTTAGTTTTTATTTTGGTTTCAGACAGAGCGTGAAGTACCAGTCTCTTGTAGAAGATCAGCTTCATCACACTGACATAGCCTTCTCATTGTGTGAAGACCTGTGTACGTCTGTCCAGAACTGTCTTGAGTTGGCTCAACAGATCCACCAGGCAGACCTACAGGTGAAGTAGACTCAGTTCAAATACGTTCAAATAACCAGGATTCTTAATTATTACGAATATTTAGATACTTGAATTGAAATGATAATAATAAATAAAACTTGAATAAATAATATAAAAATCTTTGTAAACATAAGTGCAAAGTAGAAAAAACAAACTAACATGTTTGACATTGTCATTTTAGACTTTAAAGTATCTCATTCAGATGTCCATATGAACATAGGCACAGATGCCTCAACAGATCTGCTGACAAATACATTTTTCTAGAGACGCATTTGAACTTTTAACAAGTTTATAACACCGTGCCATGCTTGAGACGCTGAAAAGGTGCAAGCACAATGGTCGAAAGATGCAAGCACATCTGTCATATCCGTTACAGAAAAACTATTAGTGAATGCTATCGGTGAGCATGCTCCATTACACGCTGCCACATTTATATTTGCAGTGGAACAGTAGATTGCGGCTTTAAAACTGTCCATTTGGACTTTCTGTAGTTGTCAGGAAAAAACTATTACGCCATGAGTAATGTCTTTTCACCTGTTGGTGTCCGCGGAGGAGCTGCCTGAGCCCGGCTTCCATCTCTTACACAAAAAGCAGATGAGATGACAGAATCGGCTAAAATGTTAATGACAATCATTTTATATAAACATAATGGGCAATAAATTGTGTCAGCAAAAATTATTGAGGTCATGTCAATATATCGTGCGATAAGAAGATATAGTAATTATCGCAACAGGCCTAATTCCCTCTGCGCAGACTGCACACAAATTTACCAGATTACTGTGTACTGTTCATTAGAGTCTTTACTTCTTTACTTTACTTAAAATAAATTAATTTATTTCAGCAATTGTAAGGCATGTGTTTTTGCTATTTCTAAATTAGTGTGAGATTAATTATATATATTTCGGCTTTATATCAGCCATCGACCAAATAAAATATCGACCATGAATAAAATCTATATCGGTCTATACTATACTATACTAGTTAAAATTCAACAGAACAGTGTCCATGTCATTTTATTTTTTACAGAGATTGTGATAATTTATTGGTTGCTGTGGTGTATTCCATGGTAATAATGGTGACCTAGAAATGTGCTTCAGGGACTTTTTTGTTTGTTGGAATAGTAATAATAAGCTAGTGTTTTATTTAAAAGGTCAACTCATATCTGCCTTCCTCCTTTTGTTTCTCATAGGAAGTTGTGCACTGTCCAGAATACAAGCTTTTCCAAAAAGCAACAAAGATGTGTAGATTTTTTGCCAACACATTAGTCCACTACACAAAGGTAACTAAGAGAAAAACTAAATTTATTAATCATAACCATGATTATTACGTTATAAACGTTTTTTTAATCATTTGATAGGAATTTAAAGCATTCCTTGCCAAGTCATGCTGTCGATTTCACCAGTTGTATCTCCAAATCCACAGGTAATCAAATACAGGTGCTGGTCATATAATTAGAATATCATCAAAAAGTTGATTAATTTCAGTAATTCCATTCAAAAAGTGAAATTTGGATATTATATTCATTCATTACACACATACTGATATATCTCAAATGTTTATTTCATTTAATTGTGATACAAAAAAAAGTATTTTTAGAAATGTTGGCCAACTGAAAAGTATGAACATGAAAAGTATGAGCATGTGCACTCAATACTTAGTTGGGGTTCCTTTTGCCTGAATTACTGCAGCAATGTGGTGTGGCATGGAGTCGATCAGTCTGTGGCACTGACCAAAGGTCATTGCTAAAGAGGCTGGCTGTTCAGAGAGCTCTGTGTCCAAGCACATTAATAGAGAGGCGAAGGGAAGGAAAAGATGTGGTAGAAAAAAAGTGTACAAGCAATAGGGATAACCGCACCCTGGAGAGGATTGTGAAACAAAACCCATTCAAAAATGTGGGGGAGATTCACAAAGAGTGGACTGCAGCTGGAGTCAGTGCTTCAAGAACCACCACGCACAGACATATGCAAGACATGGGTTTCAGCTGTCACATTCGTTGTGTCAAGCCACTCTTGAACAAGACACAGCGTCAGAAGCGTCTAAAGACAAAAAGGACTGGACTGCTGCTGAGTGATCCAAAGTTATGTTCTCTGATGAAAGTAAATTTTGCATTTCCTTTGTAAATCAAGGTCCCAAAGTCTGGAGGAAGAAAGGAGCGGCACAGAATCCACTTTGCTTGAAGTCCAGTGTAAAGTTGCCACAGTCAGTGATGGTTTGGGGTGCCATGTCTTCTGCTGGTGTTGGTCCACTGTGTTTTCTGAGGTCCAAGGTCAACGCAGCTATCTACCAGGAAGTTTTAGAGCACTTCATGCTTTCTGCTGCTGACCAACTTTATGGAGATGCAGATTTCATTTTCCAACTGGACGTGACACCTGCACACAGTGCCAAAGCTACAAGTACCTGGTTTAAGGACCATGGTAACCCTGTTCTTAATTGGCCAGCAAACTCGCCTGACCTTAACCCTATAGAAAATCGATGGGGTATTGTGAAGAGGAAGATGCGAAACGCCAGACTCAACAACGCAGAAGAGCTGAAGGCCAGTATCAGAACAACCTGGGCTCTCATAACACCTGAGCAGTGCCACAGACTGATCGACTCCATGCCACGCCGCATTGCTGCAGTAATTCAGGCAAAAGGATCCCCAACTAAGTATTGAGTGCTGTACATGCTCATACTTTTCAGTTGGCCAACATTTCTAAAAATCCTTTTTTTGTATTGGTCTTAAGTAATATTCAAATTTTTGGAGGTACCGAATTTGGGATTTGCATTAGTTGTCAGTTTTAATCATCACAACTAAATGAAATAAACATTTGAAATATATCAGTCTGTGTGTAATGAATAAATATAATATCCAAATTTCACTTTTTGAATTGAATTGCTGAAATAAATCAACTTTTTGATGATATTCTAATTATATGACCTGCACCTGTATATATTGCATAAGGTCAGCACTTAACATGGGGATTTTAATTTAAAAATAATGTTAAAGTTCATATTTTTCCCCTCCTTGTTTTGTCCATTTTGTCTAATTGAACTTGTGGCTTTCCCCTCCTTAGCAAGTTCCCCCCATCTGTATGTGTCCCATCTGTGCCTCCTGCCCTCAGTGAGGAGCTGAGGGTGGCTGTCCTGGTTCCCTTGGATGTCATGCTGACACAGCTGATGTCCTTCCAACCCTTTGTTCAGTCTGTCCTGGAACCGGACCACCGTGAGCTTCTTATTGCAAACTTACATAACTTCCAGTGTCCTCCTGAACCCTGGAAATAAATGTTGTCCAATGCAAGATCATATATTACTTGGCCTGGTCATTAAGGTTGTTGTGTTGTTTGTTATATGAGTGATTGGTCACTGTCTGCATAGTCTCTGGAGGGCGAAAAGATTAGGTGATGAATTTCTTTCATGACAAAGACATGGTTATATAAGAAATGCAGAGAGACCGACTGTCTATGGCACATTGCTGAGTGTACATCCTATGCCTTCCAGGTCATTTAAATTGAACAATCGCTTTTGGCCTTTCACTATTACAGGGCAATGCATCCTTCACTGCAACATGTGGAGTTGCACTTTATGTCTGTGATGTTAGTCATTAGGAAAATTCAGTTTATTTGTAATGTGACAATTTCAGACTTATTACAGGCTCATAGTTAAGCGAAAAACATTCCGTACGTATTTCATGCTGTAAACTACAGAGCCTTGGACAAATAATAAACTTCCCACAACTTAATTAATTCCCTTGATTTAGTTAAATCATGGCCAATATTTAACTAAATTACAATGAGGGAAAAAATTATATGTCATGTGCAGGGCTTCATACATTCAGGAATGTTTTCGTAAACCTTTAAAAACGTAAACATTTTGAGCCAGACCTTTGTTTATTGTTGTTTGTGTATTACAGAGAGCAGTTCAGAGCTTTGTCTACCACAGTGTCTCCTCCTGGTGAATATACTAGGTAAACTCTCCTCTCAGCCAGAGGAGGTGCTGCGGCTGTGGAGTGATGCCAGCCAATTTTCAGAGGAAACTCCCAGGTACTTTATTTCACTCATCTTTGGAACACAAATTCTGCAAGTGCTTTCTTTGCGCAAAAAATGTATATAATTGTACTAATTATTTACCAATTATTTTTTGGTGAACTAACACTGTAACTGTCACTTTTCATCATCAATATAATAAATGCTTGCTTAATAGGGCTGGGATAAACGATTATTTTTAAAACGATTGACCTAGCGTTATTTTTTCGATGCATCGATTAATCTAACGATTAATTTTTTCAGCCCGATTCGATTTCGATTATCTCACCATTAATTGAGTAATAGCAATTTATACATGTTGATTTACATGTAACAAAAAACATGTTGATTTACATGTTAAAAAAGACATGAATTCCTTAACATTGCACTTGTATAGTCTTTTATTTTTGAATTTTAAGAGCAATAAACATATATTGCAAAGTAATGCATTCTTAGTCAGAGGAAGGATTGAATAAAACCTTGAAGCCTTGAAAACACATAGGCCTAGCTTACTAAAAAAAAGTGCAATCTGTCACGACACATTAAAGAGACACAAAATAGTAGGCCTATTTATGGTTTAATTTTCTTTGACTGACCAAATTTGAAAATCGAGACTTTATTAAATGTTACTTTCTTGGTCCTGTCTGTCAGTGCGTTGTCAGTGTCCTCTATGTTTTTTTCACGACATTAATAGCTATAAGCGCATACTTGCAGCAGTCTCGGACGCGCTTAGAGCTCGTGTGAATTTGCACGTATAAAATGAACAACCTCGATCCATCAGGAAATGGCACATGGGTCGCTGCATTTCACTGCACTTCGTGACATTTTTTTCCTTTTGCACGAAGAAGCCGTTTGCCGGAGATGTGTTAAAAGATAGCGGATTGCATTCATGATTATTAGGTTGCCGGTAAAATAATCATCCTGGCGCCGGGTCTGAGTGAGTCATTTACTCTTAAATGAGTAAAATAAAGTATTTTATTTTAAAGACTGCTCGCACATATTTTGCGTCAACGTATTTTTTGCGTCAACGTAATCGATGACGTCAACGTGTTGTCCCAGCCCTATTGCTGAATAAAAGAAAAAAAATCTTATTGACTCCAAAGTTTAAAATATTAATGTACTTCTATATATATTTGTAATTTATCCGGGTATTGTTTACTTCTGCATTTCAAAATCGGTCCATACTTAAAACAAGATTTGTTTTCTAGTGTTTTTGCTAAAGTACATAATACCAGCAAAAACTCTCTCTTTCCTCAGATGGTCTGTGTTTGAGGCTGTGTTGCAGAGTTTCAGGCATTGTATGTTGGAGCGTGCAGTTCCAGTGTGGTTACCGGGGGTAATGCTGAGAGGGCAGGCTCAGGGTAGAGTCAGTCTGCATCAGCATGTGTGTGTCCATATGTGTGCTTGTGTGGCTGTGCTGCCCACCCAACACTTCCCTCCGCTGGTCAGTGATCTCTTTTAAACATTTATTGAATTCTATGTACTAACAAAGCTTGACGTTTCTCTCTGGATGTGATGTGTAAAATTTATTTCAGAACCTTTTGTCTTGAAAAGACACCATCGCAGCTTTTATTTTGTCACGCTATATATGATCACTTTATGATAACATGGTTCTCTCAGAGAAAACAAAGAAATAAAATATTAATCATTACTATTAATATTAGCTTTTAAATTCGCCCATTTATGCCCAAAGTAGTGTTCGATATTGAATGCTGAAATAATTTCTTATTGGCCAAGTGACAAATAGCTGGTACTTATTAATACATTTCTTCAGAAAAAGGAAACATCACATAATCTTGCAGTCCTCCCTGTTTCCTTCTTCAAGGAGCGGTCACTATTAGCTGCCGTATTACAAGCAGACACAAACACGGCTGTCTTGGCCACAGATGTCTGGTGTTTCCTGGCACGGTAAGTACAGATACACACACCCAGGAGCATAGACCACCGGTCTTCTATGACTACCACTTTCCAGAGCTGTCACAGTAACATTGAGCATGAACAATCAGGGGACATTCCTGTGTTTAATATATTAGAAAATTCCAAAGTTTAGTCATTGTTGTTAAGGAGTCATTAAGAACTTTCTATTAACCCCCTTAAGTAATATTGATAACCATCTATTACTAAGACTTGTGTCAATGTTAGGCAAGGATGAAAGAAAACATCTACTGCACTGAAGAATATAAGTACACATTAATGTACAATATCAGAGTTGTTTTCTCTCTTCAGGTATGGCACGGCTGAGTTGTGTTTTCACCATGTTCTCCTTATTGCTCACCTGGTGAGTGGAGTCTGTTGGGAATGTGACCTTTCTGTGCTTTCTGGAAACCTGTCTGGGATGAGGGACCACAGGGGACCCTTTTTCTCTCTTACACCCAGTCTGAGCTGACAATTAGTGTCAGAAGAACACACCTGTCAATCAAAACACTCTTGAGGCATTTGTCTTGTGTGCTTGGTATTATTGTAAATTACGTTAATTAAGTTTTGGATGAACAACTTATGGTACACAAAAGTTTGAAGCCAGTAACATTTTTAAATAAGCCTCTTATGCTCACCATGGCTGCATTTATTTGATAAAAAAAAAATACAGTAAAACAGTAATATTGTGGAATATTATTATAGCAGTCCGTTTTAATATATTTTAAAATGTATTTATTCCTTTGGCAAAGCTGAATTTTCAGTGACGCATGATTCTGCAGAAATCATATAAATTATGCTAAACGGTGATCGAGAAACATTTTTTATTATCAATATTGTAAACAGTTGTGCTGCTTAATATTTTTGTGGCAACTAATACATTTTTCATGATTCTGTGATTAATAGAAAGTTAAAGTGCAGCATTTATTTGAAATGGAAATATTTTGTAACATAAATGCCTTTACTTTCACTTTTGATCAATTTAATGCATCCCTGTGGAAGAAAAGTATTAATTTCTTTCCTAAAAAATCTTACAGATCTCACTTTTTGAAAGTTCAAAAACCATTGTCTTCATTTTAAACGATTTCAGGTTAAATATTTTTCTGAACACATTTCCATAAAATATAAGGCCTTTAGTAGAGATCTAGTTGCTTCTGTGACCTGTATTGTTCTACTGTCTAGATAAGGTCATGTCCTGGTGAGGGATATCAGCTGTTTCACTTGGCCCTGCTACTTAGACGCCTGCTCTTTCTCATGACTCCAAAACACCAGGTTAGTTTCTTTTTCTCTTGTCCAGATATAGCATATGAACACGACTCTGCAGAACACTTCCTCAGAACATTGAGTTTGTTAGTTTTTTTGGCCTACTAATAGTTTATTTGTGTTCCCACAGTTGTTCCTGCTTTGTTTTGAAGGTAGCAAAATGGTAATTTCTAAGTATGATGAAGTGTTTTTGTGACAGGTGGAGTTTGTTGAGCGCTTCCCTCCCTCTCAGGAGGAGAATGTGTGTGTGTGGCGTCACACTCTGCTGAGGTGTCTGTGCATGGAGGCACGCATAAAGGTGGAGGAAGAGGTGCTCGCCAGGGCTTCTGTTGTGCTGCAGGAATGGCAGAATAGTGGCTACAGGCTGGGAGATATACCGAGACTGGTGAGGGAACTGAAGTGACAGTGCTGCCAACAACCACAGAAACTTTTAATACGTAACAGGATGTTTGCCATCATTTTGAATCGCATAAGGCCTTGATTTTACAACCATTAAAAATGCTGGCATATAAACTCTACCTAACCACTGACAGTTCATTACTCAAGACACCCTTATCTATCCATCTGTGCTAATCATCTGATGGCAGAGGAAGTGGAGAGGCTTGGATCCACATTTAAGTTCCAAGGCTGTGAATGTGTTTACCCTGAACAAATTCTTATAAGTGCTGTTGTAGATTAAAGTTTTATTATGGACACAAAACAAAAGCCTGCACTTATAAACTTTGGCCATGGAAAACTCAGGGACTTTTATTTTTATTTCAATGCTTAAGGTTTTATTGTGTTGTAGATTAACACATCTACAGTGTGTTAATTATATTTCACACGCTGCTCTTAAAAACCAGACTCGCCTTAAAGATAAATATGCCCTGTTCCCACTTTTAACTCTTGTTTCTCTTTGTGATTCAGAACCAAATACTGGGCTGTGTGCTGCTGGTGATGGGAGGTAGTGGCCTGCAGGCTGAATGTGTGCTGTCTTCTGTAAAGATCATCTCTCAGCTGTGGAGTCGCATGAGTAGCAACCAGGTGACCAGATTTCACATATACACAACTGTTTAAAAGTTTGAGTTTTCTATTCCCCAATAGAAATTAACACTTCTATTCAGCAAGGATGCATTAAATGGATCAAAAGTGAATTTTTTATTTAAAATGAATGATGTTCTGATGAACTTTCTATTCATCAAAGTTTCCTGAACAAATGTATCCCAGTTAGGGTTGTGCAGCAGAGCCAATATCTGTAAATAGACCTGTATATATCTGTGTGTGTGTGTGTGTGTGTATATTTATTTATATATATATATATACATCAATCAAATAGTAAAAAATGAGTATGATGTAGTATTTTAGTTGATATCACTCATCACAGCCCTGATTTCTGAGAGAGACACAGAGACTGCAACGCGGCTATTTGATTTGCGATCGCACTCTGCTCATTTCATTAATTTACACGCATTATATATTGGTAATATTTTAAATATTGTTCTATGCCGTCTCCTGGCTCACCTGTTATTCAGCAAGCACAAGAAGTGAATGGGTCTGACGAATATTTTCATCAGCCCAACAGTTTGTAAAAAAAAAAAATGCCAATAGTAAGAAATGTTTCTTGAACTCCAAATCAGCATATTAGAATGTTTACTGAAGGATCATGTGACACTAATATGGAAGCTTGTTTCCGTCACTGAATAAAAAAGGTAATTGTGACTTTTTATCTCACAATTCAGACTTTTTTTCTTTCAATTGCCAGTTCACATCTTGCAATTCTGACTTTTTTTCCTCAGAATTGCGTGATATAAAGGGCGAATTGCGAGAAATAAAGTCGCAGTTGTGGGTTGTAAAGTCAGGATTTCGAGATATAAACTCACAATTCTGGAAAAAAAATAATAAAAAAAATAATTGAGATGAACTCACAATTGCGAGAAATAATGTCAGAATTGCGAGATTATCTTTTAAATTGTTCTATTCCATGGAGGAAAGAAGCTTCCATACACTGAAGACTGAAGTAATGGCTGCTGAAAACTAAACTTTGTAATCACAGGAGTAAATTACATTCTAAAATATTTTGAATCATTAAAATAGAAAAGTTAATTTAAAATGTAATAATTTTTTACAATATTACAGCTTTTACTGTATTTTTAATAAAAGAAATGCAGCCATGGTGAGCACGAGACTTTTCAAAAACATTTTAAAAATCTTACCAACCCCATGTTTGTGAACGGTTGTGCATAGTTTTACACAGACTAAGTTAAAGTTTATAGGCCCTATCATACACCCAGCGCAATACGGCGCAACACCAGTGTTTTTCGCTAGTTTCAGCCCAACGCAGTTATCATTTTCACGTCCTGCGCCACGTTGTTTAAATAACAAATGCATTTGCACCCATTTGTGCACCCATGGGCGTGCTGGTCTGAAAACGAATTGTGTTCAGGCGCATTGTTGGCGTGTTGCTATTTTGAGGCAACTGAAATAGACTGCGCCATTGACAATGGCACAATTTTTTTTTTGTTACTTAAAGAGCACATTAGTAAGGTGCGCCTATAGGCGGGTCCACAACGCGCGTACACTCTGCTTATTACACACACAGGAATGCCCAGCAGCACACAAACTAGCCAAATAATAAAAAGAAAAGGATTACAATGTAAAAGATTAATATTGTGTACATAAAGATATGGTGGAATCCGGCTTGTCCCGTAGATGGTCTGCTCACATGCTATAACCTCACGCACGATTATATCCGTTTCCTCTCTGGAGATGCGTTCAGTCTTTTCGCTTGCAAATTAAACCATGTAAATAGCAATCCGCCTTATTGGTTTATTCCACGTTATGCACAAAATACACCCATTACTCATTAAGAGAATAGGGACAACCCTTTTAGACCATGCACCGACCATTTTTCCCGTCGTTAAACTAGCAAAAGTGGATTCGGACATGCCTTAAGTGCACTTGCGCTTTAACCTTTAGACAATGCACTTAGATTGTTAAAATAGGGCCCTTCATGTTAAGCTGTTATACTTACAGGGATGGCATGAGGAAATGAAGAATTCTTCTTATTCAATTGTTACTGGGTTTGTAGTTTTTCTTCATAGTTTTTCTTCACTAATATCAGGTGCAGGTTCACCCTCCTCTCCAGTGCACTGTGAAGCTTCTTCTGTCATTATCAGCTGTTCTGATCAAAAGTGTAGAGCCACATGTCATCGTTCAGGTGATCTTTTAACATTACATTCAGTGGGTCAATTTCCACTTTCACCTCAATTTTTACTGTGTATCTTTAGAACCTTCATAGTTCGCTTTCTTTTAAAGATTTATCTTTGTTAATTTTATTTAAGTGTTTTTTTGGGGTGTTTCAGGCTGTTTCATGTTTGAGTGGTTTGACTATCCAGAAATGCTCCGATGACCTGCTTTTAGCTGGTATGGACTTCCTTGCTTCCATGGGAAAAGTATTTTTTCCTCCAAATATTCAGGTATAAGTGGAATATGAGTAAGATGTTTTTAAGATCACAAATGAGTCTCTTTCATTTAGTAATTTCTCTTTGTGTGTGTATTAATATGTATGTGTGTGACTGCAGTGCCAAGTTTTGCCCAGAATCAGTGCTCTGTTTAATGGTCTCCTGACTCACCCATCCTGGCTGATACTCCATCATGTCCTGGAGGCCTTTGGCCTCTTTGCAGAGGTCAGAAATTTCCCATTATATAACTATTTTTACCAAGTAGTTTTTTTATTAAACATGCAGTATTTGAGTAAATCAGAAGTGAATGTTTAATGATACATTTTTGAAACATGACACAAATACAGTCTCTGAAGAACTCTTTTGTTTTTATTATTAATATTTATTTACTTATTTGTTGAAAAACCCTAACATCTCATCCATTTGTTTAGTGTATATATATATATATATATTAAGGTGACTTGTAATCCAGCTCACGTCTCTTTTTCAACTTTTAAGATAACCAACCACGAGGAAGTGATTTCTCAAACACTGACATCAGAGGAGGTCAAAACCAAAGTTTTAAACTTCCTCAGTAAGGTAACAAGTGAGATATGCATAAACTTTAAATTTATAATTTTGTCTTGTGTTCCTTAAATAGATAATTATATTACTTTCCATAGACCGTCTCACTGCAGGAGTCTGAGGAATTGAGACTAGAACGTCTCAAGGAGTGGAGGAGTATAATAGAGAAACACTGTGAGCAAATGGAGCGTGAGAACAGCTCACCTGAACACACACCAGTTACTGAGGAGGTGAGTGAGTGAAAGTATGTCTTACTTTTCTGCCTGACATACCGATGGAAAAAACTTTAACTAATTCTATAATTCTTCTGTGGCAGCCATGTCCGAAAAAGGCAAGACAGGAGACCAACACAGAAGAGGAGTATGAGCGATATCTCCAGACAGCAGAAAGTGCCTTGAAAGCCCTGCAGGCTGTAGAGGGGCCTGGCCACAGCCCGTCCCCTCCAGTGTGGGTCAGGGCCAGACTTCAGGTCTTACAGACACTGATAACTCAAATCAACACCTCTACAGAACAGCAGCCCTGATTTAACCACAACCCCACCTCTACCTCTGGCTGCTTTTAACAGAACTGTTCCATACCCCACTACATTTGTTGTCACCTAAGATATTTGTGTAGAAGTTTATATGGAGAAGGGTCACTCCAAAAGACCATTTAATTATTAAACTTTATTAAAATTGATTGTTTTGTAGATTTTATTGCTTCTAGTATTTGTTATTCTAGTGGGTATTGACATCACATCTTTAGGTCTGAAGTGCCCCCAGTGTATTTAGCACTGTGTCGGAATTATTATAATTATGAGATTCTGACTCAACATGACATGAATGTGCCATATTGATGCCACCACCCCATTATCCTAATTAAGAAATACTAGTGCTTGCTGTTGTGGTGATGATGCTCAGCAGCCATTTTTCTTTTGGTTGTGCATGAAAATCAACATACCATTTAGTGTAAAGGCCGTCAAAAGGGTTAGCTACAATGAAACAGAAGTTGCGTCAGATCTTTCCTTCCATGTTTTAACGTGCAACAGAGTGTAATGTCGGTTGTTGAGATGTGGCCGTTGCACTCAAAAATTAATGCAAGCTTGTAGATGGGTGGGGTTGGGGTTCAAACTAACTAAATGAGTTCTGAATCATTATGAGATTATTTAAAAAAATAAATACACATTGATAAATCATTCACAATAAGATCTATAATATGCATTTACAAATTAGATGACTTTAAATAGATATGGGAAATAAATGCAAGAAAGACTAATTGCAATTCAGAATTTAAAAATTGCAATGACATCATGGCTGTCAGTTAAATTTTGAATTGTAAATCATTCTAAATGCTAGTTAACTCTGCGCAGACACCAACAATCACCAGATCAAATCAGTTTGTTGATAATCATACATACTGTTGTTGTTGAAAAATCATACCATACTGCCCAGACATTACATAACCTGACAAACACAGATTGAACATGTTCAGTCACTGAAAACAAATGGCAACCAACGAGCTAACACTCTGATCTGAAATCCAACAAACATGTCTGCTGGCTTTGGTTGGTGTCTGTCGGTGTAGTGTCAACTTTAACCTGAAGTCAGTGGCAGATTTTTTTTGTTTTAAATTTCATAGTCCACATAAAACAAATCTGTACATGTAGAAAGGAATCAAAGGTGGTCAAATACCATAAAACCATTTTATTTAATCAGCAGCTGATAATACAAATAAATTATGTCAGGCTCTCACCCAAATCTAGTTAGAGTCTATGTATTTTTTCTCAAGTTGAGGCTGTCTGTCCTCTTAAGGCTCATCGAAAATAAAAATAAATTTAAAAAAAAAAACTGTATGGCACAAATAAAACCAACATTACAAGTAATTTGTATTTTCAAGTTATGTACCCCTTTTCTGTGCAACATAACTGAAGGATTCATAATAGAATTTGGCATATTTAGGTCCGTCATGCTATCTTGAAAAAACTAAACGGCACAGAACCTTTTTCAGTAGCCAAACAATTTCTATGGTGACAGTAGAGTGATTATCATATTGGACTGGTAAGGGGAATCTGAAAATACACACTACTCTCATAAATGATAGTTCTTAATTACTACATTTTTATGTCAAGTTGTGGTCTAAGTTGGTCTTTAATGACAATGTCATGGTGGAATATGTAATGTTTTTGTATGGTAATCTCTGTCATATGGCTTTGTGTAAAGGACCAAGCTGATCACCATGTGTTCTCATCTTCCCAGTTGAGATCATCACCCCAACCTTCTGCCTCCGTCTGTGAAAACAAAACAAAAGTTCAGCGCACGCTTCAATGTTATTCATCGTCATACTGTAGTTTGCTTGGTCGCACAGCTGAACTTACTCCAGTCAAGTCAGCTGCAGCAAACTTGGCAGTGAGGCTTAGTCTATCCATCGATGAGTCTGATGTTGTGTGTCCCGTGATGGGTTCACTAGCCGAGCTCTCCACAGGGAGCAGAAAAGATGAGGAAGACAGCTTTATATCTGGGACCATGTCTGCAAAGAAGTCTAGTTCTGGATCTTTCTCTGGCTTCTTCTTCACCGCAATTGTGAACTCCTCCCCGAGACCTCCAGCTTCAAGTCTTTTGATTGTGCTTTTTGGCTTGGGCTCCGATGCCAAGCTTGTTTTGCTGGGTTTAAGGGTGTCAGTTCCCTGGTCCCAGCTGGTGTCCCATGATGAGGTACGGTTATGATCGGCAACACTTTTAACACTAGGGTTCAGTTTGAGTGCTTTTGATTGCTTCGGAAGAGATGAAGCATTGCTTTTTGTTGATGTCTTTGGTACAAAGACTGGTAAAGCAGTGGAAGGTGATGGTCCTGAGCTCACTTCTGGGTCCTCGAAATCATCCCAGGGTTCCTTGCTCTCATCCTCACTGTCAGCTGACATAGCAGAGTTGCTCTGATCTGGGATGTCTGCCGACCGAATGCTGATCTGGACTGATTGGCTCTTGTCTTTCTCTGCCTCCTCTGTGTCACTCCAGTTGGGCCAGTCTTCGTCAGATCTCACCACTCCGTTACTTTTCATGCTGTCCACAGCCTGTGTGCCAATTTTGTACCCATTCAAAGGGAATGACATCTCGCTGCTCAATGCTGTAGAGACCACTAGTTTTATAAGGGTTGCACATTCAAACACCAAGTAGGGACAAATATATTTAATTCAAGATAAATTTAGCTTTTCTTTTCAAATATCCAAATTATTGCTTGAGAATAAGCAGTTTAGAACTGTACATGTCAGTTGTGTGGCATACCTGCTCTCTCTGCAATGGTGCGCTGGGTAGTGTTTTTTCCAGTTGCTTGGAAGGAGTACATATTTTCTATAACAACCTTTTTGTCCTCTGAGCCCTTAGGGAACACATTCAGAACTTTTGGAGGTTGTGAGATATAGGGATGCAATGGCCCAACAATATGCACAGGCGATGCTGCAGAGGAAAAAGTTGGATGAGTGTATATGGGTTTTTTTTGTAACATTAAAAATGTCTTTATCCGTAATAAATCAATGTGATTAAACTCATTTTTTTTTGTTTTAAAGTGTGGTGCATTCAGCTCCTCTTTTAGGGAAAGAAAAACAGATAATTTTGTAGAAATTGAGGCAGCAGCGTCCTCCAGTGGCCTGAAAATGATGTTAGTACCATCAGAAGGATTTCATACCTGAGCATCTGAATTTGATTTATAAATACATTAGCCATTAAGATGACTTTTACTGATAAATGAGAATCCAGCTACAGGATACTTACTCTCCGGGGTAACCTCTGTGGACTTGGGGAAGTTTGGCGTAGTCCGTTTAAAAACTTTTGTCCTCTCCCCACCAACAACCACTTGGGCTCCCAGCAACGGGACAAGCACAGCCAAGCTCTGTAGCGTCAGAGCGACGAGTGAGTCATTCGTATCCCTCATTCCCAGCAAAACCTGCATGATACAGTGTGAGAAATAACTGAAACAATCAAAGTATAAATATCAACTTAAAAACATTATGAATTTACTCATTTTATATGTCTCTAAACAAGTATACAGTAGTACTAATCTTGAAAAAAGCACAAATATTCTCAAAGTACCTGAGGAAGAATCTGTTTTTTGAGTTCTTCATGAGGAAAGAACTCTGCATAGATGTGAATGTGGGAGAGAAGCACAATCCTGACGTGTTCCTCATTCATCCTATAGAGCTTGAGGAGCTGAGGAACCACGTATCTCCGATACAAAGACAAAGACAGAAGACACTCCCCTCCAGCACTCACACTCGAGTCTGTACATCAGAAAACAGATAACCACTGAGACTAATGAAGACTGCAAGTAAGCATCACCTAAAAGTTTACCGACTGGTTTTACCTTGCTTAGGCCGTAGGAGGTGAGGAAGAAAGCTTTTCACAGCCATGGGCTCAGCAAACACTAAAGAATTGAGCAGTTTAGGAGCCAGACGTGTAGCAATTAACATCTCTGGGAGGTTCTGAACTCGGTCCAAGAGAAACCTTCAGAAACACACAGTTATTTAAGCACATCATGTCATCCTTCTACTAAAATCATGTATTTGAGAGGAAAGCTTACTTGAAGAATTCATTCTTTTCCTCCTCATTTTTCAGGGTCAAACTCTTCAGAAAATTCATGATATCTAAGAAGTCATTTCTATAAGAGATAGGTTATGTATTTAAATCATTTTCAGCACCTTAATAATCACATTTACATTTAGGGAAATTAACTTTTTATAGGCAAACTAAGTTATATTATCTGAATTTGTCTGGTCAAAAATACTGCAAAAATAGTGAAATTACTACCATTTAAAGTGTAATTTTTTCATGTAATGGCAAAGCTGAATTTTCAGCTAAAACTGAAGTTAATTTCAAAAGACACTTTACCACAGATAGACTATTAATTTAAATAGAGTAGTTTTCAAAAACGAACCTGAAGAAAGTGTGAGTCAGCAAAATGCTGAGTGATGGGCGAGACATGGGGTCAGGGGTCAATAGGCTGGCCTGCAGCATGTTCTTTAGACTCTCCAACAAATCATCTGAGACTGAGACAGAAAGTTTGGGTGGAGGACCACATGGAGGTTAGACATGGAAAAATAAATAAAAACACGCAAGCAAGAGGGAATGGAAAAACTATTTAGTGAGTGAGACTCACTAAAAGAAGAAGAAAAAAGATAGTACAGACAGGCATGCATGTGTTTTCAGTGAGCCTCTGCTCCAAAAATCAGCATAGAAGCCAAAATGTTGCATCACTATTACATTGCTCAAGTGGATCATTTTGTTCTTTGAACATGAAAACATTATAACCCGCTCTGAATGGAAAACCTGTCTTTAAAGAGCCTCTGACGTGTAGAATCGTTTTGATCGCAGTTGTCAGTCCATTAACAAATATGTCACAATGTCTGAGCAGTAAGGGCTTAGCAACTGCCACAACAGGATGAATCCTAGACACACGAGCCTGCTTTACATGCGTCTGTTGAATTAAGAGCGTTACTAACCGTGTCCCGTCAGGAGTGGAAGAAAAGCCTCCACCATCACCCCAAATGAAAATGCGTCTCGGGAGTGGGCATGCTTGTCGGGAAGAATTTTGAATCCTTCAAGCTAAAAAAAAACAAAAACAACACATTATTATATTACTTAGTCAGAATGATCAGGGCTGTGCTGTCATCGTCAGCCTGTAATTTGTCCCAGGCCTTGTGAATTTGGGGTTGTTTTTGAAAGAAGTCTTCTCTGCTTAACAAGGACAGATATATTTGATTAAAAATATAGTAAAACATTAATATTATTACAATTTAAAATAACTTTTTTCTATTTTAATACATTTTAAAAATGTAACTAATTCCTGTGATGGCAAAGCTAAATCATCAGCCATTACTCCGGTCTTCACTAGCTACGTTTACATGGACACATTTTGGTTCAATCGGAATGAAATCAATCCGATTGATGAATCCGAACACTGTGTTTACATGAACGATAAATAAAGTGATCAGGTTGATGTGCGCGTTTATATGTCACAAGCTTCAAATCGGAATTGATTTTTTGACATGCGCACACTGCACTAATATACTGCCGCTGTTCGCGCATAACTATTGGTTCTTTATTTGTTTTAAACACCAGACTTAATATTTATCCGTCCCTGGACATGATTTGGAGACAATGAGCATATGAACCGTTTTGCCGTGCAGCTTATATTTATCCCGTCGTCTGTGGATGAGAGTCTGAAACAAGGACCGGTGGGACGTTGTCCTGCTCCACTTCACAGACACTGAGTGAAATGAGAATTTTAGAATAACGGGACACTCATTTAGATGACACTTTAATCAACAGGAAGAACAGCTCGTTCTGTGCATCATAACTCTGTTTCAACATCATTGGACATGCGCACTCCTTTCAGTTGCGGTTTTAAATCCGATCAATTGTTCTCTCGATCGGATTACAAAAGGAATAAATCACCCCTTTCAATTCGATCGAAATTCCAATCGGATCGAGCTCAATCAGATCGATTAAGGTGTTTACATGAAGGTTTTTTAGTCCGATTGTGCCGTCAATCCGATTATAAGGGTCCATGTAAAAATATAGCGTCACATGATCCTTCAGAATTCATTCTAATTGACTGATTTGGATTTTCTTATTATTATCAATGTTGAATACAGTTGTGCTACATTGTACTTGTACTAGTACATTTTTGCAAGTTCAAAAGAACAGCATTTATTTGAAATAAAAAATATTTTGTAATATTATATAACATATTACTGACCCCAAACTTTTGAACCGTGGTATATATGGTACCTACCGTTTCCTCGGGAGGAATGGCACCATTTTCCCTTACATTCTGGATACTTCTGAGAAACTGGAGAGGAAGTCACACATACAAAGGGTTAGAGTAATCAACTTTATAATATAATATCTATCATATAAATCTATATATTATAATAACTTAATATATATATTTTGGTATTAAAAATATTTAACTATTTTTAAAAAAGCCCTGACATTAAAAATCTTTTGAAACAAGAGAGACATTGAGACCCTGGGGGTGCACTTTGTAACTGTTTAAAATTAACAAAATTTAAGTCAATACACCATCAATCCTTATTCTAAAACATGTTTTTGTCTTACCCTGATTCACTATGGTAAGCCTGTTATACAAGTTTTTTTGCCGGAATTTCAAAATTGCTATTTGTGTCACTCTCCCGTGAGTAATAGAGAAAAGTTGCTCTAGCTTCTGTGATGGATTTCGTGAAAAAAACGTTCTGTTCTTTTTTGATTGTGTCCATGGAAAAGTGCTGATGACAAATATCAAAAATATACTGTCTGCATTGTGTCGTGCCATATTGCGTAATCAACTGAACTCTTAACACTTTCCTATATTTTTTGATGATTCGAGATCATTTTGCTTATGCCAGTAACCGAAGGAAAAAAAGGTAGGGGCTTGCTTTACCAATTGAACCAATCATATTTATAGAAGGTGACATGTTAGTCATGATGATCTTATTTTGTTGCGTCTGTCTTTCTCCTATAAAACTTGATGTATTCTCCTTTTGCAGGTGGGATTCTCTGAGAAATGCTCGAGATCCTCCGGCCGTGATAAAAGCATATTCGAAAGCATTGTCTGCAGTCTGTCGGTTATTATTGCTGCGTAGCAAGTTAGTTAGGGGAACAAGTTAGGGATTGCGAAGTCGGTCGACGTTGACACGCTAGAGTATAAATAATATTGAATGGGGACGTCGACTGTAGACGAGTCCACGAGAAACTAACATCGACTGCAGACGTTCGGGGACGTCGATTGTAGACGAGACCCAGGTAGACTGCGTAGGGTCAGAAAAATCTACCACACTACTTTGACCCATGTGGAAGTGGCATAGCTTAGATGTCACAACGAGCAAGAAGGGTTGACATGGAGCACACTAAATCTCGAACCTCTGGGGAATTTTTTTCACAATGTTCAAACAGAGATCACTAACACAACTAAGCAAAATAACATGTATTTTACTAGAGGTTCTGACAAAATGTTAATTGCAGTCTATTTAAAATGTTTAATTTTTAATGATTTATTTTTTAAAAATCAGTTTGAATGAATGATTCAATGACTCGCTCATAAATACTTCACTCGTTTCATTACTGGATTATTATGGTTGTTATTTTTTACCGCGAGAGGGCCAAAAGTTACATAGTGTATCTTTAAATTATGTGTAAAGCATAAATTAGTAACGGATGTCACCTCTGGTGTTGCCTCTGAAAACTTGCAGACGGTTTCCATCCCCCCAAGCTTCCAATGTCCATCTTCACTGACAAACACTGAGGATATGCACACATTGTTGTGACTTGATTTGCCCTAAGAGACAAAAAGGAAAGATTTAGCTAGAACAATGAGTGTATATGATGTCATTGCTCAACTAAACGTGTGAATAAAAAAAAACATTAATTAAAATGTAATTGGACTATTACCCTGTCATGTAGAAAAACTAGCGCTTGCAGCAGGTCGTAGAGGCCTGCGCAGATCTCCTCCGGAGTAAGATTGTCAAGCAGCCGTTTTAATGGTTCAACTGGCTCTGTCACTAAATGTATACCGTGACCCTGCACTGAGCATGACAGGAAGCGAAGAAGACATGGATGCCTTAATGTCTTCAAGTGCTGCAAAGGAAGATGCATGATCTCAGGTTAATTCATTTCAATGTACATGACATGTCCGCAACTGAAATAGCTGAGTGATTTAGAGGTAGACTGTATTTTATTTATATATAGTAAGTGAGGTTTCTTATAAGGCTGTTCACTTATACCTTGGCAGCTTTATTGACTTTATCTTCATTGTCTTGCTTATGCACAAAGACGGAGGCAGGCTTGCCATCCTGGAGGAGGGCGGAGTACATGGTAAGACCAGACGGCAACGTCATCAGCGGCTCTTCCAGCACACAGCTTGGCAGGGCACTGGTCTCAGCACCCATCCTTATACTGAGAGGGTACCTATCTCACTGTTAGGGAAAAACCCTAATGAATACCTGTACTACAAAAGACAAAACGTCTCCTTCGTATGTATGCTGATGACAATGACAATGTCCTAATTGAAACACCATTGAAACATCTATCTAAGCTACAGTAGTCAAGAGTACAGAGTACATACAGAGTATGCAACATGTCAAAAAAGTGGCAGAATGTTCGTTACAATCCTTATTCAAAGCTCTTACCTGTCTTTCAATGACAGTCTGGAAATAACATTCAGACTAAGAGATCACTGTAATAATTGGCATTTGGCAAGTTTTACAAACAACATGTCATGTCAGGAATTCATTCCAGAGCATTTTTACTGTATTAACACTGACAGATTCACACTAGACAATCAATCGTCACATATTTGATTCGGTTCGCATTTTAATTGTCACTCGGTATTCAGGAGAAGTGTTTATTTGGTGTGACGATCTATACCATATACATGACAGCTGTACCGGGAGTAGACTACCTGTATGGCGGTGTCACCTCACAGGAAGCGAATTGCCTAGGAAAACCAGTTTTCCTTTCCAGTATGCACCATTATTGCAAAATCTCTCAGCGTTTGCTTTCCATTAACCTCGACCAAATCTTTGGGCAGCGGACAAACACTTTAAATTCATTTTCTCCGCAACAAAACGGCTGATTTGACAGACCGCATCGATTTTAGCACGATGCACAACTTCCTGTTCGCAAACGGTAAACACCGGCTCTTCCTGTTATAGATTTGGACGAAACCATCTTGCTGTATAGGGGTGACTGTCTCTCAGCAACGAAAGGGGAATACATCTTTTTAAGATTGCTTTTTTAGCTTAGCATTTTCCGGAATATGATTAATATATAATGTTGTTTTTGCTTTACACGCTTGCACATGAAGGTGTTTTAAAGTGCACTGTATATATTTAGTCGCTTCGTAACCACCGAAATATAGTCAATGGTTTACCCGTCGGTGGTGTGAGATAACGCAGGTTGACCAAACTGGATATTAATTACTTAAAGCTACAGTCCGTAACTTTTTTGGGTTAAAAATTATCCAAAATAAAATTGAGCAAGTACATTACCTGTCAGTGTTCAAAAATATTTGCTTGCCTTAGCTCGATTCAAAACGGTAAGCGTGTATAATGTTTTTAATTTACTTACTGTTGGATTTCCGCGGGAAATTCGAGCATGTCTTTGCGTCATTACGTCACATCTATACACACCATGATACACACATAACGAAGGTGTCTCGGCCAGTGTTGCCAACTTAGCAATTTTGTTGCTAGATTTAGCAACTTTTTTGACTACCCTAGCAACTGTTTTTCCAAAAAGCACCTAGCAACAAATTTAGCAAATTTTTACATTTATTTGGCAACTTTAGCAACTTTTGGAAAGTGACTCTAATCCAAATCACATTTGTACAAGCTAGCTAAATAGACTGAGCGGTTCATTCATAATTCCTTAAGATCACTGTGGAAATCGCTGTGAAAACCGAAAGACAAAATACAACAATCACAGGGACGGGGCCATAGACATAATAAGACGCCCTATTGGCCACTTGAGCGTATGTCAACGGCGCCGCCATATTGCAGAGGGCCAAAACCTCTCATTACGGGAATTGAGAAAAATGCCTGCTTCGTGTGCTGCTTGGGGCTGTACAAATCACCACACAATTGAAAACAGGTCTTGGGGATTTTACAAGCAAATCTAAATTAGCATTTCAAATAATATGTATAACATAATGGCATAGTTTTGCGTTGCGATTACGTAATTACGTCATAGCGCAATGACGTCACAACGTCATTTAGCAACTTTTAGCAACAAATCGATCTGCCTTTAGCAACTTCCCCTGAAAATTAGTTGGCAACAGTGGTCTCGGCTAGTAAGCTATATTGCGTGTGAGGATGTTGGAGGTGGAGATTTAAGCCTTTTCTGACAGCACTTGATATAATTAAACGTATTAATTTGATGGCGGATCCAGAAAGGTTCAAACGACAATCACCAGTGACAACTGGAGATTTAGGCTAACGTACCCGTTGTATGCAAAAGACTTGGACTTCGGAGTGGCAAACGTACAGAAAAAAAGAGACTGCGAAAACAAGGATACATATCGACAGGGCATTAAAAGTAGTCACGCAATGCTGATGTTGTTAACGTTAACAATTTGAGAACAAAGTATATTTTTTACGGTTTGACCTGATATGATAATGATGTATTTTATTTGAATTCAACCTCTAATAAACGCATAAAATGAGCACATATGTGCGGTATAGCTCGCAGCCAATTCACAAATCGAGAATCCATAATATTTGTCTTTATATTTAAAACAGTTTCAGACCTTAAAATTTAATTGGTGTTATCTTTTGAACTCTTGGCATGAAAACAAACTTAGGTTTCTACCAATCTTTCATGATTTTTCATGTGTATTGCTATTTCAGAAACATGCCTAATGAATATGAAATATTCTTGTTGCAAATTGATAAATTACTGCTCTTCTGTAAATTATTTTAGAAAACAGCCACCAAATATATTTTCTTTGACAGTCTATGGTTTTAGCTCACAGCCACATCACAAATCGACAATCCATAATATTTTCCTTTATATTTAAAACATTTTCAGACCATAAAATTTAATTGGTGTTTTCTTTTGAACTCTTGGCATGAAAACAAACTGAAGTTTCTACCAATCTTTCATGATTTTTCATGTTTATTGCTATTTCAGAATAAAGGCCTAAACATGCCTAATGAATATTAAATATTCTTGTTGCAAATTGGTAAATTACTGCACCTCTAATTTATTTCAGAAAACAGCCACCAAATATGAAAACTAGAGATTGTAAGCTTTCAAATGATATATAGTTTGTCAATATTACTTTAGGTTTTTACTAAGATATTATTGTTTTAAAAATATAATGGCGGTGACAGTTATTAAAGTCTACATAATATTTGTATCCCTTAAAACTCATCTTTGATCACCAAAATGACATATTTAAACTTTTTTTCCCTTGAAAAATAGCTTTAAAATAGCTTGAATGTAACTCCACACCCATGCCTCATTTAATATAGAAGTCCTCTGAATATGCAAATTGGCTAATATGCTATGTAATTTCCACTGAAACAGGAAACTAGGTAGGACATATTGATTGGCTCCTCCCCTTTTTAAATAGCCAATAGCGTTTAGTTTAACTCACAGACTGCAATTCATACTTGACAGCACCACTGAAGCGAATCCGAGCACTGATGATATACTTTTGGATTCAATAGTAGAGGTGTGAATAAATTCTAGCCATTTCATTCTTAACCAACGTACAGTTGGGAAATGGAATAAAACCACTGATCTATATAGAATGACAATATAGATCAGTGAATAAAACTCGAGCGTTTGAGTAACTGAACACACATCTCCATCCCATATTGCTCTGTAACCGTGTCAAAGCAAGTCGCTATGGCCAGGTGGTATTTATAGCATATGGGGCAGGACGCTTTAGATTCTAGAGAGCATTTGATTGGACAGAAGATGTGATGAGAAGCTGAAGTCCACGATGATGTCATAAAAATATGTGATCCATTTTAGCGGAAGTGAGAGACTGTATAAGTTTTTAATGCTTATATCTCCTAAATGCGAATTTTTTCATTGTTTTGGAACACACCAGCTTATTCATAACCTTAAGGCTAACATATTCATACTAAAAGCTAAAAAACATACATTTTTATTTCAGGGAGCCTTTAAGGAGAAAATACTCAGCAATGGTATGAATTGGCACATGGTTTGTCTTAAATTATATTAAAAACACAAACAACATTAAAAACAAACAACATTAAAAGCTTGATTTTCACCAGGGAGACTTTTATATATATATTTATTTACACAATGTAAACAAACGACCAGACATTTTTTATACAAAAGAAAAATATACAAAGGAAACATATAAAAGTAAAGATATTATACATTTATTAATAACTGCAAAAAACAAAAACATTTGGTTCCAAACAGTGTTGGGTGTATGCCTAATGCAATACTAAGTAATTCATTACTGTAATTACTTTTCCCTTGAAAAAGCAAAGTAATGGATTACTTTTAATTATTAAGTAATTAAATTACATTTACTTATGATGTAATTGCATTAAATACTGTATAGACTATAGAACAATTATATAGGCTATAATAGTGGATTTAACATCAAAATTTAACAGCTAATTTTATGTATGTTCTTAATGTAACCTTTTCCCTTTAAATGCTTTGGTCAGTTTAAGAGCAGTTTATGCCATTTTATATGATTTATTTAAAATAATTAAAAGAGCAGTTTCATGTTTATCCTTATATTGTTCAACTGGTCAAGGTTAATATGGGATTTGGAAAAGCAATAGTAATAATAATGCAATAGTAGAGAGGGTAATTAACTACACTGTTGAAGCTATTAATTACTTTTTTATAGTAACTTACTCAACACTGGTCCCAAACTAACAAAAAGAAACATTTCTTTGATTTTAAAATGTTGTTGTTATTTATTATTAATGTTATTAGGTGCTTCTAGGGGAGCCAAAGAAAGAAATTGTGCGCGCGAGACGACAAGATTGAGCCTAGAAAATCATACTGACAGAAATGTCCTTAAAATATTGATAACGAATGTTTTGGCTAAAGTTTTTTCTCATCAACTGGAACTTTTGAAATTTGAATAGCCTGTGATGTCACCCAGGCAGAGAGAACTTTGTAAATGTTTTCGGACAGGCGCACACCGTTGAGGGGGGATGTTAAAATCTGTTTGTCTTTGTGAATCACCGCACCCTTGAAAACTAGACGATTACTAATTCAGCACTGACTGTATAATTGGACAGACAGGGGAACACCAACGCATTCTGCCTCTGTATAAAAGTGAAGATCACTGCAGGTGAAAAACCAGAGGGTCTAGATGACTGTGATGACTCCAGCGAACAACTGAGATGGCCACATATCTGTCCTTACTGCTGCTCTTTGCATGTGCCTCCACGACTTCTTCAAATCCAAGTAAGTCAACAGAATGTTTATATCTTTCTATCTATCTATCTATCTATCTATCTATCTATCTATCTATCTATCTATAGATGCCATATTTTATTCTGTAAATATAACAGTGAGCTGTTTTTCTCTCAGGGTAGTGATGCAGTCATTTCTGTTGACACTGTAAATAATTAACTCATCTCTCGTTGTGTTTGTCTCTGTCTAAATGTACAGATATGTTGCTCAACATATTGAGTTCTAAGTCAAAATCTGCATTTTCTTTAAACCAAACTCTGTCCAGGTAGCTGTAGGGGTCGTTGTGGAGAAGGGTACTACAAAGGAAGCTACTGCCAGTGTGACTATGAGTGTCTGGGCCTGAATGAGTGCTGTACAGACTTTCAAAACTTGTGTACTACAAGTAAGGTTCATATTAACTTCATTAGTTTTGGTACAGCATTGGGTGTGAATGTCATAAACACAGTGAGATTGCTTTGTTATTATTTCTGATCGCAGAGGACTCATGCAAAGGACGCTGCGGGGAGCCTTTTAATAGAGGCAATCCATGTCACTGTGATATCGACTGTGTTCCATACAGTCAGTGCTGCCCTGATTATGAGGGCATGTGCTTGATGGAAGGTAAAAAAATAAACCAAATTAATTGATAATGCTCCCAACATGTAAATACATTTTCAACAATCAATAGGCCACTAATTGTATATTTTGATGGGACTAACATACACTGATTGGAAAAAATATACCTAATATTACAATAGATTATGGTTGGAAAGTTTTTTTAAATTTTTTTTTTAAAGAAGTCTCTTATGCTCACAAAGACTGCATTTATTTGATCAAAAATATAGTAAAACAGTAAATATTGTGAAATATTTACATAATTTAAAATAACTTTTTTTGTATTTGAATAATATATAAAATGTAACTTATTATTAATCTTTTGACTATTACATCATTACTCAGTCTTCAATGACACATGATCCTTCAGAAATCATTCTAATATGCTGATTTGGTGCTCAAGAAAATTTCTTCTCATTTTTAATGTTGAAAACAGTTTTTCTTATGATTTTTGTGGAAACTGTGATACATTTTTTTCATGAATAGAAAGTTCCCAAGAATTTATTTGCAACAGTAATCTTTTGTAACGATGTAAGTCTTTACTGTCACTTTTGATCATTTTAATGCATCCTTTGCAATATCCTTAAAAAAAAGAAAAAAAAAAAGAATATATATATATATATATATATATATATATATATATATATATATATATATATATATATATATATATATATACTGACCCCAAACATTTGAACAGTATTTATTCATTTAAAATAATTAACAACAGAAATTTGGAATTGCAGATGTATCCATCAGTTTGCATGTCTAATTTTGCCCTAATTTTAAGCTTATATCTCTGTGACTCTCACAGATACTGCCTTAAAGTCAAGAAACACTGACACCGCAGCTCAAAGGACTGCTAAATTATGCCTAAACATAAAGAATAAAAAATCTACAGGTATAATTACTGCAGCTTTGTCACAAATAAACAAATCAAGTGTACTGATACTTTACTTCACGTAGCTGTTGATTTTCTGTAGTAACAGTTCTCTTAAAGTATAGTTGTGACATCTTTTTTGTTAGAATCCTCCAATGAGGAGATGACCAATGAGGCAGGGATTGGAGGTGAGTTTTTCTCTTTGTCTCGCTTTCTCTCTCTTCTTTATCCCTGTGTCGAGCACGTATTGAACTACATTACTTAGATTTTTCCTGATAAAAAAGATAATGCTTAAAATATTCACTTGTGAATAATTAGAGGTCAATTCATCTGAATAATAATAAGTTATAAAAATATATATAACTGCATTATTGGATGCTTGATCAGTTATGACAATTGAAAAAGCAGATGACTTGATACCTTGTTTATACTTAAGATAATTGCTTGTTTGGCAAGACACCTCAGTTTCAGTCGATACTGTGCTTGCAACCTGAGGCAAAACCATTGTACTCTGATAAAATGACATTGTCTTCTTGTGCTGAGGCAGAAGAGTTAATGATCCCTGAGGATGAAAGTGAGTCCACACCTTCTGAGGGCCCTGGTGAGCATTAATAATCTGGCATGAACAAGTTTTATGTCAAATACCCAAGAAACCTTAAACAGCAGCACATGCTGACAAAGATATGTTCATAATTACAAAATGTATTATTATTATTTATTTTTTTAGTATTTTCTCAAACTAATGTCCCAACAGAGATAATTTCACCTTATGCAGATTCAGATATAGAGGTGAAAGTGGGGGAAAACAGCACTTCCCACTCAGACTATGAGAGGACCACTCCAGAACCAAACAGCAGCACCTTGGCTTCATCCCTCCCCCCATCCACCCCGTCTATCACCTCGACAGCAGGTGCTTGCCATATCAGCAAAATCCAAATAACATTTTATTTCTTTTGTGGTTGACTATGTTACATAGGGTTTGACAAAACAGCACTGGTGTTGCAGTTTTCCTGTGCATGCTGAATGCCACAGTAATTTGATTCTACCATAACAGTAACAGTTTTGTCCTCTCCAGATGCAGATGCAAGCAGCATGCTCCTTGCTGATGAGAACCCCCTAGAGTCTACCACTCAACAGCCATCTGAGATGACAACTTCCAGCACACCACAGCCACAAGAGAATGCAAGCACAGCACCAACAGAAGGTCCAACAAGCGCAGCACCAACAGAAGGTCCAACAAGCGCAGCACCAACAGAAGGTCCAACAAGCGCAGCACCAACAGAAGGTCCAACAAGCATGCTACCAACAGAAGGCCCAACAAGTGCGGCACCAACAGAAGGTCCAACAAGTGCGGCACCAACAGAAGGTCCTACAAGCACAGCACCAACAGAAGGTCCTACAAGCACAGCACCAACAGAAGGTCCAACAAGCGCAGCACCTACAGAAGGTCCAACAAGTGCGGCACCAACAGAAGATCCAAGCATGCTACCAACAGAAGGTCCAACAAGCGCGGCACCAACAGAAGGTCCAACAAGTGCGGCACCAACAGAAGGTCCAACAAGTGCGGCACCAACAGAAGGTCCAAAAAGCGCAGCACCAACAGAAGGTCCAACAAGCGCAGCACCAACAGAAGATCCAAGCATGCCACCAACAGAAGGTCAAAAAAGTGCGGCACCAACAGAAGGTCCTACAAGCGCAATACCATCAAATGGTCCAGCAAGCGCAGTGCCAAAGGAATATTCTGTCACTGAAATGACTATGATGGCACTGGGTGAAGATCCAAAGAAATCGTCATCTCTCAAGGATTCTAGAGCTACCTCAGTCCCAAAGTCAACATCTACTCCTGCTCCAGTGAAACCAACAAAAAGAACAATTCAGCCGAGTACAGACAAGAATGACAAATCAGATAGTATTAAAGATTATCAAGCTGGTAAGATCTTTCATGCCTCATATTCATTGTGGCAAATTTGGTTCCCATTAAGAGCCTTCATGGTTTCCATCTGAACACTGCTGACACTCAGATGCTATCATGAATATTTAAAATTCCTGATATTATGAAGTTTAAAAAATGTTTTGATTATTATTTTGTTCTGTTTCTTAAATAATTATATTTCCCCCCCAGATGATTATGACACTAACCTCTGCAGTGGGCGTCCAGTCAATGGTCTGACTACACTGAGAAATGGTACCATTGTGGTGTTCAGAGGTCAGTTCCATAGTACGGCACATTTGCTTTATAGCAGCACTTATTTTGGTTCAAAGCATTTACCTCTTCCAGTTTTAAAGGGTAACACAGAGTAGAATTGGGGGGGAAGGTTTTTTAATTCCTTTATAATTAGACAGTGAACCAAATGTTCATGAACATCAATGTGTCACTTTCCCTTTCTTCTCTATAGGACATTATTTTTGGACACTGGACAAATACAGAAATCCTGATCCTCCTCAGTTAATTACAAGGGTGTGGGGAATCCCGTCTCCCATCGACACCGTTTACACCCGCTGCAACTGCCTGGGCAAAACCTACTTCTTCAAGGTTTATACACAGACATTAGGATAAAAACACTTCATTTCACCACAGATTTAGAATCACATACAATTTTAACAGAAGTGGTGTCAAATGAAATTGTGAATGACAACAACTGATGTATCCTGTTTGCACATATTTCACAGGGAAAGGACTACTGGAGGTTTGACAACGGTATGATGGATCATGGCTTTCCCAAACCTGTCAGCCAGGGCTTCGGACAGATTGGTCATATCACAGCTGCTTTATCTATACCCGAGTACAGAAGCAGAAAAGAGTCTGTAATCTTCTTCAAAAGAGGTAACAATTAGAATGTGCATGCTGTAACCACACTATGGCTGCTTGTTTTTATTAGGCGTGGGTGTCGTTGTTGATTTTCAAATCGATTTCTGCAGGTGGAATGGCTCAAAAGTACACATACCAGGTTACTCCAAATTGTGGGAAAAAAAATCCTGTGTACCCAGCGAGGACAAGAGCCAGACGACAAGCCGGTAAAGAATCAACAGTTTGATTACAAAATAGCATTTTAGTCCATACAGCATTACAACAACGTTTAAAAGATTAATCACATTTAAATGACATAATAAATTAGACATAAAGGGAGGGGGAAGGCTTATGTGTATAAGCATTTGTGCAGTTAATGAAAAGTGAAAATACCATGTATACTACTTCTGGCAACAGAAGTTTCCCCAATAAAGCCTCTAAAAGGACATTTTGTTCCAAGCGAGGCCTAACGGACCAGATAAGTAACCTTAAAAAACTTGAGTGAAACAGACCTTTGATCGTTTTTTTAAATTCATTTTAGGAGTTTTTTCCCCAGGTGCAGCTCTGGGGCAAATTATCAGTATCTCGAAGAGCTGGAGAGGATTCCCAACCATGGTGACCTCAGCCGTGTCCGTACCCTCTCGGGTGAAAGAGGGGTACAAGTATTATGTATTCTCTCAAAGTGAGTGTTACAACATTCATTAATACTAGTGAAAAGCTGTTACTGGACACTGTCCCAGAACTGTTTCTAGGCACATCTAATGAGCTCCTTAATCAGGGTGGAGTTTTGTGTATGTCTATAATTGATTTTAGTCGGTAAGCAATACAAGTGCAAGACTCACTAGAAAAGTTGCTTGTCTAACTAAATTTTTCAATGAAAGCCGGGATAATGTAGCTCTTAACCAGTGTAATATTAGTATTTATATGCTATTATGGAATTTTTTATTAATTTTAGTTAATTGGCATGGAAATATTTCTTAATTTTTTTTCATATTTTAGCTTAATTTCAGTTACCAAAAATTAGTTTTAATAGTTTAACAAAAACACAGCATTTATTACATATTTGTGTTCTTGTCTTTCACAGGAAAGCATTACAGCATAAAAATGGAAAGAGAAAAACCAGTGATCTTAAAACCTGCTACAGGTCCAATGGAAAACTCAGCAAGCAGCTTCTTCAAATGCCAAGAAACTCAGAAAAACTGAGTCATTCATCTCTAACTCATACCATATACAGTGAATTTAGATTTCTAGTGATGCCCTTGACTTATGTGCAGTGGGAAAACAGCCTTTTACGGTAATACTGCATCGTCAGTGACAGAATTAAAGGACAAACTAAGAATTTCCTTCAAAACAATTTTATTGTACGGTTGTAAAATCATTAAAATAACAATGATGGATTGCCCAAAGCATTAAACTAACAAACAACAATTATAATACTTTGACTGAATCCTTGAAGTGGAACAAATTTAAGACTGTGTTCTTTTGGAACTATTAGTTCAGAATGTGTCGCTCCACAACTAGAACACGACTTTTGGGAGTTTGCTTCACCTGGCAAAACGGCCCCTCACACCAATGACACCTTGTCCACCTAAAGCAAGAAAGATGTCAAATACACATGATCATGTTAAACCTTACTGTGTTAATACATCTGGGTTAAAATGAGAAGAAATAAAAAATATAATTTGCCACAGTTGGAGAAACTAAAAATGGTACATATTCTTACCCCTCTTTACAAAGCTCCTAGAACCACGACCAGTAGTCCATTGTCTACTAGACCCTGTTCTGGCTTTAGGGGGCTGAGAGCTGCTTGTGTCTGAAAGAGAAAAAGACACAGTTTGTAAATCCGCAATGAGATATTTGCATAATTGTAAGTGAGCTTGTGTGTACCTGCAGAACTAGATGAAGGTTCCTGGCTTGTGGAAGGCAGACTAAACTCATCTGATGTCTGGGCTGGTTCCTCTGCCTCAGTCTGTGACACAGCCTCAAGTGAAGCTTCAGTACTGTAGAAACATTATTCAGACAATTATGGAGTCCATGATCTCTCGAACTCCTTATGGCACAAGAATGAAAGGAAGTTGTCAATGTGTTGTATGGGCAGATTTAAGGGCTCACACTCACCTGTCTCCTGCGTCCATGAACATGTCGTCTCTCTCCTCCATCCCACTAGTGCCTGCAGGAGCGCTGAGGCCTGGTGTGGAGGTGCTCACCGTGGGCACAGACTGAGAAGCAAGCTCATTTGCTTCAGATGGCACACTCTCTGATAAAATTGTCACTGAATAGATAAAAAAAGCGGATTTAACAGATTATAAAGTGGTACAGCCATGAGAACTAGGTCTAAAAAGATAAAGAAGAATATTGAAATTATCTTGAAATGGTTTGTGTCATCAATTTTGGAAAGTGCAACAAAAGTGGCCGTTGCATAATCCTGCACTTTTCCAAATAGGAAATTTCCAAGAGATCTTACATTTAGATCTGTGTATATATTCAAATGTTTACATACACGTTTCTGAAAGAAGTCTCTTATGCTTATCAGGGCTGCATTATTTGATCAAAAATACAGTACAAATTAAATACAACAAATAATACTGTGAAATATTACAATTTAAAATAACATTTTGATTCCTGTGATGGCAAAGCATCATTACTCCAGTCCTCAGTGTCACATGATCCTAAAGAAATCATTGTAATATGCTGATTTGGTGCACTTGCTGCTTAATATTGTTTTGAAAACTGATACTTTCAGAATTCTTTGATAAATGGAAAGTTAAAAAAAAAAGCATTTATAAGAATACAATTTAATGCATCCTTGCTAAATAAAAGTATCAATTTCTTTTTTAAAAAAAAGAGAAAAAAAACTGAACAGTAGTGTAAACATCATTATTGCAAAGGGAATACTTTGTTTCCTAGATAATCACCATCAGTTAAAAAAAACATATCAGGCAACCCCTATTTTGAACATTGATTTCAATTAAAGAGTTGTCACAATGCTGCAGATATCATAAGAACCCAAAAAGGATGCGTGATTTTGTACATACCAGGAGCAGCGATCTGTAGTGGGGTTGTGGGCACACTGCGGCCCCCTGACTCCTCCTCATGAGCTCCAAGGAAAACAGAATTATCATAAATGCCTAAACCTGCAAAACACAGAAGACACCATAAAAAAACTAACCAATATTTGACAGAAAAAGCAGTCAATGAATAGTTCTTTCAGATTCAAAAACATAAGGTAATACATGCAACCTTGTGAGGGCAGCTGGACCAGGTCTGAGTGAGAGGAGCTGGTCTGTGGGAGGTCATCTGAAGGACCGAATCGGAATCGTGATACGCCTGCGACCTGTGGAGAACTTAGTACAACAGCAGAAAAGAAATCAGTCATGTTGCAAGAATCAAACGAGCATAGCAAAGTGTAAAAACAAGGAAACGCACTGGATTGCTTCAGCAAATCCATCCGAACGCGGAGGAATGAGTGTAGGGGTGCTGGGAACCATTCTGTCGTCATCCTCAAAGAAATGCTGTTGATGTGAAACAGAGGAAAACAATGACACTGGGATTTAACGGCAAGCATTCAAAGCTCAGGTGCAAACCAAGACCTAAAAGGCGACTCACTGCACTACTGGCCATTCCAGAGGTAAGCTGAAGGCCTCGTCCCACTGACTGCCGACGAACTGGGAGACGCTGCAGACACATGCAAGTTATTTTTTTCAACGCACACTCCAGGCAATGCCTAACAACAGTTCCTCAGGCTACTCCATGCAGTACACACTCTTATACACACCTGGACTTGAGCAGGAGGCCCCAACTCCTGAGCAGGTTGGGCCAAGATGTTAAGTCGAGGTGGCAGAGGATGTTGAGGTCTCCTGGGTGATTGTGGAGGTCGAGGGGCAGAGCTGGTGACAGGTGTATCAAACACATCCAATGTGCTCGTTTCAACTGAGACGTCACATATAGATGAAAGGAAAAGAGAAGGCGCTTTCAAAACACCAACAACTGACTTCCTGAAGCTTGAAAGCCTCAATCCCATTCAATGTAATTGCATGGAAAAGATCCTTTCAGATGGTTAGGTCACAGTCATGCTGACTTACAGCTCTGGGAATCTGCCATGCGTTGGGTGGAGTCTGTCGCTCCAAGACTTTCCTCTGTCTCAGTGCCTGGATCTGTGGGATCAGGGCCCTTTGAAAGGATCGTGTGAAGGGTAGTGGGGGAGGAAGAAATAGCAGGAAGAACATTTCTAGTTAATTTCCTGAGCATTACATTTTGATTCAACATACACAAAGAACGTTTGTCCCAAGCTATATTTTGCAGAATGGGTTGAAATATTTTTATTAGCATTAAAGGGTGCGCAGTCAAACTGAGCCTGTTGTGCCAGCTACACACACGCACACACACAGTGCATAATGACATGTTACGGTTGGAGCACTAAAATGGCATGAGCTAACTTATACACACCTCTCTGATGTTAAGCCCAAGTTTATGCTGCACAAAAACCAATTGTGTGTACTAGGGTTGGTTAATGGGAAGAGGAATTAACTGAACATCAATTCATAGATATCCGCCACAAAAACAAAAAAACATGAAAGATAATTTTAGACTAATTATTCCAATTTTCCAACTGATAAGTAGATTTTTCCCCCTCAACTAATTCATTTAGAGATATACACTACCCTTAAAAAGTTTGGGGTGACTTGTTTTTTTGGAAAGAAATTAGCACTTTAATTCAGCAAGAATGTATTCAATTGATCAAAAGTGACAGTAAAGACATTTATAATGCAACAAAAGATTTCCCTTTCAAATAAATGCTGTTTTCACAAATTAAGCAGCAAATGAAAAGAAGAAATGATATTGAACACCAAATCATCATATTAGAATGCTTTCTGAAGGATCATGCGAGACTGGAGTAATGATCCTGAAATTTTTTGCATTACATGAGTAAACTACATTTTACAATATATTAAACAGAATTTGTTTTAAAAATTGTAATTTCACAATACTGACAATTTTGCTGTATTTCTGATCAAATAAATGCAGCCTTGTTGAGCATAAGAGACTTAAAAAATTTAAATTAAAACTAAAACTAATAACCAATTTGATTAATAATATCTAATGTTTATCAGGATTTAGTACATTTTAGGGATGCTCATAATTAACTGGTTAATCAACAGTAAGAAATTTGACCGATTCACAATCGGTTAAGCTGTTTAAAAAGTAATTTTTCAAGATTTGCTACATGGTTAAAAAATATGATACACAAAACATAGTTTTCAAGAGAGAAAAAAACCCCAACATAAGTTACGTATAAATCGCATTCTGTTATTACATTCAGAAATGTATAGGGGTCTACCAGTAAAAAAAGCCAACAAACAGGAATCCTACACATTTTCCAGTTCAAAACTCCATACTCTTCCAATTTCCAAACCTATCTGTATATTTTTTGAGACCACAATTAACAAATGCTTTACAGAATTATGTTTGGTATATAGTAGTCACATGTAAATATTTAGATTCTCTTTTTTTCTCTCATTGGTTTTCGCAAAGGTGATAACATTAGTGAAATTTTATATCTTGCATATTCATATCTGACACAAATTAGTGTGACATTGATCACCAACAGCAACGTATAGTCTGATTTAGATGATCCTTTGCTCCTTTGTTGCTGGTATGAGGGCCACATACACATTCGTTTAGTGAAGTTCAAAACAGACTTCCTTGAGACAAACAATGTCTCAATGAAAACATGTGCCTTAAATTAATTTTGTTGTTCGACAATCGCAAAACGATCACTCAACTTTTGCCATGACTCTGCTTGCATAATACATTTATTTTTCAGAAATACTTAATTTTACATTTTAGAAAACTGAATAGGGGCAATAGTCTTGCAATTGTTCCATACTTATCCAGACCTTGAAATTACTCAATTCCATACTTTTCCAAACTTAGTAGGAACCCTGTATAAACATAGCTATAGGCTATTTTAGTTCCCCTTACTCCACATAAATCTTTTAAAACAGAACAAGAATGAACAATAAAAGAATCTATATAAACGTTGAGCCAAAACAAATTAATTTAAAGGGTAAGTTCGGCGTTTTACAAGTAAAGCCCTGTTTTAAGATCGTTTCTGATGAAATCGAATGGTTAAGATTAAAATTTGGACACATGCTGCTGTCCCGAGAATTTTAGGTTTTTGTGTTAGCACCCCCCCATCTATACAATGGTTTCATAGGGGCACTGGAACAATCATTCATATAAACGCATTAAACTTTAGTTTACAAAGACGTGAAACTCACCGAGTGGTCTGGGGTGTTCACTGATATGCTCACGCAAAAATCGCTGCAAAAGATGCTTTCCAACAGGTGTTTTACTATTCGTTGTAAAACTGTGGACCTATTTTTCCAAACGCCTCAAAACCTCAGTTGGTGGCGATAATGCACCTTTGCCAATGTTTGGATAGTGTACCTTACGATACCGCGACTGCATAAAGACTACAGAAAGAATAAAAACAACCCCATTTCCGTCTCCGGCGGCGGAGTAATACCGTACCGCACTGAACATCCAATACAAGTCAATGGAGTTGGACAAAAACTACAATAAAACCTGTTGGAAAGCATCTTTTGCAGCGATTTTTGCGTGAGCATATCAGTGAACACCCCAGACCACTCGGTGAGTTTCAGGTCTTTGTAAACTAAAGTTTAATGCGTTTATATGAATGATTGTTCCAGTGCCCCTATGAAACCATTGTATAGGTGGGGGGGTGCTAACACAAAAACCTAAAATTCTCGGGACAGCAGCATTTGTCCAAATTTTAATCTTAACCGCTCGATTTCATCAGAAACGATCTTAAAACAGGGCTTTACTTGTAAAACGCCGAACTTACCCTTTAAGTGAAACTGAAAACCGTCCTACCTCTCCCATTCGCAATGTATTGGGATGCTAAACTAATATTTATTATGGCTTTGTACTTCCAATATCCAATATTAACATTAAATATCATCCTACACATGCGCAAAAATGTGCTTGGCTTAACACCACAGTGGGGCGGTGTTCACGCTGAACGCCACATATTTTACTACAGACTATTTAAATTGAGCTGTGCAAAATGTTATTTTATGTTGAAAATGAACAGGCTGCGATATCAAGTTAGCAATGCTAGAACTGCTATGTGGTGTGTGTGCACGAGGAGTCAGCGTGATCTCTTGAAATGTTTCCTTATATCAGCGGAATCATTGTGGTCATACAGATAAGAGTAAGACAAATTGTAAAGAGTCTACTTTTATTTGTGTACACTCACAATATAAACAAAACATTGTGCTTTTGTAAAATAAAGAAAACAAACAGGATGCTGCTTTCTCGGTTTCCTTTCCGTGGAACTTGTTTTTGGTGCGAGTCACAAAAATCAACAGAAACTTGGCATATACTACTTGTCGCAGTTTTTCTTTTGTTTTGTTAATCTGTAAATTTTTTAAGCGACATATGTTGCGCATTTATTCATTTTATATATATATATGATTTTATTCTGTTTTTCTCCGTTCACAGAAGCGCTGCAGGTGCGTGATGTGACGATGAATCCTCACGTTCTGTTGTTTATGCTGCTATTTGTGCATGTAAAACTAAACCCCTGGAAAACAAATTTTTAAATTTTTAATGGGTCACAGACACTTATCCATCCTGAATTTATTTAATTCTAATTTAACAATCGTGTCAGTTAACAAGCTTTGGTTGTCGGTTTCTATGCATGATACATACAACATATGCTATATAGGTAATTCAGACTGAAAAATACAATGTATTAATAAAACTACACTTACAGATGTTTCTTTGAAATTCTTTTGATTTTAATACTACTTTTTAAAATTTATATTACAATTCTGCATAATGTTTGCTACCTCAAGTTAAAATCAGGAATTGATATTCTCAACTGAATTCTGATTGGTGCTGGAATTCTCATCTCTGCTTTGTACCTCTGTGTCGTCTCCCTCGTAGACCTCATTGTCATCTCTGCTGCCGCTCTCTTCGTTGCTCTCTTCTCCCTCTTCCCCAATCCCTCCATCCTCCTCATCATCATCCTCTTCCTCCTCCTCATCCTCCTCCTCATAATCCTAAGGTGGGTAAAAACTGTTAATATAACAGGATCAAACATCACTGAATTTCAGCACCGGTGCAACTACAAACCTGCTCTTCTTCCTCCTCTTCCTCTTCCTCCTCCTCCGATTCATCTTCGTGGTCTCCCTCAGTATCTGTGTCACTAACAATGACTATGACGTGGTGATCGTGCTCATCCGTGATTCGATGGGTGTCAGAGGAATGAGGCAGTAGTTGATCTCCAGGCACAGACTGAGATGGTCCTGGTTCCTCATCTTGTTCCTCATCCATCATCTCCAAAGTAGAGTAGCTCTCCAACTCCTTCACACAGACATGCATATGAAACACCAATTTCTATTGGTTTCACAATTCTACTCTGTCTGAATAAAAAAACACAAAGTTCTACACACATCCTTCTGTTATTACCTGTCCAGCGTCAGGAGCCTCCTGGTTGTCACCCGGTACAACGCTTTCAGCCTCAGTGCTGTCCTCAGCCAACACCTCTTCCTGCAGTGCATATTTTATGTTGTTTTATGTTACATGGCACCTGGTTGGCATAATATAATACACTTAGTTATAAACCTCACCTCCACCCTATGAATGCGGACCCTCTTGCAAATGGGAGAGTCACTGGGCTCATCCTGGGACTGGGTGTCAGCAGACATGCCCTCTTGTTCCTCTTCACGGGCGCGTTTGCTCAAGGCACTATTAGGAGACGCGGACACTACAGGACAAAGAGCTCATCTGTAGATTGAAGTTCCATGACAAAAGAGTTCAGCTAATCTGGTTGAGTTTATAATTGACATTACCTGCACTGGCACTGCTTGTGCTAGCGGGGGCACTCCACAGCCCCGAGGATGTAGAAAGAGGCCTGTCTAACTGTGAGGTTGGGAGCATTACAGCAGCTTGAGGTTCCTGATTAGATGGTTCAGCAGGGGGTTGGGTTTGTTGTTGAGTGGGCTGAATGAACGCAGTGGCTTGGCTCTGCTGTTGGACATTCAGCAGAGGTTGAGCCAGGTTGGTCTGAACATTAGGGCTGGTGGACCGCACTGAACCGCTGGCACTGCCATAGACAGTCATATGCTCTAGCGGGCTCTCAGATGACTGCATGGCTGGAAGGTCAAGGAAAAAAATTCATTTGTACAGTGTTAACTAAAGCTTATAAAAATAAAGCAGAAATATTAAATAAATGTAAAACTAATATTACTAAAACTAAAATAACACAAATAAAAGCACAAAATGACATTGAAAACTGAAAAAAATTATCTAAATTTAACATCAATAAATACTATAATTAGTATTTAAACAGTCAGTATTCACACAATTCAGTGTTATTTCAGTATCATTGACATACTATTATAATTTTTAGTCAAACTAAAAATAAAAAATCTGAAATATTAAACATTTAAAAAAATTTTAAACTAAATAAAAATCTGAAATGTTGCCTTGGCAACTAGCTGAAATAAGTTGGTTTTAATATTTATTTCAGTTTGTGTTTAACTTAATCAAATTTCATAAACTATCACAACCCTAGTCCAAAACAGCCTAACACTTACGCTCTTGGCTCTCCACCTGCGTGGTGGGCATGACTGTGGCAGTGGGTGTAGGAGTGGGCACTGGGGCAGGAGTGATCATAGGTTTGATGCTGGCCCTTGGGGTGGATTTGTTTCCTGGGATGGCTGGAGGCTTGCTGGGGGTCGCTGCCAGTGGTGTGGGCTTTATGTTAGCAGTTGGAGGCTCTGAAGTGCTTGCACTATCAAAGGGACATAAAGAGGGTGAAGAGTGGCTTGACTGAAACCATTTTTGAAAACATGACAGCAACTATGAATAAAATGTCCAGGTTAATGTGTAATGCCCCCTAAAAATACTGTACCTTCCTCTTTCTGCCACTGGTGTGGACTTGAGAGAGATCTGTCGCTGTTCTGTTGTCCTTTGAGGTTCCTGGGTCTGCAGACAGAAGAAAATCTACATAAACACTTTAACAAGTAAACTTGTTCAGCTATAGGTTTACATTTGCACAAACGTGTGGTGTTACCTTGCTGGAGCCCTGTTCTGGTTGTTCATCTCTCTGTTCTCCATGTCTCTCCTGCTGCTCACGGAGGTCTCGCAGCTCCCTTTCCTGTCTGTTCAGACGCCCCTCGTACTGAGACTTTAGTGCACTCACTCGTACTTCCAATTCCTCTTTTTGTTGCTTCAGCTCCTCATTTTCTTTCTGAAGCTGACCCTTTACACCTGGAAGTAGAACACAAAGTTAATAAAAAATAAATAAATTCAATTCAATGTCAAACGACCAGGAACAATTTAAAACAGAAAATCACTCTTTTAAAACAAGGTCAATTCTTACTACTAAGCTGGCTGATCTTCTGCTTGGCCATTACAATGGCCTTCTTGGTCCTCTCCTCCTTGTCAGTCAGCTGCTGTTTGAGTCGGTCCTCCTGAGAAGATTTCTCTTGAAGCTCCTGTCTAAGACGCATTAGCTCCCCCTGAAGGCGAGCGACCTGATCCTGTGCACTGCGTGCCTCTGCTTCCCGCTCACCTACAGTCTGCAAAGGGCAACAGAAATCTCACTCTATGAGCATTATATTTTCAAAAAGGTACCTAATCATTTCAGTCTGATCTTAAAAGGTTGTGCAGTACGTTTCATTGCAGATTGTTTTGAGATCTAATCACAATGTAATGCAGGTATTTCAAAGAGACCGATGACGGACATGGGAGCGACACTATTTCACATGAGAGATAAACTACAAAACAGAGAAAGGGTTCAGAGAAAGGGTGGGAAATGGTAATAAATATGAATCACAAAAAAAAAAAAAAGTAAATAAATAATATAAAACCAGTGTAAACAGAGAGGGGGTCAGAGAAAGGGTGGGAAAAGGTAATAAATATGAATCACTGAAAAAAAAAAAGTTTAGTTTTGTAAAATTTAATTTATTTTATATTAAACATTTTATATTATTTAAGGATAATAGAATTGGGGGGGATAAAGTAATACTTACTCTATTGAGATTCTCCAGATGGCCTTCCAGTTCTCTTGTCCTATTCTCTGATTGGTTGAGGGACTCTTTGAGGCCCTGAAGTTCTTGAGCTGATGCCTGTTGTGCCTCCTGATCCTGGGCTGGTGCAGATGCAGCTGCGGATACCAACTGCACAAAACCAATTGAATCATATTTCTACTCCAAACACATATTTTCACTTTAAGTCATAAACCCTGTCTCACCTTGTCATATTCAACCTTGAGCTCCTCATACTGGGTTTTATACCGTCGACCAATCTTTTTAACTTGTGTGATGGTTTTTAGTTTCTCCTGGATGTCCAAATTTTTGGCCTCCTGGTCTTTCTTCAGGTTGTCCCTCTCCACCATCACCTTCCCCAGGTTTTCCCTTAGATTCTGAACCTGAGACTGCAGCATAGTCACAGAGCTACCACTCCTGCAAAGAGCAAGAAAATGTGACGTGCAAAAAAATACAGCAAGACAAGATTAAAAAGTCGTTTTTTAAACCTGTGAATTTTTGCTCTAACCTGGCAGCCTCAGCTTTGAACCGGCTAGTCTCCTCAACAAGCTGCTGGATGCGTTTGAGATGTGCTTCCCTCTCAGAGTGCATGCGCTTATACTCCTCTGGGTCAGTGTCTTTCTGCTGGCTTACCAGGTGCTAAACACCACAAGAAAGTATAATCAGCACCCAATAATTTTCAATGACAAATGCATAGTTTCTATTACAACGAAAAATTCGTACCTGAGTGCGAGCTTTCCAGCGTTTGATGTCTTCTTCCAGAAGCTTCTTCTCTGCCTGTAGCATACCACTCTTCTCACTGAGCTCTGCATTGGACTCCTGCATAGGCAAGATGTCCGACTCCAGTTTACGCACCTGTAAACCATTATGAAATCAACATAATTTATATCAATTGCATTGTTACATTTACACATATAATTGTTGGTTATGCGTTTTAATAAGGGTGCTTTGCCTTGGCTTGAGTATCCTGCAGCTCCTTCTCCAGTTTCTCTTTCTCCTCCCTTAGCATCTTATTAGTCTCCATTAGCACATTCATGGTCTCCGTCTTCTTCATCAGCTCATCATGCTGGGACAGAGTCTTTGCGGTCACCTTTAGGCAATTAAACACAGGCTGAGTAACAGGCATAGGCAAAAGGAAAAAAATCCCCATTATGGGATCTGGTAACTAAGACTAAAGTTAACTAGTATAATTGATCAGCAATAAAATAGAATGCATCTTGGTTCTCCAAGCCAACCTGCATCCTCTCTCTCTCTGCATTTAGACTCTCCTGAACATCCTTCAGCTCTCTCTCCAGATGCTCCACTCTCAGCCGGTGCCTCAGACTCTCCCCCTGGACCACCTCAAACCGAGACTCTGCGATCTCCTTCTCCCGTCGCACAAACCTGCAAACCAATGGAGAAAAAGAGACTGCCATGAATGAGAAAGCAAGAGAAATAATATTCATTTTCTTCTCATTTCTACTTTACTCCATCTAATCTATTTTTAACATTTTCTCTGCACAATCAACCCTTTAAGGACACACTGGCAAAATAATTGTCATTGGCTAGTAATTTGTTTATTCGCTAGACTTTTGGAATAGATATTTCTCATTTTAAATACAGTAAAAATTTATCTTTTCTAAACTTATACTTATCCCTAATCACTGTAAAATGTAAATTTACCAGCCAATGGCTAACGACAGACATTTAGCCACCTGGGGCAAAATTTGGTCACATATGTGAATGATTTACTCGCATTGAAGAGGGTTGACAATAAAATTACTGATATTCCTTGGATAGCTCAAAAGACTGACATTCACCTGAGTATTTCCAGGAGCTGATCCTGAGACTTGCCCTCCTCAGTCAGAGAGACATTGAGTGGACTCTCATTGGCGGCTCGCTGCAGCTGACTGGCCATCTGTCCACTCAGAGTCTGTATCTGCTCATGGAGGAGTGTGTTCTGCCTCTGCAGATCTTCACAGCGAGACTCTAACTTACACTGCTCCTCCTGATGTGGAGAGAGAAATAAAATAAGTAAATGCTATTAATACTTCTATGACAGGCTTTTTTGCCATTCCTTTACCTTGAGAATCTTTTCTTGCTCCTCCCAGGAGACACGAGCCTCCAGCAGCTGTGCGCTGGTGCTCTGAACTTTCTCCTCCAGCTGCTGTCTGAGAAGAGTCACCTGCAGAGCCTGAGCTTTGGCAGCCTGCAGTGCTTCCACGTCGGCCGCATGCAACAACATCTCCCTCTCATATTTATCCTGCGCCTCAGCTGCCATCTTAGCCTGCTGCTGACTGTCCAGGATGGCCTGCTGCTCCTGTGCAGCAGCAACAGAAGCTCTCTCCAGGACACTCTTGTGTTCTGCCTGCAGGCTGCTCATAGACTTCCTCAGCTCGCTCAGCTGGGATAAAGGATTAAGACAAGTCAAATTCAGCCTCTAAACACAATATCATTCACTTAGAACATTGAAGATGAACACAGAATGCAAAACATGAACACCCATTCATCGACTTGGCCCACCAGGAAAATGACCGTGAACTAGAGTAGTAGTTAACATTTGAAGTGGATTGAAACCTCTCATCAAATTTCTACATGAATTTTGAACAATACCCATTCTTGTCTTAGGACAACTTTGATTAACTTTTTTGATCCACTTCAAATGTTGACTACTGTACATCATCAGGGTATTTTAATCTTTTGGATGCCACGAAAATCCAAATACATTCATCCTCATGTGAGGGACTGCCATCCTAAAATTTAAAAGGCAGCTATATATTTAATGTATACAGAACCAATTTCCCAAATTATATTGAAAATTGAATATTATATATATATATATATATATATATATATATATATATATATAAAAAATTACATTTACCTACTCATATTACTGTTAGATTTATTATGCTAATATTTGATATAATTTAAATAAAATTTGTATTTATTCGTTTATTTATACACTGTTTTTTACTAAATTTTTCTATGGACCCCCTAGCACTTCCTTGCAGACCCCCAGACCGCAGTTTGAAAACATCTGAACTGCATCACAATTAAAAATCATGACTGATTTGGTGCAAGATACCTTGAATAACATTCTGTAAGTGGACTGGGTTAGAAATAAAACAGTGTAGCTTATGACCTTAATCAGAAAGGTTAAGGACCAAGTGAACAGATAGTAGTAGAGGTGGAAATTCATTACCTCTTGTTCCACAGCAACAACAGCTTTACTTTTCTCTTCCTGCAAGCTCTGCTTCACCTTGTCCATTTCCAGAAGTTTCTGCTCCAGTTGTTTATACTGCTCCTGAGCTGCCTCCATCTGGGTTTCCACAGATGAACGCACCTGCTCAGTTACCTAAAAGAGGAAAGACAAAGAGGACAAATTAACAAAGTAATCAAACAAAAATATCAAAGTTAACCCTAATCATTTCTTAAAATGTCCCATGGGCAGTTTTTTATTGTCTTTATTTTTATGGGAGGTAAACTGTTACATTAGACAGTAGAGCATAGTGATTTTTATCATTTCACACCCACCTGTTTCTCTTTATCCAGGGACTCCTCCAGGTTAAGGCTAATGGCTTTGTACTGCTCCATACTGGCAGTAGTGTTCAGCAGTCGTTCTGCAAGCTCTTCTACCTTGTTCTCAGCCTGCTTCAGCTGGGCACGCAGAGCCTCCATGTCCCCCTCACCACCCTGCAAGCCTGTGGAGGGATGGGTGTACTTTAGAATAGTGCTGGGTGGTTTGACCAAAAATTTATATCACGTTTTTTTTCAAAATGATGCCGGTTTTCCGGTTTATGACGTTTTTTTTTTCATGCATAATCAGGTGTTCAAAGCATTTTCTACTGGTTGAGAGAGGAATTACTGCAGTAAATTGACTTAGGATGGTCTATTTTACTGTCATTAGTGAATATTGTAGAATAGAATAGAGCCCAGTATAACCTAAAATTGTTATTTATTAACGTTCTAATAACGTTCTTATAACCAGGAAATAACGTTAATAACGTTTATATTCCAGGAGAATTGTACGTTCTAATGACGTTGGAATGATGTTCTTATAACCAAGCAAGAACGTTAATACAACGTTCTAATAACCTTTTGAATAAAGTTCTTATAACCAAGAAATAACGTTAATACAACGTCTAAAAAACTGGACATTTTGAATGTCCCTAGAACATTCTGCAATAACGTTAACGTTTTTATAACTTAATGGGAACGTTATGAAAACGTTCTTATAACCTAAAATTGTTAGCTGGGGAAGAGGAGATATTCGCGATTGCACTGAACACGTTTTAAGTGCAGGATTCTCTGAGCGAGCCCAGAGAAAATAGACCTATTTTAACAAGAGCAGCGTGTATCTGAGAGCGCGGCACATTATATTCCACGCGCGAGCAGAGAGATTCGCGCTCGCGCATTATATTAATGTACTTTCGCGCTACAATAATGCGCTCAGCATCCATCGTCCATGTAACGTAACAGACCACTGCTGTTTGTTTACCCTCACTCGTTGCTGCTTAGAAGTGCAACATTGTAAAGGGTCCGTCTGAAACAGTGTCGCGCAGCGTAACCTTCGTTCCGAACGTTGTATAATTAAATACACCGGTATGGCGGTTTATTCAAAATCAATATCGTGACGAAAATATAAACCGGTTTTCGGTTTGCACCGGTTTACCGCCCAGCACTACTTTAGAAGGTGTCTTTTTTTCAACAACAATGCTCTGTTCTTCATAGCATTATGGAATGTTAGGTAAACTAAGCAAAAATAAAATGTACGAAGTGCTCTGATACCATGTTAATCATGAGCACAGTCTCTTACCTGTATGTACTGTGGGGGAAACCAGCCGGGTCTCCCCTGAACTGATCTGGAGCCTCAGGTTGTTAAGCTCAAGTTGGGCAGAACTAAACTGTTCTCTCATCCTGTGGTGCTGGGCTGTTTGTGTTTCCAGCTTCTTCTTAGCATCCATCAGTTGCATCTGTAATGCATAAGAATGTCAAAGACAAGCAAATGAGTCAAGATATCAATCATGGGGAAATAAGAGAGAAGAGAGAGTGAAAAAGATGTTTCCCTCACGTCTTGATTGCGTGCCAGCAAGTGCTTCTGTTCCACCTCATTCTCGAGTCTTTTCTGGAGCTGAGCAATCTCTCGCTCCTGCTTCTCAATCTGAGCAGTCAGCCGCTGTCTGGTCTCAGTCTCAGAGCGCTCTAGAGTTGCCTGCAAAAATAATTCCTATATGCTCAAAACATCCTTTGTGAGACCCAGATTGTCTATATCACAGTTTGAGATGATTCATAAAAGCACTTGTCACCTGTATTGATTTAAGGTTGGTCAGCAGCATGTTCTGGCCCAGCTGTTGGGTCTGGAAGATCTCTTTCTCCTGGGTCAGTCTGATCTCCACCATCTTCAGCATGTCTCTCTCTTTACGCAGGTTCGCTGCTTCAGACTGAAACAGAGACATAGATGATTGATTCACTTTAGACTGAACTAACAGTCGTCAGAGAAACTTGTGATTGAGTGTGCAACAATATACCTCAGCAATGGTGAGTTTCTCGGTTGCTGCTCGCCGGTCCTGGGTGAGGGTGTGTATGGTCTGTTCGCTCAGCTGAATTGCTGCAGCCTGTTTCTGAGTCTTCTCATTCAGAGAGGCAATCTCCTTACGGTATCCCTCCACATTATCCTGGAGCATCTCATACCTGACACACACACCACAAAGACAAATCAACTACATTTCTACATTTTTGTGTGGGGGAGGGTGAGGGGACATAAGGACCAAAGGATTGTATGACTTGATACCGTTTGGAGGTGAACTCCAGCTGTGTGGAAATCTTGGTGTTTTCAGAGCGAAGTTCAGTTACTTGATCCTGCAGTTTCTCACTTTGCTCAATCAGAGACTTTTCAGACTCATTTTTTTCCTTCTTATAGGCCACAAAGATTTCCTGAAGCTGATCAAACACAAAAAATATGATTAAACTATTCGTGTCAAAATGAACATTAAAGAAAGACTAAATGAAAAAACAATTGCTGAAAAAAGTATTAATTTATTATCTGTAGATACATTAAATTAATAAAGTGACAAAGACATTTATAATGTTACAAAAATATTTTTAAATAAATGCCATTCTTTTTAACTTTATACTCAAATAACCTACCTGCTTCAGTGCAGCCTTGGCCTCTACTGACTCAGTGGATTCTATCGCTGTGGCAACCAGTCCTGCGGGGGTGCCTGAAGTAGGTGTGACAGCTGGAGAACGGCGGGGAGTGGAGGTTAGAATAAGCTCCTCAGCAACAGCACCTGTCACAGTAAAAGTATATTTAATCATTGTGAAAATTTCACATTAAGGCATCTTGCACTATCTCAAATATTCAAAAAATAATGTAATGATTACGCTGCCGATATATGCAACATTGTGTTGCTTTTCATTTGCCCATATCAATAAACTAAAAAAGTTACCCTGTGGAAAGGTGACTCCAGTGGCCTGGGTCAGAAGCATGCGGAACATGTCCCTTTGTCGTGCAACAGCGTCAACCTTCTGCAGGTCCTGAGCTCTCTTTTCCTTCAGCTGCTCCAATTCACGTTGAAGATCCTCGAGATATTTCTCCACCTCACTCCGTCTGAACACACACTCAGCATTATGCCTTCTCCATCGATATTTAATCAGATTTTACGGTTGACAGATCCACTTCCATCACACACACTTACTTCATGGTGTCTACCTCCAACTCATCCTTCTCTTTTGCCTCACTGAGGTCTCTGAGTGCCACTAGGAGTCGCTGGTTCTGCTGTTGCAGTTCTTCAATGCCACGGAAGGTGACCAGGTGCTGAGAAATCACCTCCGAAGTGCTGCTTACATCCGCTGAACACATCTCATCCTCCTCACGCATCACATGGTTACCACGTGCTTCCTCCAGCTCAATGAGGAGAACCCGCACCTGAGATAGTGATGTGAAAACAACAGGATTTTACACTTTACAATATTGTCTCATTTCTTAATATTAGTTAATGCATTTACTAACACTAACAAAAGTTAAGAATTTCTTAAATATATTAAATATATTGTTCATTTTTAATGTTAGTTAATAAAAAAAAGTTATATTCATGTTAGTTCACAGTGCATTAACTAATGTTAACACAACTTAACAGATAAATGTTTTAGTAAATGTTGAAATTAACATTAAAGGGATAGTTCACACAAAAATGAAAATTCTGTCATTATTTACTCACCCTCATGTCATTCCAAACCGGCAAGCGTTTTGTTCACCTTCGGAACAGAAATTAAGATATTTTTGATGAAGTCTGAGAGCTTTCTGTCCTTCCATTCACAGATACACAACTGACACTGATACTTCAAAAAATTTAATAGAGAGATAGTAAAATTAATCCAAATGAATTGAGTGGTTTAGTCAAGATTTTCTGATGAGACTCGATCATCAGAATCGAGTAAACCGCACAATTCATATGGGTCAGTTTTATTTTCTCTCAATGAACTTTTTGAAGAGTTAGAGTGTTAGTTGCATAGCTGTCAACGGAGGGACAGAAAGCTCTTAGACTTCATCAAAAAGATCTTTGTGTTTCGAAGATGAACAAAAGTCTTACAGGTTTGAAACGACATGAGTAGTGAACGCTTAATAAATGCAGTAGAAGTATTGTTCATTGTTAGTTCACGTTAAATAATGTAGTTAACAAATGTAACCTTGTGTTATCCTTTCTCTCGCATAAGGTATTGATGTCTGAGCTGTGCCATTAGACTTTACCTGTTGAGCCATGTCAGCCAGCTGCACCTCAAACCTCTGGTTATCTCTCTCCAACACAGATGCACGTTTGTTGCCTTCATCTGCTTCTTTCTGCAGGCGGTGGACCTCCTGAAAGATTCAAGAATAGTTATAGATTTGGTTTCCTAAGTGCAAAGCGATCATTAGGCAGCATGTATTGGCAGTGTGACATGCAGTAACTGACTCCTCTGTTCTCACCGTGACAGCTTGCTCTAGTTTAGAAGAGAGACTGGAAACAGACTTTTGCATCCGCTCGTACTCCTCTCTCTGTCTTTTCAAGATGGGTGCCTTTGCTTCCATCTCCTGCACAATATCATCCAGGTACTTGTGCAATCGTTTGTTCTCTAGTTTCTCCCGTTGTAATTGTTCTTGAGTCTCTACATATGCTGTATATATCTAAAAAAAGGAGAATGTATATTAACATTTAAAAAGGGCTAATAACTTCTGAATATGAACTTTGCTTTGGCATCACAAAAATCAGAATGTAGGTCAGCACCTCTGTGAGTTTCATGCCTGGTTTGATTTTAGCAACTGCAGCTGCGGTGGGGGACATCGTTGTCACATGCTCCTCATTAAGAATTGAAGCAGTTCCTGGAATGGCAAAATTAATTATTTTTTTTTTTTAATCTTCAAAGTGCGTCAGAATTAACAACAGAATTAACAAAAATAAAGAATTTTAGAAAGCTTGCAAAGCAACAAATTTAAAAATACAATTTTACATGCTAAAGTAGCAGGCATGTGATTAGCTAAAGACAAAAATAAAGAAAAACCTGATTTCTGAAAACTTAATTTCTTTGCTTTTTTAAACATTTAACCATTGAGCTTTTATTTTGGCTGTAAACCGCAGGGAGACAACAGATTTATAAACGATTCTCATTACAAATTTGCAAAGAGGGTTGGCACATGTTGTGTTCCCAAATGCACATTATTAGCGACTCAAACACACAACACTTGCAGAGTAGCAATTACTGTGGATCGAAACAAATGAACAGTACTGAATATGAACAGAAACATACAGCGTGTCAGACTATACATTTATAAAATTACATAAAAGTCACGATTTGAGGATCGAACTAACGCCCGTTTCACACATACTCCGTTTGCAGTGCGTATGCGGTGTGTGTTGCAGTGCGTATACAGTACAGGAGCAGCACGCGCTATAGTGCTTTCACATATGCTGCGTTTGCAGTGCGCTACTGATCCGCAGTTTCTGTGTGCCACAAAATCAAAAATGGCTAAGTAATTTTGATTTTAAATGCAAAAATTAACTTTGACATTATTTAAGACATTGAAACAGTATGAAAATTAATTTTAATCATTGTGATTCTTTGTTTTACATGTAAAATTTACATTGTTCCCCCCACCCCAAAATATATAATGTATTTTTTGAGGGGGAAAAATCATATGTGATGGCATTTTGCAACTTTTGGGACTATAATCATACTTTTTTGTTTTTCTTGACTCTCTAATTTAGTAACTGTAGAAAAACGTTAACTGTAATTATGCGTATATGATGAAATTAATACAGTTTCTTATCAATCTATGTCTGTTTTAATGTGAACAATGTGCTGCCACTTTAATTCAGTGCGGTGCAGCACAGCAAAAATAGACTCGGTGAGGAAACGATCTCTGCACTGCTGTATACGCACCGCACCTGGAACGGATCGCTGGACCGCACCCGCGTGCAGTGTGAAAGCTCTAACCTGTTAACATGGGTGTGTAAAAAAAAACGCACCGCATACGCACTGCAAACGGAGAATGTGTGAAACGGGCGTAAGCCATATCACATTCTCGAACCATGCATTGTCAATTTATAGTTACTAGCAACTGCCAAGTAACACTGATTCAACGGCAATTTTTACTCGCATTTGGGGCTTTGAAACCTGGCTATGCTAAGGGTGTCCCGCAAATTGCACCACAAATTTGTGCAGCTCTGTCAGAAGCAATCCGTGCATGAAATAAATATATTAGAAATTGTAACATTCTGTAGTTTATTAAGCATGAACATTTTCAATCATCATATGATAACCAGCCTACTCTCTCCGCCCAAACCATTTTTTTCTCAGATTTGTGCAATTCACATAGTTCATTATTTTCAAGTCGAATATATGAAAATCCTTATGAATATGAAAAAAAGGGCAAGGAAATACAGTGGTGATGCTAACCTCTGTGTTTGGTGTCTGAGAGCAGCTCATTTGCATTTTCCAGCTCTTTCTCCTGGCTGTTTATTTTCTCTTTCAGTTCAGCGATTTCCTTATCCTTACGACCCTCCAGCTCTGCCATCTTTACTTCCAGAGCTTTGTGCGCTATTCAGGGCATTATAAAGACACAAAAGAATAAAGACTACCATTTGCCATAAAAAAAAAGATCACTTCCATTCAAAAGTTTGGGGTCAATAGGATTTTTTTAAATGTTTTTGAAAGAAATCTCTTATGCTCACCAAGGCTGCGTTTATTTGATCAAAATGCAATAAAAATAGTAATATTGTGAAATATTATTGCAATATAAAATAACTGTTTATATATAACTTATTCCTGAAAAGGCTGAATTTTCAGCAGCCATTATTCAGTCTTTATTGTCACATGATCCTTCAGAAAACATTCTAATTGTTTGCTCTGATTTGGTGCTCAAGAAACATTTCTTTCTATTATCCATATTGACACCTGCTTATCCACGTTGCGCTGCTTAATATTTATGTGGAAACAGTGATGCATAAATTCAAAGAACAACATATATTTGAGACAGAAATCAATTTAATGCATCCTTGGTGAATAGAAGTACTAATTTCTCTCAGAAAAACTAAATATCGTACAGACTCCAAACAGTATGCTATTTCACAATTCCTGGATCTACAAAAAAAGAGTTGTAGGCCTGTTGATTATGAGTTTACTGGTCAGAAAACTGAAAATGCCACATGCATGCCGACAACCATGAGGACCATTAAATTAGCTTACCCTCTCCAGCCTCTTTAAGCAGCTTGTGAAGTTCCTCAACAGCTCTGCTGAGCTCCTCACCCTTGGCCTCAGCATCAGCTGCAGCTCCCTGTGAATCATCAACAGAAAAACAACAGTAATTCTTAGCAATATAGCAATAAGCAATAAAGATTAATTCCTTAGCCATAAAGAATTATATTTTATTTTAAAATGATAAAACATGCTATTCCGATTCAGGCATTCTTTTTTATCATGCACTTAAATTCCTCAAGCAATTAAAACTTACCTTATGCAAATTTGAGAGCTTGATATTGGCATTGAGTTCATTACTGAACTTCTCCTCCAAACTCGCTTGCTGTTCTTTTGCCTAAAGGTACAACATGCCCAATTGATTATGAAGAACTCTAAAACCCCATTTAGCTGATAACTACAGCGATGGATAACATTGTCTAACCTCTCTCATCTTGGTGATCATCTCCTCTGCTTGCCTCTGAAGGTTATCGTTGGATGACTTCAGGCTGGTCACCTGATCTTTTAGGTGGGTGATCTACACAGGCATGGAGAGATTAGCACACAGACTAAAAACTTTAACATTTCAAAGCAGATCCGACAAGATTACTGATAACATAAAATACATAAAAACAATATATAAAAGGGCTTATACAGTACCTCATCCTCCTTGTTATTAAGGTTGCATTGGAGCTCCAGTATCTCATTGCCTCTCTGCCGGGAAAGAGACAGCAGCTCTTCACTTTTAGCCTTAAGCTCGGTGTTCAGCCAGGTTACTTGACCCTGGAGTAAATCTTTCTCCTGCTCCATTCGCTTCTCTTTATACTGTAAAACAAACAGCATATCAAAATCATGGTATAAACATATAAGCTTCTTCTAAAGAAGACAACACCGTTTGAATTCAGACAAATATAGTTGTAAAAACAGTGAATTACAAGTGCACTAGCTAGTGTGATAAATCTTCAAAAAATTCATTATTGGTGCAAAAACTGATCCAGGTATTAGATCCATCCATTCCTATAAAAACAGTTAGATTTTTTTCAATCTTACCTTGATTGAGACCTCAGAGGCTTCGGACCCATCAAGTTTTAGTTGAAGCTGCATCCTCTCTGCATTGACTTCCACCAATCTATCATTAAGACGTTTCAGGTCCTCTAAAAAAAAAAAAAAAAAGAAGAAGAAAATTAGTGTATTGTACAATACTGTTCAGAGAGAACAAATTCATTTGTTCAAAAGTAACAGTACAGAACTTTTTTTTCACATATACATTTGTGTTTAAAATAAATGCAGTTCTTCTGAACTTCTATTCAAAGAATTCTGAAAACATGTATTCCCTGAAAACACAACTGTTTTCAACATAGATAAAAATAAGATTTTTTCTTGAGCTCCAAATCAGCATATTAGAATTTCTGAAGGATCATGTGACATTAAAGATGGGATTAATGACTGATGAAAACTCATAAATAATACTTAAATTATTGTAATAATATTTCACAAATAATGTTGTTTCACTGTATTTTTTCTTCAAATAAATACAGCCTTGGTGAACACAACAGAGAAATCTGACCGCAACATTTTGTTATGTAAACAACCTGTCAATCCCAAACATGAACCTTCTACCGGTACTTAACCTGTGAATTTTTTTTTAAATGTTCATTAAAGAATGCTTATTAAATACCACTTTGTTGTTCCATCTCCTGGGATCTTCTTTCCAATGTCCGCACAAGCTCTCGTTTTTCCGCCTCAAGCTCATCTTTGGCTTTAGAAAGTTCATTCTGCACAAAGAATGCACAATTTCATTATTCTTCAACATCCCAAAATGCAAGAATACACAGACTTCTCTCTGTTACACAATCTTTCGTTACCTGTTGTGATTCTAGTTTCGTGTATGAAGAAGCTTGCTCCTTATTATACTCTCGTAAGGATTTCAGCTCTTCTTCTGTAAAAGACGAGTACAAATACAAAGTTAAGTCTGGTATTCTTTACCAAAAAAGATGCATTTGATTACCACCTGCTTACCAAGTTTGCAACAGCCTTGTTTCAGTATCTGATGCTCTTGGGTCTGGGACACAAACTGAGACTGACTCTCAGCGAACTTCTTCTCGATGTCAAAATATTGTTGTTCTATGTGAAACAATAACACAGCAGAAGGAATCAACAGCCATACAAACAAGTCGACGGTAATAAAAGTAACGGAAGACATTTTCTAAAAGACTTAAATCTATTTAACAAGTTTAACATATATTCACAACATATAGTTTGCAGAACAATATGTCCAAGTGGGAAAAACAAAGTTTAAATAGAGATAATAAGACCCAGGCCACGTTTATTAGTTTTTCGTTCGTGGTTATGAACTGTTCACATCTATTAAAATAACATAACCTTACCACTATCCACACGATATTGCTCCTGTTGTGCCTTCAGACAATCAACTTCACATTGCTGGTCAGAAATGTACTTCTCTAATTTAGTCAATACAGTTTTTTGGAGTTTCGATATCTCCGACCGCTCCAATATTTGCTGCAACACAGCCGCCATTTTTAGTTCAAATGACTCCTCCTCCTCTGCGTCACACGTAAACGTGCTTATTACCATTTCCTACTAGGAAAAAAAGTCCACCAGCAGGTCCATTCTAGATTCTAGTCAACACAAAAGACTGTGATTGGTCCAGCCTTACTAGGTAAGAGTAAAGTAACTTAGGTCTGTCTTACTGGTACGAAATGTATTGTATATGGCTATGGTCTGGAATCAAGCAAAATCATCAAAAAAATTCTCTGAAATAACTTTGGTAAGTTACAAGAAAGCAATAAAGTGTGATGTTGTTCATTCATTATTGCAGCTAGGGGCCTGTGTGAAAAATGTGAACACTAGAGGGAGATGTAGGCTGGTCTCAAACATGCACTGCCGTTCAAGGTCAATAACAAAAACAATAGAACATAAGGTTTTAGCCAACCTTGATGATTGGATAACAGTTTCACGTGGACAACCTTTGCCTTAGTTTCCCTTTTCTTTAAATGTTTGTAATGCGGTTAAATCTGAATAAACGTGGTTGTCACTTCTCTCTCTGTTTTAATTCAATTTTTGTTCCCTATACTCTACTTACTGCCCATAAGTTTTGATGATTAATAGGCTATCACACTACAGTGAAATGAGCAAAATAATTAAAACATTCTAATAAGTAAAATGTCTATATTGTTGATTTATGGATTGATTTAAAACAATAAGAATAAACTGTACAGAGCCTGTTTCAGTATGTTAACCCCAAAATTAGGGAAACTGGGTTTTCCATTTCAGAATGGCAGGTAGGCCTATGCCAAACCCCAGAAAGCGGGTATAGCCTAGAAGTGAAGAACCTTTTCTGAAAGAGAGGTAACTTATACTCAGAGTCATTTACCATGGTAACTTACTCTTGTGAACTTAACCTGGTCGGAAGCAGGTTTCCTTCTGTAACCCCACAGTCTTCTCCCCCTTTTTAAAGCATTCGAGGTGTTTAAATAGCCTACTTCATTCATTCATTCATTCATTCATTCATTCATTGGACACATTTGTCATACTGAGGCTGTCTAAAATGGCATGTCGTTTTTTTATATAAGATTAAGTTTATATAATTCCTTATCTGGTAACTGAAAACACACAAGATTGAGGTTACATCATGAAGTTCTTGAATTAAACTCTGGCATTTACTGAACATCACTGAACTGTGTTCATCTGTTCAGAATTTGATGGACCCTCCTCCATGCTGTTCTGTCACCCTCTGTAAAAAAAATATATGAATGCAGTTTATACTAAGATATAAACTGACACTATAGGCTACTCTGAACAAAAATGTAAAGAAATGTGAATGCGTAGATTGTGTGATGTGTAGACACATAGTATTAACATTACCTCTGTAGGTCTCTCTTTGGTAGCAAACACTGTTTAATCATCCCAAAACTTTAAAAAATGCTGGGTTGTTTTACCCAAATTTATGGACAAACCAACTGTTGGGTTGAAAATGCATCATCCTGTAAAGATGAGTATTTGGTTTAGTACACCTTATAACCTTATACTACTGGTATAAAGTATGGGGACCTCTTTTTTGGGGTGCTGTTGCCATGGTGATTCGTAATATCAGAGCTCCACTGATCATGGCTTTTTATGCTGCAGTCACTTAAGCGTGATTTGAGACAATTCAGAGTTGACTAACTCAAATCGGCTGTTCTTAAACTGAAAACTCAGTTTCCCGTCTCAGGATAAATCAATTCAAGAGTTCACATTGTAGCTCAGAGTGAACCTCCTTATTGAAACAAGACCCTGGTATAAGTACTCCCTGTTTTTTTCAGTTTGTTGTCCTGTCTCGTCAGTGTTAGAGTGATTTCTCTGAATGTTCCTGTTATGCTTTTTGGATTAAAGACTTTTGGTATTGAATTCTCCTTTGTCTAGCGCTTCCTGTTAGCAGCCAACCGTGACAGTTACAAATCCTATCTAAAAAATGTATAGTTGATAAAGGATAACTAAAACATAGATGTGTTTGTTTATCTCTCATTTCTACTTGGCTTATCTTACCCCATTCATCTCTACACTCTTGCCTTCCCTCTCTCTCTTCATGCTTTTCTCTTTCAATTCCTTTCAGTTTTCCATTCCTCAAACCAGTCATAACACATCAATGTGACCACAGATGATTAATCAATATGGAATTTTTAAATGGAAGTAAAAACATATAATAGTTGTTAATGCTCTTAGTGCCCCTCAAGCACTGGATATTATTTACTGTAAGACTGTCTGAAGAGATAGTGTAACCTCGCCTCTCTTTGCTATGCAGCCGTAACCTTGAATCAGCCAAGTTACGCTCTCTCTTTCATCTCTTTCAAATGCTACACACTCTAGAAAACAAAGACCCATGGGAATGTCTTAAGACCTCACACCTCATTTCACGTGTTTTTGTTGTTGTTGGCTTTGCCTATAGGGCCAATGCATTAAAAATCACTGCACCAAAAAACAAATAATGTAAAATCTTGTTTGCTCATTTTTAGCTTATTTCTGTTCAGTGATTTGTTGCATTTTTTAAAGCCCAAATCCTGGTTTCCATAGCAACATATGGGGAAAATAAACTACTACACCTTTGCGTGACAAAGCTATAAGATGTTGAGTAAGAGGAAGTTTTCAAGTATGTGTTTGTATGTGTGGGTGGTGAATGCTTGTGTAATTTTCAAAGCAGAGGTAAAAAGCCTTGTGACCTCATATCCCCCCGACTCCACCTCCATCCGCCCCTTCACCCCTGGCACTATTTACACCTGTCATTAATATCCATCATTTCTGTCCACTCACTACCCCTATTTTTGTCCAATGTCACTCCCAAAAGGCATTAAATTCAGAGCTCATAAAAACCCTTCAATGGTCGAAAAATATATATATTTTAATGTTTGGCCTTGTTTAGGAAATTAGGACAATAATAGTATATATTTCTACTAAAATTCATGACTCATTTGTTTTCTTTGTGGTCTAGTTCTAGAATGTTTTACACCGAGTCATTTTTGCTTCATTCTTGTGTCTAGCATGATTCATTATGTCATAATTATTTTCAGAAATCCTGTCGATTTATCTGGGTTAAATGATGGCCTACCTCACAGGCACAAAGCTTACACAAAGCTTTAAGTTTTCAGTTGGACCACAATGATGATAGGAATACTGCTCTTTGTCATATGATGAGGACTGATTACTATAGCTTATAAATATCCACAGATTTAACATGTTCTGAAATAATCTTTAATTTATATAAATGCTAGTATAGTGTGCATTAAAGTGATATTACTTAAATGTTTATGGAGGGTATGTCAATACCTAAACTGGTTCTTTAAAAATGAATTGCCATGAAAAATAATTCTGGATCAGATAAAAAACAACAAATGCCAAATATTTGAGTCTGTAGACAATATTTCTAATTATGAGTTGTTAAAAATATTTTCAAAACAGTTTCAGTCTTGGCTACTATACTTTAATATATATATACAGGGCCTGAAATTAACACCTGACCACGCGCCAAATGCGGGTGATTTTGCAATTGGCGGGTAAAACTGTCAATCTACCTGCCACATCGGCGGGTAGCCAATGAGAATTGACTGATTCATTATTATTATTTTTTTTCGTCTGTCCGATAACATCAACAATTTTCATTCAAGCAGCTGATTTCTGTGAATTCATGTAAAACTAAATGTATATTGCATTACAGGGTGAAGTCAGTATATACATTAACAACGATTTGAGACAAATAAATGTACATTTAATGTAAAACTCTGTAAACGGCGCTCTGTGGCGCGGCAGGATTTGGAACAAGGTAGGCCTACTGAGCTGTTGCCGGGCGCCGCGGACAGACGCCGAGTGGCGCCGCTGGTGTGTGTACACTGATAGAAAGTAATGTGTTCGAATTTTAAAGACGTGGTTCTGCGCGACGCGGCCCCGCGCATCCGGTGTGAAACCCCCTTAAGAGTCATTATTACTTGTAATGATTTTGTTAATTACTTGACAGCACTTAAATGTGAATTCTTACAAGTTAAAGAACAATGTTTGTGTGATTTCTATTCTTCACCTTTATGAGGCAAAAAAACAAAACAAACAAAAAAATTGGCTGGTAAAAAGTTACTGTGGCAGGTGTTTTTTTAAATCCACCTGCCACCGTGGCTGGTGGCCAAAAGAGTTAACTTCAGGCCCTGTATATATGTGTGTGTGTGTGTGTGTGTGTTAAAGGGGTGGTATACTGCCCATTTTTACAAGATGTAAAATAAGTCTCTGATGTTCCCAGAGTGTGAATGTGTTTTTGCTCAAAATACCACACAGATCGTTTTTTATAGCATGATGAAATTGTCCCTTTTTCAGGGTGAGCAAAAACGCGTCGTTTTGTGTGTGTCCCTTTAAATGCAAATGAGCTGCTGCTCCGGAGCTTGGAGCTTCAAGAGCTTGTGTGTGTTAGTAACTCCGATTACCTCACGCAGACACTGATAATATCCTGATAATAAAAACCTTTAGCCTTTTATGTTCAAACTGGAATCGGACAATGATGGAGAGACTCAAGAAGAAGTGACAACAGGTAGAATGCAACAGGACGTTTCTGAATGGTTAGTTGATGAATGTATAACGTTATTTGATGTGGAGTTAACTATCTTCTAGGCATTGATTAGCATATTCTGTCATGATAATCTATAAATCGCTCGTGGTAACTGTTGTAAGATGCCTACAGAGTGACATGCTATTGCATTTGTGTTACATACTGTATTGCACGTGAAAAGACAGATGTGACAGCTTGACCAGACTTCGAAATGTGCTCTACTACTACAACTCTTCCTCTTCTCATAGTCCTTGTTGGAGAAATGGACACAGCGACCCCCTTGATTTCATTTTCAACGGAGAAAAGTGAAGCCCGATTAGAACATAGACAGTAAAAGAAATGGACACAGCGACCCCATTGATTTCAACGGAGAAGACTGAAGCCCGATTATTGCACTTCCTGCCTGATGGCTGAGCGACTGCGCAGGCTCAAACTGAGCTTGACGACATTCTGACAGTTGTGAATCTTCTAGTAGCTGTGCCAAGACAAATCTGAATCACCTAATTCCTCAAAAACGTTGTTGAATTATTTTGTCCCATTGATTTTATGGACTCTCTATCTATGGGCTTCTCCCTTGACTTTATGCCTCTATGTCTCCCCGATTGCCTCATAGACAGTAAAAGATTGCCTGCGAGCTTCTCCTGCTGTCTATATGGTACTTTCTCTACTATGCGACAGATAGTCGCGTGGTTATGACCAATCGTTAGCCTATTTTTACAAAAACGGCTTCTACGGGGCCATACCATAAGATACAAAGTAATGGAGCCTTTTATACATTGTCGTGTTTCTTTAGAAATAAATAATGGACAAATGAAGTCTTCGGACGCCTCAGGTGTAAAGTTATTCGCTGTCAAAGTGACGCCAAAATGAATGGGAGTCAATGGAATGCTAACAGCAGGTGAAGTTCTGCTACAATGTCAGCCCCCAGGAGGCTTCAGTTTCCGGCTGATTACCCCCTTGGGTATAAGTAAATTTGAGGGATAGTGATGTCACTAACCCGGGAGGAGAAGCTTGTGTAGTCCCCATCAGTCGTTTGTTGTAGTCCTTAAAAAACGATTTCTTTAAAAGAAAATATCTCCCTTTGGTTTGAACTTTGAGTGTTAACTTTACTGCACCCGTAACTTTGCAGGTGTTGTATATGCTCAAACAGCAACAACTAACTAAAGTTAGAAAAGTGAAATCATAATCAACCACCCCTTTAATATAGGCTATTCAAAACCTATGAAAAGCACATAACATAGTAGGCATGTATTTTGTGATCATGCATTTATTTTGAAATAGTACAAAACACAGTAATCTGTAATATTACAATAATACATGACTAAAATCCTTTCCAAGTTCCAGGCCTAAAGATCTTATCTGCAAGCTTTATGATCGGGCTGTTACATACATGAAGAAGATCTTTGTGAAAACCAAATTATGAAAACCAAAGAAAATAAACAGCACAGCAACACCTTGTCTAACTGCTTAATCACTGTTACAGTGACACATGTGAATATTTGTTTCAGAACTGTAATATTAATACAAATTATACAAACTCGGCTAGATGTTCTATTTCCATAGATCTGTTATATACTATATATATATATATATATATATATATATATATATATATATATATATATATACTATATTCATATATACACACACACACACACACACACACACACACACACACACACACACACACACACACACACACACACACACACACATATGTATATTGTCTCTATATATAAGCTACTTTACTTAGCCTATACAGTATCCATAGAGTTTTTAATCTTTAAATCTTTAAGTGTCTAAGCCATGAACCCGTAACAACATGTTTTAGGAATTAAGTCCAGACGAGGACTTGGATGTTTGGGCTACTCCTTCACGCATGCAGAAAGGATGGAAGCAAATATGGTGTCAGGTGCAGATGTTGTCAGAACACGTTCTCGTGAAGCGCAGACGACCTCGTCGCACGATATAGCAAGAGCTCGCCGTGAGACACACAATACGTTACCACAAAATCATCAAACCCTGCAGGCCCTCTGTGGGTGTGTCTGCATGGCTTGGCCCTCAAGAGAAAATATGTTAGTCTCAAATTGGTTTGCATGTCTTTTTCAAAGATGGAACAGTCGAAAAAAATAATTGCTCAGCGACCCCACAAGCTGATGCAATTTTGTTGCAATTGCTGTTGAATTTGTTCTGAACTATGGTGAAATTAAAAACTCTGATCAAATACTGATCAAAATTAGTTCTTTAAATCCAGTAATAAGATTACTTGACTAAGCTGATCAAAAAAAGATCACTACTGCACACTAGGGGTTGAACGACTTCAGATTTTTTTGCAAGTCGACATTTGTGTGATGAAAGCATATGAGTTGACATCGACTAGTCGCTGATGATGTCATTAATTAACAAATAAGCCTGAATCTCGAGCCGAGACTAAAATGTGGGTCGCCATGTGCTGAGCAATATAGAGAGCCTAAGTGCCTCCCCTCCGCTTCCGGCTTATGGGACCTTATTTCGGAAAAAATATGTATGGTAGTCAATGGCGAGAGACAACTTATCTTTTTATTCCGTCTGAACTGTGCCCTGAATTACACATATGATGTTTATCAATTTAAAAGATAATTATGAAAGTCACAGTTTGACATAAAACACAAGATTAACATTTAGTTTTATGTGAAAATCGCTCAATGAAACATCTCTCGTCTTGCACTATGTCACCAAGCTCGTATGTGTGCAGTCTGGTACAAAACACACAGGCATGGCGGAATCACGTTACAACTATAACATTAGACTATAGAAAAAATGACAGACGTTAGCTTCAGTAAAGTTAGCTTCATTCATGAGAGAAAAGGTATGACGTCACATGCGCGCCTTTTGGGTTTGTACTCTTTGTAATTACGTATTTTCACAGTCTTATACCTCAACAGTTTTACATCAAATATGCGTGTGCGCGATCTGCGAGCAATATAAGCTGTATGTGAGTAGGCCTACATTACAATGCTGAACGGCGATTCATTTATGTGTACAATAAGCTGTTTAAATTGTGCATTCTCCCGATCAATTTTGAGCGTATAGATAGAAGCCTATAACCAAACATCTTATGGAGCACTTATTTAGAGTATGCATTTATTTGTCATTTTAACTGTTTGGACACAGAGCTTTAAAGTAGAGGTCTGCACTCCCGCGGGAGTCCCGCGGGACCCGCGGGTCCCGACGCAAAACAGTGCGGCGCGGGACAAATTTTTAAAGGTCATTGCGGGAGCGGGCGGGATGATGAGGTGCACTTGCGGGTGCGGGCGGGAGGGATGATACGCTGCACTCCCGCAAATTAAATATGAGTATAAAGTAAAATATATAAATTATTAAAGTAGCGTACATAATTTGTAGTTGTGAGGGAGATTCTGATTGGCAGCAATAAAAACGTTTTAAGCAGCCTAAACTTGTGAATGTTGTCGGGTAGGGCGGGGCCTAATCTCACGCACACTTGTTTAGAGACAATTCCTTTCCCGCTGCTCCGAGTTCGAATTCGAAAGCTAGTTCAAGTTCAAAATAGACAGCATGGACGAGGAACAGAGCGCCTCTAGTGCTTCAGATAAAGTACTGTTGTGAATATTATGCTGTTCGTAATATGGGACCAATAAATATGTTACCAAGTATTGGTAAGGAATTTTGTGTGCACGCATTTTTTCCCCCAAGACCTTTCGTCAGACAGAAAGTGCGGGCGGGAGCGGGACATTATATCACAGATGCGGGCGGGAGCGGTACTAAAAATGACAAATCTTTGCGGGAGCGGGCGGGAGCGGGACTGAACACTGCGGGAGCGGGCGGGAGCGGGTCTGAAAATTATGTCCCGCGCAAACCTCTACTTTAAAGTGAACTTCCAAGATTTCTTATCCTGTTGCGCCCTCTATAGGCCATAACCAGGCAGCGACTAGTCGACGTCAAGCTTAAAGTGCCCTGGCAGAGCATTAAAGTCGACTAGTCATGCAACCCGTATACTGCGTACACCAGTCATTAAAGCTTGACAATATGGTAGTCATATATTGATTGTTGTTAACAATCAATATACAGACCTTTGTCTTTTAAGACAACGGCGTAATTTTATTCACTCCGAAAAGCCCTGGCCTAGTATACAAACTTTTAAAACGGTAGCACACATGTCTTTTGCTGGCTCACTTCTCCATAACCCATGGTTCATCTGGAGTTCAACTAAATTCTGATTATTTCCCATTACTGTGCAACTCAACTCAATGGAAGATTCCCATAAATACATAATTAGAACATGTCAAATTATGGGACAATTATTGGAAAATGAGCAAATGTGCATTATGGATTTGTTCTTTTAATATATATTGGAACGTTTGAATCTGCAGGTCAGAGTAAAGTCAGTTCCAGTGATTGTGTTTCAGCAAGTGCAGTCTCGCTTCTCAAACCACATTAAAGGAAGGTGCAAATTCTCTGGAATTTTACTTTATTGCTCTCATGATTGATTGTTCTTCAAATGCTTTTTTTTTTAAGTGACATGTAATTTTTTCTGTATGTGGAGCATGTGTTTAGGTAATCAATTCTATCTGAGGTCTACCTTTTTTTTCTTTTACTAAATCTATAATACAGGCTATAGAATAGGCTATAGAACGCTGAACGTTTCCATTTGAATTTATTTACTTATGCCTAAAAAAATACAATTTACATCAAAACCTCCTGGTTTATGCAAAATTGCAAAATGTCAGCCTAACCAGTTTACAGTAATACAGCTTGTGCATGCAAACCAAAAGTAAAACAATCCAATTTTACTCACGGTAGAGGAAACTATAAATGTTTTGTACAGTTTTAAAAGCAACATGAATGGAATTAAGTCAAGAAATGACAATAATAATAAACTATTATGTTTCCTCTTAAGTGCCTGATTGTGAAATAGATAAGAATGAATAAGTGTCTACTTATGTACATATTGAGTGCATGTAGCAAAAGATTATACAAATAAGAATGGCCCAGGATTGTTTTTAGAGCTCTTTCTTTAGAAGCAGCAAAACATCATATTTTCTAATGGCTTCCAAACTGTGAATTGCTTCTTAAACTATGCATGCTCATCTTTTTGGTTTTCTGTGTACAGAAATTTCATGAGGTTTAAGCAGTACCGTGCTCAAAGAGATCTTTACGTTGAGCTGTGTGTGCAAACGGATGCATCTCATCATGTTAACTGAAGAATAATGAAACTTATTCTTGTCAGATTCCTCCCATTCATTTCATCCATTCTTACTTTCTGCCATCTTTCATCACTCCACATCTGCTTCGTCCTCCTCAACTCCAGCACCACACTCCTTCACTGGCAGCAGTCCATATTCATTGAGGAAGGCCTCCACATCCGTAGCAAAGAACTCCTCGTTGAAATGCTGCGTAACAGCTAGGAAGTTCCCCAGTAGCTCTCCAGCCTTGTACACTAACAAGGTAGGCAGAACGTCATCTGAGAAACGCTCGCTAGCTCCGGTGGCGGCTGCTCGAATGCGGCAGAATTTAACACTGGTATATTCGGAGGCCAAGCAATCCATGCAGCTGTTAAGCGCATCGCACCCCTTCACTCCATCTTTGTAGATGTGCACCACCACCACTGTGAGCCGGTGCTCCTTCTCAATGACCTCTAGAAAGGCCTCGCCACTGTCAAGGTCATACACAGTCTCGAATTTGGGCCCGAAGCTCAGGTGCTCGTGCATCTCCTGCATGCATTGCTTGCGGTACTTACGCAGACTTTTTTCATCATCTTCCTTTATTAACTCATACTCCTGTGCGCTCATCTGGGAAGGGAAAGAAAACGAGGGAAATTGAAAGCTCGCAGAGTTTTGGGAGTAACTGCATTTATATTTGGGAGCAAATCCATTAAATCAGGGGTTTTCAGTTTTTGATGCCAAAGACCTTGTGAGGAACTATTGTTTTCATGTAAAGAAAATTACCTAATTTAGAAATGCATCGTTTTTTTCTCCAAAGTGCTAATTTTTTATTTTGAAATCATAGTCAAAAGGGGCAACCTTGCGATTGAATCCACCCACACAAGCGTCTTTGGGTTTCTGAGGGGATGACATCTGTCTTAGCAGCTCTCTCTTGCTGGGAGGCAGAACCTCCTGGTCCATGCTCTCCAATTTAAATTTACGCCAGTCATTGATGACACCCTTTGGGCCTAGAGATGGTTGGAGAAGAAAATGCCATAAATGAATGAACTGGATTAGATCAATACGTAGACAGCCGTTCATAAAGACAAGCTATATAGCCTACTATAGTCAGTTTCAATGGTGGATGATATCAATTCAGGTCAGACATATTTTAAAGAAATTGATTTTGTCTCTATGGTTAAGATGGGGCGGGCAACCGTTGGTGTAATGCAGGGATTCTCAAACTTTTTTGTCAGGTAAACCTCTTTGACCTTAAATATTTTCTGAGATTTTAAGTTAATATTTAAATTATTTAAGAACACATATGCATGTTCATGTACATGGTTCTCTGATGTCTGTAAATGGTCACATGACGAGCAGGTAAACACTTTTTTAAAAACATTTTTATCTTGATTGGGTCTATTTTTAAATTATTTATTTAATTGTAAATTTTTATGATTTAATTAATTATTAGCTTTTCATCAACTCACAAACTCCCTGCAGTCCTCTCACAAACTTGAGTTTGGGAAACCTTGGTGCAATATATATATATATATATATTTTTATTTTTTTTCTGTTCCCATTCTGCATGCTTTTGATTCATTAGATCACTTCCCCTACCCTATGACACGTAAACTTTACAGTCTCACAAACAATAAGAGCCATACTGACCTGTGTGAGTTACCAGCACTGGTTCCTCATCCACCATTCTGTCAGACATTTGTATCTGTTAATTATCTGTGGGCAAAGATCAAATCTTTATCACATCTATACAAAATTTCAACAAAAGTAAAAAATGTTATACGTCTCTGAACTACTATCTAGTTCCTAGCAAAGAAACCAATAGACATATTAACAGTTATTTTCAGGCTTTTAAGGCACTCAAGAGACATTTAATCAATGTATTAAATTCGTTCATCAAAACTACTTAAGTTGGCATGTGGACAGTGTCTCTGTGTCGCCGAACCTGATCACTCTTTCTTGGAAGGAATAGGTTTATCAGGAGTAAGAAGATTAGATTACCCCATGATCCAATTTGTTTGCACGAGTGGACGTCGACAATATGATGTCATGGAATGACAAATGATCTGTCCTCGATTAATTCAGGACATGCATCAACTCCCATTTCAACCCTGACACTTTAAATTGGATTTAGTCAGTTTGCTTTTTAGTCTTTTTAATGCACCTTACTATTTGATTCTACAAGCAATACAAATAATAGCATTACATTAAACTCTTACATACCACCTTAATGCCAATATTGAAATTACCAATGTAGATATAGTTGTTTGTGTTCAGATCAGACATTAAACAGTTTTTTCCCCCACTTCAAATACATGGATGTCACCGCAGCAGATTAGCAGCTTAATACTGGAGCTTAGAGTCTTCATTTTGCCCTGCTAGCCTCTGACCTCACGCCCCCGCAGCACCAGTACCTTTCACTACTCTCAGTAAATCACAATCGCTAATTGAGATTACAGCTATGATGCAATTCCTCGGCTCAGGTGGCAACAGTTCAAATCCTGTCAAGTTGCTTTGGAGGTTGCTTCAGTTTTCTTAGTTATCTTTTTTTTTTAAAACTTTGACAGTTGTTTTGAGCACACAGATTACTCTTTATGGGTTAAAATTTAATGTTAAAAAGCATGATTTTATCACAGTCTTCCATTTCAGTTTGTGTCTTGGAAAATGGTGTCTTAAGATTCCTATCTTTTCAAAAAAATGTATAGGGGTTTCAGGATAGGACACTTTCCCCCAGTCATCTCAATTGCAAAAATTGTCCCAATAATCCATATTTTCATGTTTAAACATTTATGATTATCGAACATTAAATTTGAGTTCCTCAAAAACTGTTCAAATTTGATGATGGAAATAAGGCTTTGCAATACTGTTTTTAGCCACATTGATTCTATCAAAGTCTTTCTGAATGTTTTTCTTTCATACTGATCTGAATCTTTAAGTCTTGTTGAATCATGCAGAATAATACACATGGGATGAAAGTTTGCATACTTTTCTAAGATAAATATACTGTAGAAAACACTACATAAGATGCATACAAGCATGAAACTGAATAGATTTTAAAAATTCTGTTACTGTATGAGTAAATCAGTTATAACCTGCAAAATCAAAACGTTTGCCTGCTCACCTTTTTTGTACCGTCCGAGTACGTCCCTTCAGTCAGCTAGCCGTCCGTGAGCTGTTATGTGGTCACTATCACCGTTGGCTTGTCCTTCATGCTTTTTGGAGTGTGCATGGGGAGGGCACAAAGAAGCTTTCTTAGGTCAAGATACTTTGGACAATTCTGTGCTGCAGAAATAGCACAGGGAACTTAAGAGGATTTAAGTGCAGTAATTAGACACTATTTAGAACACAACCAATGATAAAGGTACCATAGCTGAGAGAGGAGAGTGGTAAGAGTAGCCTACATGAGTATAAGGACGATATTGAGAATAATGTGGGGAAGAATGAGGGAAAATGTGAAAAAATGATGCTGAAATGTTTTGGTTTCTGACTAATCTAAACTAATCTTAACTTATATGTGTCCCTGGATCACAAAACCAGTCTTAAGTAGCACGGTATATTTGTGGGAATAGCCAACAATGGTATGGGTCAAAATTATCAATTTTTCTTTTATGCCAAAAATCATTAGGATATTAAGTAAAGATCATATTCCATGAAGATATTTTGTAAATTTCCTACCGTAAATGTATAAAACATTTATTTTTGTGAGTGAATACAGCACAATCGCGAACATAAATGGACAACTTTAAAGACGATTTTCTCAATGTTTCGATTTTTTTGCACCCTCAGATTCCAGATTTTCAGATATTGTATCTCAGCCAAATATTGTCCTATCCTAACAAACCATACATCAATGGAAAGCTTATTTATTCAGCTTTCATGTGATGTATAAATCTCAATTTAAAAAAAAAAGACCCATGTGACTGGTTTTGTCATCCAGGGTCACATATAGAGGGATAGCATTTATATATTAAGTGTTTTGGACACTGCAACATTTTAATAGTTCTAATGCTGATGACTGTGAGCCAGAATGTAACTTAAACTTGGTAAAAAGGACAATACTGGCATCTGATATAGTGACTGAAAGGGTTGATTTAGCCCACTCTCTCTCTCTCTTTCTATCTCTCTCTCTCTACTATAATAAAAAAATACACACTACCGTTCAAAAGTTTAGGGTTAGTACGATTTTTCAAAAGAAATTAATGCTTTCGTTCAGAAAGGACACATAAAATGATCAAAAGTGACAGTAAAGACTTGTACCTTGGTACAAAAGATTTCTATTTCAAATAATAATATAATAATAAGAAATGAGCACTAAAGCACTAAATTCGCAGCATATTAGAATTATTTCTGAAGGATCACGTGACACATGCAATATGCATTAAATATGCATTGTAGTTACTAAATATTGGAGGGATGGATGGGTGGATATAAATGAAGAGAATCTGGATAAGTGAAACAGAGACAGAGAGAGCGAGGAATATGGAGATGAGATAAAGCAGCACTGACAGTTCTGGCTCATTGAATGTAAACGCACAGATGGTACATAAATAGGATTGGCGTCATTAGTGCAAAAAAAAAAAAACACTCATCTTTTCAGCCTAACTATTAGCTGTATCCTTCCTACTGACATCACAAACAAAAGTCACTTGACATGACACATCATTTTATTTCTTAAAAACAAAAAGCCATTCTTTAATCTTACAGATTTTGACTATAAACAAAATTATGTATTATTATTATTTAAATTTTCTTATTTTTTCAGGAATTTAAAGTAAAATGTATAAAAACATGATGTGCTCATCTTTAATGGTGACACAATGAACAATGTAACAAAATACACAATTTCGACTGAATAAAAAAAAAAAAATGCATGATAATTTTATTTAAACCATATGGTTTATGAAGACGTGCCAGTATTTCTTTTATTTTCCTTTCCTTTCATTTTCTTATTAATGTAATCGAGAATGTAACCCGTTCCATGGAGGTATACGACTTGAAATGAACAGTCAACAGGGCAATGATTCTGTTTTAATCACACTTTCTGTATTTGTCTCCTGTCAGTGACTAAAGGGAATGTCTCCACGTTTTGTGCTTATCAAAGAGTGGTTTGACAAACCTAAAGTGTGGGAGGTGAACTGTAAGTTATTAGTCATTCGAGGTAAAAGTGTCTGTTTCTGCTCATGGAGAGACACACCCATATCGGGATCACCAGCAGGTAAGAATGCACACCGCCACCCCCTTCAGTAGTTCAAATGGTTTGTCATTGTAACTGGGTGTGGTGTAAATGTAGGTAAACCCCATTAGCATACCTTTCAGGGCTTGCCATGGCACCATTATAACAACAGGGAGTTGTAACCGCTGGTTTTAGGTGAAACCTGCTATGGGTGGGCTTCTTCTTTTTTCCTAGCGTCTGTCCCGCATTTGCCCTGCAGGGTCTGCTTACCTGCTAGGCATGGGCAATATGACACAATTCTTATTTCTGTCAGGACCACTATCGTCAAATACGATTGAAAATTAGCATACAGTTTGGATTGACGGTATGGTTTTGTTCTGGGCAAGAACTCCTTGTGCATCCATGCAGCCTAGCTTAGATAAGAGCAGCAATAAACCCCACTTAGGGTAAACAGAACAGAACCGACATAAATGTATGCAGATATCATTAATTCAAGATTTTAAAGTACAACATAATTGGAGAATTTATTCTGATTTAAGGTGAATCAGAATGCCAAATCCTGACTGAGGAGCTGGGGATGGAGGAGGGTAATTAGCTTCTGAAAAACATGATAGCTGCTGATAATACTTAAGGTGCTTATATATGTATACAGTGATAGGCGTCGTATTCCTATAGGTAGACGTGGATTAGCTGAGAGTCAGCTGATGCGAGTTTGACGAACGTGACCTGCCAGAACTGACGCTACGCTTTTATTTCACGATAACGATATATATCATGATATAGTTATTTTGTGTTATTTTCTCATTTTGTTAAAAATAAGAAAAAAGAAGCAAATTACAAACAACAGGACAAATACTATATAGCAAAAATATGAATTCCAGGTACAATAGGTTTATTTAACATCTAATTAGTACAGAAATGTAATAACCAGATGTTGCATAGTCTTCACTGTATTAATAAGGTCTGTGCACCTTCTGGTCATTTGATTTTCTACTTGATTTTTTCGTTTTATTTATAAAACGGTAAAATGAAAATTAAGCTAGATTTTTCGTATTTTTTGTTTATGGGTAAAAATTGAGATTATGCTCTACTCTTGAGACGCACTGACCCGACTTTGAGTTTGATTTGTTTCGAATGTGTGGGGGTCCCTGAGACGCTCCTTTTCAACTCATCCTGTCATCTGTATAAAGCCTGTTCCATGCAGAGTAAGAGTTCGTCTGATATATGCTCTGTAAATTAGTAACAATAAAGTTTTTTAATACTGTTTGGCTGTTGCATATATTTCTTGCCAATATACATCTTGTATAGAGCACATATATAGAGTAGAGAGAGTGTATATGGATTGTATAAGTGTGATCCCTTGCATTGGTCATTTTGGTCATACAGATCATCATTTGAAGACATAATTTGAAACTGTAAAGGGTTTACTTTTGTTTGCATACACTCACAATAACAAAAAAAAGTTACAAAACAATTTTGAGTGAGTGCACTTTCTACTGCCTCTATCTCCTTGAACAACTTTCTGAAACTCGGCCAATACTTGCGTCAAAGGCATGAGAAACATGTCTAAAGAAATGTTTACATACTTTTCTGATAATGTAATCCGTATGAAGCTGATCCCCTCTGAGATCATTATCATAGGCGAAGCGCAGGCTATATGTGGTAATCATCCATGTGACCATGTAAACATCACCATCGACTTTTTATCGTTTTTGGAGTAATTTGCACTGAGGAATAAGCCTTGAATTTACCTCAGCCTCTGAAGCTCAGAGGAAGAACACGATGCGATGTGCTGCTTGATTCAGGATATCATTTTTGATGAGTTACTTACATTAGTTAAAGTGCTATTTTTACATAAATTTGTACACATTATACTAGTTGGTTTTTCCCAAACTATATCCTACAAAAAAGACTGAATCAACGCAGCGCTTTAAATGATCCGGAATAGTGAAAGTAAAGGCATTAATATGATCTGGCTTCAGTTCATAATTCCAAAGTAGGCCTATAGCATAATAATATTATATATTAAGACTAAAATATTACGGTGAAAATTTAAGCAATATTTTATTACAAATAATATTAGTTATTTTTATGTGGGGTTGGGTTTTTGCCATGAAACACAAATTATTAAAAAAATAATAATAACAAATAAAAAAATAAATATGCTGTTGCTTGGCTCACCTGAATTGAGCTTGCGGTTACTGCATACTATGTAGTACAGAAGACTGGGGAGGTTTGACTAAAGGGGCGTTTCAGGGCCGCCCACACATGCAAAACAAATATTAAAGCATAAAGCATTGTTACCCATGAACCAAAAACACGAAAAACTTTTATTTGTACTTTTTCCATTTCTTAAAAAAAAGTTTCTCATTTCTCTTTAAGTAGAAACTCATATGACCAGAAGGTACACGGACCAAGAGCAGTAAGTTATTTTGTCTTTTGTTTGATTCACATTAATGACAAAGAGCAGCAGGTAGGTATATTAGGCTGCTGTCACTTTAAGACCAAATGCACAGATCCATTATACTGATACACATCTGGTTTACACCCAACTGTTTACTTTCCCTTGAGAAATAACTGGTTGTGTTTTCATGAATACTCCACACGATGGGCATTTTGACTCAATTGTATGTGTATTTGACCATTCAAGCGCAATAAGATGTGAAAGAGAACTGAATTTGCGATCGCATGCTGAGAGGTGAGGCTTTCTTTGCACAAGCGTACGTAGTGTGTCAGTCACCGTGTGCACCGCATTGACTTCTTTTCCACTGCTTATTGTGCATATTGCTTATTGTGCTTTTTAACATCGAGCACGTCTCAAATTTGCATTCGCTTCTGAGAGAGGCAGGTTTCTGTCAGCACTTTAGCAGTGAGCCAGCACGAACACCGCACCGAGTTACTTTTCAGGATATATTGTGCTTATAACTCTTTTTAACTTCAAGCACCGCCCTTTAAATTTTCATCCATGCATTTCATCACTCTGAAGTGTCAATAGTGGTATATATTTATATACCGCGATATACACGACAATATAGCAAAATCTCAAACAATATATATACTGTGGATATATATCGTCATAGTCTAATACCTGCAATTTTTTTCCAAAGCTATTCTAGACTTCTGTTTTTAAATTGCTTTCAGATGTGTACAGTCTTCTCTACACAGCTTACTAGACATTGCATGAATGTTTGAATACTTCTGAGAGATAAGTGGACTAGGTAACGTTCACATTTTCAGTCACTTTCATAGTTTTAGTTGTCGCTATTTCTGGCCATTTATTGGTTTAACAGATTAAAGGAATATTCCAGGTTAAGGAATATATGTGACCTTGCGTCACAAAACCAGTCACAAGTCGCACGGATATATTTGTGGCAATAGCCAACAATACATTGTATCAAAATTATCGATTTTTCTTTTATGCCAAAAATCATTAGTGTATTGAGTAAAGATCATGTTCCATGAAGATGTTTTGCAAATTTCCTACCGTAAATATATAAAACATCTATTTTTGTGAGTGGATGCAAAAGTGTAAACATAAATCGACAAATTTAAAGGCGATTTTCTCAATGTTTCCTTTTTTTTTTTTTTTTTTTTTTTTTACTCTTAGATTCCAGATTTTCAAATAGTTGTATCTCGGCCAAATTTTGTCCTAAACCATGAATAAATAGAAAGCTTATTTAATGACTTTCAGATGATGTATAAATCTCAATTTAAAATTTTTTTACCCATGTTTTCCCTGGTTTTGTAGTCTAGGGTTACATATAAGTAAAGATCATTGACAGCATGTTGACCACAATATATACATGTATATATATAGGCCTATATATTGACTCCTCTCTTGTTAACTTTCATTTTTGGGAGAACTATCCCTTTAAAATTGGTGTGCCCTCTTTTGAAACAATACAGGTAACACTCCCATTTCCTTTTTACAAGCATCTACATGCAAACGAAAGCCAGTATGCACAAAACATAGTCTTAGTGTTTCCCAACCTGTCTGATCGACTTTATGAAAACCACTGACTCAGACTACAGTGGAGTTTCTATTTTCTACCTTTTCAAATGAATGAGGCTGCATCACAATGACCCACAAAGTTACACCTCTCTGTCCTGTCATACGCCCACGTTTCCTTTTAAGTTGAATAGGAATGATCTGAAAGCAAGTAATTCCTCAAGGCTCCTCATTTCCTCTGGCCAGACTGAGAAAACACTATAGGAGACCCACGCTAGCTGAAGTCTGTTCTCTTACGAGAGGTTCTCTCGTATTGCGTAAACTAGCTTACGCTACGGGTAAAGTCATCTTTGCTCGAGATATTAAAGCCAAAAATTATCCTTAATTTTGTATTCATTGTCAACGCAGTGCAGCAGCCAGCAGACCTAGAGCAGGCCATATTGCGTGCTCAGTGGCTGCCCTGCGGCAACTGCTGCAGCCTACCACTGAGCCTCGCGAGTGACGTCACATCCAATGAGGGAGCTTCGCATAGCCCGCCAAAATGGGGGTGGCTTAGCGTATAAAAGCCAGGCTCGTAGGCTTAGTCACTGATTTTATCATCTTCAGCGAAGCTTTCCGCATCGCTGGACTCTGAGAGAAGCCTTCCGCCATTGAATCCAGCGACTAGCAAGCAGAGGAAAGTGCCTGAAGAAGCCGGCCGTCTTCGCCACCTTCAGCCATCCGTGCCTGCTACGCCATCCGGCGTGTATCCTTTTGTACTCTGCAAACTGTGTGTGTTCGCCGCTGCGACACTCACTCTCTCTCACTAAAAGAGTGCGAGCGTGTGTTGCAAAATGCCTCGCCTTTCTTGCGGGTCGTGTAGAGCCCCGCTCAGTGCAGATGGCGAGATGGCGCTCAAAGTCTGCCCTCCCGTCCAAAGCCTGCAGGACCACCTCAGCCCTTGTTGGCCGCGCTTTCGCCGCCGCCGGACAAGCTGCTTCAACCCTGCACTCGATGGCCATGCTGCAAATCCTTCAGGCTGATTTCCTCCGTGAGTGGGACGAGAAAAGCAAGGACCCGGCCGCCATTACGGATTTGAGGAGCGCGGCGGATTTCTCGCCGTTCGAGGGCAGACCGGCCTTTGGCCTGTGGTCAGACCAAGAGAAACGCTTCCACATAAACTGTCTGGAAATGATAGCGGTCGAGAACGCGCTCAAACGCTTCCTCCCGTTCACCTCTGCCATCTGACGGAACGCCTTCTTATATGGTCTCAGGGCCGCCTGCGCTCGCTGAGAGGCATGTGCCAGGCCACTTGAACGACGGTCCAGACAAACTGTCCAGGAACCACATTCCCCCAGGGGAATGGTCCATGCACCCCCAAACAGTCCAGTTACTGTGGCGCCTCTTCGGTAAAGTGAAAGTCGACCTGTTTGCATCAAAAGACAACGCTCATTGCCCGCTGTTCTTTTCAAAGAACGAGGATGCGCTGGCCCAAATCTGGCCCAGCCTCCTACTTTATGCTTTCCCTCCGGTCTCTCTGTTACCACAGGTAATCAAGAGAATCAGGGAAATGCGCCACTCGGTGCTCCTTATAGCCCCGCGCTGGGAGAATCAAACTTGGTTCCCGGAGCTGATGCGGCTGTCCCACACAGCCCCTTGGCCGATTCCGGTGAGGAGAGACCTCCTCTCTCAAGCCCGCGGCTTAATCTGGCATCCCCATCCAGAGCGCTGGTCTCTGCACGCATGGTTGATCAGCGGATACCCGTTGTACTGCCAGGGGGTTAGATGGACACGATTACGCAATCCAGAGCTCCCTTTACGAGGCGGGTTTACGCGTCTAAATGGTCGGTGTTCTCCAAATGGTGCGCTGATAGAGATCTAGACCCACGAATGTGTGGGGGATAAGGGCAGGTCCCTCATGGTAAGCAGATAAAACCCAAGAATTATGAAGTGAGGGGAAGACAACCCAGAGAGGGTCAAAAGTGTAATGGGACTTTGTAGAGTACAGGAGGGGGTAAACAAAAGTGCTTATTGAGATTGAGAGAGGGGGGTGTTAGGTAGGACTAAATCAGACTTTGGTTACAACAAGGGGCAAAGTAGCAGAACACCTCTCAACTTTTGATTTCATGGTCTGAAAGGCGATAATGCTTTGTGGAAGGAAAGATACCGGAAAAATAAATATAATAATAAATAATAATTTATGTATTTTCATTGTAGAAATTATATTTGTAAAAGTGCATTTCTTTGAACTTGATTCCATTTGAATTCTACTTTTTAATTCTGGATACTGTTCAAGAAAATAATTAAAATTTAAAAGGCATTCTCAGTTCACACACACATATTGACCTGCACATTAAACACAACATAAACATGATTTACGCCTTTAATTTTATGCAGATATCAGTAGATTATATTGTTATATTCTATTTGATTGTATTTTATAAAATAATTACATTTCAGTGAAACAAATTAAAGAGTTTCTAAGGCAGTCATTGAAAAAGAGAAGAAAACCCCCAGAGAGTACTGGATTAACACAAGAACAAAATAACCAAGCAGGAGAGAATGGACCACGTCATTAGGCTTTGCATATATCTTAGGTTGTTCGCATACACACAGCGTCATGACAATGACCTCTTTCTTCTGTCACATCAAAGCCTATTCATTGTGAAATCCAATAGTTCTGCTCATTGTGCCCAAAGCTTACGCAAGGGAAACACGATGGTTCACTTTCCTGTTCTTCTTACACACCGATCTTAGTCATTTACTTTCTAAACTTACTCACGCTCATTCATATGCTTTTTGCTATTCTTTCTGTCTGAGGTCCCCTCTCTCCCACTGCGAGAAAAATAAATGACTCATGTAGGGTCTCTTTACTGCCACCAGGTGACAGTACACGCACAGCAACCACTTCCTGTTTGATCTTAAACTGAAGAACAGATACAAACATCATGGAGACAAACTTTATTACACAGTGAATTGTCATTTATCAAATGTTTGTACCCAGAGTAACGAAAAGTACACTTATTAGGGCTGTTGGGGATAAAGGGATTTTTCTATCAAAAATAAAAATATAGGCTAGTAGCCTACTCACCCTCGTGCTGTTCAAACTCTTCGCAAACACACATGATTGTATTTAAAATAATTTGTATAGAATTTCCAGAATTTTGGCTTCTTTTGTGAGAAAACTAAATTTAAGTCGTTATTCATTGATAAACTTGACAAGCTCTCCATGGTGAGTTTATAAGAGAAGTCTGATCTGGGCCCGTAATTATCAAGCTTCTCAAACTGCCATTAGTCTGAAGTGCTGAGAATTCGTGAAATTTACTTCTACTTTCAAACTTATGAATAAAAGCAATTTATCAAATTTCTTAAATAACTGGGAGACCAAGAGTGATTCTTAGCTTTAAGACAGCTCGAGAGGTCTCTCAAGTGGTTAGGAGTTGCCAGTAGGGGCTTGTGATGGCACTGAGGGGACGTGCAAATCTTTCAGGAGAGGAAAAATGTTTTTGGTGACGAGCAGTTAATCAAACGGTGTCATTTGGACAGAGCATTCATCATCTTAGTCAGCGCTGGTTAATGTTGGGATGAACTTTCCTTTTATAACATGTGTCCGCTGTTTGACTAATTCAGCATGCAGTATAGCGCTTCTTCCTCTCACCAGTTCGGTTTTTTTTGGAATCCATGGTGGCTGATTATATCATAAAATCTAAGCTATGGTCAGTTAACAGCACACAGGTTTAAATTTTTAATTTAAGTCATGGTGGAAAACGTGTTTATCTTTCATTTCCAATGTGTATCTACATATATTCCCTTGAAAATTATTTATTGTTGAATGTAAACTCTTAGGAATTTTACCATTCAATATAAATTTATCTGAGAATATCTCATAGATACACTGTCGACTTGGGGTTCCAAGTATGCGTCAAAACTTCCGCCATCTTGGAACAGGGGTCTTGTCATAGGAAGTAGTTAGTTAACGCTGAATTCATGGATGATGCTGGACTTTTGTGCTGGTATGGATATTCACACGAACAAAACTAAAAACCAGACAGCAAGGGATTACATTACACAAGAATGTGAAATTTTGTACATTTTTTAAAATTTCTCTGGACTCATGTCGGACCGTTGGAACGAACCAAAACAACTAAAAAATCGCGTTCATGACGATTTATGGTGATTTTATTTCCGTTTGACATTGACGCTGATGCTTAAAGAGGAGGGGCTCCCCTGTTCCATGATGGCGGCATTTGTTCCAATTAACTGCCGTAGCCAAGGCAACATAGTGTATATATCTATGAGAATATCTTAATTAAGGAATTCTATTCAATGATTGGTCCATGCCTATGTCGTCATCCAAAATCCCGTTTTTGGCACAGCAAAGTGTCGTGAATCATTGCTAAGTCTGACAATTAAGATTTAGTCCTACACTTCACTTAAATTATGACTGAGATGCTTGATAACTAACTTTTAAACGCAGCTTTTACTTTTCTTGTGAGTAATTCCATGAGGCTTGATAAATACGGGCCCTGGTTCGTGAAGTCGGGTCTCTATCATGAATAAATAGTTTGATCCAGTTCATAAAACTACGGTGGCAACAGAATTTTAAAATCAAAAATTCAAAAATTAATGAATCAGACTGATTAAGACTTGAATACGCGAGCAGCGGCTTTTTTCACTAGCCGTTTTTTTTTTTGCGCATGTGTAAGGATGGCGTCAATTTCAAATCAATTGGTAATACTGTGGTAAATATACACAGTAATCGATCACAAAACCATGGTTGATTTTCCTAAGTGGTGGTGAACAGCCTTATTAAAGCAAGAGCTTACAAAAGCTACAGTAAAACACTATAGTAACAATGGCCTAATGTACTAGAGGCAAAGCTTTTTCCTTTGTTTACATTGTAGCAACAACATAAAACTTATAATAGGAACTGTTAAAGCAGCACTATGCAGTTTTTTTTTGCTTAACTGAACAGCTTCGGAGTTATTCGAATGGTTATACGACTCATTTCGGGTTGAATGGTGGTCGTCTCGCCCCCCTCTGGTGCCTGTGATTGGAAAAACCGCACTTGCAACTTTGGGCCGGCGGACCACCGCGATGTAACAAATTGCTTTACGGCACTGCACACATTACACGGATACACGCCCCCATCCAGGATCCGGCTAGCTATAAGAACAACTATTGTCATGGCTAAACTGGCATATAAGAAGCAGAAAGCTAGGAAAGCATTGTCGGAGGAACCGAGAAAGAGGAAACGGCAGACTGACCAAGACACGAAAGACACGAGTAAACACCGGACCTGCGTTTTCAGAATGGTGAAAAAAATGAAGAAAGCGCGGTAGGAAGAGTCTAGAAAAAGGAAAGGAGAATCTGACAGCGCGAGGAACCGGACAAGAGTCCCCCTCGCTCAGGCTTTCACTGTCAAAGTTGATTCCTGCGATTATCATGAGAACAGTTGTCATTATCTCACATAATTATCAGGACATAAGTAAGCCTACACGTTGTAAATAGTGTAAATGAGGGCAATTTGCAAACTATTATGATAAATTGCAATAATCATGTCTAACAACATCATAACGGACATTGTCACAACGGACATTGAAATAATGCGTCATACATGATGTAACTTTATTGATGTCATCTGGCATTTAGGCTCAGGTTAGCCTAACGCGGTAGACTACTTTATTATTATAAATTGCAGAAGCCGTGAGTGCAGATCATAGAATGTCACGCTCTGCGTGAGTTGTATTTACCACAGTACAGCGACTATAGAGGTCGCTGTTTGACAAAAATCCGGGAAATCCTGCATAGTACCGCTTTAATAGAAAACACAAGAAATAATAAGACATAGGCCTACTTACAAATTGTAATCCACCAACTACAGATTGTCCTGACAAAGTGGGAACTGTTCCATTTCAGGAGAAGCTTTTGTGTGTAGCCTGCATTGTACTCTCTTAGGTTCTGAAAGCTGTTCTCCGTAAAATGTGCAGCACACAGATAAACGTTGGGGTTATAATGTTCAGGAACAGTGTTTAAAATAAATTTTAACCACTCTAAGTTCGTCAGCCTTAAAGGGATTTCACCCAAAAATGAAAATTCTGTCAGTATTTACTCACCCTCATGTTGTTCCAACCCCGTAAGACCTTCGTTCATCTTCGAAACACGAATTAAGATATTTTTTGATTAAATCTGAGGGCTGGATCATACTAGTCACACCCCTCTCCATACTAGTCCATAGGCTTCTTCAGGGATTGAAACTTGCCAGCCTCGAAAAGTTATTAAAGACATCGTTAAAATAGTCCAAGTGACTACAGTGGCTCAATCTTAAGTGACGAGAACACTTTTTGTGCGCAAAAACAAACAAAAATAACGACTTTATTTCAACTATTCATTTCCTTCTCTGTGGTCCACTAGTCAGTTAATCTAGTGTGATTGCGTAAGCTTCTGTGTTGTACGTCACACGCATCACACACATGACCAGCGTCGGCCAATAGTGAGTCTATGTGTGACGTAGCTCTATGCTATCACACTAGATTAACTGACTAGAGGCCCACAGAGAAGGAATTTTGTTTGTTTTTGCGCACAAAAAGTATTCTCGTCACTTGATAAACTTAAGATTGAGCCACAGTAGTCACTTGGACTATTTTAACGATGTCTTTAATAACTTTTCAAAGCCGGCAAGTTTCAATCCCAGAAGAAGCCTATGGACTAGTATGGAGGAGTGATACAGCTCTCAGATTTAATCAAAAATATCTTAATTCGTGTTCCGAAGATGAACGAATTTCTTACGGGGTTGGAACAACATGAGGGTGAGTAAATACTGACAGAACTTTCATATTTGGGTGAACTATCCCTTTAAGGTCCTTGCAAACTGAGTCTGAAATTCTTGTCCAGAATTTTTGCGCGTTAAAAAATAAATACGACCTCACGTTGTGTCAATCATGTTTAACCATCGCTTATGAAACTTTCGTCCGTCGTAAAAAAAATTCGGATCGGGTTAGATTTTCTGCGTTTTTCGCATCCGTAGCAAGCATTTTGAGAGGTGTTTTGACAATTCAGAGCCACCGAATGACAAATTCGAAAAAATGCATACGAAAATTTCGGACTCTCTGTGCATGGATCTTTAGGAAGGTCAAACAAACGTGTTTTGGAAACAGGTGGAAAAAAACAGCATCTGCTTGGCATAGCAACAGCACTGTCTTCTGTAATGCAGCTAAACCAGGCCTCGTCCCCTTTTTTGTGTATTCCGTGGGCGGGGATTATTCAAATGAGTAGCACTGTGACTTCACAAAGCCTGGAAAAACGTGCTGTAGTCCAAACGAGTCATTTGTTGTAGTTCTTGGAAAGTGAATTCTGTTCCAAGAAAATGTCTTCCTTTGGAGTGGACTTTGAGCTTTGTAACCTTGCTGATCTTTTTTTCTGCTCAAAAGTTGAAATAGCATAATAGAGGCAGATGATTTCTTTAGCCATTTAAAGTACATTATTATAGTGATAGCAGAAACTAAGTTTTTTAAAACTCTGAAACAATGAATTGCTTCACAATGAACCACTAAACTCTCAACACCTGCTGGTCAAAGCCAGTAAATGCAATGCAAACACAAACCACTCGTGCATAGACCTTTACGAAGCAAACCAATTACAAATCTGTTTTTTATGAAAGTGGACACTGCTAAATGTAATCTAACCCCCCTGATGAAGGCTCGTTAACGCCTATAACGAGTGTACGCCTATCTGTAAACTGATTTAAATTGCCTAAGCGACGACTAAATAAACGCTTTTTTTTATATATAGGCTACAGTATTCACTTAAATTGGCTGAGTGCCAGAGAGCCTTGGCTTGATACGTTTTTATGAGTTGAATTATCCCTACACCCAAAAAGAGCACCGGGATACGGATTTTGCACCCCGTGCAGCGCTTTTTTGCACTCCTTGTTTTATGTAATCTAAAAATCCTTAAATACAATTTTTATATAAAGTGTCTGTTTAATTTGTTTTATTTTATTAATTTTATTAATTTCTTTGTTTTGTGTTTTAGGCACTATATCAGACTTTATCAATTAGATTAACTTAAAAAAATGACAATTAACTCACAAACTATCATGCATAATTATTTAAATTCATTAAAAATGAACCTACATTACAAAAAACTGACCCGAGATCTGTTAAAACCACATATCCAACACTGATTCATGTGTTCACCAGATCAACACCCTTTAGCTATGAGCCATCAGAATTCAAAAAGTATGAAGTGATGAGGCTGCATTTGCTGAAATCATGTGACTTGGCCAGTTTGATGCTGCGAGCTACTGTGGTTAGAAACAAAAGTTTTCAAATCTTCTTGAAGAAGTGCTTCGAGAATGCCAAGCATTGTTGCGCTTCCTCAATGAATGATGAGTGAATAATACATTTTAGTCTGTTCATCACACAATGATATTAAATGGCTTCAGAAGACATGGACCATCTCACAAGTCGTATTGACCACTTTTATGGTGCTTTTGGGTTTTGAACAAAACTTGAAAGCTCTTGTCTGCTTTCACTCAATAGAATAATAGAAAAATCTCAGACAGGTTTAGAAAAACATGAGGATGAGAAAATTATTAAATATTAATTATTACATTTAATTTTGGGTGAATTATTCATGAACATTGTGCATGAACTATTATGATCATTAACCAATACCGCACATTAGCCCCAGCATCACTGTCATGAAAGTATGACAACACTTCCAGAATGATGGACTTCAAAAACATTTTTTTCCAGGTGTTTAATGACTGATTTACCTGTTTCGCCTAAGCCTCGGGAGACGTGAGAAAATCCAGCAATTAGACAGCTGTCACCTACACATTTAGATCGGTTTAACCTCTGCAAAAGGTTAGAACATCCCTGTCATCCCCAGCTCTTTGACACAAAAGATTAAATTCTGTCTTTAATTACTCACCCTAATGTAACCGTAAGACTTCCATTCATCTTCGGAGCACAAATGAATATAACTTCTAATAGAATCTGTCACTCCATTGACAGCTACGCAACTAACACTTTGATGCTTCATAAAATTCATAAAGTAAAAAGATCGTAAAACTAATTTCCTAAATTCAATCTGTTCATCATATAAAGTGATCGAGACTCTTCAGAAAATTTTGACTAAACTACACAATTCACATCAATTAGTTTTACAATCTCTTTATGAACCTTTTGAAGCGTTAAAGTGGTAGTTGCGTAGCTGTCAATGGAGAGTACAAAACTGGCTCAGATTTTATAAAAAAATATCTTCATTTGTATTCCAAAGATGAACAAAAGCCTTACGGGTTTGGAATGACATGAGGGTGATTCATTAATGACTGAAATTTCCTTTTTGGGTGAACGATCCCTTTAATATAATGAAAAGGTTTTGCTTTTATTTTTAAAACTGACTAAATAATATGAATATCTGTATGTGACTAAGAAATATTGATCTGGTATTTTATAGAAGATTGATCTTGAGCCGCACCCAAATACTTACATTAGTCTCTGATGATCTTAACATGATAAAAATATACCCATGAATTGACTTTACAAAAACTTATTACCAAATACAGTTTGTCATGCCTGGATGTGAGTTGTATGACGCAGGTTCTTGTTTATTTGCACCTGTGTTTACATGAGCACATGTGTGTGTGTGTGTGTGTGTGTGTGTGTGTGTGTGTGTGTGTGTGTGTGTGTGTGTGTGTGTGTGTGTGTGTGTGTGTGTGTGTGTGTGTGTGTGTGTGTGTGTGTGTGTGTGTGTGTGTGTGTGTGTGTGTGTGTGTGTGTGTGTGTTGACCTTTAAGAAGTCTTCATGATTCGTCAAGCTTGTTTTAGTGTTTTGTGCATATCTTTGGTTGTTTGCGATGATCAATAAACAAAATCAATCAAATGCAGGACTTGCCAGCAGCAGCCAACCATTTGCTTCAACTAAAAATGTTGTCTTCATGCCACCTGCTAAACATACTGCTTTTTCTTCTCAGAGCCTCCTCAAAATGTTTATATAGTCTAAATCAATGTAGTCACCCTGTTTACATGCTGTAAACAACTGAATAAGTTAGTTGAAGTTACTCTCCTGATAGTTCAGTTTTACAGCCATATACCAAACCAAAAATTACCAACATTTCATATAACTTTTACTCTGTCTTTGAGACATATTGCAAATGAGCAAACATAAAAAAATCATCTTCCAGATGTAAATGCAGACATCAAATAGACATCTCTGTGATGTACGTCATGTGCTATAGGGTTAATAATTGAATATAATTGAGTAATATAGTAAATAATATTAGTCTATTGTCTTAAAATGTAAAAAAAAAAAAGTTTAACTAATTTGGTTCTGATAACCTCAAATTGTTGTCATTTTCCTACAAAAATGTAATTTATGAGGATGTGTCCGTTATTGACATGCATTTTATGTGGCAGCATAAGCTATGACTATGTAAGGATGCTTGGCTGACCTGTGTATCCGTGTTATGGAAACATTCCCCCTCATACAAACAGAGTGAGGAAGTATCATGGAAGCTGGTGCTGTCCCTGATGGGTCTCAAACAAAACCTCTCTGTTTCAGGCTTTCCTTATAGATATCGGTTGTATCAGAGATGTAGTCAGTGGGAAATTCCCCCAAATTACTTAATTATGGTATTGGTGGCACTTTCCCTGAGATCTCTCTCTCTCTCTCTCTCTCTCTCTCTCTCTCTCTCTCTCTCTCTCTCTCTCTCTCCAAAAATGGTCACTATTTGTTAGGGCAAATACAGGTAGAGTGGGGCACTTTTTGACAATTCGTCATTGCTGTTGTTTTTAAAATATGATCCAAATGGCTGCATCAATGCCATCCCATTTTGGTTTAGGGTGAACGTAATGATCATTTTTCATCATGGAAGAATACACACACATAATAGATGATTAGATTCAAATTTAGAATGCCATTTTTATAGCTCAATGTTTGGGACATGTTTAAATAGAGTTTAAAATCACGATGTAGTAAGTAATGACAGATCTTTGGATTGTTACGTATGCATTACAATCAAGTGAAACGGATATCGGAAAAGAAAAAAAGTAGGACGGGACATGGTTCTATCCAAGTGGTTGATTAGATGGAGCTAGATCTAAATGAAACCTTGCAGACTAAATGATTGGACAAGCATACTGGATTACTCCAGCATACTGTCGTTTCACCTGAAGATCAAGTTATGATATTTTGGTTAAGAATTTACGAGATCAAAAATGTATTCATTTAATTTCATGCTGAATTTAAAAACCTGATTTGTGAAATTGTGCTTAGGTAATATAATTTTCTATAGGAATACACAAACTTTTTTTTCATATAAAGAATACTTAAATATAAAAAATTAGGAGTAACGCAATTAGACTGCAAATAATGGTTGAAAATGTAACCTGTAGCTGTCCCTCAGTAGGCTAGGTTGACACCACTTGATGGCTTACTGATACATTTATATTCCTCATAAATAATAATAAAATATCTTTGTTTGATCTGTAGTTTTGCGATAACGTTGTGCTGCAAAGTGTATGTGTTGACCTAAAATGAATGTGACATTGTTGTTCTCCCAGTGACTTAATTTCCAAATTGATGTATGAATGGGGATTTCCTTCTCTTTGTTTTAGTTTAGAGATCAAAATTTCCAGTTTCAGGTGACTGATCACAAAATTGGAGATGCAAGCCAAATATTAGCAATTAAATCAGATCTGAGTATGTGTGCGTGTCGGGGTGTGTGTGCATGTATAATTATTTGGACGAAAAACCCAGTAACTACGTGAACATTTTACATTTTAATTAACATTGATTGTCTGTACAGTCATCTAAGGTTCTGACCTGATCTGCCAGAACTGTTCAGTTATTCCATGAGAACAGACTGCTAATTTACTGCTATATGAGTTTAATAAGTCATTTGATATAATTCAAGTAGAGAAAAGGTTCAAAATTGATCCGAAATAAAATGTGGAATCATGATTAGTAATATATAATTATAATTATGAAAGTTTATTGTTAGATCGAAAGGAATTTATGTTTCATCAATATCAGAATGCACCCATAATCAAAATTATTACATGTGAGAACAGTACACTATTTTTAACTGTTTTTTAAAATGAATTGCACTCATTTGAAGAGGGTTTTGTGAAGACATTTTTTAGAGACTTTTTAGATGATAGATTATTTAGAAGATTATTTATAGATTATTTAGAAAGAATCGTCGTCCCTGTAACAGGATTTCTTAAAATGATAGAATAACAAAAAATATATATTTTTATAATGGACCTATATAGGTGACAATAAATTGACTAGTAACTAGATGCAATAAATCAATTTTCCCAAGAAAGAGTATGAGGAAAAGGTGTGCCATTGTTAATCATATCACTAATTGCATAAGAAGCTAGACAGAAACTTTGTCTTTGTTGCAATGCCTCATTCATGCCTAGAATATACACTAAAACCTATAACTCACTGACGCTTATTATAGCTACTGCATACTTAGTAATCTTAGAGGTATTTTAGGAAGTGTCAATATCAAAATATTAATTCTTGGGAATCAGATAAACATACCGTTTAAGAATTTTCTTTTAATTTTTAATGCATTCTTTTGAAAATGGTCCATAGCAGTGATGAGAGGTATTTGTGACTAATCAAACACTCATTGGGTAACTGCTGCTCAAGACTCGTGTGTTAATAGTAAACTTCAAATTACATCATTTCCTTTCACACCTTGGATTAAATGCCGTTTTTCTGCATGCCATGAGGCAGAAGAATAAGAGCAATTCTACACATAAATACCTTTTTGACATTTTAGTGTTATAGTTTTCATTGATTTCCAGTATACCCCTGCCAGAGAAGCATTACATTAACATTATCAGTAGAGTAATTGCACAGGTGGCTCCAATGAAGTGTACGACGAAGGTGATTAATAACAAAACACTCTTTATTTAAATCTACGTGGAATACTCAGGAGATCATATGAGATCATACAAACACAACCACGTTAATATAAGACGAAACCGGACACTGAACAGAAAGAACTCAAGGATTAAATGCATAGGGAACGTAATCACGGAGAACAGAAACAGGTGTGTGGAAACTAATTAACAACCTGGGAAACTAACTAGGAACTCCAATGGAACAGGAAGGAAAACCAAAACATAACACAATATACATGTTACAGTAGGTGTTGTAAAATAACAAACACTAATAGTGAGCTAGCTTTTCTTTGGCTCCACATCTTTGAGTAAATCTTGAGAGCCTCAATAGAATCATTAATCATGTTATAAGTCTTATGGAGACGCTGGCAGAATGGGGGGGAAAAAGCAAGGTCTCGATGCTCGAAGTTGAACTGATTTTAACTTGAGCGCCGCGTTTTTATTACGCTGTGTCATGAGCGAGACGCTGCAAAAGACGCAAGACGCGAGCGCAATGTTATACACATCCGTCTAGCGAGTGTTTACATAGAAAAACCATGGAAAAGTAGAGCATTGGAATGGAAAAACGCATTTTGTGTGAACCGCCCCTTACTAATATGATTGGCATGTAGTCTGATGTAGGCTATATGCAAGAAGAGTTGGAAAGTAGCAAAGTGTGTGATGTGGCAGTGTTATTGTGAGTAAAAAGGATATTGAGACATGCTGGTTTCTCTGCAGATGTTGTGCAAAGACTGTCTGGTCTAGAATGAGACACTGACCAGTTGATATAGCTCAAGCTGGAATTTTTGAATGGAGGGGTCCATTAGTAGTAGGGTCATGATGCTGATGCATGTGATGTCATAGTTACAATGACATGGTTTTATGACCAGAATGTCTCTACATGAAAGGGCCCCAGGGATCACAACATGCATGAAAAAAATTATTTATTTAAGAATTAAGGAAGACATCTTACCAAAGAACCATTAACTCATTCATGTTTTTGGTTGGGTTTTTCCTCTCTGACTATAATATCCTCATTCCTGTAGTTTCTGACTCAGAACATCAATCTGAAAGATGCTTCAAATAGCACTGACTGCAATGATAAACTCTATGATTTATTGTGCCAGGTCTGACATTTAATACATCATTCACTGATAATTTTGCATTCAAACTTGCCACTTCGTGTTAAGTTATGAGACTTGCGAGAATCGTTTACAATAATGATCTCAAACGGCTTCTTCATGTGACAGTTTATGTATACACATACGCAAGGCCAAGATTTTCAGATTCACAGAGAGAATTACATTTTTTGATGAAAAACAGAGGAGAGCATCAGGAATAAGAGTGTGGCTATGTATTATGCCACTGCATGGTTTAATGTGTTTTATTTATTTATTGTTAAGTATGTGTTCTTTGTAGAAAATTCCACTGTACACTTGTATGGCTGAAATATCAGTAAAGCAAAGTAAACAAAACTTTTTATTATTAGGTCAAGTGCATTTTTGGCAAAGTCCCTGGTTTAATCTGTTTATATTTATTATCTTCCGTTAAGGAGACCACACAGAGAACAAAGTCTGGAATTTTGTTGGGAGATAATACATTCTGAGGCAGTTCAGGGCAGGCTGAAACTTTTATATCATTTTAAAAAAGGTTGTATTTTTCTGTAATTTCAAAGGGGAAAATATCGAATTACATGCCTGTATGTTTCTAAGATTGATGAAGAGATGTCTGTTACTTATGAATGCCAACTTCCTGTTGTGTTTAACTCCCATTTCTTTTAAAAAAAAATATTAAAAACCGGAAACTGTTGGATTTCGACATGCGGTGTGAAGTGTGAGCAGCATTTCCAAAGTATAAAGATGCCTCTCGCTCAAAATAAACATACAGTAATTCATTGTTTGTCATTAATTATTCATCTTTCAAGATAAGAGGGATTCATCTGTAAGGTGCAGATGGGTTCTGAGTGGCTCAGATTGCCTAAACTGGGAATTTTTGCTTCTTCCTTCAAGGAAAGTGAAATCATTTTGAATATGTGAGATATCCATGTGCAGACACAGGCAGACTCTCCTATAAACACAGGCATACGGGAAGGTTCCTTCTTCACTGTCCTCTTCTTTTTTTAAACAAAGATATTACAAATTCAAAACAACCAAAGACACGCACTGTCATCTGACCCAATGAATGAGGCGAGTGGTACATACTGAAGATGTTATATATTTGTCTCTCCTTTTATGGTCTGAGAATGTTTACAGCATTAAATGGAGGGCCACAGACAGTGTGACACACTGTAGTTTCAGTATTGATGAGTTAACACTGTCATCTTGCTCCGGGACCAAACTAAAAGCATTTTTATAAGCATTACCTCATTTGTGTCAGCAAGTATTAACAGGTTTATAGTTTTCTCCAAATATGTTCATCTATATTCAAATTCCTTTACAGTGTGTGTGTGCTACAGTGTTGAGATTTTAATATTAGAGGGTAGTTCACCTAAAAATGAAATTTCTGACATAATATAATCACTCTCATGTCTGTTTTTGTTTGTTTGTTTGTTTTTTGGTCCATGCAATGAATGAATTATTTTTGACCCCATTGACTTTCAATGTAGACTACAGACAACAACAAAAATATTTAAAAAAATATAAAAAAACTTTCTTGTCTTCTACAAAAAGATGTAAAGTTAAAGTAAATGATGACATAATTTTAATTTTATGGTGAACTATTCCTTTAATATGTAATGTGGCTCATGGCAGTTTTTTACACTGAGAGCTCATACACTGTAAAAATGATTTTGTAACAAACAAAAAAAAGATAAAACAAAGATCACTGGAGTTTGCTAAAACAGATTATTGTAGCGTGGTATACAAGGAAATACTATTTCAGCTGACTGTTACATTTACTAGGAATTTCTGATTGAAAATGATTTCTACACCAATTTTCTTTTTTCAGTTAAAGAAGATCATTGTAATTCCTGTTAAAATGAATGTTGAAAAGTGCTTCTTCCTCTGATTCTATTTCTCTCTGCCAAGTTCACACACTGGGAAGTGACCAGGGACCGGATCCAACTGCCCCTCATTTTCATCACTTGTCAAATGGCACGTATCTCCTCTCGAGCCTCACAGCCACACAGGCTTTTCTCGGTTGCACGTCCCCTGGCCAGTGAAAAAAACCTCTACATACACTATCAATCGCTGAGGACACAGTCTGTGCTGAATCACAGATGCGCTCGGAAACATGCGCTCGGCTCCACAATCTTCCCTTCTGGTCCGCGGTGCCAATTTTATGCCAATTTATCACAGAGAATGGGAGATTGTCCTTTAGTCTGCCCACAGAAGTGAGCTAGATGGAGCTCATACAGTAAAGCTTTGGAAAATCAGAGATGACCAGAATGCTCAAATGCAAAGTCCTAATCACTTGAACAATTATGGGGCCTTATCGGACACTTTTCGTCAAAAGCTTTACTCATTGCGATGCTTCTCTTCACTTCACTTTGATGTGGTTCAGTTTTATGAGAAATTTTTGAAAAACCTACTTTTGCGAACTAGTCCTAGGTTTTTGGCCCGATCGGAACCAAACCAGCGCAGCTAGATTCTCTGGAGTCTGATTGTCAATAATTATCAAAAAAAGTAGAAATTCCTTTCATACCTGTCATGGCGCTGTTCTGAATAAGGTCTATGCTAATTGGGCAGAGTCTGTCAGCAGTCGTGACATCACATTGCTAGAATCTACAACCGGCTTGTTTTGAGACACTGCTTATGATTTATGGGGATTAAAAAGAGGACTGGGTGGATTTTTACCATTATAGGGTGGTTGTGTACACACAGTGCCAAAACATTTATGTTCGAACACCATGTAAAAGTAAATTTAGTAAAATAGGTCCCCTTTAAATAAGAAAAACGAACCACAATTAGTGGGGAAATGAGGGAGTCTCAAACTCTTATCGCTGTTCACTATACAAATTAGTATGTTGATCATGTTGATAAATATGTTTTACATGTTAAAAAATAGGTATTCTGAGAAAAAGAATACCACCTCCAGTTCATAGTGAAGTCAGAGCTCCTCATCTTCCCGGCCAGAGGTGCGTTTCCCAAAAGTTCAGTTGAATCGTGTTGTAGTGACAGAACTTGGGAAATGGACCCAAGCTACAATACATGTCTTTTGAACAATAATTTTTATTGACCACATCACACAGAATGTTCATGCAGATTTGTGTTCTAACATCGTGAAAGTCAGACTCTTCCTATCTGAGCATGCTGAACAACTCTTGGACTCTTACTACTGTTTAACCAGCCTTCCTCCATTCATTCCCAAACATCTGCAAATTATCCAGAATGCAGTGGTGCTTTGCAATTCTGTTAATCCCTGACAATGTCATTGATGTACATTCTCAAAGTTCTGAATTGCTCTGCCTGAGTGAGATGTAATTTATGATACAGACTTGCAAATCATTTCAAATCACTTTGAATTTTTACTATGGTGTAATCCAATGAAGATATTTGTATTTTTCAATGTTGGTTTCCAACAAATTTGTGTATGCAAGTCATAAAGCATTCTCTGTAGACTAACAATAATAACATCTGTCATCATAAAGACTAATTTATTGCCTTGGAATTTGCTGTGTGCATATTTTTATTTTATACATTTTCACACTACCACTCAGGGTTGTTGGAATTGCAAGTTACGTCTATTTTATTTATGGAAATTGCTCAGATAGCTAAGAAACCTTGGTCTAATAATTTATACAAAAAAAAAGATTATCCTGTTGCAAAACGTTAATACAAATCTTTTGAAAGAAATTCATTTTTAAGAATTCACAGAACACAAGGTAAAAATATTAATTTGTTGTGATTTATTAATTCATAGTCAAATTTCAAGTATAAAACAAGAAAACATCAATACTTTTTTAGATCAAACAAGTGTTTAAAAAGTTAAAAAACAGTGTGAGACATTTTGTTTAGTTAGTATTCTGAGATCTTGAGATGTTTCATTATGGAGATTGAGAGAAACAAAGGAAAAAAAAGGGAAGACAGTAAACAAACAACACAAGTTAAACCATTTAAACATTGTAAACAATTAGAAATGGGATTCAAGTAAAATCAAGACACGGTATAACAGAATTAGCTGATCAGCATTATAGCGGTGCTGAAATCTGAGGTCTAATGTAAACATTTTTTACAATACATACAATGTACATAATATTTAATAAATAGATACAAATAAAACATCAGATTTGTACAAAACTATTCATCAAAAATACAAAAAATAGGAGTAAAAAGATATTGTTCTCAGTACAATAAATACAATAAATATCCTATAAATAAATAAATAATTAATTAATACATTTTCTTACAGAATGCATCTGTCAGAGCTCAGACGTCCGTTCTTTTAGTAAAACTGTCGGGTTGACGTTTTGATCTGAGTGGGAAGTACTTGCATTAATAGTGGTTGGTACCGAATCTTTTACATTAGGCACATAAAAGGACGCCATAGGGCAGGGCCCTTTGACATTATTGCAAACCAAATTCTGCAGAGAGGCAGTGTTGATAATCTCAAAGCCCACTTTGCCACCAAATGTGCTTGGTTTCCAATACTCAGGGGAACAAATGGGATTTCCCAGAAGTCCTTTGAGGGAGTAGGGGGCACCCATCTCCACCATGGTCTCCCCAAAGATGGCATTGAGCCTGGGTTTCTCAACCAGCAGACCAGTATAAAGCTCCACAGCGTCTACGTCTCCGTACATCTCTTCAAGTTCAGCAGCCATTTCCTTTTCTCCTAAAACATAAAACAAGTTCAGTCAGCTCAAACTGTGGACTGAAATACCACTGATTTTACAATATCTGCAGGGTATCCTTATAAAATACAGCTGAGCTTAGGCAAGTTGATATGCATATTTGTGTGTGTGTGTGTGTGTGTGTGTGTGTGTGTGTGTGTGTGCGGACTAATTACTGTAATAAATATTGTATTTATATTTATAACCCTAACCCTTGCATTAGAAAACATCTATTTTCAGACCTGATAAATATAAATACATTAACTCTCACCTGTCATTTCTTCAAAGGATTTGAATGGCTTCATGTTGAAACGTTTCCTATAGGCATTGATAGATTGGTAGCGCATTTTCCTGCTGTCTTCAATTGACTTTATGGCCACCTTTAATACAGCCGGTGGAACATTACGCCCTCCAGCCACCTGGAGTAACAGAGAAGATTTAAGATTCACCAAATCCTCACCACCAGCGGTAGACTACTACAAAATATGGTAAACCAAACGTATTTATCTTGTCTTACCCTTCCAGCTATCTGATTGGTGAAGGACTCAACCAAGCTGTTGACGCCATGGTCTGTCACTATAGATGTGTTAAAGAGAAACTGCTTGTAATTGTAGACTTCGTCCTGGATGTGAAATTGATCAGGCATAAGGGGGTGCCAGTGGTAAAGGGTGTTGAACTCAGAGGAGATCCGGTTCTGGTACTGGAAACGCTCGTTGAAGAGAAGTTCAGGATCAAACTTGAGCTTAAAATTGTATCCACTAAGGTGTTGGACATAATCTTCAATCACAATTTTAATCGTCTCACCTATTAAGTCAGAATACAGAACAAACGTTAAAACCATAGAACAATCTTGTAAATGTATTTTGAGGTACATCCATTAACACATCCTGCAAAATGTCCAGTTTAAATATTGATCTGAATCTAAATGTCCTTCTCGACAGGACACTTACCAATAAGGATGAGCCGTGCGGTCTGAAACAGCCTCTCGTCATCCCAGTCAGGATGCTCCTGCTTTAGTATATCACACACTCGGTTGTGTTCACGCAGCCAGATGGTGGCATACATCATGAGTCCAGGAACCAGTCCAAAGGCCTCGTGACCCACAGCAAAACGTCGGGACTCAGGTACATGAGGAGGGTAGTGCATGTCTACTTGAACCTCACTGACTGTTGGAGGATAAACCTCACCATCCAGAATCTGGTTAAAGCAATGAACATGAATATAGTCACATTTTCAGACGACCAGGCTTGCGATATGAAAGAGGTAAGTAACAAGACAGGAGAAATGTCAAAATTGCCTAATGGGGAGGGAGGATGTGGTGACTGAGTTCGGTGAACTGGAGGAGGTTTTTTTTAAGTTAATTCTGGGGTGGAAACATTCCTTACCTTATATCTCAGTTTTCCGTCCTTGAAAAGTCTCAGCTTGTGTTGGCGTTCAAGCTCCTGTCCATATATGTGACCCAAGTCAACCTAAAGACACCAAGCAAAGTCAGTCAGATACCGAAGTGAATGTGAGAGGACCATTAATAAGTGCTACTTGAAAAGGTTATACAGTATGTATAAGACACCCACCCCATGATTCAGGGCTCTTGTGAAAGCTGGACCTTTCTTCATGTCAGTTTTAAAGAACTGGTGAGTAAAATGTTGGGCAAAGAAAGCGAACATAAGACTGGTGCGTTGAGGGTCTGGGATGAACTTCCTCCTGAGAAGCAGTTTCTCAGCCAGCAGCTTCACATCTGGCAGCTCTTTCTTGCCTGCAAAAGACAGAACAACAAATGAGTAAAAGACCTCCACTGTATATCTATATCTTCATTTTTGAGTGTTTTCTCGTCCACACACCCAAGACATTAAGGCGGACAGGTTGAGTCCGCAAGCTTCCTGTCTAACTGTGAAGCTAGAAATGTGAAAAAACAGGTCTGAGGAGAAAGAGACTCACCTGCGACTCCCATTGGTGTTGGGCAATCATTCGCGACAGGAGGCAGCGTACGGGTGTAGTAGGAGAGATTGGAATAGGCTTCCCAGCTTTTGTAACCATAGTCAGCGTTGAATGTAGGGGGGCTGTCAATCAAATGCGCACGTGCTGGACCAGGAGAAAATAAACTTTTTAAAGTTAAAGTTTTAATTATAACTAAAAATTAAAATTTAAATCATTATAATTATAATTAAAAGATAATGTATACAAATATATAAATTATAATTTAAAGTAGGCCTATTTCAATTATATCAAATTATAATTGGAGATTTTATTAAAAAGATTATTTCAGGCATGAAAAGAGTCAACTTACATGTTAGCACGTATCGCATTATGGCATTTCTCAAAAACGACACTTTGTTGACAATATTCCACAAGCTTTTGAAGTGTGTGAGAATGTAATGCACCGTGTTGGGAGAAGGCTTCAGAGAAACTTTAACCCATGTGAGAAACTCGGCTGTAAAAACGAAATCAAAGTTAAAAAGTTAGTTGGGTATTGACAGAGAACAGGAAGCTTATTAGTTTACAGAAGTCTATGCAGTTTTCACTTACGTGTTGTGCAGTTTTGACCGTAAAATCCAGTGCGTGTACAGTCACATTCATACGAGTCAGAGCTAGTTTCAGTACAGACACCGCGATTCTGACATGGCTGAGAGCAACAGGGGTAGGCTGCATCAACAAAAAAAAGTTTTATTTTAGACGGCTTGACTTATAGCACATAGGATTAAGTAAATCATTAAAAAAGTCATTTATGAATAGGAATAGAAATTAATGAAGAAAATGGCTTACCTCCTTGGCAAACCATGAACCCCAGGTGCAAAAGAATAAAGAAGATCAAACTACTCATTCCAGTGGCGTGTATTGGTATAGGTCTTGTGTCTTTCCTCGCCAGTTCAGATCAGAGAATGAATTATCTTTCGAGTAAGGGAGTTGTAGTTATATGAGGAGTCAAATGTGACGCAACGAGCTTGACTCATCGTCTACATCATGTTGGTAACGTTAGCATATTGGATGCCATAAACTAATAACCCAAAGGCTCTCGGAGATACGATAATAACCCTTATAGTTTATTTATGTTTTCCTAATTTTTCATTTTTGTCACTTAGCAGTAGAAAGCAAAACAAAACTGTTTTAATAGATTGTAGCCAGCCTAATAATAATAGGCTAATCATATATTTTAAGTTGTTGAAAAGTACATTAAAAATGATAATAAATACATTTCCTTTCAATCTATTTTTGTGGGGCGATGCTGTAACCTCCGGACATTAAAGCATGCTTTTATTAATTATTGAAAACACGAAAGTAGTCGTGAAAACATTTTACTATTAAATTAGTATAAAATAATCATCGTTAATGCATTAACTATATTTGTTGAAAATGTTTAATAAACATTTCTCAAAATTTATGAAACCAACATGAATGCAAAGAACTGCCATCTTGTGGAAGAAATGAAACATGGCTCGACCGCTCAGCAGGTCCGCTAGCTAGAGAAACCTGTTTTTATCTGCTACCTCGGGATATTATAACTCTTTCTTTACTGATTGTTTTGCACAAAATTTAACAGTGAGTGCCGCCCCCCCTTGCCTTTGTAACTTTTTCAGTCTTTAAAACGATGTTCGGTAAATTTTTTATTTCATTTTGTTTTTACTGTAGCCTATAGGCTATTATCATGTAACGGGTATTTTGACAGCAGAATGAAAAGCAAATGCGCACAGAGCGGGACAAGAAGAGACTGACGAAGATGAGATTTTACCATCATAGGAAGCCTGCAGTTCCTCCTCCTCTCCTCTTTAAAATGATAGCTGACTCAAGCGCACTCTCTGCATAGAAGGAAAACCACGACTGATTTTCCCCCCTCTGGATTTCTGGTTTGGCGTGCACTCCAGCCCAGGGGTAAGATGAAATGTTGATTACTCGGTCAGTTAGGCTAGTTGATTACTGTAGGTAAACTATGTTGTTCCTGTAACATCGTGTCAGTTGAAAATAGCGGTGCGTAGTTCGAGGGAAACGTCAGCTCTTATCTGCGGAAAGTTTTTAAGTACGACTGCATGTTTTAGAAGTTTCCATTCGGTTCAGAATATGTTGTTTTATGTCAAAAGCACATCTCTGTTCATCTCGGACACTGAAGGACTGCTGCGAGAGAATGGCTCTGTTGACAGAGAACCAATCTGTCTCAGATCTTCAGTTTTGAGAAGTGAGAAAAACACGGTGCAATCAAATTAAAGTGTAAATTACTTAGCGAGAATAATGCAGAACACAATGTACCTGGTCTGAGTGTAGCGTGTTTGAAATTTTTTAGGGAATGAAGTAGCAGATTTAGAAGCAGCATCACTTCATAAACCTTAGCCTTCTACTAGCCAATATGCTTAATCGATCACAGTGCAATATCATATAATGTTTATTAATGTTAACGAGAGTTTTGAGGCACTGTTAGCTATATTGATTTGATTTGCCGTCATGTCAGCAGTGAAGTGAACGTGCTCTACCCAGCGTGATAATGACACGCGCTGATGAGCATTAAAAGCGTTCTGTGGCACTCAGGGTCCCAAGGGCCAGTTTGGGTAACGACTGATTTGTGTTGCCTTTTTTTTGCGCCAGGATGGGCTAGTTTAGCTAACCAGAGCATCCGACATTCTCCGTTATGCAATTTTAGCTTATGTTGGATTGTGCACTAATATTCACTCCATCATACATATATAATATAAATATAATGCTAGCACATATGCTGATGATGTTTTTGCTGTAATTAATGTCGAAGTCATTGCAACTTACTGTGTGCTCAGTCAGTATAAGAAAGCAGTTTAGACTATGAAAGTCGTACTTGCACAATTTTACCCTCACCACAGACACTATCGCGCGCGGTTGACTGGTTGCACACTTCCCGTTTCTAGTATGATTTCCACGTCTTTTCATTATGTCTGTAAAGCCTTGCCTATATTCCTTCCTTTTTCTTACACACACACACACACACACACACACACACACACACACACACACACACACACACACACACACACACACACACACACACACACACACACACACTTTTTTTTAGTATTTTATTTATTATACACATATGTTCATTTTACATTTTAGTTGTTATTCATTTTACATACTTTAAACTGTACCACAATGCCTTGTACTTTTTTGCATTTTACTTGTCTGTAATTATTTTTTTTAAGTAAGGAAGGTTACATTTAAATGCATTTTTGTTAACTTATTTAGAACTTGTAATATCATCTACCATCCTAACCATGTGTCTAGTCAGGATACTGTTAAGTTATATTATGATAATGTATGTTATGTTCTATCCATGTTTTTAGACAGTGAGTTTAAAGAACTTTAACTTTCTCTTTCCATCACATGTAATCTTTTCATACATTTGAGTTTAGTACCCAATTCAGATCATGAGGAATCAAATTTTTATACATTTTTGATGTAAAATAATTTTCTCTCATCCAAAAAAGGAAACGTATTGTGAAACTGTAAAAAACATCCAGAACTCAAGGTAAAACAATAAAATTATTTAAAAAAACAAGATTAGAGTGTCAGTAATTTCACTATAAAGTATACCCTGTCATTGTAGAATTGAGTTTTGTTTTTATTTTTATTCATAGATATTCTTATTTTTTCAGTGCATTAGATGTCCAGTAGCATTGCTAGAAGATTTCTCTGGGAGCGAAGTTCTTTGAAGAGGTCTTAAGATAACCAGCCTGTTTTGTCTAATTTGGCTGTGCAGCCACCATGTCACTCACAGATCATCACATCTTTGTAAGTAGAACAAAAATCTTAGATTTATGCCTAAGAATAGCTGTAAAAGCCTAAATCAGTGGAGTCTGAGTTTTCAAAGTGGTGAGCCAAACATAAGGTAGTTTGTCAGCACAGATATTTTCGGGGATATGCACTATTTTGGTTTCCAAGAACTTCTTGTATTTCTGTTAAGTTTACACCAGGGATGCTGATGTCATGAAATGTCTCTGGTTGTCTAAGGATCATACATAGGATTTTTGGACTGGCTCTTTGTGCATATATAGATTGTTTCATGAGTAATGAGCAAAATTGGACATATTCTGTGGCATCAAATCAACAGAAACAGAGAAATCAAATGCTTTCAGCCATACATGTACATTAGCCTCCACATAAATTCTGGTGAATATATTAAGATAGATTAAGTTTAAGATAGATATTTGCATGCTGCTGGCTAACTGCCTCAAAATGTGTATTTGTTGGTGTAAAAAAAGATAATAAAGATATATGTTCATCACACCAACCTCGCATTAATCAGCACTTCCCTTTTTTCTTGTATTAAGACAATATTTCTAAAGTTTTTATTTATTTATTTACGCATAATGATGATTATACTGATTGTAAAGATTGAGTGTTTATTTCTTAGGTTGAACAGCAAATTTCACACAAATTCCAAGTGAAAGTTTTGCGGGCTAAAAATGTCACCAAAGGAGCTCTCGGAGACCTGTGTGAGTATACTTTATATTTCATACTTTTAAAATGAAAAGTTTAGGTACTTACAGAACAGTGATTGTACATTACACAGCATCATGCATTGCAATGAGACCTGATTTGAGCACTACAGAGAATGCTCCTAACACTAAACATGCTTGTAGTGGATACCCCTGACCCATATGTGGAGCTGTTCATCCCCACCGCCCCCGAGAGCAGGAAGAAAACACGACATATAGATAATGACATCAATCCAGAGTGGAATGAGACCTTTGAATTCATCCTCGACCCCAACCAAGACAACGTGCTAAAGGTAAGTAAAGAGAAACTGAAAATTAACTTCCGCTTCTAATCTAAACTTTGTCACCTCTTCTCGAACACCACAGTCTTAATAATTGTGAAATTTGTTATTCATTATATGCAGCGAAGGAGCTGAAATTAATATAAAATTGTAAATAAAGTAATGAAATCTTCCACCATAAATGATCATTAAAGGTGTAAAAGTGTGTAATTTCTGGCCAACTAGTTGCACCAGGTTTAAGTGCAAAATGACTGTTTCCAAACAGGTACGCCTTTGTCTATTAGTTTGCTGTTGGGCTGTCTCTGCGTATTAAACTGGAATAGGAGAAGTGTTTTTTTGAAACGCTGAATAAATGACACACTTCCTGATTGCAGTGCACTCACAGTTCAGGTTACTTTAGGAAGGTCTTGCTATTTCCAACTACATGTAGTATTTTGAACCTTCCTTCGAATGTTTTATGCTGATCAGGCTTTTGGAACTTGTTGTTCTTACTTGGTAGTGTATGTACAGTCAATGATATGGTTTCTGTCTCTTGTTTCCAGCTGACATTAATGGATGCTAACTATGTTGTTGATGAAAAGTTGGGTACGGCCTCATATGACATCTCTAAACTCAAAGTTGGACAAACAGTGCTGGTATCATTTCTTATAGGAAAAGTAAGTTATATCTATTTGAGGAGCACTTTCCCTTTAAGAGCACATGACACATGAGTTGCTTATATTTTCAAAGATTTCAAAAGGAAAACTGAATGAATGTACCTTTATGTTGTACATTTTAATGCTTCGATTCCTGAATTCACTTGTTGCATAAAATCATACTATTCATTTCTATACATTTATTTTTTTAATGTTTACATTTTTTATTATTTCATTAATTAATGATGTACTTATTTTTCATTTTTATAATGTCAACCATATTTCAGTTATTAACCATAACATGAAACTAATAATTAGCTTATTATATCAGCAAGAATTTCGAAATCAGTGCATCCACTTTTTTTTCTTTCTTTTACTTGTGCCTAACTAGAAATTCAACATTAAAATCGACAGTTTGTAAATAATTCAATGGTGTGTCACTCCAAAAAAAAAATAAAAAAAATTTGTCTTTGTAATCTTAAAACAAAATTGACTTCCTATGAAACAAATTTCCTTTTCTGCTGATGTCACATTTATTTTTTGTTCTTTCCTCATTGCCGTCTTCCTCCCTTGATCTGACCTGTGGTATTAATGTTTTATCACAGATGACCAATGTGTACTTAGAGCTTTCCTTGGAGGAGTGGTACGTATCACAATGAACAAAACTGGCTTCTGTTGTGTATGTAAGAACATTTATAGTTTAACCGCCATAAATATGACTTTCTTTTTAACTTTTCTCAGCTACACGATGGACCTGCGATTCAATCTGGATCTGTGCTCTAAAGAAAAGCTTTACAGACAACAACGGCGTGATAGAGTCATGCTGGGCATCAAGAAATTGCTGCACATGGAGAAACCTTCCTCCCTTCCTTCCTCTCCTCATGAGGTACCACCTATTAATGAAATGTTTTTGTAACCCCTCCGGTCCTACTCGCCCCACTCTGACCGGGATTCAGGGAAGTGAGGCTTACTCGCACAGCTGATCTCGGATACACTTTCTCCACTGGTCGTGCAGCTGAAGAAATAGTACAGTATGTGTTTGATGCAGATTTGTTTCATTCAGATGGAGACAACTAATAAAGTACAGAAAGCCAAGACATACATTACACATTAAGAAAAGAAAACAGACTGATTAGAGCTGCTGACGCAGGACTCACTCAAACAGCTCAGATTTTCACATAATTTTAGCAAAGTCATTATCTACCAGATTAGATATTTGCCCACATTAAGCAGACGTGACTAAGACTCTTACTGAAAATTAGCACTTTGAAGACTGACAGTGTTTTTGTGACATTCTCTGTATGTCACAGGCCCCCTTCATTATCAAGTTTCTGTTTTCTTTGGTGCATTTATCTGACTCTGCTAGTTCAATTTCAGACTTGGCTCTGCATGTGAAAATGGACATAGTCCAAATATAAAGAGGATGTGTTAGCTAATACCTGTGAGAACTCAAAGGACTGGTGTATTACTTGGTGGATTTCATAAGCCCCCAAAAAAGAAAAAAAAGAACCATAGGCAGGAAATTACAAAAGTTGAAGTGCTTTTCTGCACATAAACCAATCTGGTTTCAATACAGTTACAATGCTGTTAGAAATGCTAGCCTTATGGCTAAGGATCTGCAGCGCAAACTCAAAGATTCTGCGTTCACATCTTGGTAGCACAATTATGATTTTCTGCAAGCTTCAACTTCTCTCACTTGACTTTTAGCCAGGAAAAAACAATCAAAATATCTTTGTTGTCAACCTGTCCACGTTTCGGTTTGGTGTCATTTATCAAAGCCAGTGTTACCTGGTGCGCTTTCCTTGTTCTGAAAAAGTTGTGATGTAACAGAAGTAGCAACTGGTCTTCGCTTCTGTATTGTCGTGTACATCTGAGTGAAATGGATTAACAAAAATCAAAATGTAGGGTGGTTATTAATTATGTCCATCAGTTGTTCATTGGATGGAAGCAGATCTGAATGCGAGTTTGGAATTGATTACATCCGAGAAAGTTAGTAAAGACATCGTTAAAATAGTCCATATGACTACAGTGGTTCAACCTTTTTGTGCAAAAAAAAACCACACAATAACGACTTTATTCATCAATTTCTTCACTTCCGTGTCAGTCTCTGATGCTGTTCACTTTGTAAACAGAGTAGCGTTTCTACGTCAGAACGCCAGCTCAGTATTGGCCGGATCCTGCGTCAGCATCACACGCATGCGCAAATAGGTTGAACCACTGTTACTGGACTATTTTAGAATTGTCTTTACTACCTTACTGGGCCTTGAAAGTGGTAAGAACGCTAAATGGGGGGTCGGGGGGGCAGGAAGCTCTCGGATTTCATTAAAAATATCTTAATTTGTGTTCCGAAGATGAACGAAGGATTTACAGGTTTGGAACGATACGAGAGTGAGTAATGAATGACAAAAAATTTATTTTTGGGTGAACTAACCATTTAAGCTGACAAAATGATTGGAAAAGTCCGGCGTACATCACCAGAGAGAAGTCTGGTCACTTTCACCGACATGCATGAAACATGCATGGATGAATCGTTCACAATCGGATTAATAGCGTGTATTCAGAAATGATTCAATTTAATTTTGACGTTAAATGTTTTGCAAGAGCATGCAGAAGTGAATTAAACTTCAAACTTTTAAATCAACTTTAAACTAGTTCTCATGTTGCATTTTCAATAACTCCACAATGACATAAACGCTGCATAAATTAATGAAATCCACATTCAAGACAATCCCATAATTCTTTACACTCTTTGCAGTAATTGTACAGTAAATCTTTTTGGCTGAAAAAACTATGAAAAGATAAATGTGATGGCTAGCCTATTGCTAGTATTTCACTAGCATACTGCTGTGCTGCTAACATTTGTTTTCTTGCATTCAGGTTCCAGTGATTGCTGTGCTGGGCTCAGGGGGAGGTTTCAGGGCAATGGTCGGGTTCTCTGGGGTTATGAAGGCTTTGTATGAGTCTGGAGTTCTGGACTGCGTCACATATGTTGCTGGACTCTCCGGATCCACCTGGTATGAAGACATGTTCATCTTTTAATTCCTTCTCAAATAAATCCCAGTGCAAACCTACATTTGCTTTTCTATCTCTCACAGGTACATGTCCACTTTGTACTCCCACCCAGAGTTCCCCACTAAGGGCCCAGAACAGATCAACCAGGAGCTGATGAACCGTGTGAACAGTAACCCTCTCAGACTACTCCTTCCCAAACACATCACTAAATACGTACATGCCTTGTGGAGCAAGAAGTCCTCTGGGCAGCCTGTTACCTTCACAGATATCTTCGGGATGCTGATAGGCGAGACGCTCATTCCCGCTGTGAGTATTTGATCTTTTGGAGAGATTTTCCTTTGCTTTTGCCTTTACTTATTTAGACAAATACAATGCACAACTGGCAATACAAAGGCTTCTTTTTCTGCTCTCTCAACAGAGGATGGACACCAAGTTGAGTGAATTGCAGGAAAAGATAAATGAAGCTCAGGCTCCTCTGCCCTTGTTCAGCTGCTTGCATGTAAAACCAGATGTCAGTGAGCTCAAGTTTGCGGGTAAAAGGGCAATTTAAATTCTTCTTTTTTATTTTTTTTATAAATGAGTCTTTCTTAATGCAAAATGTTTCATTATAAACCATATTATCAGTATAACAAATTTCTACAGTTTCTATGATTACAAATGTCAAGGATAGGGTTTTTTTTCACACCATTGTGCCGACTAATTGTGTAAGGTAATACTATACCTTGGAAATACATAAAAGATCATTATCAGCTACATTGTTGTCAGTGTATTCACTGAATGAATGAAGGGGGATCCCATTTATAGTAGTCTGACCTTTTCAATTGCCTGGGGAGAACCTGATTACGTCAGAAGATTAGTTCAAGAATGTGTATAACTATGAAGAATATCTTTTTTTTTTAGTATACTTGTATTGCTTTTCTAAAGCCCTGAAGTGCCACACGTTTTAGTTGTTTAAAGATCTGTCTGTAATTGAATGTATGCCACTCTTAATTCTGTTCACTCACCGATGTGTTTACTAACCATAAAGTCCTCTAAATTCAGTCAAGTTTTTGTTATAAACATGCATCAGTATGCTTTGTAATGTTTAACTGCGGCTGAATGAAAGCAACTATTTAGAGACACTCAAGGGAATCACCCTCACGTCACGTGTCATTGAGTTTCCAAAATAGTCCTATGCAACAGAAAGACATCCGAACCACTCCTACCTCTACAATAGACTAAAACTGTGGTGACTGTCAATACTTCAGACTTTGATTAATCTTTTTTTGTCTAAAAAAGCGTCAGTCGATTTTCCGCAGGCCTTGTTACACAAAATAGCTTTTGTGTTGTGAGCATTTTGTTCGGTTGATTCATGCATTTGCCTTCGTCAAGTGAAATCTGAAACATTGCTTTCGTACATTCCCAGAAACTATTTGAAATATGCTCTTTGTCATTCATTGTGTTTATTTTTAAACTAGTCTTGGTCTGTTGTCCAAAATTATAATTCGACATCCTATTCTTACTGTACTTGTTACTGTTTATTTGTTGTCATGGGCATGTTTGCAGACTTCTGTTGATTGTGAATACATTTCTATTGAGGTTATGGTTGTGTTTTGATTGGCATGTTTTAATTGACAGACTGGGTGGAGTTCAGTCCGTATGAGATCGGAATGGCTAAATATGGAACCTTCATGACCCCTGACCTTTTTGGAAGCAAGTTCTTCAGAGGAAATGTGATCAAGAAGTACAAAGAGAACCCTCTTCACTTCCTTATGGGTATGGACTCTTTTTCTGAATTCTCTAGTAAGCAGAGATCCATGATAAGAAAGAGAAAATATGGAAATAGTGACACCACATAGTTGGAATCTTCACTGTCACCTGATTTAAGGTTGTTGGTTCAGTCATTTGCAATAATCTCATCCTTACTGTATTGCAATGCGAGACAAGTTAGTGTTGCAATTCAGTGGCGCATACTCAAAAATATCAATTGTCGCTGTGACCGTGAAGAAACATTCTTCGATGGGTGTATCGCCAGAGTTTCTCTGCAGATTTACTCTTTATTTTTAAAACAGTGACGTGAAGATCAGCAAATTTGTAATCCACTGTTTCAGGCTTCACATCATCTATACAATGGTATGTTTTAAATTTCTCACATTTTACAATTTTGCATCCTTGCAAAATAAAGACAAAGATTAAATAAATTAATAAATGTCTGGATTATATTTCATCCTAATATTAATTATTGAAATTATGATAATGATAATATGAAGGATCTTTTTAGGACCATTAGGATTTTTATTAAAAAAAATTATAATCATTGGTTGTACTGAATTTATAAATTATTTTTATGCTTTTGATTTTGAGGTAAAACATGATCAAATATACAGCATTAAAGCCCTGTTTACACCTGGTTTTAAGATGCGCTTTGGTCGCTTCTGTCCTGCTTTCTTGATGCGCTTTTTGGACACTTCTGTCCTGATTTCTTCGATGAGAGACATTGTGCTTGGTACATTTTTCGTCTTCAAACCAAATTTGGGTCTTCAGCCAATAAAGTTTAAATCCCATCTGGCTACTGCACTTCCCATAATGTTTATGCATTATTATTATTATTATTAGGCAGAGATTAGGTGGTCTTTTGTGCTGTTTGAACACATTCGACTACATGAGCGTTTACACCACGAAAGCAATCCGTTCTAATGCATTTTCGACTACCTCTGGAAGTGGTCAAAAGTGGACAAGCTAAAAACGTTTTAGACCTTGTTTACACCTGTATTTAGCATCGTCCACTTGTAGATGGTGTGTTTGGATATGTTGCACAGGTGTGTGGGGCAGTGCCTTCTCCATCCTGTTCAACAGAATTCTGGGATTGAATGATGCGTCGAAAGGCAGCACCATGGAGGAAGAACTAGGTACGATCACCAGCTGTATTAAAGATCCAAGACCAGTTTCACATTGCACATTCTACTCTTTTTAGCTACATGTGCATAATCATCTTTTTTCATCTGCATGCCACAGAAATTTCCATAGACTTATGTAGAATTTGAATGTCCTTCACAGGTTTTACATATTCTTTGTCCCTTGTGTGTTATATCTATGTATTAATAATATTCATGTTGCGTCAAAATAGTGATAGAGGAAAATTTTTTTGCAGAATGATGGTGCCTTTAGTGTTTGCATGTCTGATGGTAGCATGAGATTCATAAAACTGTGATGGTTATCAGGCAGCTACACCAAAATGTGATTACAGTTGTGCACATGCAAACATCCTGGTACACACACACACTCTGTATTCTTAGATGACCTGAAAGATTGTGATGGTATTAGTCAGACATCAGTTGGAGATGGTTTGCACTGTGGCTTTGACGCTTGTTTTTATTTTTACTCTACAGAACAGATCAAACCGGAACACATTGTGGGAGAGGACAGTCTAGATAATGATGAAGACTCAAATAAAGGTGAGATTTTAGACCATGTACATTACACAGTAAGTAGTTAGAATAGGGGTTTTCCAACATTTTGATGCCACGGATTCCAAATGTCCCTGCGGATAGGGTTGCCAACTTCTAGAAAGGAAAATAAGGGACAGAATAAGGGACACTCGAAATATTTGTAGACTACTGTGCCACACAGTGCATGTCATTTCAGCATCTGCAGTTGTACAAAAGATGTATAAAAGGTTCTCAGACAAACACATCTGGGTCATTTCGTGTCAAAATCAACCAAATTTCAGAAACTTTCCTGGCTCAAATTTTTGGTTTTGTTAAAAAAAAAAATCTGAAGAAAGACAAACATAAATGAAGAAGAAATCAAAAATATTACATGTGGTTGATATATGTTTACTGAGTAATTTACTGTTTTGTAAAATGGGTCAAAATGACAATTTTCACCTGGGATTTGGAGTCAGATTACAGGGGGGTTAAAATGACATTAGAACAACATCATTATTGTGCTTTTACACAGATCTATTAGTTAAATCGGTTGACTTTAGCCATCTTTGTTAAATTATATGCCAGTGACATTTCAAAAATGGGAAAAAGTAATACTTTCGTTTTTTGCCCAAAGTTTGCATGCCTGCAACTCATATTAAAGATATCTTAATATCCTTTTAGATTCTAATACTTAAAAAACTTTTCATTTGGTTTCTTAATTTTTAAGGCCGAATATGGTTAATCTTAACGCCTAATATACTGGGATGTTAATGTGGCTCTATGAGTAAATTGGAATGCATTTTCAATGGTTTCTGAAGAACACATTGAAGCACATTTTCTGAAGAACAAATAATGTTGAAGCTAGAAATGTATCTTGTTTTTTATTTCTATCAACACCATTGAACATTACTGAGTGCCATAAATAGTATTTTTCCAAAGTTTGTGTGCCTGTAACTCTAAACGTATCTTAATATCCTCTTTATTTTAATTCTTAATAAACTTTTCTTTTGTATTCTTAATTTTAAAGGCCCTATATGTTTCTATCCCATAGATATTCAAATTGATGTTCAAATTGTTGAATTTTACCCATTTTCAATATATAGCTAAACCAATGGATATTACTGTATCATCAACCTCTATTCAAAACGATAAGCATAACAGTTTTTTTCAGGAAGATACATAGATGGCATAAAATTTAAAAGCAAAATAACTGAACATCTTTAAAAATTCCAGTAAAAAAAAAGCATTTAAACAATGGCACTTAGAATTTTGAACTAGGCCTAAATGTTGTTGCAACCATGAATAAATGAAAAGTGCATACTTTCCAGATAAAGAGAACTTAGATATGGGCTGCTTTTGGTGCTTGTGATTTTATTGGTTATTTTGTGTTTCAATAACCAGGTCCAACCAAGTAGCCTACGGTACAAGGTACTTTGATGGAAAATGTTATTCTTTATTTAACATTAGGCCTATCTTACAATGATGAATTTTTTTTTGATAACGTCTTCCCTCAGGTAGATTGCATGTTTTCTTGCGTTCTTGAATTTTGGACTCTTGAACAAAAATCTTGTTGTTTGCAGCCAAAACGAATTAAAAAGCGGACAGCGAAAGAATGGATTTGCCGATTAGCGCGAGTCCCGATGGCTGTGAAGTGGGAGCGACAGCCAGTAGAGGATTCTGCTGGGTCTTAAAACCTTCTGCGAACGGCTATGTTCGTAAATCAAACAAAGATTTCCCTCAAAGAAATGGTTAATTCTCAATTTAGAGCGTATGCCTGAAAATATGGGACAAACCGCGTCCCGTATGGCTTTCATAGGGGACGCTTCATTTATGCCTTAAATACGGGACGATTCTGTGTTATACGGAACGGTTGGCAACCCTACCTGCGGGGGACCTCCTTCTCAAAATATAAAGCCAGCTATGTATTTGCATGTATAAAGGCCAAATTTGTACTGAGGAAAATTAAAAAATATAATTATGTTCAAAATATTATCTGGAAAATATAATTAATGTATACCATTGTGGCCTTATTTTTTTTTAGGAAAAACCCTGATTAAAACTGCAACCTTTTGTTTAACAGCAAAGGCATTTAGGTTTTAGAAGAAAACTTAATTTTTACTCAATGAGATAAATTCTTATTAGAATATCAATGCAAATCCCTAAATATAAAGGATTTTGTTTTTTTGTCTTACACGTACAGAGGACGAGTATCAGGCCAGCTGGATGCAGCGCATGGTTAGCTCTCTCTTCAGTGACTCAGTTTTTTTTAATACACGAGAAGGCAGAGCAGGAAAAGTACACAACTTCATGCTGGGCTTAAACCTAAACAATGACGTGCCATTTTCGTCTTTCACTGAGACCGTCAGTCCCACAGAGGATGAGACTGATGCGGTCACAGGTCAGAGTTCATGTTTGTTATGGTCATTTAAGTTTACTGAAAGGACAATTCTGTCATTAATCACTCACCCTCATGTCGTTCCAAACACGTAAGACTTTCGTTCATCTTCAGTACACAAATTAAGATATTTTTAATGAAATTTGAGAGCTTTCTGTCCCACCATTGACAGCCTACGCAACTACCACTTTCAAGACCCAGAAAGGCAAGCAATTCATATGACTCCAGTGGTTTAACTTAAATTTCATAAAGCGATGCGAGTGCTTTGTTTGCACACACAAAAAAAAAAAACCATAATGTACCACGTTATTTATAAAATATAAATCTCCAACTTGTGCTCACGTAACAACGTCTTCTCTTGCGTCAGAACACACATGCATCATCGTGAACTGTAGTTGGAGATTATTGTTTTGTAAATAAAGTGGTACAATTTTTTTGTTTGTGTGCATTTTTTTGTTTTTGTTCGCTTCATAAAATTAAGGTTAAACTATTGGAGTCATATTATGGATTATTTTATGATGTCTTTACTACCGTACTAAAGTTTTTACTAAAGTTGCGTAGACTGTCAATGGTGGGACAGAAAGCTCTCAGATTTCATCAGAAAGATCTTAATTTGTGTTTCGAAGATGAACAGAAGTCTTAGGGGTTTAGAACGACAAGAGGGTGAGTAATTAATGACAGAATTTAAATTTGCTTTATTGTTCTTTTCTGATTTTGGACACTTTCAGACCCATGGGAGTTTGACCGTATCTACGAGCCATTAGATGTAAAGAGCAAGAAGATCCATGTGGTGGACAGTGGCTTGACCTTTAACCTCCCTTATCCTCTGATTCTAAGGCCTCAGAGAGGTGTTGACCTCATCATCTCCTTTGACTTTTCTGCCCGACCGAGTGACTCAAGTCCTCCATTTAAGGTTAGTGCTAGGGCTGTCAGTTTAACACTTTTATTTAGACTGATAAATTATAAAAAACAACAAAAAAATGATTATCCATGCATAATTTTTTTTAGTGTAAAGAACTATGTCACAGTAAATATTGAAAAATGTGATTTATTTTATTGATTAATTAATCAGCATATCATGTAAAATCATGATCATACGTGCACAGACAACATGAATGACATGTAGGTTTTGTAAATGATTGGTCCTTTGTAGGAACTTCAGCTAGCTGAGAAATGGGCACGAATGAACAAACTTCCGTTCCCCAAGATCGACCCAAAGGTGTTTGACCGGGAGGGGCTGAAGGAGTGTTATGTGTTTAAGCCCAAAAAAGGAGAAAGGAACTGCCCAACTGTCATCCATTTCGTCCTGGTCAATATCGAATTCAGGACATTTAAAGCCCCAGGTGTGTGTCGATTTGTTTGTCCAAGCATCTGTTTACATTAAAAAAAAATTATGAAATGTCAGCTTTGCAGATTTACAATCAAGTCTAGGGATCTCCTTTCTAAAAAAAACTGAGATATTTCCAGTTGCGTCTTTATCTGTTTGCACTGTCCTGTGAATCGCACATTTGTTTGTGTAGACAGTTTGTGTTTGATGCTTTTATGAGCTGGCTGATTTACATTCCATTTTCCATTCCAAAGCATGAAGTGGGTGTGTTTCTATATTTATGTATTCAATCTGTTTATATGCTTTGGAAGACAAAGATTATGTTTTTTTAACATTGAAAATCAATGATCAAAAGATTGGGGACTTGGTCATCGAAAGATCAGTCATTTCAGATCAGTCAAACTAGTTAAAAAAAAGAAAAAGAATAAAATAATATCAAGATGTTTTAAACAAAAGTGTGGTTTATATTGAAGGTGTTCCACGTGAAACAGACAAAGAGAGAGAATTTGCAGACTTTGACATCTTCGATGACCCAGAGACGCCCTACTCCACATTCAACTTCCAGTATTCCAATCAAGCTTTCACTCAGCTGCATGATCTTATGGAATTTAACACACTTAACAACATAGAGGTCAGTCCAGCTCAGATTCATGCTTATTTATATTCTTGTGCAGGCTTGTTTGAATCAGGTTCTGAACTTCAATGTTTCTTTTGCTTCATGTTTAGACTTATTTATGCAAGTCACGTTTTAAATAATCTTTCATACTTTATCTAGGTCATCAAAGAAGGCATAAAGGACAGTATCTTGTATAGGAAGGAGATTCCATCTCGCTGCTCTGTGTCTCTTTCTCTCAGTGAAATACAAAACAAAAAACTCCTGAAGAAGGAATCCAAAGGACAAGCATGCCAATAAGGAGGTGGTGTATCATGGCATTCTTGCCAAAGGAAGTTTACAGATGTCACACATCTCATCATGGAAACTTTTTTTTTTCAACTGGAAACTAACTCAACAGACTGTAGACTGTGAAACCAGATGGTCTGGTTTGGTTCATGAAGCCTTTTAAAGGAGGAGTGAGAACTTGTGACGGAAAATGTAATTGTTGTCATTAAGTTGTGCGGATGTAGCAATTCCAGAAAGTGTTGCGTGAAGTGCCAGAGTAAATGTAAACAAATCAACTATTTCTTTCATGGTACGTAGTTTAAAGTGCTTAGAGATTTACTTCTTGAAGACTTAAAAAGGTTTTTCCCCCCAAAATAGACTTTCATCATCATTTACTCACCCTCATGTCATGACGTTCTAAACCTGTATATTTATCATCTTCTGCAGAATATAAAAGACATTTTCAAGACAGTTGGGGTCCAAACAGCATTTAACTTTCATTGTATAGACAAAGAAGAAATTCATACATGTTTGGAAAGACATAACTAAATGATGACAGATCTCTCATTTTTGGTTGAACTATCCCTTTATTGCATAATTGTCTTCTGATTATAATAAGTGAATCAATCCCAAGAATGTGACTGAAAGCACCTTTGGGCATTTGGTGTGTTTGTGTTCGGTTTAATGGCAACTGCTAAAACAACATATGAGTTCTGATTTATCTTTTATGAACTAAGGAGTGCCTCCTTTTAATAACTTTTTGGAGTGCCTCAAACAAAAAGGAATATCCTGAGGTACAAAACAAAACAAAACATGAAACCATGGAAATCCCACCATCCCACAATCTTGCTCGAGTCTGTTGAACAGGTGTTTTTTTTAACCCTGTCTTGTTATTTTAAGTTTCCCTTTAAATGCAGATAGTTTTTATTTCAAGCTGAATCATTTGCTTTTACCATTAACCACTATTGTCTGTTAGTAAATGAGTAAAAGGGGAAGGAGAGGAGGTGTTAGTTAATCCTCAAATGACAAATCAATATCAGGATGATTTTATAAATTCCTATTACACAGTAAAACCATGCAGTCAATCCCAGTAGGTCACGCAGGTAGCACAAAAAACACTGACTTTATAATATTTGCTCCACTATACCTGATTCATCAGTGAATGAGGACTGGCTGTTTTAGATGACTGAATGTAAAGTGTCGCTCTGATGTCGTACTATAAAGCATATTTTAACATTTGTTAACATTATACCCTAATGGATGCTCATGTGTATTAGCTTATTAGATTTATTGACAGGGAAATTGGTAGTTTGTACGTGTAGACTCACACTGACTAAGTATTAGTTCACTATTTATTCATATAACCATCAATAATAATAATAATAATGTTAAAAAGAGTTGTATGTTTTACTACAAATGATTTGTATGCATGGTTTACACTTAATAAAACATCTTATGATGGTGTGTAAATAAAAAAATCTGACTTTATATGTGTGAACTATGAGCTATTGTCCTTAAAATGCATTTCAATGCCATATCATATTAGTCGAAACTGATGTTTTGAGACCTTTGCAAAAGCTAGGGCCATTCTGACCTACATTTATAAGAGGATCTGTTTTCAGCTGAATGGTCTTTTACCCTCTTATATATTAGAAAAACATCTGAATACTTTAGCAGATGCACATATGTTCTCACAACTGATATCATCTTTCATGATCACATAAAAATCATACTGATAGTTTCAAAACATGCACCATAATATGTAATGTTACGTACAAATACACAAAATATGTATCATAAATATAAATGGCTTTTGTAAGTAGGCCTACAACTAAATATGATACTTTGACTTGACTTTAAGTAGAATATAACAAGCAGTGTTATTTTAACTGTAATCCAAAATGTATACACTTTACAGACATAAACGTGTAGATAAAATGAAGGTTGTTTATTTGGACCTGATGATGCTTTGCGGTTTCTCTTAATGAGGAACGTCATAAGGAATGCCTTTATGTATGTGACCGGAGGCGAACTGTAATGCAAAGTATGAATCTCTCATTTTAAACATCCGCTGCCCACGTTTATTGCATCACAAACACATCACGTCTTTCTTTCAGACAATTGCTCTGAATATAATAGGCTTCTAAAAATAGACACAACAATATATTGAATTCCTAATGTCTTTCAACTCGTTTTAAAGATAAAAAGTCGGTACGGGTGTACGGGTGAGTGAATCTTCAAAAGCTTCTTTTTTTTTTTTTTTTACAATTGTGGGCTGTCAAACAGTGTATCTGATAATGGCCAGGGTAAAGCATCGTTTCACACTTGTATTTTCTACAAGTGTGAATCGATGCTTTACCCTGGCCATTGGGCGCGCACTTTTTTTTAAAACTTTTTTTTTTTTCACCTTGTGTCAAATACAGTATCAGTACGAATTGTGATGCCAGAATGTTTCACAAGTGCTTACCTCAATAAATATCCAAGCACTGCCTATGGTTGCACGAATGTTCGCTCTGTTTGGGCTATATTCATCTGAGGAAAACAGTAAAATATGTTCAATGTTGAGTTAAAGGTGCATTGTGTAATATTTATTTAGTAGGATCTGTAACAATATCGATTATCAGGTAAAATAATCTTACAAACCCACAGTTTGTAAAAACAAAGTTGACACATTCATGCTGTCAATAGAGCTTTCACCATAATATTCCATTAAAAATATACAAGTCAGATCATCAGATGTATATTTAACAATTTATTATTCAATCACACGCACACAGTTCGATCGCGTCTCTCTCTCTCTCTCTCTCTCTCTCTCTCTCTCTCTCTCTCTCTCTCTCTCTCTCTCTCTCTCTCTCTCTCTCTCACACACACACACACACACACACTCCAGCATGCAATTGCAATCTTGACATGAATTCTGACTGCATGAAGATAGATGAGAGAGAGCGAGGAGTGTGGTGCTTAAAACATTAGCATACTTTTGAACGGACGACAGTTTTCTGGTATGGTCCGACAATGTTTTCTTTAGCCCGCTGCATTTTGTAGGATTATATTCTGTTTTCACGCTATTTTTTTCATGCCAGAACCATAGAACGTAAAAAAATAGGCCAGAACACTAGCCTGCTATGCCAGCCCATGTAAACGGGCCAAACATACCCATAATTCTTTGCGTTCTGATGACGTTGCCGCCCAGTTGGTCACATGTCTTAGCGATCTCTATAGTCAGCGAAAACTGACACAATGATGAACAAGTAATAATAATATTCGAATATTGTTTTACTGAATAATAAAGTAAACATAATTTCTTAATTTATCTTCATAAAGAGACCTTATTGCTTAACTGGCTGCTCTCTGCTGTCTCAGGCGAGGACATCTTCTGTCAGCAAACGTAACTTTTGATGGTTGCAATTCGTAACCGCACCACTAGATGCGGATAAAAGTCACACACTGCACCTTTAACTGGTGAGTGAGTGGTGAGAGAATTGTTTATTATTTTTTATGCTTCATAAAACTTAATACAACCAACCAAAGTGAATTTACTTTGAACAATATTTTCACAAACGGACCTGCAGTTATCAAAACATGTAACGTAGGCTTACCATTCGAAAGCGTATTCATTCAGTTAATATCATTGAGCTTAGCTAACAGAGAATGTAAATAGGTTAAGCCCCAGGGTTTACGTCTACAGTGTGAAATCTCGAAACCTGTAGTAGGATTAATAATTTACCGAGAAACAGTGTGAAACAATAAGATTGGATTGAATGAATACGCTTACCCGCCGTTTAGAATGGGTTAATAACATTTTGAAGTGTGAAAACATTTAAAGACAGCGAAAGTGTTCTGGTGCCATCTACCGTCACCCGACCACCACTGCATATTGACATAATAACTGTTGCTATTATATCGACAGAATTAATTAATTAATTTAATTTAAATTAATTTAAATCATATTTTAACATTACATTATAATATTATTATTTTAATTTACAGGCAGGAGCATAAATTTAAATTATAGGCTGGAGGCCAGGAGCAGAAAAAATATTTAAACATTTAAACATTACATTTTACATTACATGCTAATATTGTAAAATATTATTAATTTAAAGTCAAATTATTTAAATATTTTAACATTACATTTAATATTATTATATTTAATTTATAGGCAGGATCAGAAATTGAAATTATAAGCCGGAGGCAAGGAGCAGAAAATGATTGAAAGTCGTCTTGCAGACTAGAAATTTGCTGAGGTCCCCTAGTGGTTTTTTCCCTTTCTTTCTTTCTTTCTTTTTTAGGAACTTCACTGGACTATTTAGGAGCCTCCGCTGTACCCGATAGAGGGCGCGCTATGCGGAAGTAATGGAATCCATCACTGATTACAGACAGTAGGCTGCAGGAACCGCCAGGCTCGTTTAGCATAGAGGACTGTTACATTGTGCCCGTGCAAAAGCGTTTAGCTTAACATCAGACAGGGAATAAGGTGCCATCATCATGTCAAAGAATACGGTGTCCGATCGTTTCCGGAAAGTGGATGTGGATGAATACGATGAGAACAAGTTTGTAGACGAGGAAGAGGGTGGAGAAAACCAGCTGGGTCCAGATGAGGCAGAGGTGGATTCTCTCATCAGACAATATCCTTCTTTATTCACCGACATGTGCATGATTTGATAAAGTCTTGCATTTTCAGAACCTCCAGCTCCTAAAATAATCTCCGTGTGCTTATGCTTGAGTGGGTAATTATGACATCAGTAAAGGACGTAATACGGCTAATTAAATATTTTGCTCCATTAAGTGTGCATAAATAAATAATTGAAAGTAATACCACAAAGTGCTTAATTGGCAGTATAAGCAAGGCAATTTAATTATTTTGTTTTCATTCACCACGTTATCATGTCATGACATGCACTGATTGTTCATAATTCATGTTGCCTGATAGCAGCTGGCCTGGAGATTTCTGTACTTCACAGACTCGACACACACAGAACTGGGTTGTGTGCATTATTCTACTCATTTACATTTATTTACTGGACGAACACCCAACAATGAGATGCAACAATGATAGCGTGGTCTATACAGTGTCCGTCTTTTACAACTTACAAAGTGAGGGTCGTCACAAATGTCCTATCGTGCTGCATCATGAACGGACAGAAGCTCAAATCAGATCTCTGAAATGTCCAGACATGTCTTGACATTCCAGAAATTGTTTGAATAAAAGTGTTTCTGCAAAAAGATGCGGATCTTTAAACTACAACATATTATTTTCCAGGCTGTGTGGGGTTTATAAAAACGTTTCTGTAATTTGAAACGTGCATTATTTTAGTACAAGGAAGTTGAATTCATGTCCTTATATGTCCATTTTGGAGTACCCAGAGCTTTATTTCCTGTTTCTAATGTTTTTTTTAAGTCCCTGCGGTTGCCTTGTGATACCTCAAGTGCAGCCTGTCCACAGCATGCATAGATGATGAAATCGTGTTATTATTCAGATGGTGTCTTTCTTAACTCCACTCTGCAGAGGGAACCTCATGGGTGCTCTCCAGGCAGTGTTAAAAAACCCACCAATCAACACAAAGAATCAGAACGTCAAGGTGAGCCATGGCACATTTTTTCCTAAAAGGAAAAAATATTTTCCTTTGATCAGCTGTAGAAAATCATAGCATTTTTTCAATTCAACAGAATTTAAAATTGTATAGAAAATGTTGCATTAACTGTGTTTGTTCTAGACAAACTCTGTTACTTAAATGTCCTATTAACACTGTAAATCTGCTACAATCCAATTGTTAAAAGCGCTATATAAATGAAGGTGACTTAACTGGACGTTTTGCTTATTAACATAAATATGAAACAACACCTGTGAACATGCAGCTAACTTCTCTATTAATGCATCATACTTGTGAAGTGATAGGAACCAGATTTTTTCTGACCTTTTGAAGGATCGTGCTGAAGGTCTGGTGCTGAAGGTGCTCAGCTCCTTCAAGAGTACTGACATAGAGAAGGGAGTTCAGTCTCTGGATAAGAATGGAGTGGACCTGCTCATGAAATACATCTACAAGGGCTTCGAGCGGCCGTCCGAGAACAGCAGCGCTGTCCTGCTGCAGTGGCATGAAAAGGTAGGGTTAATAGTAAACATAGTAATGTTTTAATAGCAAAGTAGTGTTGTGCTCTTAAAAGAGGTCAGTAGCTCAATTCTCTTCAGGCTCTCTCTGCAGGTGGAGTGGGCTCTATCGTGAGGGTCCTAACCGCCAGGAAAACTGTGTGAACTGCAAGACGATTAGCACAGCGCACAGAAAACAACAACAACCTGCCGAAAACACTCAGAACAAAGCGATGACTTTCCACAGGGTACTGAAGAGGATCTCTCATCAAATTTCAATGCGTTTTCACCCTCTTCTTTTATATCACTCTTCACTCACATAGTCAAAAAACGCATTACCGTGCCATCATTTGTATGTTAGACTTACCGTAGCTTCTCTCAGGAATACTTTTCTATGCTCTTCTGTTTTGTATTCAGCAATTCTGAATACAAGGAACTTGTTAGTTTTATAAAATCTTAAGTTAATTATTAATTTACACCATGTCAAGCCATTCACACACATGCAGACTAAAATAACAGTCACAGATTGGTCGGTGTGTTTTACTGGCACTACGTCTGTCCACATTGACTGTCGGATTATGAATAATACTCTCTGGTGCATTAAACCTTCCTGTCACTGATCACTTCTCGTTTGTTCTAAATCGGCAGACGTTATCCCACAGAATTTAATTTTTCATAAGCAAAGCGCATTTGCTGTTATACTCGTATAAGACAAAGTTGCATTGCTGATCTTATGCATCATCTGAAACAGCTGCTTTATTTTCTTAGCAGATGTAGTTATCTCACTAATCCGTGACTTTCACTAATGCAGTTATAAATGTCGTGTCTTAATGTATCTGTTTCAGCGTTCCAAAGCACTTATTGACATGGACCATTGTTATTGTAGGTGTCATGCATATGTCTGTATCCACTGTATGTCTGGAGGTGTTTTTAAGTCAACTGTGTTGAATACTGCCTCAAAGCAGATCATTACTGATCTGTGACAAATCATCTGACCAGGGACCTGCCTCTACAATGCTGACAGTGCAGACACTCAATAAACCAAACCGGTATAATGACTGCCTTACAAAATATTCCTTTTTTTATGTTTGTGCTTTTGTGATTTAATAATAAATTGTTAAATATACATCTGATGATCTGACTTGTATATTTTTAATGGAATATTATGGTGAAAGCTCTATTGACAGCATGAATGTGTCAACTTTGTTTTTACAAACTGTGGGTTTGTAAGATTATTTTCCCTGATAATCGATATTTTCAGTGAAATAGCATTTAACCCAGAATATTCTTTCTAATGTACACTATAATTCAAAAGTTTGGGTAGTAGTAGTTATATTTTTTGTTTGTACATTATTTTATTTGAATATATTTTAAAATTTAATGTAATGTAAAGCTGAATTTTCAGCAGCCATTCCTCCAGTCTTCAGCGTCACATGATCTTCAGAAATCATTCTATGTTGATCTGATGCTCAAGAAACATTTATCATAAACAGTTGTGCTGCTTAATTTTTTTAATCGAAATTATTTTCCAGAATTGTTTGATGAATAGAAAGTCCAAAGAAAGGGCTCCGAGTTGTGAATTTACCCACCATCCCCCCATCCCTGGCTGGGATAGGAATAATCGAGTGAGAATTTTGAACTTCTGAAGCTCTAGAATGAATGTATCAACCAAAAAAAAAAAAAAAAAAAAATAGATTGTACATTTTATTGCTTTTTTAAAAAAGGGAATACAACATAGTATTACAAATAAAAAACCCAAATACTTATATACATATTATGACACCTTGATTACTGACAAAGTTACAAAAAAATAACTCCAAATGTGTATAAACCTGTAATGGTAATGAGACATTGCTATTATGTGCATAATTACTGGTTGACAATACTCGCGTCTTGAGTAAAGGTAGTGCTTACCTGAGGTGGACTTCCTTTTAATTTTTACTGTAGATGTGGCTCAAACTCAAACCTCATCATTGTGTTAACAAACACAAATTTAAACCGATAAAACCTTCCCCATTTCATAGAAAGCAATGGAGGGAATTGAGTTTCTTTCATATATTCAAGCAATTCCCAATAATTTAATAGGTAGACATATATGCAAATGTATTCTATAACACCACCCATAGTCTTGCTGTACATTCTGCTGAAGGATTCTTGCAGCCAGCGGAATGGCTGAACCGTTAACCCGCCTGCGGTCTTAAAACTGGCTTCAAGTCTCTCCACTGAACTCAAGAGAGCAACGTCATCTGTCTGCAGGACTCTGCAAAAGCTCTTCCAGCCTACAAGGCCTTACACGTCAACATGACCTGTGAGAATCTCTTCAAGTGGCGGATCTGCACTCACACAAACACACTCTCATACAAAGATGTACAGTTCTCAGTCATGCTTGTACAAAAACGGCACCATTCTCAGAGGTTGCGCTTTAAAAAGATTTTATCCACATGGACTGGGTTGTAAATTTTCTATCATGCTCTGTTTTTATCTGTCAGTAAATTTTTTCTTTTAAATGCCACTAATATTACAATAACCTCTGTGCCATGAGCTCTTTGAGTCTTTTTTGGCCTTTTCTGACACATACTTTGGTCTCACGAGCTCGTCACTTGCTTTACTGATCAATATCTCAAATTATTCCACTGACATACACTTGCAATCTCTTGTTTCTTTCCCAAAATCCTCTCTCTGTCAAAACTTAATTTTCTACCCTTTTCTTATCCCATTAAAAAATCCTTAATGTGGGAATATTTCTAACGTAGAGACATTTAGGAGACCAGATTCCTTATTTTTTATCTGTCAAAAATTCATGAAATGACTATTCTTAAGCACAACCTCTCATCATTCCCTCTCTTCGTAGGCTGTGGGATGTAGTAAAGTGCTCAGTATGGATAGGCTGAGACAGCGATGTAGACAATGAAGGTGGTCTGGTACTCTATTCCTCCGTCTGCGCTGTAAGACAGGGCCCGTACCTTCATGCGGTACGTGTGAGGTTCGCGCAGAGGCCGGGTGGTGAACAGAACACCTTTGAGGTTTTCGTCCCGGAGGGCGAAGGGCAGAGTTGTGTCCTCGTCGACCACTAAGAAGGAAGTGCGGGGGTGGACAACTCCATCCTGGGTGTAGGCAACCAGCCGGATCAGGTCCTGATTGGCGGCGATGCCGAAGGGCAGGGACAGCAGTTTGTACTCCAGTGCATACGGGCTCAGGGCGCACTCCAGATCATTGGGTGGACAATTCTTCAGGCAGAACCTAAGAGGAGAAGCAGAACTCACTATATTTAGAATGATCAACTAAGTAAAAACCGACAATTGCAAAGAAAAGAGCGGCAGTCTCACCCTGTGGTTGGATCCCTCTGATAGTTGGGAGGGCAAGGTGTGTCGATGCATTGGTAACTCCCTCTCATGTTGAAACACATCCTGTTTGCACCACACTGAATGTTCAGCTCCAGGCATTCATCTATGTCTGTCCATATAAATACCACAAATGAGCAATACAAAACTCTTAAATTTTGTATATTTAGACTTTTCTTTAGATTTTGTTAGGTTGCTCTCTAGACAAGTTAGCACATGTATTATATGTTTTTTATTGTACGTCTTCATATTCTTACCTTGGCAGGTTTTGCCATTGTTCATAAGGCGATAGCCGTTGGGACACAAACACCTATGGCCGCCTGGTGTGTTCATACACTCATGTTGACATGTATCCCTGTGTTCACATTCATTAATATCTACAAACACAAGATGAGTAATTATTAATGGGGGATTTTCTGGAAATCATGCAATACAAGTGTCTCCATGCCTTACGATTAATATGACTAATAGGACATGTATATATATACATACATAGATCTTTTAAAATGTGTGACTTAAAAAACACATTAAAACTGAGAAATACTCAGATCTAAATTTTAAGCAAAACTACTTCCTAAACTTTTTTGGCACATATACCAGTTTTCACAAAGTATCATAAAAACACACACACTGCATACTTTTTAATACATTCGCTTATCAGTTACAGTAATAGTAGAAGTGTACAATACTCTAACCATTTAAAGATCAAGAATACAGTATAACGTGTCATATCCTAAATATACATACAAGTAGCATTTGACGTGAAACCCAAACTCCACTACAGATCAACAGTTACTCTTGTAGTTACCTAAACACTGGCCATTTTTTGCCTTAAAACCAGGGGGGCAGGTATTAGTATCCCTACGACTGCGTGAAGGGGCATTGTTCAGTCTGTTGGCCACGTGACGCCCCCCGATGGGGACATATGAGTGGTAACTCTGGGAAGTCAGGCTATGGTAGCGCTGCTGGTAGGAGCTCCGATCAGAGGAGGACTGTGATGTTCTGTACCCATATGAGAAACTTTCATAGTTGGGCAAGCGCTCGAGTCCGGCACAGGACTTGCCATCACCCAGCAGGTGGAGCCCAGGTGGGCACAGGCACTTGTAGCTGCCAGGGCCGTTCACGCACTGATAAGCACAGGGCACTGGTACCAGCTCGCACTCGTTTATGTCTGCTCTCACAACAAGGCCAACACAGAGATAGAGAAATTGGGAAAAGAAAAGTAAAAGAAAAAAAAGGAAATAGAGTTCAAATGAAAATAAGAAGATCAAAAGAAGAAAATACAAAGAGGGGGATGAGAAAAAATACTGGACATGAGTAGATATCCCTCAAAAGCATGTTTCTCATGCAAAAATATTACTGTTTTTGTTGTAAAATATTGACTGTATTTAGCAATTCCTCGTTATTTAGATTAAAACCCCCTGTGGTGAAAATGTTTCAAGTTTTTAATGTTGTTTATGTGTCTGTGTGGTGTTATAAATTTGCACATGGCTTGTCTTATAGCATACTAAAAAGTCAACACCATTTCTGAGTATTTTCTCCTGAAAATTGCAGTGAAAAAAAAAAGACTCTCAAAAACGCGGTTTGAAATGGCTGGTGTTTCTGACGTCACACACTACCTTGTAACCAATCACGTCAACGTGTGGGATTTAGCATATCATCATTAGGGGTGGGACGGTTACCACATTACCGCGGTCACGTGACTCCAAGCTCTGAGCCTCTGAGCTCTGGTCTGAACTCCTCACCGTCATCACCGCAAAAAAACAAACAAAAAAAAAACATTGGCCTTCACATGTGTGCACGTTGTGTCTAATGACATGGATTCATTGATCTATTGACATGGATTAGGCTATGTCTAATGATATTGTGTCTTACATGGATTCAAGGTTTTCTAAACAAAAATTATCAAAAGATGGAGCAAATCCGATCTTTCACGAGTTGGGGAGCGCAATGTTCCATGACACATAATAACATTCCATTTGTATTAGAGATGCGCGGTTGTGCTATTATTTCATCCGCAACCGCATCACAAAACTCATCATCTGTTTGCACCAACATTTTTTGATCAATTTTCGAAACCGCATGCGCGACGCTGACTGCTTTAGACCTTATGAGCGATGCAAGGCGCTGCTGCCGCAAGGATAGAGATCTTGGCTGTTCTAGAAAGGAGACTGATCCAATGCAGCAAAGATATTTAAAGGCTAAAGTCCCTAGCATAGCCTATTGGCTATGTTGTATCCCAAGAATATCAGCAGTGAACTCCGTCTCCGATCGGCGCACAGGGATAAAAATAAATAAAATAAATAGCCTATAACGCACATCGGCAAACCTGACATTACCCGACTAGGCTACTGTAGCCTAAAATTTTATCATTTCGTTTTGAATTTTGTTTAAAAGTAGACATTTTAAGCTTTCTATTTATTTCTCATGTCTGTGAGGCTAGGCATAGCCTATACGCCGAGTTTCGGTTCATTTATGAGACGAGCTCCAGTTCACGCGCAAGAGATCACACCGGCGCTTCCACTTCCTCCTGATTATATGTCTGCTATATTTGCTTCTTATTTATTAATTCCAGGCAATTAGTTAATGAAACAGTGAGTAAAAATAAGATACAATTTATACAAAACGAAATTTAATTTAAAGAAAGGCTTTCTACAAAACAAAACTTTGAAAATCATGTCTGACTCATCTTATGATCCTATCTTACTAATGCTGTTCACTTTTCATATAATCGACAATATATTAAATAAATAATAAGATTATATTATGCAAACATAAATATGGAATATAATTTTTGTAATTAAGACATGTTGGAAAAGGTGTTCATCTTTCATTTCTAATGTGAACATCATAATTTATTCTCCTGAAAATGATGAATTCAATGCGAATGTATCTGAGAATATTCTTAAATAAGAAAATCTATTCAAGAATTGGTTCATGCCAAATTACTGCTTGATGAAAATTTGACTATTTCAAATTGTGTTAATTTTTTATCGGATGTAGGTGACAATTTTAACAAAGTCTGTATAGCAAAAGCGATTTCTGGTGTGTGCTCGAAAGTCTGTCTGGGGGTGGTTGTGTATATTTGAAGCGGTTTACCGCTATACCGCGGGAATATCTTGCTTTTCAACCGTGTTTAGAAAAAATCCATACCGCCCCAGCCCTAATCATCATTACTATGCTGCGAAGCTGGGGAGTCTCAAGAGAAGCCAGGTTATTCCAGTATATTTTTCTATTGATATGAAAAATTGGGTACATTTAGCAATATGCCTATAGTGGGTGAATTATGTATATGATGTATATTACGATGTTCTGTTGAACTATATGCCTTATATGCCTATTTTAAAGGCATGAATAGATTTTTTTCACAGGATTTTTTTAATATATATTTCATTTTGGGGATCAACGATGTGTTTTAAGGGATACAATTATGAACTAAAGGGGGACTTTAATACATTATATTCAGTTAACTCAGTGATTCATCTTCTGAATTCAGAACTGAAGAAAAACTCTGAAAGCTAAAACTGTCACTAAAGGACATTAAAAAATTGCCACAGCAAAGCATAGCACTTCTGGGAAGAATCCCAAGCAGGAAGTTGAAGGGTAAGGTCAAAGATGATAGACACAGATAGAGGAATGACAGAGTCATTATAGTCGTGCTGGCCTTGCTGTGAGTGTGAACCTTACCAGTATAATATCACTCACAATTACATCTGAAGCAGCTCAGAGAGACTTGGATCCTTGATTTGGTATCAGTGACTGTGCCTTCTTTTTTTCTTACGGTTATAGGTTGGTTAGTTTAAAAGCACTGTGGCAATATAAGCAAGCTGTGTGGAAAGAAGTGACATCACAGGTTCTGAATGCTGTTTAGGTGAGGGTTGGTAGACAGAAATGAACTGTAGCAAAAGAATGAGGTAGGTAAAGATGAAGGGAGGGATGCAGGTTGGCATTTGGCAGGAGAGCAGCCCGGGATGTTGGGTTGTTGGGAGAGGATTAGAGTTAGGTGTGGGGGACACTACGTACCAAGGCAGGGGCGGCCCACACCCTGAGAGCGGTACCCCCTCGGGCAAGTGCAGTGGTAGCTACCTCTGGTGTTTTCGCAGATCTGATTATACCTGCACTGATGTGTGCCGTCATGGCACTCATCAATATCTACAAGCAGAATGAAAATTTATTATTTGATTTGATCATAATCTAATTATGTAATTAAAAAAATTATAAATAATAACACAAAAATTTATATTTATTCTAAATATAAACAAAACTTGTTTTATTAATTTAAAATTTTACTCTCTCTCTCACACACACACACACACACACACATATATATATATTTTTTTTTGGGGGGGGGGGGGGGTACATAATGGCCCTCAGCCCAAAACATAAGCAACAAGATCTTCACAAACCTATGCATGTGCTATTGCCTCCTTTGGTCATGCCAGTAGGGCAGAGGTCAATACAAGTGTATCCACCACGTGTGTTTTTACACTGTTGATCTGAGCGACACACTCTCTGTTTGCATTCATTTATGTCTGAGTAGAAAGAATCAGCACCTTAGTTTCAGTTGGATAATTTTAAAAACCCAGCAAGACTAAGCTATAAAGAATGAGACAGGTTTTTGGTGTACCAATACAGCGACGATTCCTGGGTTGGTACCCCGGCTCACAAGCACAGCGGAAGCTGCCAATGGTGTTTAGACAGTGCTGATGACAAGGGTTGGATTCCTGACATTCATTCACATCTGGAGAAACAAGATAAAAGCAATTGAAATGCATGCTAGCATGAAGATAAATTAATAGAGAGAATTAATATAAGATGGAGTATGCCATACAAAAGTGCACATATAAATAAAATACATAAATATAAAACTAGGGACAATTGTACACCTAAGCAGCTCAGCCCATCTGCTGTCCTCCTAAAGCCCCGCCCACAGCGCATCACACAGCGATATGAGCCAATGGTGTTCTCACAGTCTTGTCCATCATGGCACATGTGCCCACCCTGTGAACACTCATCAATATCTACGGTAAACAGAAATTAAAGCAACAGTTCAGCTTAGATTACATAAATAACAAATCATACACTATCATTCAAAAATTTGGGGTTGGTAGGATTATTGTTTTTTAAAGAAGTGTCTTATAAATGAAGTCTCTTATGCTCACCAAGGCTGCATTTTGTTTGATTGAAAATACAATAAAAACACTAATATTGCGAATTATTATTAAAATTTAAAATAACTTCCGTACCCTGGCATGTTCTGCCATCAGCTGAGATGGCGAGTCCTCTTGGACAGGAACAGTAGTACATGCCTATAGAATTGTGGCAGGCATGTGAGCAGGGGTTTCCGTCCACACACTCATTCTCATCTTCATCAGCAAAAAAAGGACAAGCAAGCACAGAATCTCATCAATGAAAAAACTCCTTGAATATTCACAAATGTAGACTGTTATCTGTATTATACAGTAAAAGCAATACTGTCTGACTGTACCTGCACAATATGGCCCAGCGGGGTCCAGTTGAAAACCGCTGGGACACTGATTACTGCGCTCTCCTGAGGATGAAAATACATTGTAATTAAAGAAGAATCGCTTTAAAAACTCATATAAACTATTAAATAAAACAAAACTAAAACATAATGATAGGCTAGAATTTAATGATGTTTAGGGATGCACTGGACTATTCATTTTGCATTACATTAAATTAAAAAAAATTTAACCAGGCTTTAAAACATCGTAATATAGAGAATAAAAATGGAAAAAGGTTTAGTATTTCTTAAGTCCAGCATTGAAAAAGCTTGATTTGGAAACAAATAGATGATAAATGATATCTTTAAATCAAATCAAATCAATCAGTATGATGACTGATATATCACAGATACTAAATGAAATTATTTTCTAATGTATTTGTGTATCGTACCTTTAGCAATAGAGGCATGGATGGCAAACTCTAGCATCTCTTCAAGTGGACGGTACAGAGCGCTGATAGCCGAGGCGTGGAGTGTCTGCACCAGATAGGGCATCTTTCCTCTGGAGGGTCCGTATGTGATGGTATGATTCCATGAGTAAGGCACGCTGACCCTGTCTATACTGAACATACGTGTAGACAGAGCATACAACTGACCAGGACCAGTCTGGATGTAGTCTTCAGTGTAGTCCTGGAGTTTAAAATATATATATTTCAATGTGAGTGATAAAGTTTACATTGTTTAGCATTCTATTTTCAAAGTATAAAAAGGTAAAAAAGTTTATGAATTCAGTGATGGAGAATCAACCTTGAGACTGATGTCTGCATTGGAGGGCAGTTGCAGGATGTGTCCGTTCACTACGATGTCCAGCAGAAGCACTCCATCTGAGTCGAGCCCTCGTGCCACATGGGTCATTCGGAGAATCTCTCCTATAGTCAACACAAACAAATTAAACAAAGAAACCTTTGAGGAAAAATGCAGTTTACAAGGATTGCTACAGATCAAGTTGATTCCTCTTACCTGTGGCAAACTCCACCTGAGTTTCACGTCTGAAGATGCCATCTGTGAGGGTGTAGCCATTGACAGCTTCCCCCAGCTCCTGTGCTGTGGTCCAGTAAATGGGGTCCAGGATGGAGATCAACTTCCTCATAGCAGACCCTGGATGATTTAGCAGAACATATACAAGCACAAACTTTAATTGCAGTTTTATTTTAAGTTTTTGATTCATAATCTTCAACTATATGACCTTTTTTCCACCAAAAAGTCATATACTGACTAATACTTTACATTTGGAATATTAAATATGATGCATTGTTGCTCGTAACAAAAACTAAGCAGCAGAGACTGACCCAGACCCCTGGGTATATTAGTGATGGTGGCCTGTATAACTCTCCCTCCAGTGGGACTGCTAGAGATGGTGGCGTTGAGGATGGCAATGCCAAACTCCACATCATTAATGTTCCCAATGATACTTCCTCTCGCTTTCTGAGGGCCACCTTAGAGAGAAAAGTTCAGACAATGAGTACAATCATATCTTGTTTAGTTAACTTAAAATAAAGGTCAGAAAATAACCAGTTGTTGGGGAAAGTTTTTTGTCAAGTTCTCTCATTCTTTTCTAGGCCTATACATAGATTTTTCTCAAAACAGGGTTTTGTGCCTCAACAGTTATTGTAGTGATCTATAGCTAAGTAATCATATTACTTTTTTCAAGTAATGAGAAAAGTATTGCATTACTTTTAAATTTGCAACAAAATATCTGAGTTACTTTTTCAAATAAGTAAATCAAGTTGAGTTGTTTTCCCATTTATTGACTGACACCTCTCCTCTCCCCATGTTGAGAAAAATTGTGAGTAAGTGCAGAGGCGTTGTGTACGCTGTGTTAACATGATGGTTATTGTAGTTCTAGACTAAATGTTAGCTGACATTTATTCATCTCACTAGCACAAAAACAGATACAATATTCCTCAAAACGCATAAAAACAGGGACATGCAAACTCAGAATTTTACAAAAACCTATGTTAAATAACAGATATACTTTATGTAATTAATCTCACTGTCTCGATGTCTTTGCTGCTGACCTTTGATGATCCAGTTCAACCATTCTAATAAGCAAAATTACTTTACATTAACAATACATTTGTGTTTTATTTTATTGCTGAAGTAAGAGTGTTGAACATTCTTCTTCTGTGTAATTTTACATTAGGTGTGAAAGGGCCTTTACATTCGCCAAAAAAAGCACTTTTGTTGTTCTGTTATAATAAAACAAACAAGCAAGGCCACTCCAGGAGAGAAAAAGTAACATAATACATTACTTTCCATAAAAGATAACTTAATTTGTGTTATTATGATATTGTGTGCATTATTTACAGCTATAATTGTATTTGATTAGATTTTATAGATAAGTCATAATTATAAAATTATAAAAATATTAATAAAACATTAATTAAAAATAAATTTGAAATTAAAAATAGATTAAAACTATGTAAAACTAGATGTAAAACTAATAAAAATGAAAATAAACTAATATAAATTAATTTCTGACACCCCTTGTTAAAGACCATGTTAAATTGTTAAAAAACAAAATATTGATGAACGTCTTGATTAAGAACGATACATATTTAGTGGTAAATGTACCTGGACATGGCTGTATGTTACATCTTGATAACTGGGTGGAGTCTCCTGGGCAGGGTCGGCCGCTATTGCTAGGTGATGGATTGTTACAAAGTCTAACACGTGTCCGTTCTCCACCTCCACAGGATGCTGAACACTCACCCCAGGACTCCCATGAACCCCACTTACCATCAACTTCACACACACAAAGACAGAGCACAGAAAGGTGTGTAATCAGTTATGGTCAAAATTAATCCAAAAAAAGATCTTCTACATCGGATGTGGTTTGCATCCTCCATTCAAGTGTTTGTCAATCATAATCCCAAATTCAGGTAGCTTCTCTTGTATATTTATTAATATATAGCAACTATAGAGTGTAGGTATTTGTTGTGCAATATACACTACAGTTCACATGTTTTGGGGTCAGTAAAATGTTTTTTTGTTTTTTTTTAGGGGGCTGCATGCAATTAATCAAAAGGGGCAGTAAAGAATTTTACATTGGTACAAAACCAAAGTCTCTTTCAAATAAATGCTCTTCTTTTGAACTTTCTGTACTAAAATAAATGCTAAATGAGCACCAAATCAGCATATTAGATTGATTTGAAATACTGGCTAGAGAATTGGCAGATAAAAATTCAGCTTTGCCATCACAGAAATAAATTACATTTTAAAATATATTAAAATAGATAAATTATTTTGAGCATAAGAAACTTCTTTGAAAAGAAATAAAAAATCTGACTGATCTCAAACCTTTGAACGGTAGTGTATGTATGAGTGCTTTACCAGGGCAGTTGGCTGTGTTGCACTTCTGGATTTGAGAGTCTGATCCAGTACACGCTCTGCCTCCACTTGCTGGTCGAGGATTGTCGCATGTTCTGTAGCGACGCATTTGTCCTCCGTTGCAGGTCCTGCTACAACTGCCCCAGCTGTTCCATGGGCCCCAGTTACCATGAACTATGAAGAGAGATAATTTGTACTTATAGCCTTCTTCATCACACCAACCTGCCTGTGTTTTTACCATATATAAAATGTATTTCCTCACTGGGACAGGGCTCATTGTGGCAGAAATCAATGTGGATGTCATTTCCCTCACACTGCCGTCCCCCATGCTGGGGGGCAGGGCTTGCACAGATACGTGTCCTTTGCCTCGTACCCCCTCCACAAGAAACACTACATGCCCCCCAGCTTACCCAGGAAGACCACTTGCCATCCACTGTTGAAGATGAGAAGAAAAGATAAGTCTTTTTAAATTTACACTCATGACGATCCAAACTTGTATGACTTTGTGTAAAACACAAAAGGATATTTAGCTGAATGTCCAAGCTGGGGACAGCTGTTTAATTTCACATTTTCATTTCTGAGTGAACAATCTCTTAATAAAAAAATCATAATTTTCACCAAAACGCTTACCAGGGCAATTCCTCTCATTACACACTTGTGTCTGTGAGTCAGGTCCTTCACACGATGGCCCTTCAAATGAGGGCGGAGGGTTGTTGCAGAGTCTGAGTCTTGTCTGCATCCCTTTGCCACATGTTTCACTACAAGGGCTCCAAGGCAACCAGGCACCCCAGTTCCCTGCCACTGACAGATAAGAAGCCAATCAGACTGATAAAGACAGATATGCTCATGTGTAAGCAGGAGAAGATATGTTCCTCCACTCACCTGGGCATGGCCTTATACTACACATAATGGCCTCCACTGCTTTGCCCTCACAGGCTCTGCCCCCATGTTGGGCAGGAGGATTACTACAAGTCCGCACCCTAGTCCTGTTACCCTGACCACAGGTACGAGAGCACTCCTCCCAGGAAGACCACTCGGACCAATTACCATCCACTATGGGGACAAACAGTTGTTTGACAAACTGTTCTCCATGCTTTTATCTATTTTTTTGTTTGTTTGTTTGTTTAGGAGAGATCTTGATGAGTACAGTGAAAAATTCAAGTGAAGAGCTGAACACCTTATGAACAGCTATCAAACCAAATATATTAATATTACTTTACAACACTTAACTCATGTTTACAGAGAAACACTTAAATATTCAAAAATATACGCTATTGTAGTTGGTAAAATTTATATCTACTATTAAATGTTTTTACTGTCACTTTTTATTATTCAATTTAATGTGTCCTTAAAACTGCAAAAAAATACTAACCCCTAATTTTTGTGTATGTGTATGACAGCAGTGTATGAATCTATCAAATATAATGTTTGTTAATGTTTTAATAACAGTTATAACGCATTAACAACATATCATCTATGAAGTGCACATAAACTTCATCGATGATATATGATACAGGCCTGTCACTTGCAATGGTGTGCCCAAATAAAAAAAAAATCAGTTTTGCAAACAGTACAATTTTTACTCACAAATGGTGAAATGCTCACAATGTAGAGCCCTGCAAAAGTAGCAAAAGTGATGAAAAGGTATAATAATTTACCTGGGCAAGGTTTGCCTTGACAGCTGCGTGTTTCTCTTGCTGAACCAATGCAGTGGCGTCCTCCATTTGCAGGAAATGGGTTATTGCACTGTCTCAGTCTCCTCTGCACTCCTGTACCACAGGAAACACTGCAGGCTCCCCACTCCATCCATTCAGAGAAACCTCCATGAACTGCGAAACACACATAATTCAATCCCCCATTATAATACATCTAACTGCATTATAATCCAAATAATTACAAAAGTCCTAAGCTCACCTTGCACTGTTAGGGTCACGCGTACCAGCACAGAGCCTAACAAATTTCTTGCAACGCACTCATACTCAGCTGTGTCCTCTTTCTGAGCACTACTGAGCCGAAGAGAACCGTTATTCAGTGTGGTGATGTGCTCATTACCCAACAGGGGACGCCCCTGACGGGACCACTCAATGACAGGCACAGGCTCTCCCTCTGCTTGGCAGTTTAGCACCACTGTGGAACCAGCATCTACCACTGTCTCTATTGGCTCTACTGTGATGGTAGGAGAACCTATGGAATATCACTAATGTTATTAGAGCAAGAGTCAAGAGTCAAGAGTGAAGCAACACAAGCAAGTGCTTTTTTTAATATCCTTATTAAGGTTTTTATTTTATGTGTGATTATTATATTTGACTTTTACTGCAAATTAATAACTAAAGGATTAATTTTTGTTTTATACAGTAGACTTACTCTGTAAGGTCAGTGTAACTGTTCTCTCCACCACTCCTGCATCATTTGTGGCCACACACATGTAATTTCCAGCATCTTCGATCTACAAATATTACAATCGATACCATTAATTATTTATAAACGTTGCAAAAGGACAGAAATACAAAACATCTAGAAAATGAGGGATAGGATATCCTAGGATAGATGGCAAAAACGTAGCAACTATATTAACCCTCTTGTATCGTGGTAAAAATAATGGGAAAAATATGCAGAAAATGTAAAAATAACTAATATAACGTATTACACACAGCAGAAAATATAAGGCAGATATTAGACTCAGGAAGGCACTTAAACTTTTTTCAGTATATCATTTGCTTTGATATGATTAGCATTCTTGCTTTGATATGATTAGCATTCTGTTGCAAAAGTTACGGAAATATATCTTCTGGAACTACATAGGGGTGAGTAAAAAATGAATACTTTGATTTTTGGATGAATCATCCCTTTAAAACATATAAATGCAGAGCAGATTATATGCTTTCATTTGTGCAGTTGTATCTGCAACTGTAGTGTGCAGTCAGGACTGTTGTGCTGTGTTTGTGTACCACTGTGCTGTAGATGGCTAGAGATCCGTTGTCAAGTTGACGGATTCGATTGCTTATCTGGATATTGATGCCCTTTTTGCTCCACTGGATGGTGGGCAGAGGGTCTCCTCGCACCTCACAGTTAAGTATGGCATTCCCTCCCAGGTTCTCAATGTGATTTGAATGAACATCTCCGTCTATTATTGGTGGTTCTGGAGAAATTGGACAAGAGATTCAAGTTTTTCACAATGGACAAGCAGAATAGGTCATCATTTAATTGAAGATTACCAGATGTATACCTTTAACATAGACAGATCCCAGAGATTTGATGGATCCCACGCTGTTCTCAGCCATGCAGGAATAAGTGCCTGAGTCGTCTTTACTCACACGCTCAATAACAAGCTCACTGTGGCCATTAATACGACCATACTGGGCTGTTGGCAGAAACAATATTTTCCTGAAACTCACATAACAGCCTATTGACACATGCAGCATAACTAAAGGTGCAGAACTACAGAGATGCAAATTGGGGATATCTGTAGGCTCAATTTGAGGGATTATCTATACCAGGGATGATATTGTTGTTGAATGCCCACGTGATCTTGGGTGAAGGGATGCCGGTGACGCCGCAGGTCAGCAGGAGGCGCTCTCCCTTGTTGAGAGCCACATCCCCAAGGAGCTCATTGAAGACTGGATGTGTGTGGATGGACAAATCAATGGTGCGACTGTCCTGCCCAATTGAGTTGGTTCCAACACACGTGTAACTTCCAGAATCCTCAGGCTACATACACAAACTGTCACAATTTGTAAACACTCTGAATGCAAGCAGTTTATAGATTGGGACTCACCTGTGCAGTGTCTATGAGCAGCTCTCCTGTGGGGAGGATTGTGTATTCTCCAGTGGTTTCGATAAGTGCAATATCATCTTTCTCCCAAGTGATGGTGGGCTGTGGGACCCCATCTGCCACACAGGTCAACAAAGCTTGGGTGTTCTCCACCACCGACACCTCTGACTCTCCAACACGGATGGAAGGAGGTACTAAGGTAGAGAGGGAGAAGAAATAAATAATTAAATGTATGACATTATTATTATTATAATTCATATTAATCATGAGACAAATTTAAACAAAAATCCTTATTAATATTATTATTAATCACATAAATCAAATAATTATTAAAAATGATTAAAACATTCTATTTATAAAAGTTATTCTACTGGATCATCATGATTATTATTCACATACAACATTAAATAAATTATAATTACTAATAACATCAACTAATTAAAAAAAAAAAAAATATATATATATATATATATATATATATATTCTACCAACATTCTGCTTAATATTCTACCAATATTCTACTTGACAAAAGTTCTTCTTCAAGATAATCATGATTGTTATTATTACTATTTATCACATAAATCATAAAATAAATTATTATTGCTATTATTATTAATAACATAAACAAATTATTATAATAAAAAAATCTACCAATGTTAATAAAAAAAATTATAATACAAAATAAAAGTTACTCTACCAGATGATCAATGCACTAAACAATATTATCAGTCAATTATAATATGTAAATATTCGTCCATCCATCCAATTTTCCCCTAAATCACTCTGTATAGTGAAGCCATTTATTCAAACCAGTCTATCTATTTCAGTATCCCACTGACTCACTGTGTACAGTTAGGCTCATCTCAAGACTGCTGGTTCCAGCCACATTCGCAGCAGTGCAGGTGTATCTGCCTGTGTCTCCAGGTTGGGAAAAGGCGATCTGCAGCGCCCCTGTGCTGAGGACCCGGTGGTGCACAGAATCACTCAGTGGCTGCCCGTCCTTGTACCAGGTGATCGAAGGAGTGGGGAAACCCTCTGAGTGGCATTGCAGAGTTACAGATGCATCTAGTGCCACAGTGTACACCCTTATGTCTGATGTTATGACAGGGGGCACTGCAAGAGAAGTGAAACTTATAACATTTGAGAGACCATTTCCTACAGACATCTTCATTTTCCTTACAGCCTATGTGTGAGCCTAACCTTGCACTCTGAGTTTGGTTTTCCCCAGTGCAGTGCCTGCTGGATTCTGAGCCACACACATGTAGGTTCCAGAATCCTCAACTCTGGCTTTAGATATCTGCAGACCACCATTGGGGAGCACTGTAAAACCACCTCCTGATGATGAATGGTATTAAGTTGTCAAATTATTTAAAGGGAAATTAAATTAATCAATTCATAATTAAACATTACATTTTAAATAATAATTACAACCATTCAAAAGTTTAGGGTCAGTAAGATTTTTTTTTTAAAGAAAGATTAAATTAAATTTCATTAAATTGATTCAAAGTTACAGTAAAGTCTTTACTTTACCAGTTACCCCCCCTGTAAGTCACTTATCTCCATGGCATGCCAGATTTTGCTTTCACCTGCGGTAAAAATGTTGATGCCCTCTTTCTGCCAGGTAATAGTTGGGTGAGGGGAGCCCGTTGCTCTGCAGGGCAGGGTCACATGATTGTTCAAAATCACATCCAGTGTTGATGGGTGTGACTGTATCACAGGAAGTTCTGTAAAATGTAAATGCATACAATTATTAATTGCATAAATATCCAAATTACAAAAATGGTATAGAGAGAAATGAATGTGGAGCCACACATGGACATTTGTTATTTGTCATCTTATTAGACAAAAATAAATTTAAGAGGCATATTTAAAAGCATGATATGTTTAAGTGTTTCTGCATATCTTATACCGTGTACTGTGAGCTGAACGTGTCGGTGTGCGGTGCCTGCATCATTCTTGGCCACACAAGAGTAACGGCCTGAGTGACTCAGATCTGCAGCTGTGATCTCAAGAGGACCTGAGAGAAACCAAGGAAATAGAAATGTAACATTTAGATTAACTTCAAACATCAATTGTTCCTTTTTTTCACTATAACTACATAAAGCTAACCTGACGGTAGTATCGTATAGCCCTCTCCCTCTTTAGCTAGTCTCAATCCGTCTTTGCTCCAGTATAGGACAGGATGAGGCACTCCGGATGCAGTGCAGCCAATGACCACTGGGGACAGTCTGCTCACCACAAGCTCTGTGGCCTCATCAGCAATAGAAGGAGGAACTGTAGAAGGGAATGAATATTACTTCCTCTTGAAATGCACACGTTGGCTGCGTCCGAAATCGCATACTTCCCTACTATGTATGAAAAACAGTATGTACCAAAAAAGTATGTCTGAATTCACAGTACCCATAAAAGACTAGGCTAAAAGTAACCAAATGACCTATTTCTTCCAGCGAGATTCTGGAGTGTGCATATGTTGGACACTTTATTATCCCATGAGGCCACAGGAGAGTAGTGCGAATAGTAGTGAAGTGACACTGGTAGGTCACATGACAGTGACAACAAGCCAAATATAGTATATCCGGATCACAGTCATACTATACACAATCATACTATATAGAAATATAACATACTTTTTAGCTCCTGCAGAGTAAATACTTTTGTACTCAAAATAAGCACATACTTAAAAAAGTATGGAATTTCGGATGGAACCACACATGTAAATGGATGTCATATATGGCAATACGGATTCACCATGTATAGTCAGCTGAATTTCTCTGCTCTCCTGGCCTGCCTCATTGGATACAACACACTTGTACAGCGCTGTGTCCTCTACTGTCGGTGCGATGACAACCAGAGAGCCTGAAGACAAAAGCCTGAGGACAGATTACAAACTGATTACCTGGATACAAACATGAATCTGTGCAATGTTGAGCATCAAGGTCATATTGTGTCCCAAACCAGGAGTAATGCTCATTTGGTTGATGTTACAGTAAGAGGAGATAAGAGGAGAGGGAGGAAACCTGGCTGAACCTGTACATATTCTGGTTCTGGTCAGTGTTAAGGGCTTGGGTGTTTTTGGTCCAGCTGACTGAGGGTTTGGGGATGCCAGTGGCCTCACAGGATAGCGTGGTCTGGACGTTCACCGTCACAGTGATGTTAGTTGGACCCTCGGCAATGGAGGGTGGCACTAGAGAAGGAGAGAATATTTGTGCTTACTGTATATTAGGACATTTGCTTGGACAAAGAGCCAATATATGAAACAGTTATAAAAAAAACAGTAGCTCAAACAGTAGAGCATGATGCTAGCAATACCAAGGGAATGCATGAACTGAATTCAGTGCTAATTGCTTTGGATAAAAGCGTCTGCCAAATGCATGAATGTGTAAATGTACATGAAAAGACTGAAAATACAGGACTGAAAATAAAGACTGTAAGCTTTAGATCAGTAGTTCCCAAAGTGGATGCCGTGACAACTGGCTAGGGGTGCCACAGAATCTCAGCTTTTTCCCAACTTGAACAGTAATGGCGCTTTTCCACTGCATGGTACGGCTCGGTATGGCTCAGTACGGCGCGGCGCGTTTCGGCTCGCTTTGCTTTTCCACTGCGTGTTACGACTCGGCTCGGTTCGCTTTAGCTCGGTTGCTTTTCCACTGCAGTTAGTACCGCTTCAAAGTGGGATTATGACTGATCGTTATAGTTTATCCGCTCCTCGGCAACCAACAAGAGGAATGTCTGCGCTTCTCGTCCACTGACCACGATTCAGCCATTTCTTTTTTGGAAGTTTTTATTCTTCAAGCAAGTCAAGCAAGTAGTTTTAAAACAGGTGCTACAGCGGTGGCTGTTACTGGCTATTTAAATCTAGCAGGTTTGATATCTCGCAAATACAATGACGCTGACAGTGACGATTCTGTCTGTCTGACCAATCTGTGATCTACAGTGCTTCCACGTCACACTTTAGTATCGGTACGGTACGCTTGGAACCTCAACAGAGAGCGAGCCATACCGTACCGTACCATGCAGTGGAAAAGCGCCACAAGTGAGCCGTGCCGAGCCGAGCCGAGCCGTACCGTACCATGCAGTGGAAAAGCGCCAAAGCGTGCCGTACCGTACCGAACCGTACCATGCAGTGGAAAAGCGCCATAAAATAACCATCCTATCATATAATATTTTTTATAGTATATATTTAGAAAATATATAAAAACACCAACATAATATGAGCATGTCCAATCGGATATAAATAAGCGAAACAACAATGATATATTTCATTCATATTTAAAGTTTAAATCGCCCCACCACTCAGCTCTGCCCTCTGTACTGGTGCGCGCTCAGTTTTATATATCACACAGAGATTGACAGGATAGGGCAAAGATGCGCTAGCGTTCTCATCCCTGGGATACGTAAAAAACAAAAAACGCAGCGCCTGTCAATGGCGCACGATCTACGAGTTGCACTATCCTTGATCTACCCCCGTTTATCAAGAGGTTGTACTCGCAAAAGCAGGCACATGTATCCCATAAAAATGCCCGCAACCCAGTTCCATGCACAGATATTTTAGTTTCACTTTTTTAAGTTAGAAGGTCAGGTTTGAACAAAGCAAATGAGAAACTAAAGAAAAAATGTAATTGGAGTCTGTTATTAGCTATTATTGAAATACACTTGTCTGTTAACTATGAGTTGACAGTTTGAACGTTTTTGTTCACTTTTATTTATTTTGAAGATCTGAGGTGAATTGTTGCTTTCAGTACGGATATAAAATACAAAACATTATATTCAAACTCACACAGACGCGTTTAACATTAAATAAAGCACATAAACAGTACCTGAGATTATCATACTTTCTGTTGTTTTTCCAGCCGCGAAGTTGCAGAAATAGAATATTTGTAAAATAGAATCATCGCGTGTCGCGGCTGGTTAGGACAAAAACTCTGATTAACATGAAAAATATACCTTTTATCGTGTGTCGCGGCGTGTCTGGTTAGGACACGGTGTTAGGCCTATGTCTGTTGTAATGCATTCATAATAAATTCATGCTGCTGTTTATGCTTCCATTTGTTGTTTGCTCCACTGGATTTAATTTTACATATGGGACAAAATCACTATAAAGTGCCTTTGGTGTCCTCCTCAGAATCACTCAGTCATCATGAACAATGCAAAATAATGAAATTCTGAGGTTTTATGATAAATCCACAAACATTTACACACATAGAAGTACAATGATAAATCTCTTGAAATGTGTTTTTCTCATTTTATACCATTTTCTTTGATTGGATGTATGTGACTTTGGCATGTTGCACACGCTGCTCAGCTAACTTCAGTGGGTGTAAAAAGTGGTTAAATGACAAAAAATTTAAAAAAAAATTTTTATATTCTTATTTCTCTCAAGTTGTTTTATAAAACAAGTCAATTTGATCATTTAAATGCTATTCTCATAATAATATTAAACATATGTATGTACCGTGGGTGCCATGGGAAAAAAAAATGCTACAAAGGGGTGCCATGCTTTCAAAAAGTTTGGGAACCAATGCTGTAGATATAGTGAGTTGATTAGTTCTAACTGTTATCTTGTGTTAAACAAGCAGTTCAAAACTCATTTGTTTGCGATTTGAACTAGATTAATCAGAGCTGGCTTCAGACTGCGCTCAGCACGGGGCATTTATTTTCAATGGGTGGGCACTAGGTATGGGGACTTTTTTTCGGATATCAGATATCCTATATTTATTATTGCTACTGCCTTTTCTGTTAGCTATTACCATGAAGTGATGCAACCCATACAATAAACACATAAACCATTACACATTGTTGCAAGACGTGCAACTCTTAAGAAATTTGATTAAATAAGGGTTAAATAGGCCTATACAAAAAAATTGCAAGACCGACTCTGACCACAGCTTTATTATAAACAAAGCTAACGAACATGCACACAGTCTCTCACTGACAGGATAGTAGTTTAACTGCTATCTCACTGGCGGAAGAGAGAAAAACAGCTACACATCTTTATTCTGCTTTGCTCTAACATAAGCGTGCGTTTACAGTAGCCTACCATTAAAAAAGCATCATGTAGTTACCTTTATCAAAACAGTTTATCAGTTTTCATATGTTTGCTTTGTTTTGAATGCAGTCAGGAATCTCGCGCCAACTGAAAGTCATTTCATTCATGTAGGCTATTAACGTGCAAGTGATTGGGGGGGCGGCAGGTGGGTTTTCTCACAGCGCCACACTGTGGTTTTAGGTCGGCTTTATTATATTTTCAGCTAATAAGCAGTTTGTAGACATATATTTTTATTATTTCTCACTGAAATGTGAATTAAATTAAACTGATATTATTTTGTAAATTATATCATAATTCAATTTAGGGGGATTATAAAAGACATTTGGGGGGGCATTGCCCCCTAATGCCCCCCCCCATACCGCCGGCACTGATATTAATTAAGTTGTAGGGTTGTGTTTCAGTACAGCAAAAAATAGCTAATTTCTCTTTTTAGTTTTCATTTTAAATTTAGTTTAAGTATTAGTAATTTTGTTATGTGGTTTTGTCATTTTTATTTTTCATATATATTTTGCCAAAGCAAAATGCCTAATTTTCATTTAAGCTTTTTTTAAAAAGTTTTTCATCTAATATTTATATTTTATTTAATTTCAGCTTTATTTTGTTTATCAAAACGTATTTTTAATAGTTTTTAGATTTAGTTACAATAACTACACTGTTTTTTTTAATCATATTTAATATATGTACAATTACAGTATTGCATGTATTGCTTAAACTTACCATAAACCTGAAGATCTACTCTCTTGCGCTCTGTTCCCGCCTGGTTGGTGGCCATGCAAAGGTAGCGACCCGTATCGGTCACCTGGGCTGAGAAGATGTGGAGTGAACCATCTTCACCAAACCTGTATCTAAACGTATAGGGCGTTTGTTATTTCCCATGAACACAATTGAGTTATGAAATGCTTTGAAGTGATCTGTGCTGCTGACCTGGGATTGTTTCCTGCCAGGTTGGATCCATGCTTCCTCCAGGTAATGCGTGGGGTGGGTACTCCATTCACAACACACTCCAGAACCACTGATTGATTAATATGAACCAACACAGACTGAGGACCAGCCTTTATTGTGGGAGGGGCTGAAGAGAGAATGTATAAATTAGCATATTAGCTCATTCACATAAGCAGTGCTTTAAGTGGCCCAAAAGAGGTGCCGGTACTCTATTATTAATTTTCGTTTTTCTTTTTTTTGCTGACTCCCCTCCTCCCCTGGGGTAACAACAACTATATTGAAGGTTTTTTTTATATATATATATATATATATATATATATATATAGTCAACAGACGACCTTATAAACAATAATTTAATTGTGGATTTGCTTGAGCTAGAAAGAGCTACTGAACATAAATAAAATGTGCAAAAGGGTATTGAAAACATTTTGAACAAAATGTAGGCAACATGAAATAAATTATAAAACATAATAACATAACCATAGAACAGTAGAACATAAACATGAGTCTTGCTATGGTTCATTCATTTCTTTACCCGTTTCACACTCCCTCTCCTGACCACGTTGAGTTGACACCATGATTGACACATGGACACTTATAATGGATTGACGGCTCGATCGGACTAAAAAACCCTCATGTAAACACCTTAATCGATCCGATTGAGCTCGATCCGAATGACATTTCGATCGGATTGAAAGGGGTCGTTCATCCCTTATGTAATCCAATCGAGAGAACATGTAAACACTTGATTGAAAACCGAAACTGAAAGGACTGCACATGTGCAATGACGTTAAATAAACATAATGAGTAGCCTATAACGCGCGGAACGAGCTGTTTTTCCTGTTGAATAAAGTGTCATATTAATAAGCTTCCCGTCATTCTAAAATTCTCATTTTACTCGCGCGTATGTGAAGTGAAGCAGGACAACGTCCCACCAGTCCTTGTTGTGGATTCTCATCCACAGACGCCTGGTTTTGGCCGCGGGGAGGGGCATTTTTACTTCGTGATCAGCGCGGCAAAACGGTTAATATGCTCTAAATTATGACCAGAAACGAATTAATACTACGTCTAATGTTTAAAACAAATAAAGAACAATAGAGGAGAATATTTATGCGCGAACAGCGGGAAACTCTGTATATTCGTGCAGTTTGTGCATGTCAAAAAATCAGATCCGATTTGAAACTTGTGACATATAAACGCTCATAACAACCCGATTACTTTATTTATCATTCATGTAAACACCTTGTTCAGATTCATCAATCGTATTGATTTCATTCCGATTGAGTCCATGTAAACGTAGCTACTGACAGCGGCAAAAGCGACGCATGCTCTTTTCACTTGTAAAACTCAAGGGTGTATGGGTAATGTAGTCTCTGCTCTCGGTGGGACGAATTAGGAAGCGTGCATTGTTAAGGGCGCTCTGAAAAGCGACAGCGCAGCCAAAGGATTAAAACAGATGTGCATTAAAACAGCGGTGACGAGCGCGTCGGAGCTGTGGTCCTACACGCCGGGACGAACGACATCAGGCTGCGGCAGACGGAGGTTCTGAAGAAGGACTACAGAAGCCTGATCGAGACGGTTCACAGCACATCGCCTGAAGCAACGATCATCGTGTCTGGACCGCTTCCCACGTACCGACTAGGACAAGAAAGGTTCAGTAGATTATTTGCTCTAAATGAATGGTTAATGTCATGGTGTAATGAACAGAAACTGCTCTTTGTAAATAATTGGAATCTGTTCTGGGAGCGACCTAGGCTCTACCGCGCTGATGGCCTGCACCCCAGCAGAATCGGAGCGGCTGTTCTGTCGGACAACATCTCCAAGACGTTACACACCATATGACTAGTAAGTCAAAGTCCAAATCACAGTCTTTGCTGTCCCAACTTAATTGATATAAGTAGTGTAGAACATTATATAGAAACTGTGTCTATTCCTCGCTTAGTGAGGCCAAACAATAAATCTAGTGTAGGATCTAGCAAAAATCTTATTGTAATTAAACCAGAAAATCTAAATATCAGTGAACAAAAACAATTTCTAAAGCTAGGTCTTCTAAACATTAGATCGCTCACACCTAAGGCGGTTATTGTAAATGAAATGGTCACAGATAATAGTTTCGATGTACTTTGCCTTACTGAAACCTGGCTTAAACCAAATGATTATTTCGGTCTAAATGAGTCCACTCCACCAGGATACTGTTATAAGCATGAGCCCCGTCTGATCGGTCGTGGCGGCGGTGTTGCAACAATCTATAGAGATATTCTTAATGTTACTCAGAAAACAGGTCACAGGTTTAATTCGTTTGAAGTACTTGTGCTAAATGTTACGCTCTTAGATGCAAGAAACAAATCCATATTATCTCTAGCCTTGGCTACCCTATATAGACCTCCAGGGCCCTATGCTGATTTCCTAAAAGAGTTTGCATACTTTCTCTCAGATCTATTGGTCAATGTCGATAAAGCAATAATTGTTGGAGACTTTAACATACACGTAGATAATACAAATGATGCGTTAGGGACTGCGTTTACAGATTTATTAAACTCCTTTGGGGTCACGCAAAACGTCAGTGGTCCCACTCATCGTCTAAATCATACACTAGATTTAATTATATCATATGGAACCAATCCAACTGATATAAATATTATACCGCAAAGTGATGATCTCACTGATCATTACATGGTAACTTGTATAATACGTACTGCTGAAATTTGTCACGTTGCGCAACGTTATCGACCAGGCAGAACAATCCTTCCAACCACTATAGATAGATTCTCAAATAGCTTACCTGATCTATCTCAGCTGCGCAGTGCACCCAAACAAACAGATGAACTAGAGGAAATGACTAGCAGTTTGAGCACCATGTTCTCTAGTACACTAGATATTGTTGCACCAATTAGATTAAAAAAGGTAAGAGAGAAAACTAAAGCACCATGGTACAACAGTGCTACGCATGCAATCAAGAGAGAAACTCGTAACTTAGAGCGTAAATGGAAACAAACTAATTTAGAGGTCTTTAGAATCGCGTGGAAAGACAGTATGTCACGTTATAAAAAGGCTCTAAAAGCAGCAAGGGCTGAGCATCTCCGCAAACTAATAGAAAATAACCAAAATAATCCAAGGTTTTTATTCAACACCGTGGCTAGACTAACAAATAAACAAACATCACCAGAGCAAAATATTCCATTACAATATAGTAGTAATGATTTTATGAATTACTTCAATGAGAAAATAGAAAGCATCCGAAACACAATTGTAAATATACAATCCTCTATGATGTCTTATGATTCAGCCTCAATTATGGCCCCTCTAGAACAACTACACCGCTTTACAACTATAGGACAGGAAGAGCTAAATAAACTTATCATTGCATCGAAACCAACAACATGTTTATTAGATCCAATACCCACTAAACTACTGAAAGAAGTGTTACCTGTAGTCGAAGAGCCTCTTCTTAATATTATTAACTCGTCTTTATTTTTAGGTCATGTTCCAAAAATATTCAAGCTGGCAGTAATAAAACCTCTCATTAAGAAACCGCAATTAGATCCAAATAACTTAGCAAATTACAGACCCATCTCAAATCTTCCATTTATGTCTAAAATACTAGAAAAAATTGTGTCCGCTCAATTGTGCTCTTTCTTACAAGAAAATGATATCTATGAAAAATTCCAGTCGGGATTCAGACCGCATCATAGCACAGAAACTGCGCTAGTTAAAATTACAAATGATTTACTTTTAGCTTCTGACCAAGGCTGTATCTCAATACTAGTTCTACTCGATCTAAGCGCTGCGTTCGACACTATCGATCATAAAATACTCCTGGATCGACTACAAAACTACACTGGTGTTCAGGGACAGGCATTAAGCTGGTTTAGATCTTACTTATCAGACCGTTACCATTTTGTCTGTCTAAATGGGGAAAAATCAAAGATAACGTCAGTAGACTATGGAGTGCCGCAAGGATCGGTGTTAGGCCCTCTGCTATTCTCAATATATATGCTGCCACTTGGTAATATTATAAGAAAACATGGAATTAATTTCCACTGTTATGCTGATGACACTCAATTATATATCTCATCACGACCAGATGAAAACACTAACTTATCTAAATTGACAGAGTGTCTAAATGATATAAAATGCTGGATGACGTGTAATTTCCTGCTATTAAATTCAGATAAAACGGAGGTACTACTTATTGGTCCAAAAAACTACCCACAAAATCCCTTACAATACAACTTTAATTTAGAAGGATGTCCTGTTACTTTATCCACTACAGTAAAAGACCTGGGTGTTATACTAGACCGCAACTTGACTTTCGAAAATCATATTTCATATATTACAAGAACAGCCTTTTTCCACCTTAGAAACATTGCTAAGCTACGCAACATGCTATCTGTTTCTGATGCAGAAAAGTTAGTTCATGCATTCATGACCTCGAGACTAGATTACTGTAATGCTTTATTAGCTGGCTGTCCTACATCCTCAATCAACAAGCTACAGTTAGTGCAAAATGCAGCTGCTAGAGTTCTTACTAGATCAAGAAAATATGATCATATAACACCTATTTTATCATCTCTACACTGGTTACCTATTAAGTTACGTATCAATTACAAAGTATTCCTACTGACCTATAAAGCCCTAAATGGTTTAGCTCCTGTGTATTTAACAGACCTTCTATCGCCATACAATCCATCGCGCTCTTTAAGATCACTAAATTCGAGGCTTCTGGTCATTCCTAGGATATCTAAGTCCACTAAAGGAGGGAGGGCGTTCTCGCATTTAGCTCCTAAACTCTGGAATAGCCTTCCTGATATTGTACGAGACTCAGACTCGCTGTCCCAGTTTAAAACTAGATTAAAGACGCATCTCTTTAACCAAGCATTCACTTAATGCTTAACCTTTGATACTGCTGAATCAGTTCGAATGCATTAACATTATGAACATCAGCTATGCTAATTATTTCCCATCTGCCTTTCTGCTGTTATCTCGGGACGCTAGTCCCGAGGTAAATAGCGTTCGTCAGCTCCAGTTTGTATCCAGCCTCTCACGGAGACTTCAGATGCCCCAACGCCTGTGAAGAGACGACTCGACGCCTGTGAAGAGACGACTCAAAGCCGGCGATATGTTATGCCATAAATTAATACTTGATTAACTAACTGTATTTTTCTATGTACATTTCCGAAATGCAATTTCTGTAAAGCTGCTTTGAGACAATGTGTATTGTGAAAAGCGCTATACAAATAAATTTGAATTGAATTGAATGTGCAAATGAGCGTACCGGTACGTTAAAAGCACGTTCTGGGCGCACAGAGAGGTGGCGGTACGCTCAAGAGCTATATTTGGAAGTGGCGGTACTGAGTACCGGCGCGTACCGGCCCACTTAAAGCACTGCACATAAGTAACCCCACAATTTTCCTCAGGAACACAGGAGCCTTAATGTGTATAGAAATTGCTGGTCACCATTGACACTAAGGTTGAAGTGGCGTCTGGTTTCTCCAGCAACATTGCTGGCCACACAAGTGTACTGGGCACCATCTCTCAGCTCTGCATTGTTGATCTGCAGGTAACGACCGCTGGACAAAACACGCACTCGTGGAGACATCTGAAGAAAACATTGTAAAAGCTATTTAGCTACCTGATTTAGTGTCAGATTAAAAAAAGAATAAGAAATTAATACTTTTGTTTAGCAAGGATGCATTAAATTGATCAAAAGTGACAGTAAAAACATTTATCATGTTACAAAAGATTTCTATTTCAAATATATGCTGTTCTTTTGAAACAGAACGATTGGTTACAACATTGATAATAAGAAATTTTTCTTGAGAACCAAATCAGCATGTTACAATGTTTTCTGAAGGATCGTGAAGACTGGAGTAATGGCAGCTGAAATTATAAAATCTATAGAAGAGGGGGGGGGGGGGGGGGTTATAAAACTAAATAGTCACTTAACCACATTCAATATTTGTATAAACAGGAAAACCTCTAGAAATAAATTAAAAAAAACTCAAAAAATAAAAAATACTGTTTCCATCGGATACCTCCAGTGGTGCTCCATCTTTAAGCCAAGTGAGAGTTGGAGGTGGAACTGCATCTGATTTACATTCAAGGATCACCTGTCTGTTTTGCAGGACAGACACATCTTGTAAAATTGTGTCTCCAGCGATGTTGGGTGGCACTGTTGGAAAAAATTATCGTTTAGCAAATTACTGTAAATGAGGTGAAATTTTATGTTGATTTGATGGGAAACTTTGTAATTGCTTTTAAGACTCACCATGTACTCTGACTAGAAACTCTTTATCATCATCTCCAGCCGGGCTGGTGGCCAAACAGGTGTATCTTCCAGTGTTCTCCACCTTTCCAAAGATGGGAGATAACACAACATGATTTAGGAACATGTGACGCTTGTGTCACATTGATCAGCATGGGAGAAAAGATAGGAGCAAGAATACTTCTACCCATTTTGACAGCACATTTGTAGTTTTTACCTGAGCAGAAGCAACTCTGAGCACCTCTCCATCTCTGAGAAGCCGTATGCTGTCTGTCTGAGGCAGCGGTCGCCCATCCTTCAGCCAGGTCAGTGTTGGTAAAGGTATGCCGTCAGCTTCACAAACCAGCTCCAAGACATGATTCACAACCACAGAGATCTCAGCAGGCACACCAGAGCCATTGATCCGTGGTGGGTCTGAGAGAGGGGATAGATGTCAATGAGTCTGTGACAGTCACTTTGGTCTTGTTTTATTTTGTCGTACTTTCTCTCACCCAGTACTTTGAGGCTGAAGTGGCGGCTTGCGTCTCCAGCTTGATTATGTGCAGTACAGGTGTAGCGTCCGGTGTTGTTGATGCTCACATGGGAAATCTGCAGGGTGGTGTTTTGGTTGAGGATTGACAGGTGAGCATCTTTAGGCAATGCAGCACCATTTCTTAGCCAAGTAATGGTTGGACTGGGTGTCCCATCTGAAATGCAGATGAAAGAGACCGTATTTCCTCTCACAATTGTTACTTCTTCTGTGCTGCCCGCCCCGTCCAAACTTGGTGGAACTGAGAAGAATGACACAGTAAATGTATGGGGGTTTAATACTTCATGGCATTATCATATTCCTACATTTTATCTCTAAAAATGCACAGGCAAGTTAACTCACCATACACCTGAAGGTTGTATTGTCTGTTGTCCACTCCAGCTCTGTTGGAGGCCACACAAGTATAGCTCCCACCATCTGAAACCTGTGCACGAGCAATGCTAAAACCAAAAATGACAATCAGATGCCGAGCGTTTAATGCCATCAGCTCCATTCATAGCGGGATATTGTAAGACTGAAAAAACTGGAAGAACTGGAAGAGAGGGCAACTCTCTGAGAAAAGAAAATAAATTAACATTTGAACTCTCTCTTGTGAAGTTAGATGCAAGTCTCACCTCAGAATACATCTCTTTCCCTCTTCCCTCACTCCTTTCTCTCTCATGCTGAGATCATCAAAATTCACCCAAAAATCTATATGGTTTAATGTGAATTTTAATCCTACAGTTTTATACATGTTTGGTATCATTTGAAATGTCTCAGTGCGACTGGTACAAATGTCTCATTCCCAAAGAAGTAAACCAAAAGGTAATAAAGTTCTTAAGAGTTTAGAGATAACTAGCACACAGAGGAGGGTAAAATCTAAATGCAAATTCCCATTGTTAGCAAATTTTCCATGTGAAAGAAGTTTCTGTCTATATAAAGAAATGCAGCAAGAGGCTCAGGGTGATTCTGTAACTCAAATTAGCCCATAATGTTGAAGGATCTCAAAGACTTTATGTATTTTCTCAAAATGTCGGGTTTAACCTTCATCTTTTACTCTTTATCTCTGAGCTTTTGATGTTATTGTATTGATTATCTTTGAACCGATTATAAAATTGGCATGATACATTTACCTGACATAATAAATTGTTATTTTATTCAGACTGACTCTGAATTTGTTTTCCCAAGTAGACTAAACGGATTTGTATATTACCGCAAGTTTCGCGTTAGATTAGTGACGACTAATATTTGGATCAGCTGTTGGTCAGCTTATATCTGTAATAGTGGCCATACGTCTACTGAAGTAAACTTTACTTTAATTTCAAGTGTATGCAACCATGGGGGGTATACCAAAGTATCTTTGATTGTGTAAGCATGAATGCGACCAATCTCTTGGTATATAGCAATTACCTTCACATATAACAGAACACAAAAATTAACTTGTGTTCTAAAGATGAATGAGTCTTTACGGGTTTGGAACAACTTAAGGGTGATTAAAAGATGATAGAATTTTCATTTTTAAGTGATGTAACACTAAAATACAAAAAAAAAAAAAAATTGAGAAAAGCACAAAAGTAAATATATATAAAAGCTACTCGGTAACTCAAATTAATATATACTATAATACTATATAAATAATACTAAAATAAATATTAAATTATTAAATAAATTTGAAATAAAAATAGCTTGTAAAATGTAAGACTTCATCTCAAATTTAAAGAAATTAGGCAAGGTATGGCTTAGAAAAAATTATTTCCCAAACTGCGATCATCATGATTTAAACATGTTAGATCTCTTACCGGAGGACCTGGCCAGCAGACAGCAGGCGGATCTGAGACGATATTGGAAGCGGCAGACTGTTCTTTAGCCAGTTGAGCTGTGGAGGTGGAGAACCACTAGCTACACACTCTATATTTATTGAACTGTCCAGCACCGCGGTCAGTTCCTTGGCAGCAGGTCCGTTGCCCTGGATAAGAGGAGGAACTGGGAACAGGACATGCAGCTATCAAATGTTTGGGAAAATACTACTGCTGTGTAGTGAAAAATTATGTTCCCCTTCTCGCACTCATGTAAAGATACAACTCACCATATACATTCAGGCTGAATATTCGGTCTTCCTCTCCGGCCTGATTGGTGGCCACACATGTGTATTTTCCACTGTCGGATATGTGGATGGCTGTCACAGTCAGTGTGCTGCCATCCGTGCCAATTCTGAGGAAAGGTTGACTTACGTTCACCCTTATGACTTGTGTTGTCTCATTACCAAGAGAATCATTATGCAAAAGTACTATGCAGAGAATACACTGGATAGTTTTACAGCATAATGGCACAAAAATCTAACAATGCTCTTACTTGATGTTCTTCTGGGCAGTTCTGCTAAGTGTCTTTCCATCCTTCAGCCACTGGATCACAGGGGTTGGAGTTCCTTCAGCACGGCACACAAGCTGGATGCTGTCATTCAGCAGAACACTCATCTCACTAGGTAACTCAGATCCTACAATGATTGGTGGGACTAAAGAACAGACAATACAGATGGTAATTTGGTAAAACTACTAGATGCATGTGTGTTTAATAAATACTTCTGTACCTTGTATTGTAAGAAGGTAGTTTTTGCGGGCCTTGCCCTCCACATTGGACGCCAAACAGGTGTAAGTGCCGCTGTCAGATAACTGTGAGCGGGCAATCTGCAGCTTACTGCCCCCGGACAGGATATGCATATCCACAGACTCTGAATTCTCTAGAAATACAATAAAAACAAGCATAATTTGACTTTAAAATGTGAAATGTAAAGCTTAAGTGATCTGTAGATCATCTATCTCACCAATCACTCTGCCGTTCATCAACCAGGTGAGCGAGGGAGGAGGGATCCCTGAAGCATCACAGGCGAAGGTGACAGGATTACTGATGGTTTCCACCACACGCTCCACTGCTGGGCCGTCCAGCCGTGGGGGAACTGCATGTCATAATGTCAAAGTGTGAAGAACACCATAATTGTAGCTCTATGCTGTAATACTAGAGGTCTATCCGATCAAATTTCTTCCGCGCGGGATTAAATATCTGATTGAAAGACGGTAGCGGTCTGTAACTCTACTGGTCTACTTTGGACGGGAGTGGGCGGTCCGGCCGCCAACTTCCTTTGACAACACCGTGTTCGCACTTTACTTGAAATGAACACAAATTTTTACAGTGGTGGTGTTCACACAGTAACAAGTTCCCTGCCCTGAGCAACCTGGCAAGATGTGTTCTTTGCATCCCTGCTACAAGCGCAGCTTCAGAGAGAACATTCAGCCTTTGTGGTCAGATTTTGGAGATATGTAGGCTACTGAAACTGTCGTCAGTCAGTGAAATTCTGTTCTTGCATGGATGTTTGTTTGTTTTTTAAATGTATTTGCATCACAGCTAGTAAGCCAACAGTTTTCGTTTATTCATATTCTTGGTTTAGAATTTAAGTATTTAATTCAGCCTATTTTTCGTTTATTATTATTGACAGGTTTTTTTTACTGTGTTGACAGTAAAATATGGTAAAAGAATTCTGAATCATGATAAGGCAAATAAAAATACCAAATAAAATTCTTGTATAGCCAACATTTCATTTTTGTTATCCCCAATCACTCTGTATTTTTAGGGGAAATTTAAATGTGAGACTCTAAAAACGAGATCTAAATTCAACAGGATCAGTCGGGTCGGGAAAAAACTTATTCTAAGCAGACAGCGGGTGAACACTGTGAATTTTAAACAGGAGCAGACAAAAAAAACAATCCCGTGAGACCTCTATATCATACTTAATATAACATGACCCAAAATAAATAAGAGTTTTTTTTTTGTTTAAAGCAGCATGAGGTAAATCTTTTCAACTAGATATTAAGAAAAGTTTCTTGAGCACCAAATTAGAGTCATGCGACACTTAAGACTGGAGTAATGACTGCTGAAGATTTCCGCTTTGCCATCAGAGGAATAAATTACAATTTAAAATGTTATATTAAAATTGGCATATAATACATTTTTAATAATTTAATCATTAATTCATTTATTTGAATATTAATTGAATTAATATAAACATTTTAAATCAATAATTTAAATTGTAATAATATTTCACAAATTTAATGTTTTTTGATCAAATAAATGGAGCCTTGTTAAGCATAAGATATTTGTTTTCTAAAAAACACACACACACACACACACACACACACACACACACACACACACACACACACACTTTTAAGTATATACACACTGCAGTTCCTGTTTCTCACCATGGATGTTGAGATGAAAGTTCTTGTCCACTTGACCTGCTACATTTGTGGCCTTACAGACATACTGCCCAGTATCTGACAACTGAGAGAAAGAGTGATTTAAACTTCTTGAAACAAACTTTTTACTTTATTTTCTGAAGTAAATGTGAGTAGTGCTTGCACATGCATATGCAGTACAAAATTCACCACCATGAATTGGTTGCTAGGTGGCTGCTCACTGGCCTATTATATTTTTTTTCACTCATTTTATCATTACCAATATCAGACATCCAATTCACTTCATCCAAAGCACCTGCTAATTTTCTCACACACACCTCTGTTTCTCTTAGTTCCAGCATTTGTCCATCAGCCAGTATGCGCAGATTAGCAGTCTCAGTGATAGACCGTCCATTCTTGTACCAGGTAATGATGGGAGGAGGCACTGCATTAGATTCACACTCCAAAGTAACAGATTTGCCCACCAGTACATTTAACACCACTGGAAGATCCCCACTGCTGTGTCTGATACTGGGGGGGACTGGGAAACCAGATACCAGTAAATTAGATCAGTGACTTCCAGAAATGTTGAAATATTAAAAATGTGGTTAGTCATATTAAAACAAAGATTGTCTGCCATACTTCACCAAATATTTTTGCAGAGACATGTTTCACTCCAGTTTTATAACAAGCAAATATAAAACACTAAAAAAAACTGTACATACTGACCATATACTGTAAGATAAATTATTTTTTGAGCTTCTCCTGCTGGGTTCATGGCCACACAGTTGTATTTCCCACCGTCAGACATCTTTGCTTTCAGGATCTGGAGAGTACGACCACCTAGACAGAGAATGAGAGTAAGAGGTGGAGTAGAGGAAGAGAGATTTTTGTGTAATATGTATACAGTGAACACTATGTAGTCCCTCTATAATGTGTCAGCATGTGTACCAGGGATTATGAGTGCATTGGTGCTGGCCTGTACAGGTCTCCTGTCTTTGAACCAGCTGAGGGTGGGAGGTGGGAGTCCAGTGGCCTCACAGTTTAGAGATATGAAATTATTCACCACCACAGTCACATTCTCCTCTCTGATGCCCACAATAGAGGGAGACACTGACAACAAACACAAACAAACATGATATCACCAATAATTAGTTATAAGAGTGAAGAGTGAAACTCTAACAGTAGAGTATGGCACTAGCACTCGCAACGTCATGGGTTTAATTCCCAGGTAATGCATGAACTGATAAAAAGCATAACTTAAATGCAATGCAAGTTACTTTGGACTAAAGTGTCTGACAGATGTATAAATCCAAATGTAAAGTAAAACACAGCAACACAAACTGCAGTAAACCCCTAGGAACCATACAGAGACTTAAGACAAATTCTTACTCAAAGATAGACTCACCATGCACTTGGAAGTTGAAGGATTTCTCTGCTGTTCCAGCAAAGTTTTGAGCCACACACACATAGCGTCCTGTATCGGTCACCTGTGCATTCAAAATCTATAAAACACAAAAAATATTTATTTTTACATTTATTATTTATACAGTAAATATTTTATACATATATTAAAAATAACTTCAATATTATATATATATATATATATATATATATAAATCTGTCACTGTTCACTGTTGCATCACAGTTGTTTAGTCTCTCACCTGCAGTGTCCTCCCATTGGATAGAAGTTTGTGTGTGTTGTCTGGGGTGAGGGGTTTACTGTCTTTGATCCAGCTAATTTTAGGAGTGGGACTTCCATCCACCTGACACTCCAGTAATGTGGTCTTATTAACCAGCACTGTGACCTCATCAGGCAGGTCAACATCAGCACCACGAATCGAGGGCGGCACTATCAAAATCCAAGTGCACAGACAAAAAAAGACAACCAATACTTTCAGTTGTTGGCCTTATAATGTTTAGCATTTAAAAAAAGGTAAACACTCAGGTTGGACTCACATAACACTCTGACATCATATTGGATTGAGTCTTCTCCAGCCTCATTCACAGCCACACAAGTGTATCTCCCAGAATCCTTTGCTTGAGCTCGAGGGATCTGGAGGACTCTTCCGCCTGTGTGAGAAATAATGTAAAAAAAAGACAAGAAAAAAAGTGAAATTCTTGTTTACTCATACAGAACATAGTATCAAAGTATCAACATATTTGACAAATTATTTTTCCATGATATAATCAAAATGTTGCAATGCAGCCTCTCACCAGGAAGAATGAGCATTTTATCATTAGAGGTCAGCAGGTGGCCATCTTTGTACCAAGTGAGTACAGGAGGGGGGACGGCATTGGTCTCACAGTACAGGGAGAAGGGATTATTAAGAATCACATCCTTCACGTCTCTATTATTACCAGAGCCAGAGTCAGAGTCACCAAAGCCTCGGAAACTTGGGGGAACTGAGACACAGACAGGATTTAAGTATTATAAACAGGGATAAAGCCTGAAGATAAATTGCACAAAATCCACAGATAAAACAAGCTGAAAACGAGATCCAGACATAATACACTAAGCAGCCGCTAGGGGCAGTCATACTTCTTTAAAGTTGGCATTTCTCAAACGTTCTTTTGAAAAAAGTTTCTTATGATCATTCCTCATAATTCCTGTGATAGCAAAGCTGAATTTTCAGTAGCCATTACTTCAGACTTCAGTGCCACATGATCCTTAAGGAATCATTATATATGCTGATTTGGTGCTCAATCAGAAACATTCAGGATTCTTTGATGAATAGAACATTAAAAAGAACAACAGTAATTTGAAAGAGAAATTTGTAACATTTTACATGTCTTTACTGTTACTTTTAATGAATTAAATGCACCATTGCTGAAAAGTATTTAAAGCCCCCTGTGGTGAAAATCAAGCTTTTAAGGTTGTTTATATGTCTATGAGGTCTTTTTAATAATTATCCTTTAAGACAAACCATGTGCAAATTCATAAGTCAACACCGTTGCATTATTTTCTCCTTAAAACTGCAGTGAACCAAAAACAGTCTCAAAAACAAGGTTTTAAATCGCTGGTGTTTCTGACGTCACAAACTACCTTGTAACCAATTACAACAACGTGTGATCATCAAAGAGTGGATCTCTAAACTGGTGTGAGTGAGTTGAGGCGGGGCTAATTTTCATATTCATAGAACCGCTACACTAAATGAGGCAAGGGTGTAGTTACATTCAAGCTATTTTAAGGCAAGAAGAAAAAAAAAATCGTATTGACCCCAAACTTTTGAACGGTAGTGTATATATAGTGTATATTTAATTCTGCATTCTGAACTTGTAAAACCCTTTTCACCTTGTATATTTACATCAAAGTCCTTTTCATCCTCTCCAGCGATGTTGGTGGCTACACAGGTGTAACGACCTGTATCGGACACTTGAGTGTATTTAATCTGAACTATACGACCGTTTGCTGTGATACTGAGGTGACCATCTGCTTTCAGGATCTGCAGAGAGAGAGAAACACAGTGGAGTGAAAACTCAGAACTCCATATATTTTCTCAAAGGAGTGAAAACCTGCATAGATTTGTCATATACTGTATTCTATGTATATATTTATTTCTCACCTGGCCATCTTTGTACCACACTAGCGTAGGTGTTGGGATAGCCTGAGCTTCACACTCCAATGTAAGGGTGTTGTTAACTTTAATTTTCACCTCTTTAGGGGCCAGACTCTCTCCTGGGATGTCATTTTTATTGATAACTGGAGGGACTGCAAGAAAGAACATATATAAATAGATACAGATAACTGACACACAAAGAGTGTTATATTCCTCTACACCAAAAGGTGGCGATGTAGCTCAGTTCTCACACGCACCGAAAACTTTCACCTCATAGTTCTTCAGTGTCTCTCCAGCCTCGTTAGTCGCCACACATGTATATCTCCCAGCATCCTCTTCTTTAGCGTTCAAGATCTGTAAAGTGCGACCACCTGTCACAAGATACAGTAGTAAGCGAGCTGGTCGCATAACAAATGTTGGATATGAACATCTGAATTATTTTATGCTACAGATTCATAAAGATACCTGACCTGGAAGTACCCTGACGTTGCGGCTGGTTTCAAAGGGTGTGCCATCTTTGAGCCAAGTGATGATGGCAGGGGGGTATGACTGGGCTTCGCAAACAAGAGATGTAGGACTATTCAGTGTCACAGTAACATCTTCAGCTGAACCTTCTGGACCAGAACCAGCGATGGTGGGAGAAACTGGGAGCGGAAACATAAATAAGTACACACACAAGACTACAAAGAGACATTTTAACTCCCCCCATCCAAACATACCTAACACATTAAGGTTGAAGTGTCTGCTCCTGTCTCCAGCGCTGTTAGAGGCCAGACAGCTATACCTGCCTGTGTCGGGCACTTGCGATCCACTGATCTGCAGGAAACGCCCATTTGACATCACCTGCAGCCTTGCGTCACTAGTCAATGGTTGCCCATCCTTCAGCCACGTGATCTCTGGAACTGGTTTACCTAGACAACCCAAAAAATTGGTTAATCAGAGGTAAGAGATCAGGACAGAAGCCAATCTTGTAATTTGTGTCACTCACCGGTGACCTCACATGCCAAAATTATGTTCTGTTTTTCCTTCACTTTCAAATCCTCCACTGTGCCCTCGTTCACAATGCTGGGCGGCACTGAAGTTGACAGAATAAAGATGAAAATAAACATTTCAAAGTCTAGTGATATATTCCTAAACAACATGTTAAGCGTCACATGTGCGCTCCAGACTGAAAGCTTGCTTGGTAAGTAACAAAAGTATGCTAACCTCTAAACTATGCTCGTTGTTTTGTTTTTGCATGGATCCATGGATAAAAACTAATCCCAGAATGAAACCAGTGGAAATTTCCATCCAAGACTGTAGACATAGTCAAGGAAAATTGTTTAAATACAGTATAGCTATTTTCAGAACAAAAATAAAAAAATCCCTCCATATATTGAGTTGTTAGGGTAGCAAGCTTTGAGTCGTAAGCTCATTTGTTGTAAATTTTAGACATAAACTTGACACAAAATTTAGACACAAACTGTTGAGTCAAGCTCAAGATATTTTCATGTTTTATTAAATGACATAAAATCCATTAAGTTTTTCACGTGTCTTGAAAAAGCCAGTTGCTAAAAAGTGCTGTGTTCATTTGTTAATAATTATCTTGATGAACAAAACATGAAAGTATCATAAACTTGTGTTGGTCAGAGAGCATATTTTCTACAATAATCCAAATCCCAATGGTAAAATCCTATTGACTTTTTTCAAGGGAACCAGGGTAATGCTAACTACCAGGTCGGCCTTCAAAAATATGCCACTCTTAGCACTCTAATGGAATAATCTGTGAGTATTAGTCAGTTTTTGTGAGAAGTACTACTGTTGCGAAGTTGTTGCCTATGAAGATTGTTTCAAATCAAGAAGCTAGCTACCTATGTAAACAGCAGACAGACAGCTATAAAAAACAATTCTAACTCATGTACAGTGCTGTGTTACCCAGGACATTTAAGTCGAAGCTCTTCCGCTCCTCTCCAGCAGAGTTGGACACGATGCAGGTGTATCTCCCAGCATCCTCACTTGCAGCATGCATCAAACGCAGGCCTCGTCCTCCTGAGATTATTATAGACATATATGAGACTCATATGTTGCCATGGTAACTGGTAACAGCACAGGTGACTGAATGATGGAATGATTTCTGCACACTGAATTAAAAAGATAGGCCAATTGTACTTCTCTTAGGGAATTACTTAATCGGCTATAAATCAAGAGCCTGAGATTTACTCAGAGGAGAAATGCATCTGCAGAACAAATAACGAGTTTCACTTTGTCTTTGAAAAAACAGGCTTCATAAATGTCCCTATTGTTTTGGAAAGAAACTGGAGACCTTCAAGTTAACAGCTGTTCAAACAGAGCTTAACCCATCAACACAAGTCAAACGTCGCATTTTCACTCTTTAAACGAATAATTATCACTCCCCAGGAGAGCGCTAAGCTGATCACCTGAACAAATACGTCATCCTCTTTCCTTCCCTGGTGTACTTTTCTCTTACAATGAGGAAAGGAGTTTGTGGTCAGCCATAAATGATATACAATATATCTTTGGATGAGCTTTGAAATAGGGGTGGGAATCACAGGCTACTCACGATATTATACGATACATGATACATGGCTCAAGATACCAATAATATCACGATACAGCAATTCTGCGGTAATCAATATATTTCCAGACAATCCTTAATTGATACATCACGATATCTGTCTAACTGTGAAAACAAAATACCTCAAAAGGTTAAGTGCAGGTTTTCTCTCTTTATTCAAATCCAAACTGTTAGAAAACAGCACAAAAATGTTTCAGTCTGTAAATTAAATTGAACATTTTAAGTAAATAACATTTTTTGAAGGAGATCAGACTTGCATTGCAAGTGGCTTTGCAAGTTTGTGGTATTACTTGTGCACTTTACTTTTACCAGGCACTTCTTGTATATTGCGTACTCTTTGTCAATTTCGTTTGTCCCATCTATGGTATAAAAGCCAAACTGTGTCCAGACTTAAGACTTAAACGTGGCTGGGGTATCTATGATTTTACTTACTATGCTGTCCGCAGTCCCGTTTAAAACCTCTTTTTCTTAGGCTAGTTAACTTATGTTCACGTTTCTCCATTCATGTGTTAAGCACCACCTCAAGGAGCCATGAAGTAGCGACGCTGGGAGCAGGGAAATCTATATAGAGCGCCTTATCTTATTAATTAAAATATCGATATTTGGTGCCAGCGTATTGATTCTGGAATTGCACGGAGAAGGGCAACGATATGTTTCGCTATCGATATTTTGTCCCACCCCTACCTGCAAAACAGGCAATAAGGCTAGCAACACTTCTAATCCTTTATGGAGTGGTAATATTACCGACTGAATATGTGATCAATAATGTGTCTATCTTACATATTGTGGTCCTATTTTCTGTCCAGCTCCATGTCTTTGTGGCATACTGGCGGACAGTCTGAGAATAGCTCAGCACAGACTCACTTACAATGTGGTTCATTTATGCAGGTGACCTCCGGGAAGTTTATGATGTCTAAGGTTACAGTGATGGATGTACCTCATACTTGCTGCTAGCAGAGGATCAGTCTCTGTTTACACTGGAAGCCGAAAATGGAGAGTTTATGAGAACATCTGTCTAGCTATTTTTCTTTTCAGTTACCCACTGATTTGTGGTGTTTGGCTGCTTACTGAAGCTATCTTGTTACTTGAGTTATTACACCTGGTTAACCTAATCTGATAACTGGTACTGAGCTCCTTACCTAGACTCAGTGGTGTAGACATTTTGGAGCAAGACAAATGCATTCATTAAAGGTGTTGGTACCTGCGATGACCCGAACAGAGCTAGACATGCTGATCAGTTGGCCGTCTTTAAGCCACGTGATGGCTGGTGGTGGCATTCCAGAAGCTTCACAGGTGAGAACAACCGGGTTCTTCACAACAACACTCACATTCTCAGGCATTTGCGTCTGACCAATGATGGTGGGAGGAACTGAATAGATGATGCACATAAAATGTCAGTATATGTGAATAATGACAACAACAACAAAAAACCTATACATATGGAATATGTATCATTACTTTACTAGTGATTTGAAAAAGTTAGTTTGAATTTTGTTAGTATTATGAACAACAGTTACAGCTGAATTGATTTAACACTAAAATAATAATAAATAATGGAATAAAATGATACACTAAAATAATAAAATTATAAAAATATTTTTAAATAACGTTAAATTAAAATAAATAGTTAAACATTTGGAAGACCAGTGGAAATTGAGAAAAGTTTTCAGGATAATTCATTTGGTGATGCTAGTGACTCAGAAACTGCACAAAGAAACTTTTTTGTTACCATGAATATTGATGTCATATTTCCTGTCAGCCTGTCCTGCCACATTGACAGCGATACAGGTGTATCGTCCGGTATCAGCCACTTGAGCATCCTGGATGCGTAAAAGCTGGGCCTCGTTAAGTATTTGAGCCCTGTTGCCGGTGCTCAGGGGTCTACCGTCTTTCATCCATGATATGGCAGGTCTGGGCACCCCATCTGCTTCACACTTCAGAGTGATATCTCCACCTTGCGTCACTGTCTCCTCATCCTGATTTGAGGAGCTGATGGAGGGACGAACTGTTTGGAGTGAAGGAAGGAAGAAACATGGTGGAATAAAGAGGATTACTGTATCTTTGTGAGGTGCATTTGAGTTAAGTCTGGGTGACGACTCGTGCCATCTCCGCTCCATGGCAGCATTAGTAGCTATGAAGAGGCAACTCTGGGTAAACCTCTCTGGCATCAAGGAGAAGGACAAGACCTTACTCCTTGATGCCCTGCTGTCAACTTCTGTCCTCTACTGTGGCTTTGTCAATTCGGATGCCGAGAGGTTTCAGGAAGCTAAGCGATATTCGGCCGCATTCCAGAGGTTCATCACTAACTGCTATCAGGGGGCAGCCCCAGCCATCAACATTGAGCTCCTTCCACAGACAGCAGCAGAAGCCTTGCTGCTCGAGTCCCCCTATCAAAGAGCCTGGGGGTCAAAACAGCACTCTTCCCCGAAACCTCCTAAAGAGAAAACAGATCTGAGAACTGTTATTCTCGCAAGGAAGGCTTTGGGAGAGAGGTCCTGAGGCCAAACGTAGGCCTCTGTTGGCGGTCCCCTCCAGGGGGAGACGAGAATACACTCCTCCAAGGAGCCCACAGAAAATCGAATTGTTAACTCTGCCGCCTTTGACACTTCAGGGTGCAATGGTTTCCAAACGAACACACATCTCAGTGTTCACCCAAGTTTGTTGCAGCCCTGCAGAGTTCGTTCCATCCAAGGAGGCTTGTAGAAAAATCAGTCCATTTGTTCCCTGCCTGCCAGCCGCTTCAGGGCACCGAGCACAGTATTCAGAGTATACCCGAGGTCGGTCCCCCTAGTACACTAAATGGAGGCTTGGAGTCTCCTTCCAAATGTGTCTCAGTGGGTCCTGTGTACAATAGAAAAAGGCGTACAGAATCCATTTTGGAAACCTTGGTTCCTGTCCCAGGGCACGGTGTTAAAGGGATAGTTCACCCAAAAATGAAAATTCTGTCAGTATTTACTCACCCTCATGTTGTTCCAACCCCGTAAGACCTTCGTTCATCTTCGGAACACGAATTAAGATATTTTTGATGAAATCTGAGAGCTGGATCACTCCTCCATACTAGTCCATAGGCTTCTTCAGGGATTGAAACTTGCCAGCCCCGAAAAGTCATTAAAGACATCGTTAAAATAGTCCAAGTGACTACAGTGGCTCAATCTTAAGTTTATCAAGCGACGAGAATACTTTTTGGGTGAACTATCCCTTTAAGAACATCTTGTCATCGGAAAACAGTGACAACAGATGTGTCCCTCACGAGCTGGGGGGAGGTCATGGAAGGCGGCTGATCATGGGGTCTGAGGAGAGAACATCATCTCTCTTGGCACATAAACTGCCTAGAGATGTTGGTTGTACTTCTAGCTCAGAGGTACTTCCTCCAGTATCTAAGAGGCCATCATGTTCTAGTTCGAACAGACAATATGTCGTTGGTCTCATACAGAAATCGCTGGGGCGGGACGCTATGGTGCAGACGTGGCTGAGGCTATGTCTGTATGCATTTTCCCGATTGCTCTGCTCCTGGGAGTTCTAGATAAAGTGCGCAGGGGAGGGGTTAGTTTGCTCTTGATAGCCCCACTTTGGCCAGCCCGAGTATGGTTCTCGAACCTTATAGTCCTCCTCGACGGCCCCCATGGGAGATTTTAATCAAGAGGGACCTTCTATCACAGGCCGGGGAATAGTATTCCCCCCTCTGCCAGAGTTATGAAAACTGTGGGGCTGGGTCCCTGAGGGGGATCAGTTCATAAATGCTGCTCTCTCAACCGAGGTTGTAGAGACCATCTTAAACTCTACAGCTCCCTCCATGAGGAAAATATTTGCCTTGACGTGGAGAGTTTTCACTTAATGGGGCAGAGAATGCCAGTTGGACCCAGTTCACTGCCCAGTGGCTTCAGTGCTGGAGTTCCTTCAGGACTTCTGCTGGTCTTTCCCCCTCCAGGCTTAAGGTCTACATGGAGGCCTTCCCCAGACCGTTAAGCGATGGATCTTTGGGGAGACTCTTCCCTTCTCAGGGAACAATGGTTACATTTGTAACCTGAGATGTTTTCCTATATTCTTAGTTTAATTTTTTAATACTAATTTATTATCAAAAATGGCATCTAATGAAATGAACTTAAAAAGAATTGTGCTATTCAGTTCATTTTTAAAAATGCAATCAAATGTAAATATAGCAATTTCTTACGAAACATTGCATTTTTTAGTCAAATAAGTTTACTGTGTAAAAAACAATTTTTTTGTATGACCTGAGTCTCAGTGCGTTTCGTTCATTGAAACAAATTATTTTGATAATTTCGTTTATTCATAGAAACATGCAGAATATGCAAAATATGATATTGAATATGATATTGTGGATTTATTTTTCCAATAATTATCTATGATGATTTATCAGCTAGTCCAAGATTGACCGATAGTGCCTGTAATGTGAGAGAAGCTATACCGTAGACTTGCAGATTGTACTCTTTCATCGCACTGCCAGCTGCACTGGAGGCCAGACAGGTGTAAGAGTAAGCGTCTGCCTTCTCAGCACTGGAAATCTGCAGCTGCCGCCCACCAGAAAGAACACGCACACGTGAATCTCCCTTTAGCTCTGAGCCTAAGAGACACACAAAATAATACACAATCTTAGAGTAAGGGTTTGTTGAAATGTGACTAATTATGAGAGTATAAGGTTGAAAATGACAATAAATGTGATGATGGATAGTGATGAGGAGTTTTATAATCTGTAGGAGGATGGTAATGATGAAAACAGTCATGATGAGCCTCACCGTTTTTCTTCCAGGAGAGACGGGGAGGAGGGATCCCTCTGGACTCACAAACAAGTGTCACGAGGCTCCCCTCAATCACAGTCAGAGAAGACACCTCATCAGATCCACGGATACTGGGAGGAACTGGGGAAAAACAAATAATAGAAAGAGAAACAATTATATTATACATTATAATTTGACTCAAGTTCAGTTTATATTATATTTTAAGCACTCACCCAACACGTTCAGGTTATAGTGCTTCTCTGTTTTTCCTGCCACATTGATTGCCTCACATGTGTACCTGCCTGTGTCTTGGACCTGAGCACTGGTAATCTGCAAATACAAAATAATTATCAAATGAATACCATCTAATGCCTTTTAAATTAAAAGAACAGCAATCCAAAATGAACTTCACTTGCTTCATGATGCTAGGGTGTTGTAATTTCCAGGGTGAAGTTATATGGTTCCTATGGTATGCTGGGTGGTTGCTAGAGTGTTGCTAGGGACCTGCTAGTGTTATCTGAGTGATTGCTAAGTTGTTGCTTTCTGGCCTATGTCAAAACAGCTTACAGGCTGATGAATGTACTGTACCTTCAGAAAACTGCTGTCCTCGGACAGGCTTAGTCCTGGTTTTCTATATAGCGGTCGTCCGTCTTTCCGCCAGCTCAATGCAGGTGGAGGGATGGCATCGCTCTGACAATGCAGCTGCACTGACTGACCCATCAGAACAGTTTTGTTTACCTCCTCACCCATGATGTTGGGCGGCACTGAGGGACAGAGACGCACACAGATAAATTCATCTTTGGTTAATAAAAGTGTTATTATTTAAAAAACAACAACAACGTACTGACTTTTGAACAGTAGTGTAAACACATAGAAAATTACTTGTATCAACAACTGAGTTACCCTGAAATACACAAATGATCAGGTTTAGAGTAAGAGTGTTTTCTGAGCTCACCGTACACACGTAAGTCATATTCTCTGTGCTGTTCTCCACCTGCATTCACAGCCACACAGGTATAATGACCTGTGTCACTGACCTGTGCACTAACGAATGACAACACCCTGCCACCTGACAATACCTAGTAAAAGAAGAAATTGAAAACTGATATAACATGTTCATAACCTTTAAATAGAGTTGACTGCAAACCAATATGTATAAATACGTATGAAAGCATCCAAACTCCTACACGCACAGACCTGGACGCCATCTGAGAAGCTGGAGACAGGTCTGCCTTCTTTAAGCCAGGTGAGGCTGGGCATGGGAACTCCTGAGGCTTCACACTCTAACCTGACTGGCTCATTCACCACCACTGTTATCATTCCTCCTTTGCTAGAAATGGAAGGGGGAACTAATGGAAAGAGACAGAGAACATTAGATGATGATCAAAACCAAGAAATATATCAGGAAACATGTTCAAACTTTTGACTGAAAGATTGTTTCATACTCACCATACACCTGCAGACTGTATGTGAGCTCAGTGCTGCCGGCCACATTGATGGCCACACATTTGTAGAGTCCAGCATCTGACACCTGCACCCGGTCAATCTCCAGCACCTGACTTCTACTCAGAATGTTAACACCTGCAGCGTTTGCCAATGGACGACTGTCTTTATACCACGTCACAGCTGCAGCAGAAAAGGCATGAGGGCAAAACTACAGCACCTGTACTTTTGTAAACTATTACTAGCCAGTTCAAATGTAATATTGATCTAAAAAAAAACAAAAAAAAAACAGGAAATGAAGTATGACTCACCTGGCAAAGGACTTCCTGTTGCCTTACACTTCAGATGAATTTGGAAGCCAGCAAGGATGGTTTCATTGAGTGTCTCTCCAGCATACTGGATGCTGGGAGGTTCTATAAAACACATGCACAAACTTATTTACCATGATGCATGTTTCAATCAATCAGTCAATCAATATACAGTATATATAATTTTTTTGATTGATTTAATTCATTATAATGATATGTTTTTAGAGGTTTAGATGAGATGTTAAATGGTTCTACAAATAGGCATTATGCAAAATACAATTTCTTAATTTTTTCTTTTGATTTTGACAGTATTTCGGAAAATCACAGTTAATATGCATATGCTGGCTGTTTTTATAAGTATTTCCTACCATGCACACTGAGGCGAATGTGCTGTTGAGCCTCGCCTGCCGCATTAGTTGCAACACACGTATATTTCCCAGCATCCTCCAGCCTGGCCTTCTTTATGTGCAATACCCTGCCAGCGGATTCCAGCTAAATGCCAGATGGAAAAATAATGAGAGAGGAGATAGTACATGTGGTTATGTAAACCTCCTCAAACACTTGATTTACTTTAAAAGGCTTCTGTCATGCTTTAAAGTCTGACCTTCAGAAATTCTTGTGTCGTGTCCACAGGACGGGCGTCTTTGAGCCATGTAATGCTGGGAGGCGGAATTCCACTGACCACACACTGAAGGCTGATTGATGTGTGGAGAACCACTGACCTCTCAGCAGGACCAGTAGAACGAATAGCTGGGGAGACTGACAGACAAATATTAAAGAGGTAAACAATGACATTTTACAAAACATGTATCTGAAACTTATACTTCATAACTTTTTTATAACTTTTACTTTATAACTTAGAGAAACCTGAAAAGTCACCTTAGGCCTTCCTCTCTGTGAGCAGTCAAGGTAAACATCAAATAAAAATATTAGTAAAAATTGACAGATGTTAAATAAAAATCTATAATGATCATTACCGTGTACAGACACTTTAAACTCTCTCTCTTGTTCTCCAGCCTCGTTGGTCGCTACACAGTGAAAAAGTGCTGTATCAGACACCTGAGCGCGAGAGATGACCAATCGACGGCCGTTTGATGTAATCCGCACCCCTTCGCCCTGCCTCACCGGTACGCCATCCTTCAGCCACCTTCAGAGATAGACAGATGCAAATGAGCGACATTTCAGTTCCCTTTCGTTGTCACTCCGAGTTACGTCGGATGACGACGAATGGGGTTTCGCTTAGAACACCTATCGACTTCGAGTATTACAAAACGAGCCAATGGCAAAGAAATGCCATGGGTCTGCGGAATTTGCATGGCGTAACTCCGCCCCACCTCGTGGGTATAAAAGGAGGAAGCCGCCAACAAGCAGATATGTTTTCGCTTCGGAGCCAAGAGTATTTCTTCACTCCACAGTCATCTCTGACTTCGCTCTACGAGACGAGCTTCTCTCTCCGGTGTTGGTGTGACGGCGATCTGCAGCGAGCTCACAGTGCCTGCTGATCTGTGCAGTAATCTGCCAGTGTGTGTGTGTCTCCCTGTGCGCTTCAACATCGCGGAGTTTTTTCTCTCCTCTCATAAAAGAGCTCGCACGCGGCACGTCTTTTTAAAGACGGCTCGCCCGTGCATTTCTGGTTGCAGCGGACTGGTATCGGACTCTGATGGGCACGAGCGCTGTCTAGTGTGTTTGATCATGCTTGAACAGCGCTCGTGGGTGACTCATGTTCTCGCAAGGGAACGTGATCATCGCGTCATATATAGGTCGAGACTCGGTGAACTCGCAAGAGTGAGAGTCCCCTCATCCACCCCCCGATCTTCGGCTGGTGGCCAGGGTGACCTGAGGGTTACGGTCTGGAACAAGGCGCCGACTAATTGTCCGTGACCCCAGCCCCCCTCTTCAATGACGGTGCCCGCTAGTGAACTGCTTATTCCCGCGAGTCTACCCTCTGGTGGCCCGCGTGTTTCAGTTGAAGCTACAGAGGAAGATGCCATGTCTGTTGCAGCATCACTAGGTGGGCTTGAGTCTTCTAGAAGTGAGGGCTCGTCACAGCTGCCACCTTCCGGTGTGCATACGGCTGTGCCTGAGTCTGATCCGGAGATGACGGCCATGCTTTCCTGGGACGATTGGTTTTGGGTAAGGCCGCCGACCCTCGTCCGCGGCAAACCCCAATACCTCTCTTCCCGGACGTGCATGATGAGATCTCGAAGTCCTAGAAGACCCCCTTGTCTTCTCAGGACCGCTCGCTGATCTCATCCGCCTTTCCTCCCCTCGATGGGGCCGCTGCCCTTGGGTACACTGGGGTTCCCCCGGCTGAACGCTCTGTTGCGATGCTATGTGTCCTCAGAGTGCTTCTTCTCGGCGCAATCCTAAGCACCCGCCCGTGGCCTGTAGTTTTTCGTCTACGCTTGTGGCGAGATCCTATAGTGCCACGGGACTGGCAGCCGCCTCACTGCATGCCATGGTCATTCTCCTGGTCCACCTGACCCAGATGCGCATGGACCTGCACGAGGGCGGGACTGACCCAGGGCTCTTCACTGAGCTGCGCGCCGTCACTGACCTTGCTCTCCGAGCGACGAAAGTGGCCGTACGCTCCCTGGGTCAGGTGATGCTCAACATTCTGTGGCTGAACCTGTCTGATGTGCTGGATGTCGCGCGGACCCGTCTGTCCGACATTCCCATATCCCAGGTCGGCCTCTCCGGCGGTGCGGTTGAGGGCTTGACCAACAGCTCTCAGCCGCTCATGAGCAGACTGACGTTGATTCTGTCCCGACGGCCCCGCCGTCCGCCCAGATCCCTCGGTCTGCCCACCGCCGAAGGCGCCCTTCCACGGCTCCCACCCCGCCCGTTCACCCGGGCCGGCTCTGGGGGCCGCGGGCGGACGCCACAGCCCCTCTCCAGCCCCGCCCCCCGCTACACGCCGGGTTAAGCGGCGCTCCTGAGACGGGCTCCTCGGGGATGGAGCAGACTGAGGTTGACTCTGTCCCGACGGCCCCGCCGTCCGCTCAGATCCCTCGGTCTGCCCACCGCCGGGGCGCCCCCCGCTGCTCCCACCCCGCCCGCTCAGCCGGGCCGGCTCTGGAGGCCGCGGTCGGACGCCAAAACAGTCCTCTCCAGCCCCGCCCCCGCTACACGCCGGGTTAAGCGGCGCTCTTGGGATGGGCTCCTCAGAGATGGGACTCAGTTCTTTCCAGGAGCTGGTAGCAGGACCACTCCTTTCCCCGGGTGAGGGCCGGGGAAGAATCCTTATTCTCCAAAGAACTCACTCTCCCGTCTCTGAGCACAGAGAGTTCGGACGTCACAGAGCGCCGCCCACATGCCGTGCTCTCCTCGTCCCCCTCTGTCCCGGAGGTGGTTGACACGGCGTGCCGTCCACGACCGCTTCGCCCCTGTCCCCCTCTGTCGCCAGACCCTTGACAGAGCAGGCCCCCGTGGAACGCTGGTCCTTCCCTGGCCTCCTCTGTCAGGGTGCGGTTTGACCTTGCCCCCACACCGGGCCGCTATGCCGTCCACGTCTGGGCCGGTCATTCCGCTTCGCTACACCACCGGGGGGACGTCTGTGGTTCTCGACGCCGCTGGCACAGTTGGGAGCCTGCCTAGAGCTTCCCTATCTGTTCCGCTGGGTCGCGCGAACCATCGGCTCGGCTATGCGATTCAGTTCGCACGGTCTCCTCCCCACTTCAGGGGAGTCCACTCCACTTTGGTCGATGGCTATGCCCTATCATGAGAGCGGAGGTTGCTACCCTATTGGCGAAGGGTGCGATTGAGACTGTCCCTCCAGCCGAAAGGAGGCCCGGGTGTACAGCCCCTATCTCATTGTCCCGGAGAAGTCTGGTGGGTTACGGCCAATCCTGGTCCGAACCGCTCCCTTCACAGGCTGCCGTTCAAGATGCTCCTGGCCAAACGCATTTCTGGATGTGTGCGGCCACAGGATTGGTTTGCAGCGATCGACCTGAAGGACGCCTACTTTTATGTCTCCGTTCTCCTTCGACTCAGACCATACCTACGGTTTGCTGTCAGGGCACGCGCATATCAGTACGCTGTTTTCCCATTCGGGCTAGCCCTGTCTCTTCGCGCCTTCACAAGGTTGTTGAGGCTGCCTTTGTTCCTCCATGGGAACACGGGGTTCGCATCCTGAACTATCTCGGTGACTGGCTGTCTTAAGCTCACTCCTGAGACCAGGTTTGCGAATACAGGGACCCAGTGCTCCGGCACCTAGCTCGTCTGGGCCTTCGGGTCAACCGGGGAAGGAGTAACCTTTGCCCCGTGCAGAGGAGCTCTTTTCTCGGTTTGGACTTGGTCGCCTTCTCCACTCAGCCATTGCTGACTTGCCTGAGACTATCAAGCGCAAGAGTGCGGTTCCACTGAAGTTTCTTCAGAGGCTCCTGGGGCATATGGCATCTGCAGCCGCGGTTCGCCGCTCAGATTGCTTCATATGAGACCGCTTTAGCTTTGACTCCGCGACCGAGTCCCGAGTTGGGCATGGCAACACGGCACCCTCCGAGTACCAGTTACTCCGACCTGCCGTCAGACCTTCACCCCGTGGTCGAACCTCAGTTTTCTACGGGCCGGAGAGCCCCTGGAACGAGCTTTGCGGCATGTTGTTGTAACGACAGATGCCTCCTCCACGGGCTGGGGTGCCATGTGCAATGGACGTGCTGCCGCGGGCTCCTGGACAGGACCCCGACGCCTCTGGCACGTCAATTGCCTCGAGTTGCTGGCCGTACGTCTTGCTTTGCGCCGCTTCCGGGCCGTGCTCAAGAACCAACCCGTACTAGTCCGTTCAGACAATACCGCCACTGTAGCGTACATCAACCATCAAGGTGGTCTACGCTCCCACCATATGTCGCAACTCGCCCGCCACCTCCTCATATGGAGTCAGAAGCATCTGAGGTTGCTTCATGCCATTTATATCCCCGGAGCCCTGAACTGTGCAGCCGACGAGCTCTCACGGCTTCAGCCCCTCCCGGGAGATTGACGACTCCATCCCCAGTCGGTTCAGCTGATTTGGGACCAGTTCGGGGACGCACAGTTAGATCTGTTTGCCTCTCACGACTCGACCCATTGCGACCTGTATTATTCCCTGACCGAGGACACGCTCGGCACGGATGCACTGGCGCACAGCCGGCCGCGGGGCCCCAAATAAGCGTTTCCCCCAGTGAGCCTTCTTGCGCAGACCCTGCGCAAGGTCAGGGAGGACGAGGAGCAGGTCATTCTGGTCACGCCATACTGGCCCGCCCGGACCTGGTTCTCCGAACTAGTACTCCTCGCGACAGCACCTCCTTGGCCGATTCCCCTGAGGAAGGACCTCCTTTCTCAGGGACGGGGCACCCTATGGCACCCTCGTCCCGATCTCTGGAACCTCCACGTGTGGCTCCTGGACGGGACGAGGCAGGTTTGAGTACCCTACCACCAGCGGTGGCGGCTACCATCACTTCCGCTAGAGCGTCGTCCACGAGACACGTCTATGCGTTGAAGTGGAACCTCTTCGTCAACTGGTGCTCTTCTCACCGAGAAGACCCCCGGAGATGTTCGATTAGTGTCGTGCTTTCCTTCCTTCAAGATAGGCTGGAGCGAAGGCTGTCTCCCTCCACCCTGAAAGTCTATGTTGCCGCTATTGCCGCACACCATGACCTGGTCGAAGGTAAGTCTGTTGGAAGGCACGACCTGATCATCAGGTTCCTGAGAGGAGCGAGGAGACTGAATCCTCCTCGCCCTCCTATCGTTCCCTCTTGGGACCTCTCAGTGGTTCTAACTGCCCTGCGGAGTGCTCCCTTTGAGCCGTTGCAATCAGTGGAGCTTAAGTTCCGGTCTATGAAGAAAGAGCTCCTGGTTGCTTTGGCCTCCATCAAGAGGGTGGGGGACCTGCACGCATTCTCCGTTGACGAAGCGTGCCTGGAATTTGGGCCGGCTTACTCTCACGTGATCCTGAGACCCCGGCCTGGATATGTGCCCAAGGTTCCTACCACTCCCTTCTGGGACCAGGTGGTGAACCTGCAAGCGCTGCCCCCGGAGGAGGCAGACCCAGCCTTGGCACTGCTCTGTCCAGTACGCGCCCTCCGCGCCTATGTAGACAGGACGCAGTGTTTCAGGACCTCTGACCAGCTCTTTGTCTGTTATGGTGGGAAGCTGAAGGGAAAGGCTCTCTCCAAGCAAAGGTTGTCTCACTGGATAGTGGACGCCATTGCTTTGGCATACCAGCAGCAGGGTCGACCGTGCCCCCTTGCTGTGACTGCCCACTCCACCCGGAGTGTGGCATCCTCTTTGGCTCTAGCGCATGGCGCCTCGCTAACAGACATCTGCAGAGCTGCAGGCTGGGCGACACCTATCACATTCGCCAGATTCTACAATCTCCGAGTGGAGCCAGTGTCCTCTCATGTACTCGCTTCAACCAGCTAGTACTGGACCCGCTCAGGTGTCTTCGCTTGCTCGCCATTCCACTCCACGGACTGGATACGTGCGATATTCTCCTCAGGTGAGCTTCCCCGAAAGCCCTGAGTTCCTCCAGCACTCCTGACGTTGGCGCCAGTGTCTATTGCCTGTGCGTCGGCTAGGTGCCTCCCGTGTGCATGGTCCCTCCCCTGAGCGACCCCCACATGTGTATTTCCACTGTAAGCCTCTTGAGCATGTGTCTTTCCCTTGGCAAGCCACCTTGCCACCCCTGGGGTTGAAATATTCCACCTGCGGCTGGACACCCCAGTGTCCTTCGGGTCACATGTGTATTCTCTAAGTCCCCCCCTCTGGGTTGGCAATAATTGCATATTTCCTCTAAGCTATGGGATATGCTCCCCAGTGTACCTTGGTATTCCTGTGCTAAATAGGAGTCCTTCATCCGTGCCAGTCTCACGACAAGGATCTCAGATTTACGCAGGGCACTGGAAGACAGCCGAGAAGGTGGCGTGATAAGACTGGTAACCCCATTCGTCGTCATCCGACGTAACTCGGAGTGACAATGAAAGGGAACGTCTCGGTTACGTATGTAACCCTCGTTCCCTGAGTAGGGAACGGAGACGTTACGTCTGCCTGCCACTTTCCGCTGTACCGCGGGGATCGCCTGAGCTCAGTCTTGGCTCCTCAGCGAAGAAACATATCTGCTTGTTGCCGGCTTCCTCCTTTTATACCCACGAGGTGGGGCGGAGTTACGCCATGCAAATTCCGCAGACCCATGGCATTTCTTTGCCATTGGCTCGTTTTGTAATACTCGAAGTCGATAGGTGTTCTAAGCGAAACCCCATTCGTCGTCATCCGACGTAACGTCTCCGTTCCCTACTCAGGGAACGAGGGTTACATACGTAACCGAGACGTTCTGCATATACAGTATGATTATGTCATGTGTGGATGTACTGAAGTCCTCACGTAATACTTGGAGTAGGTGTGCCTGTAGCGTAGCAGTCCAGCTCTAGGATATTGTTGATGATGACCGTGGCATCTGTGGTGTCGCTTGCCCCATCAACAACAGGAGGAACTAAATACACACACACAAAAATTATGGTCAAAAACGACAGCATCTCCGCAAAACCAAACGTTTCTTTGAAATAATGCGTGAAAAAACTCACATAATGAAAACGCATAATAAAGTTAATAAATGCCACAATCTTGGGTCACATGGATACTGACTCTACCATTGCCCTTTAATCTTGCTGAATCTTTTATACATTTCCTTCATTTGTTGTTAACCAGTTTACTGGCACATAAAACTCTTTGCTGTTGATTTCCTGCAATATCATTCCAATGATGCAACACAAATGTGGACTGAGTGATTATGGCGGTCTGTTGGACGCATGTATTAGGACCATAATGGTGTACAGATGTTTAGAAGATCAATGTGCACATAGAGACGTGACCTGTCTTTCATGAACACAAAAACACAAGACACCTAAGTTCCTGATTCTTGTGGATAGTGAAGGATGAGATGCCTGAAGAGATTTATAAGTAGGCTACTTTGTGATTTTTATCTCCCTGTTTAGGTGATTTTTTCTTGAATTTTAACAGATCAAAAAAAACATGTCAATGTGTGTCGTTATACCTAAGACACTGACGTCATATTTGATCTCCCTCGCTCCAGCTACACTGGTAGCTACACAAACATATCGACCAGCATCAGATCGAAGTGCACTGAGGATTTCGATTTTGCGACCCTGCTCTAGAACACGCAGGTTCTCTCTAGCAGCCACTGGTGAACCATCCTTTAGCCAGGTCAGTGAGGGAGGAGGGTGACCTTCAGCTTCACATTTCAAAATCAGAGATTTACTGAGCACGACCTTCATGTCTGTGGGACTATCAGAACCGGCAGTGATGGAGGGGGGAACTGAATGATGAGAAAAAAGGAAGAGTGCACATGAAAAAGTGTTACCAAAAGCTAAAACTAAATGGCAATAAAGTATTAAAGTAATGAAAATGACTTGAGTCTAAAAAACCCACCTACCAACCAACCAACCAACATACCATGATAACAATTAAAAAAACAAAACACTAAAGAACTCTTTAGCAAGCCCTCACCATAGACATCAAGCTCATAAATTTTCTCAGCGGTGCCGGCCACACTGGTGACTTTACAGGTATACTGTCCTGCATCTGACATTTGAGCTCTTGAGATCTTAAGGAACTGCCCTCTGTCCACATACTGGGTCTGTCTGCTGGACAGAATGACCTCTCTGTTCTTGTACCATGTGATAGCAGGGAGTGGCACACCCCGTACCTCACACTCCAGAGTCACCACATTACCCAGCAGAACTGTCACTTCAGAAGACGTGTTTCCTCCCTTAATGCTGGGTGGCACTGTGTTGGTAGAATTGAAGGACAGACAAAAAGAGCAGTAAGTTTAGCATTCTGTCAATTTGAAACCCATTTTTGAAACCCAAGACATTATGAGTCAAATTACCAAAGATACTGAGGTTAAAATCTTTGGACTGCTTTCCTGCAGCGTTGGTGGCGCTACACTGGTATCGTGCCTGGTCACCTAAGCGAGCACTCTTTATCTTCAACTGCTGTCCTCTGTTTGAAACTTCAATATTGGGGTCACCCAAAAACAATACCCTAAAACACAGAGTGAAAAGAACGGATAACGCTAATTCCCCTAGTATTGTTTCAAAATGTAAGAATCGGGGGGATTCACTGAAAATGAATTGCGCACCTGATAGTGTTTATTTGCAAGCACAGTGTTGATTTAGCGCCTTATTAGCAAAATGAATTAAGCAAATCAAGTAAGGATACAAACATTCCCTAACATTTACTGGAGAATGCAATTTGCAAGACATAATTCCCAAAAGTCTTTGCTGGGTTATGGAGGATACCAAAATTAATTTGGTAAAAGCACAGCATTAATAGTGCCAGGCAGGAGTTTTGTGAATCTATGATAAGCATAATTTGAAGACTAAAGATGTTTATGCTTGAAACATTGACAACAAATTTAAAGACTCATGGATTTAGTACCTGGTTTAACTAGGTTTCGGGTGGTAAGCGAATAAGCGCAAAACTGGTGCGACTTTTTAGGGAATTCACCCCTCTTTTTTTTAGAAGAGAAGAATTAAGTTTTCTTTACAAAGCTTTTTGGAGTAGCTTACTTCCTGTCTTTGTACCACTGAATTGTGGGAAAGGGATCGCCTTTGACCCTGCATTCCAGAATGATCTCTTGATTAAGCACGGCAGAGAGGTCATGTGACCCAGCTGTCCCAATGATCGTAGGAGGAACTAAACAGAGAAAAGACCAGCTTAATAAGACATAATACCAGCTTGTAAAAAGACAACACTGTTAATGTCATACATCATAGTAAGTGGATGTTATTGCAGAATATTTTACCCAACACATCTAAGTAAAAGTCTCTCTCAGTGCTTCCTGCAATGTTGATGGCCTTGCAGGTGTAGCGTCCGGCATCTGCAACAGTCGCTTTCAAAAGCTTAAGAGTTTTGCCCTTCTGCAGAATCTGCACGTCGCTGCTAGAAACCACCTGGTTAAATGATACAAGCTATTGATAAATTATAAATAACAAACTCAACAAATATTAACATAATTCCTTAAACACTGCAAGTAAATTTTTATTCTACTTATTGCCCTATTTTAAAAATATTCATTAGAATAAATAACTTAAATAAAAAAATATTAATAAAAGGCATTAATAATGATTATCTTTTGTGAAATAAAAAATCCTTGAAATATCTGCTATTCTAACATGAATCTGAATCAGCAGCCTTGAGATGGCTATCCCTGCAGTGTGATTAGAAATTTCCTAATTGTTGACTTCATTTTGGAAATTGATTCTAGTAAAAGCACATTTATGCTCTGAGGTTTTTATGACTGTTCTTGGAGCTCAAACCCAGTGATCAGAGGGAACTCATTTGTGATCGGCGTCATTGAAGGAAATAGCACTTTTATTTCTCATTATGCTTCTTTTTAACTGGTTTAACTTTATGCACATTTCACAATATGAAATGGCATTTGCAATACGCTTAACTTCCATAATGTGATGTAATTCCAAACACAATATTCAGCGGGAAATAATGTAGGGCTGGACTTGATTTTATCCACCGGGAAGTGACTGGATTGGAACGTCTTAGGCTACAATATATTTTTTTATTAAATCATTATTATTATTATTATTTAATCATAGTCTTGGTTTGTTAGGTCAGCAAAAAGGTTGCCTCGGAGGCAAATGGGGTCAATTTTCATCACGTTATTGTTAATGTCGGACCCCGCGTCAAGGTGTGAATTAATAAACAGCAGCACTGACCACGACTCCATCTTTGTACCAGGTGATGACAGGTACAGGTGTGCCTGTGACATCACACACCAGGTTGGTCGGTTGATTCATCACCACAGAGACATTGGACAGCAGGCCATTGTCTCGAATATTAGGTGGGACTGGATTAAGGGGAAAGAGGAGAAAAGAGAAGAGAAAGATTGTGAAATTTGCTGAAAGCGAAACAAGCTTAAGAAATGTTTCAAACTGTACACTAACCATTGACCTTAAGCTGGTATTTTTTCTCTGTTGTACCAGCATCATTGACAGCCATGCAAGTATACTCCCCATTATCCAGAGGGGACACTGAGGCCAGGATAAGAAGTGTGCCATCCTCTAAAATAGACACACCTGGCTCATTCCCTGTCAACTCCTGACCATTCCTAGACCACTTTATTACTGGTTCAGGAGTGCCTGCAACAGACAGAACAAAGGGATTTGAGTAACAACTAATAAATACATATTAAATTAAACAATATTGTGAATATCGCAGTAATTTGAATACATTTTTTGACCATTATGTTTCCTACAGCCGGCAACATTATACTAGATTTGCAATAATTCCTTGCAGCTCATGAGTATGTTAAGACTGGAATGTTTCATTTTTCTTTGATTAATTTCCATGAACCACATCAAGCTGTTAAGGAACTGTCAATGAACTGATTCAAAACTCAGATTGAACTATTTGATTGTGTCATCACTAAATAACAGAAGTCTCTGCATAGCGTTTTTTATATGTTAAACGTTTTAGTAAAAATTATACACAACCGTTCAAAAGTTTGGGGCTAGTAAGATTTTTTTGAAAGAAATTTATATTTTTTTATTTAGCAAGGACACATTACAATGATCAAAAGACATTTATAATGTTACAAAAAGATTTATGTATGAGATAAATGTTATCTTTTTGAACTATCTATCAAATAATATTAAACTTTCTCATTTTAAAATAGAATATTTTTCACAATAAGTTCTGTTTTTACTGCATTTTTGATCAAATTAATGCAGCCTTGGTGACCATAATAGACTTCTTTCAAAGTCATTTAAAAACCGACCCTACGTACAGTACTTACAGACCCTTACCGACCCCAAACTTTTGAACAGTATTGTTGTACGTAGATAAGTACACCCATTTATTACCTTATACTGCATTGGCCAATAAATGAAAATAATTAAATAGGATTCTTGATTTAATGGAAACATGCACTGATTTTTTAAACTAGATTAAATATCTAGATTATTTTTAACTAGTGTTTTAGTTTTGTATTTCAAATTTTTATATCAAAAAAACTTTTATGCCATTTCAGACCAAATATAATCATATAAGTATATTAAATATTGTAATTTTAGTTACATCGCCCAGTTCTAGTGACATATCAGCATCTAGTGATCTTAGTGTATGAATGGTGATTTCTGATGAATCAGGTGCATGTTCACCTTTGGCAGGACAGGGGAAGGCAATCTGCTGGTTAGCCACTCTCTCCTGTAAAGGGCTGTTGAAAGGGGGCTCAGAAACCTCCACCACAGGAGGGACTGTGAAGGGAAGGAGGCAATACATGAGATTTGTAGTTCACTTAAAGCCAAATAGCTGTAATCATAACAATAGTTGCCAATATCTTTCTGACCTTGTACATGGAGCTGAATGATGGCTTCATCTTGCCCGGCGATGTTGGAAGCCACACAGGTATAGAAGCCCTCATCAATAAGCCCCACTTGGTTCAGAGTCAGAGCCCCATCTGAGATCCTGTAATGAGACCCGTCCAACAGAGTAGCACCATCCTTCAGCCAGGACACAGAGGGTTCTGGGACTCCCTGTGCGACACAGGGCAGGTCTATGGCATGTTCCACCTGCACTTTCATGGCTCGAGGACCTGCACGGATGCTGGGAGGAACTAAGAGGGTAAAAAGAGAGAAAGTGGTATCAAGAGTAGAGAGAAGTAGAAAACAGATGCTCTTGCATAACGTGTAATTTGAAGTGATTCTTTGCTCATAAAGCATTGGCTATGCATAACAATAGCAACCTGTCCTTATTTGCCCTTGCCCTTGAATAAATTTTTCACATCTTTTTTGGGTGTTAATCTTCCTGATGAGACATTTGGTAGCTGTGATAAATCAAACGGCGCATTCCTCTTTGCTGTAGCTTTCATTTCTCAGACTCAGTTCTGCTAAAGTATTTGCTCACAGTTTTACAAAAAACTGTAATCAAGATTAAATTGAATAAGGGTTTAATTGTAGTCATTATAGATAACACTATTAAATTTTCACTTACTTATGTGTCTGAGTGTGCTCAGAGTGCCTTTTGTTTGTAAGACTATAATTATTATTGTCAGGTTTTGCTTAGAGCGACTGAGGCACAGATGATCTCTCCTTCCATGCTTTCTCATACATCACATCAGCCCTGCTGAAGTTCAAATGTGGGTATTAGGAGGTCAATGAATCTCACTTGGCCTCTTAACACCAAAGTAAACACTCTCATTTGCAATCACTGCGCAGTGAAATAAATATAAGCAACTATATATATATATATATATATATACACACACATACTAGGGCTGAACGATTAATTGCATTTGCGATAATATCGCGATATGATGAAATGCGATTTTGTAACCGCAAAAGCTGCGATTACACTGGTCAAGTGACACACGAGAGAAAAGTAGTCTGCAGATCAAGCATCAACTTGGCACGCTACGCGGTCTGGTATACAGGAAAGAACTGTTTATTTTTTATGTATGTGATATTGTGTTATTTATTCTCTCTCCAACAATTCTAGATCGATTCAGAGAATTTCAGAATCGAGTCTGACCTTAGTTTTTTTTTTTTTTTTTTTTTTTTTTTTTTTTTTTTTATCAGAACAAGGTACATTGAAAGTATACCGTGACATAAACACTATTGAAGGCCTTGCTTTTTCAAAATGTTCACCCACAAATTCCCATCCTAACACAACTTTCCCCCAAAAAATAAAAAAAAAATAAAAAAAAAATAAAAAAAAATAAAGAAAAGAAAAAAAAATCAATGGGGGGGGGGGGGGTTGTTTAATAATCAAATTATTTTAAAGAGGGAGGAGTATATTCTTCTCAAAATAGTTTATTAAAGGGTCCCATGTTTTGTAAAATGTTCTGGTTGATCCCCTGAGAAAATATTTAATTTTTGCAGTTTTTAGAAACATCATTAGATCACTAAGCCATGCTGACATAGTAGGTGGATTGTGTGATTTCCACTCTAGGAGAATTCTTCTTCTAGCTATTAATGTGGCAAAAGCCAGGGCATTCTCTTTATTTTTAGCTATTTGGAAGTCTAACGCCTCTAACCCCATTATTGGGTTAGGGTGAATATTTAATTTAAAAGCTGAGTTTAAAATCTCAAAGACTGAAATCCAAAATTGTCTCAGTTTAGGACATGACCAAAACATATGGGTTAGATCTCCCTTTGATGCCTTGCAGCGGTCACACGTTTCCTCTATATTTGGGTACATTTTAGCCAATTTTGTTTTACTATAATGAATACGGTAGAGAACTTTCATTTGAATCAGATTGAGTCTTGCACAAGATGAAGTCCCATTTACTCGATCAACAGCTCTAACCCAGGTGTCTTCAGATATGTCGATTCCTAACTCTCCTATCCATTCTGTTTTGATCTTTTCTATTGATACATTTTGGAACGACATGATCAGGTTGTATATTTTTGAAATGGATCCCTTAAGGTGCGAAGGGACCCTCAGAACTAAATCTAAATGCGACTCAGAGGGCAATTGTGGAAACACAGAGCAGTGGGCTTGGATAAAGTGGCGAACCTGAAGAAATCGAAAAAAATCTGAGTTTTGAAGACTAAATTTTTTAACAAGGTCATTGTAACTAGCAAAATTATTATCAATAAAAAAGTCACTACATTTAACTAGGCCTAGGTGCTGCCATTGCTTGAAAGTAGAATCTAGCTTGGCAGCTGGGAAAAGATGATTATTACATATGGGGCTTTCCAAGGAAAAATCTGTGAGTTGAAATGCTTGTCTAAACTGGTTATATACTTTGAGAGTCGAAATTACAACTGGACTTGAGGAGAATTGCGATGGTGAGAATGGTAACTTCATTGTAATCAGCACAGCAAGTGATGTTGACTCGCATGATTTAGCTTCTGCTGCACACCAGTCTGTATGTGGAGACTGGAACCAATAAACGACTTTTTGTAAATTTGCTGCCCAATAATAATTTAACAAATTCGGGAGAGCCAATCCTCCATCCTTTTTTGGTGTCTCAAGAAGCTCTCTACGTATTCTTGGTTTTTTGCCACCCCAAATAAAGGAAGACATCAGCCTATTAGTTGACTGAAAAAAGGACTTTGGCAGGAAAATTGGAAGACTCTGAAACAAATACAATAATCTGGGTAGCACATTCATTTTAACACAATTGGTTTTACCAGCTAGAGACAAATATATAACACTCCCTGACCTTAGTTTTTAAACACAGATGCGTGATGACGCTGCACGTGCTTTAGAAACAACCGTATTCTGCTTGCTTCTAATCTCTCTCTCTCTCTCTCTCTCTCTCTCTCTCTCTCTCTCTCTCTCTCTCTCTCTCTCTCTCTCTCTCTCTCTCTCACACACACACACACACACACAAACACACACCCACACACACACACACACACACACACACACACACACACTACACCGCTCGAACCTTCCGAAAAATAAGCTTTCATAAAGTTCGGGTTTAAGCGAATTACAAGGACCGTCGCGGGCTTCATTGCACAGGTTTTGCCGCAGTGATGTTACTCTTGCAGTGCGCAGTCTTGGCCGCCGGAATTTTCCTTACAAATGCTCCACAAAGGCATTATTTATGTCTTTTGGAATGCAGTTGGCTTATACATTAAAAATATGAAAATCACTGAGAAAGCTGCTTACATTTTAAAATACGCGCGCTTTGTGAAGAGCGCTCGTGCATGCGGCTGTGAGCGACTCATTGGTTAAATGCACTTGCATCTCAAAATGCTTTTGACGCGAAATTAATGTAAACACGGTCAGTTATATCTTAAACCAACAGGACAAACTACATTTACAATTTCAAAAGAGATATGTGCATTAGTGTGAATGCAGCTTATCGTATCTAAACTGAGGGGCGAAAATCACTCCAGCTCTTGAATGGAAAACGTTCAGACAGCCTACTTTTAAATACTGAAAGCACTCTTTGTTTATTGCTTGTAATGTTTTTTTTGTTCCTCTTTATTTACTAGCTTTTATATTTTGAAGCTATATTAGTTTATAGCCCATTTAAAATTCTTAACATGTAATTGGTTTAATTAAATTTGTGTATATATATATATATATATATATATATATATATATATATTTAAAGTATGTATATTTACACATGTAATTATATACATATTTTAAGTGTTATTAAGATTAATTAATAAGAAAAAAATTAGATCGGATCATGAGCTGCCTAAAGATTCCCATCCCTACTGTACAATGATTTATTGCTTGTCTTTGTCGACTAATACAGAAGGTAAAGAACTTAAAGTAATCGCATATTAAATCGCAATCGCAATATTGGTTAAAAAAAATCGCAATTAGATTATTTTCCATAATCGTTCAGCCCTAACACATACATACATATACTGTATATATATATATATATATATATATATATATATATATATATATATATATCACAATACAATTTAGGTTAATCGCAATTTCTTTCAAATTTCTTTTTTACTTTTATGTATGCAAATACCTTAAACTTTAAAAAAGATGAACGTAAAATTCTTTTAAATAATCTTTCATTAAGTTTATTTTCTTACCCCCATAAGCAGTATTTGTCGTTTCTCTTTTTTAATGATTAAAGCAAGCTTGTTTTAACAAAATATAGTTTTGTATAGGTCTGTGCTTAAAACAAGAAAAATCTTAAGAAAAAAATCAACACAAATGAAGTTCTCATTTGTCACCAATGGTGTGTGTGTATTTGTGAAACAAAACTCTAGTTATGCATGTAACTGTGGTTCTGTGAATTTTGGATGACCGCCAGAGGCAGTATAAACACCAGTGGATAATCAGATCGACAGCCAGATAGGCGGAGAGAATATACCACACAAGTGACGTATACTGAGCCCTGAGGAGTTTAAAAGCCACAGCAGTCTGCCTTGGTACGCCTTTCTAGCAAATTGCGAGTGAAAAAGAACTCTTGTGGTCATCCGAAATTCACAGAACCACAGTTTCATGCGTAACTAGTAAACACTAATAAACACTAGTGGGTGACACATACCAGCATAATCATGTGGAATGCCACCCACCTGAAAAAATTAAGGCCACTCCTGATGAACTGCAGAACTCATGACATGATGAGCATCAACATTGACCAAATAAAACTTGGCAAACATGCATGGAGATGGCCAAGTAGCAGCAGTGGAGATGTCACCTAAGGACACTCCTCTAAAGGTAGCATGAAAATGAGATGGCCCTAGTGGAAAACAGCTTCCAATGCAAAGCATAGATCTGTAGTGTGGAAGAAGCCCTCGCATTGGAGATGGTGTGGAGAACTGCAGTGTCGTAAAACTTTAGAGAAATGTTCAACCCAGTAGACAGACTAAAAGCTGTAGGTGAACTGGATACGGATGACTAATGTTGCCCTTCAACTGGGAGAGAAGGTACTTCCTGGGGGGAAGATTCCAAGGTTTGCTTGTCAGAAGTTTCAGTAACAAAAGAAACCATGGTCTGGCTGGCCATCATGGTGCCACGAGTAGCATGCTGTGCTTGCACAGGGAGATCCTGTGTAATGTCACCCATAACAGATGAACAGGTGGAAACACATACAGTAGGCAGTTCAGCAAGTCTTGAGACAGTGCATCCTGCCCCAAGCGATGCTTCTGTCCTTGCAAATCATAAGGGACAGTGAGTGGTCATCTCTGAAGCAAAAAGATCTACCTCTGCTCTTCCAAACCATAGCCAGATCTCCTGCACTACATCCGGATGAAGCCTCCACTCTCCTGGATGTAGTCGATCCCTGGAAAGAGCATCCGTAGTCTAGTTGCATGCTCCTGAAATATGAGCCGCCCTCAGAGAAGTGAGTTGCGGCTGACACCATGTCAGGTTCTAGTGAGTAAGTTGTAGAGACAGAGCTGCATGCACATATCTTGTGAAAACGTGAGGAGCCAGAGACAGCCCAAAAGGTGGAACCTTGAACTGGTAGGGTTGATTTCAGGAAACTGGAACGCAGTAACTTTCTGTGATGAACAGCAATCGGGAAATGAAAGTATGCATCTTTCAGGCTGACACTCACACAGCCAGAGCCATCGATCTGAATTAGGCAAAAGACTGCAGTGCAGACACAGGTCTGTGAGAGTCTTTCTCAGATGTTTAATGCCCAAACACGACGGGCGAGTATCATGACCATTGTACTGGAGAAGATTAAAAGGACACAGCTGTCAAGTCAGTGGGAAAAAAATGGCAATCGAGCTGTGAGCTATTGTCATTCATTAACAACCCTTACTCAGATACCGTAAGGTTTTAAGTCAAGCGGAGTGATGGTAAAAGAAGCAAGAAAAATAAATAATAATACGATTCCTCCGGGTAGAACTGACAGGCAATTCCAAAGAAAATCTCACAAATGAGAAAAATATATCTACAATGTACAGTATATGTACTATAATATATGATTCAAATGTAAAAAACACTTGAAACAACTGAATGGATAATAATTACGTTAACAGGAGGCCGCTAACTTTTAAACACGGAAAACACCAGCCGCCGGATAGCACAGAAAGGCACAGAGTGTTACTGACGAAAAACCCTCAAATCAAAGGAAAAATAAACTCAACAAACACTGGCGAAATATTCCAAATCTGCTGAAAATGGCTTGAAAGTGCGCTGAAACAGCTACTGAGGACAAGCTGCACTTGACAGCGCAAATATCACTTATTATACCATGGTCTGGGTGAGTACTCAATTCTGATTGGCTGCAGGGTGTCCATTAAAAAGTGTTATACCATCGTCTGGGTGAATACTCGATTCTGATTGGCTGCAGGGTGTCCATTAAAAAGTGATAGAGGACACCTAGTAAAGGAGTTCTGGTGAAACTGACTGTTTACCGTTCGCAATTAATAAATAAAAGCGCTGGCTACATCGGGTGTGAGTAACCAAAGTAACAGGCAGTCAAAGTATCCGTTTACAATTTATTATTTCAAAACAAACATCTAATTAGCCGTTAAACATAGCCTACTAATGCAACAATGAGCGACTTCGTTATTTCTTTTAACCTTTTTGGAGAATTTGACAACTTTGATCACTGGGATGCTGCTAAAGAAAGAAAAATTGTTAATGAAACGACATAAGGAGATAACACCGCTGAGCGGACTATAAATATCTCCGGTTGCTAAATAAACCGTCAGGCGTAACCAGGGAATCCAAGTTATTGTTTGTAAAAACTTTAGATTTCGTTTGTAAAACTAATTAAAATATAAACCTCCGCTGCGCGTCGGACGGTTCACACCTTGCCGTCGTCCATAAATACCTGACAATGGACACCTCGTCGGGCATTAACTCTTACTCAAAATATAATCATTCCAAACCAGGCGAGAATATATAACATCCCAGGGTTCAACAAACGTGACTTTGTTGGTATATTCTCTTGAACTACAGTATCTGTGGTAATCCACTAGTGTTTATACTGCCTCTGGTGGTCAGTAGGAATGAAACATAACTGAAGATTCTACCATTATCAATTGCCCCTTAGAGGGGCTACATAATTTGTTTAACCCTCTGGGGTCCAGAAACGCCCCGGCGCGTTTTGCTGTTTTTATTCCACATAGCAGCAACATAGACTTAAAATACTCCTCATTTTTGGTCATATAAATAAAATCAATACATTATTATAAACTATAGAGGGTCTTATTTTTTTTTTGTGTACACTCACATTAGCATCAAAACCGTGTGCTTTCGTAAAATAAAGAAAATAAACAGGGTGTGCTTTCTGCCTCTCTGTCTCCGTTAACTTATTTTCTGGAGCACGTCTCTAAACTTAAACAAAGCTCAGCGAATACTGTTCACACAAGCATGAGCAATATATCTTTATAATCATTTAAGTTTGTACTTTTCAAATATCTAATTCAAAACTAAAATAAATATTCTCTGTTTATGTAATCTATAAAAAAAGAGAGAGGTGTCAGCCGATCTCATTATCGTTCTCTCAGCTCATTATTCTGCTAATGTGACATGCCCAAGGAGAGGGCGCGGTATTCAAACACAAATGATCTGAAGCAACACCTGCAAAGTGTCAACGCCCCTCATAAACACGATAACACAACAAATGTAATCATCAGATTAATGTACTGTTTCTTCTTGCGAGGCTGTGTGAGGAATAATCCTGGGACATTTACCTCAGAACATGTGCTGGTTTATTTTCATTTCGAGGAGCAACGGATCTAGCTGAGAAGTACGGTTTTTTTATTATTGTTCTAATCGCGATATCATAGTGTATGTAAACCGCAAAAAGACTGTTTAAATATGAATCGCGTCTGTGTGTGAATGAATGAACTGAACAGTTTTTACCAAACCCTATTGCTATACTGAGATGAGTGAAAATCGACTGAAATATGTTGAAATAACTTTAAAATGTCTTTGTATTAGCAACGTATTAAACTGCAAAATAATATTTATATGCCCTAATATAGGCTCATAAAAACAACAAACGATATGCCTATGTTACAGACGAAATATGAAAGACAACCTTTCGTTGACTAGTTTTGGATAGATTATTAACTGTTTACTGTAAACTAGACTACTGCCACATTGAATAAGCTTTTGTTCACCAATTTCTGCTCAAATGTTAAATATATTAGGCAATGTTTGTTTTGTCAAAAATAAAGTCATCAACTAGGATGCTATTATAGTGTTTGTTCCAATGTATGCTTTATTCAAACTAATGAATCCTTAACTTTGAAATATGTATGATAAAATGTATACTTTAGTTTTTACAAAGAAATATTACACTTGAAATATTGTTATTTTAATTGTTGCTGTAATTGTAACCTTTTTAATAAAATAGCAAATAATATATTTACAAGGTAGATGTAAACAAAATCTTAAAAGGTCAATATAAGCCTTCTCTTCAAATTATTTGTATTGTGTTTTATTAGTGACAAATTTGGGGAGAGGATACATATCCAAAACTTTATGAAAATACAGTATGAGAATTAACTACACAATTACTAGAAATGTTCACCTTGGGTATTATACAATTTGCAAGCAAAAATACAAGTGTAAAAATACTATTTTTTCTAGATGTTTCCAACTGTGAACCAATTTTGTAGTATATATATATTTCTTTTCTTGTGTCCTTGTATTCTTTCTTGTGGCTCAGTGACACACCTGTGAAAAGCTCATTATGCAGGCTCATTAAGCAGGTCTTTTGTCTTCACAGGTGTGAATCAGACCATTATACATGAGTCGCGCCCATTTCGCATATTGCCTTTCCAAACAAAAAGTGTTTTACTAAATTTAAATCAATGTATTGTTTTATGTGAATGATTTGGCAGGATGATTTTCAGATCATTTTGAAGCAAAAATCCTAGGCGAGAACATCCATTAGTCAAAAGTCTTGTGGACACATATTTAGTATGTTTTTTGTGGCCTTATTTCAGAGACTTTAAGTTTTAGTTTTTTCAATAACCATGCATAAACAATATTCTCTCAAAAATACAAATATGTACATACATCTTGCTCACATATTATGGTAGCCCTGTTTGTGCTATATAGAGTGAATTTACACCTTTGCCATTAACATGTTTATAAATAACTGAAAAAAGCACAAATGTCAGAGCATGTCAGAACACCTCCAGGACCCCAAAAACACCTTAGACCCCAGAGGGTTAAACAGAGGAGACACAGGAACTTGCTGCGTTTACAATAATCTATAATTTATACAGTCATGCTGTGTTTGAAGTGTTCGCTCAATCACTACTTCATTATTCAGTACATAGTGAATACCACATGTGAGTGTCTCAATTCGCTCATTTACAAAGCTACAGACACAATTCTACATTTTGCTCGAAGTGGGCTGGTACGCACCGAGGGACACACACACCCAGCCGGCCTGGGAGCACCGGCACTTCCCCCCCCCACTTCAAGCACTGTTTGACAACATAGTCACGTCATTTCCAAAATGTAAAAAAGCTAGTACCTGAAATCCAAAAATCGTATTTCAAACATGTAAAATGTATGTTTAAACTCTAATTTGTGTCATATATGATAAAAATGGTACTTAACTTAGCATGAGCAAAAACTAATTACGAAATTAGTTTCCCTTTCTGGGAAAATGCACATCGGCATGTGTGAAACGTAAACACATGGAAGTACTTAAAGAGATGAATGTGGTGTGTGATGTGTAATTGACTATCAAATGTTTGCGTCATTTAATGATGCTCGTGCAGCATTGTTTTACACGTGGTTTTCAGTCAAAATTTATTTTATAGTTGTGGGTATGATGTATATTAAAATAAAACTGATTGAAGCCTGATGTCACCACAAGATCAATGTGGAAAAGTGATTCATTTTAACAGATGAGACCTGCTTTTTAACATCTCCGGGCTGATGTGTGCTCATAAGAACTTATATGGCATGACATAAAACTGTTGTTGCTTTGATAAACAAATTTCAATTGCAAGCATAAATTGTGAGAGCGTCCAAGAAAATAAATGTGTTCTGTTCCTCTTACCCAGAACGCTGAGTTTGACTGTCTGAGTGAAGTTTCCAGCTATGTTTGTAGCCACACACCGGTACATGCCACTGTCAGTCACACGTGTTTCTGTGATCCTCAAGGAGCCTGATGGCAGCTGAATGTGTCTATAAGAGAAGAGGTTACATTTGAAAGGAGGAGAAGAGGCTAAAATGTGAGACTAAAGGTGATGATACACAGGGCAAATTTTTGAGCAATGTTGCTGGGCAATCTTGCAGAGTGATTGTTACTTGGGCACTTTCCCATTGAAAATGGGCAATACATTTCTCTCTGGATAATTTAGATCGGTCGTGGGCCCTGTGTCTCATCTGGTTGCCCGTTGACGGCAACATTGCCCAAAAAGTTGCCCTGTGTATCATCAACTGAACTGTTCTTTAGCATACTGTGTGTAAAACCACACAGGTGCTCCCAGTTTACAGAGAAGCTTCCGAAATTATACCCGTTACTTTCATGTTGAGCTGAAAAAGGAGAGTTTAATTACTGTGTAATTTTTATCTAACCGCAGTCTTTCTGCCTCTAGGCTGTAAAGTAAGCATCAGCTCTTGAAAAACAATGCAGAGAAAAGCAAGCTACCTGCATACAAGATTTATAGTTTTTAAAAATAGGATACAAGAGTCTTATTTATAAAATTTATGCACAATGATATTTGATTCCATAAACCAACTGAAAAACAATGCATACAAGCTTTTTTGTGCTTAGATCATGCACGATGACTTAATTTTCTGATGACTTCTAATGATGCAAGTGTGAATAACTGAGTGACAGACTGAATTATTCAACCGTTAAAAAGTTTTAAGTATGATTTTTTCCATGTTTTTGAAAGAAGTCTCTTATGCTCATCAATGCTGCATTTATTTGATCAAAAATACACTAAAACCAGTAATATTGTGAAATATTATTACAATTTAAAACAACTGTTTCCTAATTCAGTATATTTGAAAATGTAATTTATTCCTGTGATGCCAAAGCTGAATTTTCAGCAGCCATTACTCCAGTCTTTAGTGTCACATAATCATTCTGATATGCTGAAACATCCACTGATGAGCCAAAACATTATGACCACCTGCATAATATTCAGTTGGTTCTCTCATCGATTAGGCATGGACTCTACAAGTCCCATGAAGGTGTCCTGTGGCATCTGACACCAAGATGTTAGCAGCAGATTCGGTCCAGCACATCCCACAGATGCTCAGTTGGATTGAGATCTGGGAAATGTGGAGGCCAGGGCAACACCTTGACCTCTTCATCATGTACTGTAGACCATTCTTGAACAATATGTGTATTATCCTGCTGAAAAGGATCCTTCCACCAAGAAACACCATTGTCATAAAGGGATGTGCCTATTCTGCAACAATGTATAGGCAGATGGCAAGTGTCAAATTTACGTCCACATGAACGACCGGACACAGGGTATTCCAGCAGAACATTGCCAAGAGATTCACACTCCCTCATCAGTCCTAGTCCCACAGAGCATCCTGGTGCCTTCACTTCCCCAGGTAAACGGCGCACAAGTACATGGCCATCCACGTGATGTAAAAGAAAGCAGGACTCATTGGACCAGGCGACCTTCCGCTGCTCCAAGGTCCAGTTCTGCATGTCCAGTGTAGGTTCTTTCGATGGTGACATAATAGGCACTTTGATATGCAGCAGAGTGTGATAGACTGTTGTGTTGTGACAAATTTATCCTATAACCCTCGTTAAAATTTTGTGTGACATGTGCCACAGTAAACCTTCTGTTGGCTCGGACCAGACAGGAAAGCATTCGTTGCCCTTGTGCATCAATGAGCCTTGGGCGCCCAACACACTGTCACTGGTTTGTGGTTTGTCCCTCCTTGATCACTGTTGTTAAATTCTCACCACTGGTGACAAGGAGCAACACACAAGAATACACACAGAGATACTTTGACCCAGTCGCCTTACCATAACAATTTGTTCCTTGTCAAAGTCGCTCAGATCTTTATTCCTGTCCATTTCTCCTGCATCAAACACGTTGATTACGGGAACTGATTGTTTGCTTGCCATCTAACCTACAGTACCTAGATCTTAATATGTGGCCTTGTTAGGAGATGATCAATGACATTCACCTGTGACTGTTCATAATGTTTTTGCTCATAAGTGTATGTTGTCATTGTAAGAAATGCAAGAAACATTTCTTATTGTTATGAATGTTGAAAAAAATTGCTGATTAATATTTTTGTGGAAACCGTGATACATTGTTATCAAACAATGTTAAAGTCTTTACAGTGACTTTTGATCAATTTAATGCATCCTTGCTGAGTAAGTATTCATTTCTTTAATAAAAATCTTACAGACCCCAAACTTTTGAACAGTAGTCTAAGCAATAAATTATTGATTATGTTTACATGCACAAGAGCATTTGAATGCTTAGAATGTGGTCATATTTAGATTATGTATGATCAGATTTTGAATTTCTGCAAGACTTTATATCTTTTTTGAAGATTATTTATTAATCATTTAGGAAAATTTTCCATGCATATGGACATTTCATAAATTATGTATAGTAACAATCAGAAAATTATTGTACGTTGACATCCTAATCATTTCTTTATAAATAAGATCCCATGTATTTGTGTATTTTTCACATATACCTTGAAATGTTCTTCCTGAAATCTGTGAAGAAACACAGAGACATAAGCAAAATTGATACCTAGGAGAGAAGGGGGAGATGAGCTGCTTGTCTTTGGCCCAGGTGATGATGGGAGGAGGTATGCTCTCCACCTCACATGGCAGTGTGACAGCTTCACCCACTGTTACCGACACCTCCAACAGCTTGTCTGAGTTATTCTGCATCTCTACACCGCTAGGCCTGGGCTTCACTACACATTTACAAAGACATAATGCAAGTACAACAGGGTGAGATTGGAGGATGCATCAAACTAATATACAGGTAACAAACAAAGCTGAAGAAAACATTAGACGTTTTACAGTATCACAGAACCTCAGAGGACCGGTAAAATGTATCAGACAAGTATGTAGATCAAACTGCTCTAACCGTAGACGGTGAGCTGGACCTTTCTGGAGCTGTATCCAGCAGCATTCGTGGCTGTGCACACAAACTCGCCAGACTCTTCACCACTGGGGGAGACAATGTGAAGACTGCCATCCTCAAACAGAGAAAACACACTGCCAGTCAGATCCAGCAACCCCCCTCGCTGAAAAACATCATCACACATTCATTTTATAGCAACATACGGGTGCAATGTAAAGCTGAAATAGTGAGATTGACCTGCAATTTTTGTGGTTTTGTATGTACATGTACAATTTGAGAAGTCAAAATATCAAATGAGCACCTAACAAAATAATGTGATCAGAAGTTTTAGGATTTTCAAAGAAAAACAATCAATAACATTATTATGCTAACAATTTATTTATTTATTATTATTACAATTAAAAATGACATTTAAAATTAAAACCCTAAGCAAAAACCGACACCAGAGCAAAAAGTTTAAGTGCTGTTTTTCTGACCAGATAAGCATTTAATCAAAAGTCAGTACCCTAAAAAAGTGTATTTTCTGTCCAAATCCTAATTGTAGGAGAATGTGTTTGTGTGAGAGAAAAGAGAGAGAAACAGAAATGAGACACATGTACCTTAGACCAAGTAATATCTGGTTTGGGGACTCCATGTGCACGACACGGCAGAGAAATGGGCGTCCCTTCAATGGTACTGAATACTTGAGGGCCGTGTTGAACAGTGGGCATCACTGGAGAGAAAATGTAGAAACACTTGGTTTAGTATGAGGAGGGATTTAGAAAAACACAAACCTGTGCAACCCTGCACAGAAGGTATTTTAACAGTGTTTAGTATACTGTACAGGCCATGCACTCTATCCTATAATAATGTAGACTCAGACTTTCCATCAGTGAATGTAGACTGCTTAAGACTGATTGCATAAAAAAAAGAGAGTTTTTGTTTCTGTTATTTCTCTGCAGACGTGCTCTGCTCACACTGCTGGTTCTGTTTTTAATTCTCAAATGAATGAACGATGAAGGCATCTTTTGTGGAGCAGTGGGAAATAAAGGCTTATTATATACAGTCATGGAAGGGAGGAAGCAGAAGACTGGGCTATGTCATAGTGGTCTGGATCGACAGAAAATAAATCCTTTACAACAGGCATGATTCTGCATTGTCTTTTAAAGCATAGATCTGATGAAATATTTTATATATTTGTGGAAACCGTGATACAATTTTTTTCAGTATTCCTTGAGAATAGAATGTTCAAAAGAACAGCATTTATTTTCAGCATTATTATAATTCTTTTGTAACATTATAAATGTCTTTACTGTCACTTTAATCAATGTTACTGACTCCAAACTTTTGAATGGTAGTGTATTTCATTATTTGTGTATGTAATTGTTTTAAGTCTTACCGTAGACTTTGAGTATGGTGGTGCGGTTGCTAGATCCCACCACGTTTTCGGCCAAACAGGTGTATTGCCCCCCATCTTGCTGACTGACCCGTTCTATATGTAGACTACCATCACGTCTCACGGTCACATATGGACTTGATGTAACCTGACACACACAAGCACACATTTAAATCACGTTTAATAATTGTGACTGTAAAACTATTTAATGACTACATGAAATGCACACACTTCAGGGCCAATGTGTTAACTCACCAAGCCATTGTCATGTAGCCAGTGTCTCTCAGGAAGGGGGTTTCCAGCTAGTACGACACAGGAGAGAGTGACCTGCTGGTCCTCTATCACACTGACCACTGTGGGACTCAGAGCTATCATAGGAGACACTGCACACAAAATACACTTATTAGGATGGTAATATACAATATTACGGAAGTATTACAGATACACAAATACATTCAAAAGTTTGGGGTGGGTAAGATTTTTTTTAAAGAAATTAATACTCTAATTCAAAAAGGCTGCATTAAATTGATTAAAGTGGCAGTGAAGACATTTGTAATGTTACAAAAGATTCTTATTTTAAATAAATGCCGTTATTTTTGAACTTTTCATTCATCAATAAATTCTTTAAAAATTCTTATGGTGTCCACATAAAATGAAGCTACTGTTTTCAACATTGATAATAGAAATGTTAACCACCAAATCAGCATATTAGAAGGATTTCAGAAGGATCATGTGACTGAAGACTGGAGTAAAAGCTGCTGAAAATAAATTACATTTTAAAATACATTAAAGCAGTTATTTCACATTTGTTTTACTGTATTTTTGTTCAAATAAATGCAGCTTTAGTGAGCATAAGAGACGTCTTTCAACACATTAAAAAAAAATCATACCAATCCCAAACTTTTCAACGGTAGTGTATATGAGAATGCTACAGATGGTTTCAATAGGGTAGTTTCAAAAAGTTTACCAGCTACACATATCACACTGACAATAATGAGACATTACACCAAAACCTGAGGTATTATGCATCCTATGATTTATCCTCATGAAGAGTAAGATGTTTTTAAAAATAAACCTGATTGTATTAAATGTGATTTTCCTAATTCAATCAGACAGAGTATGGTTAAGTAATGGAAACAACGGCACTGAAAACTCATTGGACTAGCCGCACTTCTGTTGTTTTGCTTGTTAAATTTCCATGGATACCTTGGAATACATATAGAAAGTGTCACCGGTTATTAAGGCTCAGCAGAGCAGAATTATGGGACGGCTGAGACACGCTGTGAGACCTCATTAGTGACCTTTAGCTTCAACTCGATGTTATGTTGTTTTACAGGACCACAAAAACGCAGTCACTCCCTCACACACAGAGATACGCTTACACAAGAGACACTTCAGATTTCACATAGTGTTTTTCAACATGACAAAACCAACTGACCCTTGATGAAGTTTTGGTATGATACTTATCATTAGAAGCTTACAGTCATAGGCTTAAGTCACAGTGTAAACTGTATTGATCGAAAATGCCTTCTCTTGTAATATACACATTAGGATTATTTATTAAACCTACTAAAGTTCACCAACATGTACTCCAATAATATATAAGAGCACGGGGTCAGAATCTGACAAAATATTATCATATATTTGACTAATTTTAGCTAAAATCAGGCTTAAAATCAGCCCATATGATGAAATGATGTTCAAAATACTGCTTTCTTCAAAAAACTTGGAATGAGCCTTTTTCTTAGGTGCATGTAAATAAGGGCATTTTATGCAGATGCCATAAATGTACTGTGAGCCACTGCTGGGTTTCCAGCGCTTTGATCAAAGACAAAAGTATTAAAGGATGCCTGATGCCTTTGATTCTCTATTGGCAAAACTGACACATGCCCACTGTACTCTCAAAAGCTCTCCTGCCACGCACATTAAAAACACTCCCATCTAACATCTACAATATAACTGAACAAATACATAAAAGTAATCTAATAACCAAAGTATATACACTGCAATGCAATTATGGATGTTTTAGTGTTCACATCTGGTGCGGCATAGCCCTCGCCACAGAGAATGTATTTGAACTAAGTCTGGTGTTGGCCTTCTATTATTGCATCTTTTCTCTCTTGACCTGAAACACATGTACCCCTGAGCCTTTTACTGTAAAAACATAACTCTTCAGTCGTTACTGCAGCATATTTCAGATGTCATACCGAGTCCAGTGACAGTGACTTTGGCCTTGGCCTGGATTTTGCCAAAGGGGTTTTGAGCTTCACACACATAGGTGGTCTCATCTTCTACCCAGAGGTCTAAAAGGCAAAGAACAGAAAATCATATGAACCTTTGCAATTTGTAAAATTCATTAAAACACTACTTGTAATCTTCTTATAAATAATGAAAAGTAAATATTAAGAAATGCAACTAAATGCAACACACACAAAATATATTTACAATTTAAAAGCATCCACTGCTGAATTTCTCTGAAAATATTCTTTCTTCAGTCATCAATTTTATAAATAAATAAATATATACAAAAATAAATAATTAAATGGGAAAAATAGTAAATAATAAATAGGGAAATAATAGTAGTTATTTGTTGATAAAAACTCAGGTCAAGAGAGAGAGAAAAGGAAAAGAGAGGCACTGACTGGTGATGAAAAGGGCCCCATCAGTTTTTTTAGTGACAGTACTGGGACCGCGGTGCTGAGAGAAGAGTGAGACATTGTCATCTCGTCTCCAGGAGAGCTGAGGTTCTGGGTGGCCTCTTGCATGACACGGCAAGGTGACGTTCGTGCCGATATCAGCAGACAGATCTGATGGTTTTTGTGTGAACTGAGGAATTGCTGTGAAATACAGTTAAAAGATCAAAAGCTTTTAATAGAGAACAAAACAGTAGTCTTGATTCATTTATATATACAGTAGGGGTCTTCAATAGACAGTTAAAAGACGTCAGCCATAAAAAGCCGTCCCCTTGCCACGAACTTGAGACTAGCTTGGAATTTTCTTACTCAAACCACTGCCTGCTGCTGCTTCTGATTGCTTTTAGAGGGGAAAGCTGCCCATAACTCCTGGTCAAGAGTTAGCTTTCTCCGTAATAATAGCTTACTGGCGAAATCGATTTGCCAAACAATTTGGTGCGTTTCTGTGTTTGTGCTATGGAAAGCGTCAAAAGGTTTCTATTTACAACGTGTTTTTGAAGCGTTGAGCAATGTAGCCAATCGCAAACATATCTGTTGACTTCTTGAACACAGTGGACAATCAGAGGTGTTTAAGTTAGAATCCACTCTGTTTTTGTCCAGTGGCGAGTTGAAGTTCTGCACGTTGACAAATCCTCTCATCATAACAAAACAAAAAATTGTAGGTTGTGCGGTGCCACGTAACTAGATAGTATATTTCAATAAAAAAAATTAATCTAAATGTGTTTTTAAAGGGGTATCACATCTCCGTAGCCTTACCCTGGAGTTGGTTCACCCTCCACCTATATGAGTTCAGCTTAATGTCCCAGTCAAACACAAGGTATATAACACTGTACATCTTAAATGATTAATGTAATTGGTTTGTAATTTAATCAGAAGATTATGGAGGTGGGGGAACCCTAATTCGAATAAAGGGTGTGTAACACAGCCTTACATCCCACATCCAGCGTGATGTACCCCTGTGCAGATCCAGCTGAGTTCACCGCCACACATGTGTACTCTCCTGCATGTGTGTCCAGAGTCTGCTGAATGCTCAGAGTGCCGCGCTGAGGGTCCATACTTAAAACTGCAGATGGCTTCAGCTGCATGTCACCTGAAGATCAAACATACAGTACATTAGGGCTGACAGTGCCAAAACAGAAGGTGTGCATAAATGACAGTAGGATGTCCAGAGGTTTAGGAGGACACTAGCTGACCTTTGTACCACAGGATGTCAGGATGTGGAACTCCCATGACCCTGCACTCCATAATGGTTGTTTGTCCTAGACCAATCAGCAGGTCAGAGTGAGGGACTGTCACCTGTGGAGACTCTACAGAGGGGAAAAGATCACAGGAAACTTAATTAAAGACTAGAGCATAACCATAGGGTGGGACTGAATGAGTCAAATGTCTCACTTGTGAGAATTGTGAGAAGTTTAGCAGTAAAAAAAACCCAAATAACATTTTAGACCTTTGGTTTGGGATTTTTTGCTCTCATTTAGTGGTGTTACACAATTTATCTCTTTACTGACCGACGTAGCTGACAAAAGCAGTTTGAGTGTCAGTTCCTGCCACATTACTCGCCAAGCATCCGTATGTCCCAGCATCCTTTGGCCCCGTGTTCCTGATGACCAGTGTGCCATCAGTGGTCATTCTGTGCCTGGGTGAGTAAAGCACAACAAGCTGGGAACACTACAGTAAAGGCTAACAAATAGAGACAAAAGTAAGACTTTTATCTGTTACCTGCTGGAGCCCATAATGAACATATCATTGTGTATCCACACCACCATGGGTGAGGGGTAGCCTTTGGCCGAACACCTGATCCAAACTTCCTGACCGGTGCGGAACGTCTGGTTCCGAGGGTCAACCGTCACCACTGGTGGCTCTAGTATGAAAATGAGGTGATCATGATGTTTGATAACAGCTGTTTCTAAGACAAGTTCTTCAAAATGAAACTTAGTTGCTTCTTGCACTTTTCTGGACACTTTCAAAGTGAAATGTCCAGACAGCTAAAAGCAGGTTCAGTTTTATCCAAAACAGATGAATGGGAATCTGCCAACGTTTTGTCAGGTTGGTTGATGTATTTATCGTGGCAGTTTGGAAATGAAACGTCCGGAGGTAAGTGGCACTAAAAGACTAATGCTCTATCGCATTTACAAATCACATACACCTACACTAAACCGTACCTTCAACTTAACTGAAAAATGCCTTTGCTGAAACAACCATGCCATTTTAGATTGCTTCTTCAAGTCTTTGATCTCTTTTATTGTGAATCATACTCGAGAGCTCTGCATCACAAGTGTAATGCTGTATTTTTGATACAAAAATAAAAAAAATAAAAAAAAGGCTCAGGTGAGCCTGCGAGCAAGTTTATTGATTTGAAAAGCTTTACATATTGAGCTGGTTATGTGATGCAAACATCACAATGTATTGCTTTAGAAGTCAATAGCTTTGGTAAAAGTGTTTTGAGGTCATAACACAATATTGTGCAAAGAACCGTGTGGAAATAAGTCTTTATTAATCCTAATTTGTGTAAAAAGGAATAAAAGTTATTAGTGTTTTACTGCCACTAGTGTTCATTTCAGCAGGAAAAAGCAGTGAATTGTATATATAGGTTCATTTTTGGAGTTTTGCAAAAAGGTAGGTAGAGGCGTGTTTTTAAAGGCGAGTTTATGTTGGATAAAATGGTTCATAAAAAGACAGATAGACTTACCTGAGCCATATCTAAGGGCCAGAATACCCTAGCAACTGCATAGAAACACACTAAAATCCACTCACAACACCTTAGAAACTGCTGGCAACACCTTATCAATACCACAAACAAGCACAGCTCAAATTTACTAAAAGCAGTGGTTCTCAACCAGGGGGCCGGGGTCGACTAGGGAGCCTCAGCAAACTTCAAAGGGGGCCTAAAGATGATTCAAAATAATTTAAAATAATATTTAAAAAAGTGAATTTTTCAATTGTTTTTTTTTGTCTTTAAAGAACCAGAATTCCCACCATCTTATAAAAACTGGATTTAGGAAAGATTTAGGATTGAAGAAACCTTATTTTAAAAGTGTGATTCTAGACCAGAAAAAAAGTTTATTAAAATTGTATACATCCAAGAGAATTTTTATAATGAATATACACTTAGTACAGTTATGACAAGCTCTAAAATATTTGATCGTGTGGAAATTATAAAAACATTTGTAAAATAAATAAATAAATAAATCCATAAACAATATATAGTCATTAGTACAAACTTATCTATAGATGTGTGTTTGTAAAGAACATAACTGCATCTAATGTTCACATGTGGTCTCCACAATACCCTTTTAAAAATGTCCTGCTTTACACCCATGATATGATTCTGAAGCCAGCCAAACATATTTCACAGCAATTCTCCTATCATTTTTTCTTTTTTACAGAAACACTAAAGTGGGATTATTGGTTCCAGATTCTCTGAGCTGCTGAAGCAGAGGCATGCTCTTGATCAATTCATGATGTGCAGCCCCTGCTGAATGAGAGTGTTTTCTCACTGCTGAAGCCAATCTGATGCATGTCTCTACTGTTCTCTTACCTCCACTCTCTGCCTGTCCCATATGCCAACAGAGCAGGATGTGACATCATTGGCAGAGACAGGAAATACACATCATAGCCCTGTTCCTAAACCTAGTGATCTGCCTATAGGCAGCTTACTAGCAAACAGAAATGAAACGGCATACGTGAAATGGAACTGAAATGGAATCATATAAGTGATTTTATTTAGAACGCTCTACATAGACAGCTAGTCTGCGTCTCATTCAAATAAAGCAGGGTCTCGACTTATAACGGATTTCATTAGAGTTTGGCGTTAGCATGTTGCTGAGATAATGCTGCAATATGGCAACAAGCATAAAAAAAACATAGCACATTTTTTTAAGACACTTTCAAAGCATTACAAAAATCTTACTAACCACAAACTTAAAATATTGATAAAAATAGTTTATCTCTTTCTCTCACCTTGTCTTCTACCTTGGATTGGACCTTTGGTTTTCTACCTACTGACCTGGACACAGTATAGTCTGGTATTGTCTTCTCTGTGAAGAATACACGCAATGCTGCCTTAGAATATCAGGTATCTTAGCTATAATGAGCTATTTTAGGGGGTGTTTGGCCATTTTGGCCATTCATTTCCACAACAAAGGAATTTTGGGGGCCTGAAAACACAAACTTTTGAAAACGGGTTTCAAAGTGCCAGTTTTTGAGAACAATACCATTATCACCTGTAAACTACAAGAACGCCAGTGGCGTGATTACTAACGAGCGCCACCTGTGCGACGCACCGGTCTCGTATTTCTCACGGAGGAGCGGAAACATAAAAGGATGAGCGATGACAGTGGAGATCGAGAGAGGCCAGGCTTGGATTTTATTGGTTGTTTTGTTTTATTATGTGTAGCGGCAGTCGACCGTGAGGGACTGCCGTCTTTACTTTCGTTGTTGTATTTGTTTATTTATTTTATTAAAATCTTTGAATGTTCGCCGGTTCCGGCCTCCTCCTTCTCACAACAACGAACTGCGTTACACTGGTGCCGAAACCCGGGAAGAAGGAGGAACGCGCTGTCAAAGAGCCCGTGCCATTCTCCCGCGGCCTCGCCCTACTCGCCACAGTCATGATTAAAGTGGACCCAAAATGAGACCTGGCAGACAAAAATAGTCTATTGTGCAAGCCCTTGTGTGTTGCATGCTCAGGCAGTTAAATCATTGCCGTTGAGAGGTCACTTTGTGTCTAGTAGTAAAGCTGTAATTATCTTAAGTCTTAGTCACTAAATTGTACTCTAATAGACTTGGTCTGCCTAAAGGCCAAATTTTAACAACTCACTGACGCTAAGCATGACTAACACCTCGTCATCTAAGCTTTTTTGCCTGAGGCTACTGTAATTCAAACAGTTACTATGTTTCTGTAAATTAAATGTCTGCTGTATGCAGATTAAAACACATTTTTAGTATGTAAATCCTGGGGCAGCAAGGTCTATCTGGACACTTAAGACACACTTACAGTAAGTACAGTGTAACTGCAAAATGTTCAAACTGTAACTTCATACTTCATGGCAATGTAAATACCAAAAGTAGTTGGAATATCCAATATTAAATGGCTAAATATTCTTTGGGTCTCTGGACCCTCTAAACACAGAAATATGTGATTATATGATCACATGATATGTGATCAGTATATCTGACTGGGACTGGGGTTGTAAACGGTGTGTGTGGACAGTACAGGTCAAAGTAATGTTGTGTAAAGGATTAGGGCAGATGACTCTGTGGACTGGCCAGGTATCACTATGTCAGCAGTCCCACTTCAAAGGGCCTCTAATGACTAGGACAGCACAGGAATCGCAGCAGGTGGTGATTACACTCACACACACACACACACACGCGCGCGCGCGTTAAAAAGCCAAAGACTGACACACAAAAAAACTACGAAGTGGCTTAAAGTGTAGCAGCAGAACAAAAATAGAGGGTAAGGGAAAAGGAAGCAGAGACTGATAGACAATGGCAAGCAGGCAGAGAGAAACAGAAATATTTCTATAAATATTATAACACAAAATTAGAGCAAATACTATTATTTCTATTTGATTTAAATGTAATTAAATTATCGTTTTTAAATGGTGTGTATATGTTTGTGTATTCCATGTAACAAATGATTTGGCCAAGCAAAGCATTTTTTACTATGTCAATAAAGCTTCTTGAATCGTAAATATTGAATTTCGAGAGATAAAGACTAAAAATTATACTGAGGCAGAAAAAAAACGAGAGACAGAAACAGAGAGAGAGAGAGAGAGAGAGAGAGAGAGAGAGAGAGGGCAGAAACCGAGACCGAGCCAAAGAGAATTAAAGTGTGATGCAGGGAAAACCCGTTCCTCAGGTCTTGGGAAAGAATGTTGTGGAAAACTAAGAGACTCATCACTCAACAATGAAGTAAAATTATACAGTTAATGTCACTCCCGCTCTCCTGCTAATAAAACTCAAACCCAACCCTCAAGGGCTTGACATATTTAATCATCATAAAAGACAATCTCAAGTCACATCTATCTATCTATCAATATTACCTCCAAACCACATACTTTCAAATCAAAACAGCTTATTTTTAATTCATTACAACAGAGCATGACTAATAAAAAATTGCCTCAGTATGAGAAACAGAAAACAAGCCTTAATTCTGTAAGCAATATGCAACACTTAAGGTCAGTGAGGTCACATAATTAATCATCTCTGAAGCTCAACCGAACTCAGTCTTTTATCACACTTATCTTTGGTTGGGTGTTATGAGACCTTTTCTTAGAGGCCATTCAGACAGAACACAAATTGTAAAAACAAAATTGTGTTCAGAACGCTGTCATGTGCGAGATGTTGCAAAAAGGTGAGTGCAATAGTCAAACTTATCGGTCTACAGTATGCATACACAGAAAAGTAAAAGCAGCAAAGTGGAATGCAAAAACGTGTTCTCTGTGAACGACCTATTAAACTTCAGTTCTGTTCTGTTAAAAAGCCCATTTCTCTTTTCATTTGTGATCTCATTTGTCATTTTTCTTTTTTACGAAAAGGTTATTTTACCCATGTTAGAGAAAGCAAAGTGATCTGCGAGCATTGTATACTGTCAGAGGAAGTCTTCTTAATTCTGTGTAAGAAAGGGGCGCACAGCCTGTTTCAATGGAAACTGCAGGATCGCAAACAGTGAGTAAGCCCAGCATAAATCACTTTCATAAGTGCTATAAAATATTGCAGTGAAATACAGCAGAAAGGATGCAGTGAAAACATATCTTGTGTTAGAGAGAAGCGGGAGAGTGAACTGCCAAAAGCCCAGTGGGAATTGCTTTTTCTATGCATGTATTAAAATAATAACTAGAATTGAAGTAAAATGAGCAAAAAGTTAATTTTATGATTGCATTGGCAGAACGAATGTGCAAGAAGTAAGCTGCTCTCAACAGTAAAGCTGTTGTAATGATCAATCTTTTGTGGCTTATTGTTTTATCAAAAACACAAACACACTTACCTTGCACATTGAGGTACACACGAGAAGCGGAGACTCCACCCTCGTTGGTTGCGATGCAGGTGTACCAGCCGACATCATCAGGAGTGACTTGCTGGATTTCCAAGGACAGGTTGGCGGTGACATGTATGCGATGGTCCAATTTTGCATCCACGTCCCCTCTCTGCCAAGTCAGGTTAAAGTGCACCGTGCTGGTGACCAGGCATGTCAGAACGACATTTGCACCAGGATACGCTGTCACATTGGAGGGCACTGTGATAGCAGGAGGAGGCTCTGCACAGACACAATGATTCAAGGAAATGTGATTATCAATCTCTTTATACTGGAGCAGTTGAATTAAACAGCCTAATTTGAATCCATTCACATTCACTAATTATTTTCCAGACCTCTCTGAGTTCTCATAAGGTCTTTGGATGTCTGTGAACTCAGCAGATCTGACAGTTTGTGCAATGAGTCTGAAATGTGAAGGGAAACGGGGAGGGTGTTGACAGATGTGTGGATTAGGGCATAAGTGGGGAATTTATACAGGAAGACACATAAATTTCATAAGGGAGGTTTTCTCTGTCACACCTGCTAATCGTGTCACTGGCCCAGCGACAGCACAGTCGGGGAAACAGCTCAGAAAATGGGACAGGGAAAAGGAGACATGTCTGTCTTGATAAACGTTTGGTCAACAATGAACCTATAAGAAAAAAATGACTTCTAGGTGATCATTCCAGCTGAAGGGGAATGTCAGATTCCCAGATTCCATGGTAACCCTGGGTGTTATTGAAGCTGTATCTCACGATACAGCCAAGACAGCAGAGAGGAGCCGGAAGACAGGAAGTGAGGCTATTTGTGCAAGGAGTTTGTGTAAGCACTGTCAGGGACAGTGTGGTGTCAGGTTTCCAACAACGCCACAATGCCATGAGGATACAGTCCTGTTTATTTTTTCAGTCCTTGTTCAACACAAAACCACACATTGAAAAATTTATCTTGTATTGAATTAATAGTAATATAAATCTAATCTGTCTTCCAAGTACAAAATCTGATTGCAGTGACACAAGGACATTAACAGTGTCTCAAAAAATCTAGTGAGCTATCTACCTAAACAGCTTTTTTGAGCATGAAATTCAGTCCGATATTTGAATCCGATTTGTCTGAAAAAATGGCAGACGAGCTGAATGAAAATGAAAATTCACTTTCTGACAGTAGGTGAAACTTATGGAAAAGCAGAAATATTTTTGTGTTACCCCGGTACACAAAGCCCTATACATACTTTAAGAGTCGCATTTGCATGCGTCTAAAAATGCTGTCTAGGTAGCAAAGGATTATATACTGTAAACAGACATGAATTTAGACTTGTTAGGAGTTTAAATGTATATTAATCTTTACTGCTAGGGTGCAAATAACTTTTATAAAAAAAAATTAAAGCTGAACTTGTGTAATCTTTGTGCAACTAGCATCACAAAACTGCAAAAATAATTTCTTGAATACATAACCACTCACTCGCATGCATGAGATTGTTCATGGGCAACACATGTGTTACACAGAGCATGAAGTAAACCAAAGATTATAATGGGCCATTTATTCTGAGGAATCCAGTGCGCTCTCCACTTTGGGTGAAATGAGGGCAGATTTTTGGAACAACGCTTAAATCTGAGTGGATCACATTGGGATTCGAGCTGGGTGAATTGAACTCACACACATGTAAGTGCACTCATGAGAGAATATGAGAGAGAGCTTCTAGGCATGTCAGATGTGGGACATCTCAATAATTTGCCTCATATGTATTCCTCACATGTTATCTATTACGCAGCAGAGTACAAGGTTGAAATGCCTGACCGTTCAGTCATGCACAGAGTTTAGCAAATGCAGCATGCTTCAGTGCTCTCCTAATGGTGGGCATCTCCCTGAATCTTTGCAAACATTGAATGATTCATGTTCAACTTTGTTATAGTGTTTACTTCATCATGACTGTTAAAGGTACAATATGTAAGAATTTGTATCAAAGTATCCAAAAACCACTTGCACAGTGTTATATATTTCTTTCAATTATGTACTTACATTATCCTATATGTTTCAAAGAATTTGTAAATTCAGAGAAATTCCCAATTTTAAATAGTGCCTGTCCCTTATCATTTGTCGCCTGTCAATGATGTAATATTATCATTATCCCTGGTTTCCTCTTGTACTGCCATAGTAAAAAATGGTGACAGATATGGACAACTGCGTAATGTCTAGCGGCCCTGCTAGCGGCCCGCTCACGCTGTTGTTGTTTCGTTCAAACATTATGGACCATGGCAAGCAGACTCTGGGACAAATGGAGAACTAAAACGTTTTTGAGATGCCGTGAGCTTCACGTTAGGGTTCTGTTCACATTTGACAGAGATGCCACTCTTGCATGTACTTTATTAGACAGGTGAGCAAATGAACATAAAAAATTGTTATATAGCTCAACATGATGAAATGTTTGAATATGATCAGTATGTTACTCTAATGTTGATCTAGCTTACTGCTAGTGTCATCTTTACTGCTAGTCTCGCTTTCTGCCTCTCCGTCTCCGTGAACTTTTTTTCTGGAGCACGTCTCTAAACTTAAACAAAACTCAGCGAATACTATTCACACAGGCATGAGAAATATATTTTTATAATCATTTAAGTGTGTACTTTTAAATTATCTAATTCAAAACTAAAACAAATATTCTCTTTTTATGTAATCTATATAAAAAGAGGGATGTCAGTCGTTCTCATTTCAGCTCATTATAGCTCATTATATGTTAATGTGAACACACCCACAGAGAGCGCGCACTATTCAAACGCAAATGATCTGAGGCAATACATGCAAACGTGTCAACGCCCACATCAACTCGATAAAACACACCAAATTTAATCAGATTAATGTAATATGTCGTTTTGCGAGGCTGTGAGGAATAATCCTGGGAAATTTACCTCAGAAGTGCTGGTTTAGTTCCATTTTGAGGAGGAACGGATCCAGCCGAGGATTGTGAATAGTAAGTTTTTTATTCTTAAGTGCTTTGTTCTAATCGCGATATGGAATAGTGTCTGTAAACCGCAAAAAGGCCGTTTAAATATGAATCGCGTGTCTGTGTGTGAATGAATGAACGGCACAGATGCGCACTGTTGTTTACTATGTTACAGACGAAATATGAAAGAAAACATTCCATTGACTAGTTTTGGATAGATTATCAAGTTTTTACTGTAAAATAGACATCAAATAAGCTTTTGTTAGCCAGTTTTTCTCATATGTTAAATATATAGTATGTTTTGTCAAAAATAAACTCATCACCTAAGATGTTATTATAGTATTTGTTCCAATGTAGACTATATCAAACTAATGAATCCTTAACTTTGAAATATGTATGATAAAATGTATACTTTAAAAAAAGAAAGATTACATTTGAAATATTGTTAAAATTATAATTGTTGTTAAAATAGCAAAAAATATATTTACAAGGTAGATGTAAAAAAAATCTTAATAGGTCAATATAAGCCTTCTCATTAAATTATGTATTATTGTTTTTTATTAGTGACACATTTGGGGAGAGGATATATTCCAAAACTTTCTGAAAATACAATATGAGAATTAACTGCACAATTACTAGAAATGTTTACCTTGGATATTATACAATTTGCAAGTATAAAAAATTTGTGGGAAAAGACAATTCTTTTTTCAAGATGTTTCCAACTCTAACTTTGAATGGCCCATAGCCTATTTGAACATATATACATATAATTTTTTTCTTTTTTTCTTTCTTGTGACACACCTGAACGAAAGGCTCATTATGTGGCTCATTATGCAGGTCATTGTCTTCTCAGGTGTGATTCAGAGCATTATTCATGATCCATCACGCCCCCCAGCATATTGCCTTTCCAAACAAAAAGTGTTTTACAAAATTTAAATCAATGTATTGTTTTATGTGAATGATTAGGCTGGGTGATTTTCAGATCATTTTGAAGCAAAAACTCTAGGCAACAACATCCATTAGTCAAAAGTCTGGTGGACACATATTTAGTACCTGTACGTGTTTTGTGGCCTTATTTCAGAAACTTTATTTTTTAGTTTTTTCAACAACCATGCATAAACAATATTCTCTCAAAAATACAAACATGCACATACATGTTGCTCACATATTATGGTAGCCCTGTTTGTGGTGAATAGAGTGCAATTACACCTTTGCCATTAATATGTTTATAAGCAACTGAAAAAGCACAAATGTCAGAGCATGTCAAAACATCTCAAGGACCCCAAAAACAGCTTAGGCCCCAGAGGGTTTATATCCGCGGGACTCGCGTGTGGCGCTGATATCTGTCTCTCATTAGCAATCGCGCCCTGCTTCATACCACAGTCATGTTCAAGGCACACTATGCAGGAATTCCGTTTTTGTCTAACAGCGACCCCTAGAGTCGCTGTAGAGTACTTGTATTTAACGTTCCTGTCATAAATACCACTCACGCAGAGCGTCTCTGAACTTTATATTAATAAAGTATCCTACCCCGTTTGATGGCTTATAACGTTTTTGCATGATTGCAGCTAAATTACAAGTAAATAGCCTATAGCCTAGGCCTACATTATAATTTCATTTGTGTTTTTTGAGTGTAATGTAAACATTACAAAATGCCAGATGATATCAATAAAGTTACATGTACGTCAAATTATTTCGTAACAATGTCCGTTATGATGTCGTTAGACATGATTATTGCAATTTATCATAATAGTTTGCAAATTGCGCTCATTTACCCTATTTACAACGTGTAGGCTTATTTATGTCCTGATAATTATGTGAGACATTGACAACTGTTCTCATGATAATTGCAGGAATCAACTTCAACAGTGAAAGCCCGACAGAGTGGGACTCTTGTAAAGCATGTCGTGATTGGCGCAAGATTTGTCGGGGGCGCTCTTCTCAAACTTGCATTGCTGGTTTTTCCAGCGGCGTCCCCCCAAGTTTTACTACCAGGATGATTCGCCCTACTATAAGTTTGTTTACCACCGAAATGACTTTATAGCTGTTATATTAAGTACAATTCTTGCACTAGCGACCCCTAGTGGTGAAAAAATGACATATTGTGGCTTTAATGTTACTGATAATAACAGGCTATGATGTAGTTAAAAATGAAAGGTGACATTCTAACCAGAAACATCAAGGAAGGTTTGAGCCCGTCCTGTTCCGGCACTGCTGATGGCGATGCACTCATAAAAGCCCTCGTCCTTCAAGGACACCTGAGCGATTCCCCATGATGCATTAGCAGACTCCCTAAAAAGATAATGAAAATGTAAAGCCATATAAAATAAATCCCTTCCCAAATAAACACCCAAAGACGCAAACTACACTTATAATGTTAAAGGTTTCTTCCTATATAAAAAAAACAGTATTAATTTAGATCTGAAGGATCATGTGACACTGAATATTGGAGAAATGGATGCTTAAAAATCAGCTTTGCCATTACCGGAATGAGTTATACTTTAAAATGTATTAAGATATTTTAAATTGTAATAATATTTCACATGATTTTTTTACTGTATTTTTTATTTTACAATAAAAGCATAAGAGACTTTTTTCAAAAACATTAACAAAAATCTTACCAACTCCAAACTTTTGAACAGTAGAGCATGTCACTTTGCACAACATGTCAACTACCCATCTACCATTAATAAGCATTACCTGAAAAGTTGGTCCACACCTATGCGTAGTCCCTCCCTAGTGAAACGCAAGGTATAGGGGATCAGGCTATCCACAGAACACGTAATAGCCCCTTTCTGCAGGTAGTAACCCGGAGTGTGAGTGGGCATGCTAACTTTGGGTGCATCTAAAAAAAATGAAGAAAAAAACACTAGTAACACAGACAGTAAAATATAGGGAAAACTACAAATATGATACTTAGATTGAATATTTGTGGTGGTATCCGTCTACACAAATCTGACCTGGCACAATGCTGGAGTAGGAGACACTGGACACTCTTTGAAAGAGGAAGCCATCACTGTCGTATCCAGTGACTCGCAGAAAAAAGGCCTCTTTGGGTGGAACAAATTCTGTGATGTTCCAAATGCCATGAGGCCGTCGCTCAGGGAAGTAGCGAATGGGCAGCGTCTTCATTACATCACCAGTGATGCTCAAGAGTTCCAGGCGGTCAGCACGAGCAGGAGGGGAAAGACCAGTGGTGTTTAGCAGGATGAAGGTAGGGATTCCTTTGAGTGTGTGTGAAAGAGTGCAGAGGTTAGAAAGGTTAACCAAAACATGTTTTAAATGCTCAAGTACACAGCCACTATGTTGACCTCATAAATTTTACAGCGTGTGTGGTCCAATCAGAATTACAGCAAGGAGAACCAATACAGCAAGGAGGATGATCAAAAGTGACAGTAAAGACTTTTATAATGTTACAAAAATTTCTATTTCTAATCAAATAAATAAATAAATAATCCTGAAAAAAATGTCAAAATAGTTTCCAAAACAATTATAAGAACAACTGTTTCCAACATTGATAATAATAATAAATGTTTCTTGAGCATCAAATTAGCATATTTGAATGATTTCTGAAGAATTATGTGACACTGAAGACTGGAGGAATGACTGTTGACATTTTTAATTTTAAAACATTCAAATAGAAAACTCATTTAAACAGTAATAATATTCACAATATCACATATTTACTGTATTTGTGATTAGATAAACACAGCCTTGGTAAGCCAAAAGAGTTCTTTCACAAATATTTAAAAAATCTCATAAAAAACTATTGAATGGTGGTGTACCTTCTATGACTTCAAACACCTTTAACTAACCTTTAAATAACCTATATATAAATCACCTTGGACTGGCCTGCTGGATGTCATTTTGAAGTCCAACGTTTGTTTTCGGGAAAAGCCAGCTCGGAAATCGATGGTGCTGAGGCCTGATATACGGACTGAGTGTCTGCCCTCACTGGACGTCTGATGTCAAATTGACAACACCACGAAGAAATAAACAAATAGAAAAGTTATTTGTATTTGTTAAGATAACAGCTTTCAATTGTAATGATATAATTTGTTTTTCATATGGAAGAAGCATAACAAAACAAATTTATGTTGACAATCGGCGCAAGATCCACAGATACAGCACGCTTAAAATTCTTGAACATTAAGAATGACTCTCTTTCTTTCTTCACTTTTGGCAGATGGAGCAGTCCGAGTCATTTAAACATGATCCCTGCTGTTTCGTACTGCCCTTTATGACTGTTTTGGTGCTGAGGGTCTGGCGTACGCTTGATGTTGTCTGCAGTTCACTGCTCCAGGGCGAGCCATGGCAACCCATCCTCTGCTTGCATTCTTTTGAAATTACAACCATCCTAAAGAATTAACATGGGCCATGAAGCACTGCATGATATGACGCCAAGAATGATGAGGAGAAGATCCTGAAATATTCCTCTGAGAGATGTGGAGGAGAGAGAAGGAAAGACATGGGATATGGGGATAAAGGGGCATTCAAGAGATTCAAGGGAAGGCCTTCTCAGAGCAATTTACAGAAGATTAAGATTAAATTATATCCATCCATCCGGTTTTTAAAGCCTGTCTTGAATTAGTCCTGCCAAGTGAAATTCAGGCCAAACATTTACTAATCCAACCTAAAACAACCCTGAGGCAGAACACCCTGTCAGACGCCACCAAAAACATGGAAACACTCAGAGATCGTGGTCACAATCTGCATGCTTTCTGACAAACATTGACATTATTTAAACACATTAATTAAAGTTGTTCTGGGAAAAATAAATACGAGAAGGGATTTTTCTATTTCAGCTCATGTTCTTGTGAGAGATGGGCTGTCTGAGCATTTATGTTTATAAATACACTGAAGGTCAGGAGAGTATTAAAAGTGATCACGTTAATGATACAAAAGCTTTAATAAAGACAGAAAGATGGAGAACATATGAAAAAGAGAAGCATGACGGGATCTTTGGCCATTGTTTTTTTTATTTTATTGACATGAAACAGAACAATTTAAATAGCCAAAGTATGAATAAACTTCATACTGAACATGAACATAACCTCCTCTGAACATAGCAATGCCTTTTCCGGGAATGATGTAAGGGACTACAATTCTCTTTAACTTTCAGTAAACCCATTAAAGTTACAGTCCACATAAAAATATACATTTTGCTTTACATACAGGATTGCAAATTCTGCCCTTTTTTGTGTATTTTTTTATCAAATGAATGCAGCAGCTTTAAAAAAATTTTTTTTTAAAATCGCACTGACCTCAAACTTTTGAATGGTAATGGAATGTGTAAACTACATACATTTTCACACTCCATTTTATCTGAGCATAGCTGAACCAAACCTGTTTGTCACAGGACAGATCATGTTCTAAGAGAGGCAATTTCAGCACACATACTATTTACACGACTTGTGAAGGGGAGAGAGGAGAAGAGGTCGTGCGGAAGAAGAAAATAAACTAACAGATATAGGGTGGACTCTGCACGGATCATGCCAGACGAAGATCTCACCCCTCTCTTCAGTCCTAAAGTAAATTGAGGATGACATGGTCTCTCTTTACATTCCTCTGCACATAAATCATCAAGCTCTCCAAATTTAAAGAACAGCCATCCTGCAGATCGAGCAGCCTTTGAGAGGTTCCCTTATGTGTACACGAGCCACAGGGCACAAATCAATCAGGCAAAAATGTTGTCGTTTCTTTTAACTGGCCCTTTGGGACTTTGTGTACCCTGAAGCAACCCACTACCCAGTGGGCTAATCAATGGCCCATACAGAAGATTCCACAACATGTGTAGAGCAACGACATAAATGACTTCACCACACAACCTTGGCCTTCAGTACCTATCCATCAATCTGCAATCTGTTCTTATTCTGAGGAGATAAAACAGACTAAAGCAATAACTTTACCTTTCTGGAAAGCCACCAGTTAAAGTTAAATCATCTACAATGGTACAAAAGCCCTGTCAAATGTGTATGTGCATCTTAGTCTGCGATAAACCAGTTCATCACCTTTATGGTCCACATTCCTGGCGCTGGGTCTTTGAGGTTGAGGACTTTGGCAGAGTTTGGGATGTGAAGGAGCTCAGACAGACCTTCCTTCATCCCGATAAGTTTTCCTAGAAGCACAAGAAGTTCATGCTTCAGTTCTTCATCACTCTACACTATGTGTTTGTTCTGGGAAGACTCTAAACAGGCAGAGGACAAAGATGTTCTCCTTACCCTGAGAATTTCGAATTTCGATGTTTGGTGCAGGGCCGCTTAAGGCAACAGTCACTTCCTTCAGGCTAGGGTCAAAGGGGATCCGCCAGGTGTTAGCAAGCCCGTTTTGGTGATCAGTCGAGAGCAAGTGAACCTTAGAGGACTGCACTGCCTCCTCTACCCATTTCAACACCTGCAGTGAATTTTTTTTTTTAAATTAGTAAGTTTGGATGGTTTGATGACGTTTATGGATGGCTTATAACTAAGTTAAATGTTTCTATGATTATCGGGCAGGGTTCTGGATTTATGGAAAAAGGACAGAAACAAGTTTCATTTAAGCTTAAGGACAGAGACATTGAACACATCTATAGCATAGCAAAGGGCTAGGATTTTAGAGATTTTAAAATGAAAGTACATTTTGAGAAGCCGTGCTTTTGGAATTATAACTCCAAATAAAGTATTTTATGTCTTCTCAAATATTTCAGTTTGTGTTTGACTCTAATATCAAAATTCTGGAGGATCACCATAACCGCATAAGATTGATAGGAATTTTTGGGAACATCAAAAAAGAGCAAACTTATAAATCCTTGGTTTTCAGAGAACTATAAAACAGTATCCGAGACTTCAGGATCATGTTCATGTTACCATGCTCAAATTAAGTAAAGCCTTCATCCATGAGCATACTACTGTATATCACTGGACCTCAAGCACTTCTATTATCTTTTCTAATCTTTCTAATAATTTGTTCACTCTGTCATCTTATGGTTGTCGTCAAAGACTGTATATGGTGGTGTAGTCTAGTGAATAAAAATCTGGCCTGGAAACCAAACCAGAATATTAAGAGATTTCATTATTACTCCTTGGAAATATACAATAGCAGCAGTGTGCTATTCCCTGAAACGCAAAGAAACAGCAAATTGACATTCTTTGAGTAAGTCAAACAAGGCCAAGCAGTCTTACCTCATTGACTTGTTTCTTGTCGAGATGGAATACCTGTCCTGAGCTGGTCGAGGCGATCTCCTCATATACCTTATAGCCGATATGCGATCGGTCATCACAGTCACCGGTCAACACAAACACCACCTGCCCACATACATGCACACTGATAATTTAGCAGATGCTTTTATTCAAAGTGAATTACAAATGATAACAATGTACTATGCTAATATGTATGCTGAATGATTTGAATGATTTGACCTGTGACTGTTTCTGCTGAATGAGCTGAAGAACGTCATGGGTCAACTTGTAGTCTTTTGATCGGGCATCCGTAAACACATAAATGTAGGACCCTGGTAGGGAGATTTCAAGGGCAATCTTGATGGCTCCAATGCTCATCTCTGGACAATCTCCACCTCCCTGAAACGATCCATAATTATTTGTTTTTAGTTTTTAGGGAGAACAAGTCTCTATACTCACTAAGGCTGAATTTATTTAAAACACAGTAAAAACAGTAATATTGTTCAATATTATTTCAATTTAAAATAACTGCCAATACTCCCTGATCCAATAGAAGGTAACTAGATCCTTCAGAAATCCTTCTAATCATTTTGTGCTCACATTTCTTATTATTATCAAAATTGAAAAGTTTTGCTGCTTAATATTTTTATGGAAACCATAATAAATTTTAACAGGATTCTCTAATGAATAGAGCATTCAAAAGAACAGGATTTATATGAAATAGACATCTTTTGTGACATTATAAATGTCTTTACTGTTACCTTTTGATTCATTTATTGCATCCTTGCTGAATAAAGGTAATAATTTCTTTAAAAAAAAACTGACCCAGAACTTTTGAACAGTAGTTTATATATAATATACATGGGATTTTCTGGCACATTAATAAGAACTTACAACTAATACATTGTATGTTTAGTTAGCTACTCCAATTATCTGTCCATTTTCTTAACATTGCATTTCCTCAATGGTTTCTTCCTCATTTATGTAGACATTCTAATTTTTCCTTGCCACTATTTACATTTATGCTTTCTGGCATCCATCTAAAGCAACTTTAACTAAATTCAAGGTATTTATTTGGTCAGTTCTTACATTCATTGAGGATCGAATCCAAGACCTTGATGTTGCTAGAACCATGCTCATCTGTTTGAGCTACAGTATTACCTTTTACACTTGGCTTGCTCATTGTAACCCTATTTTTCTTTGCCTCTTATCTTCTTTATTTATCTTCTCTTCTCTGTCAAACTGCTTTTGGTCAAACATCCCTGAGCGTTTTAAGTAATAATAATAAAATAAAATGTGTATTGTAAAAAGTGCTGCAAAAATAAATCAAAATTAATGTGAGCACACAGTCAATGTGTTCTGTCGATGGAACATTCAGGTTCCTCAAAGGCAGATATTCATCTTAATTGACCCTTCGTAGGGAGTTTGATTGACAGGCGATCTGACTAATCATAATCCGCCATCCGCCATTTTTGTCCGACAAAGCAGTCAGGAGAGTTAGTAAATTAACGTTGGAGGATTTGAACTTGAAAAAAGGTGTGTACTGACGTCTTTCCGTGGCTAAAATAACATTCCTTCTTATGTTCATTCATGTTAATTTGATGCTATAAATAAACTAGAATGAACAGATGATCGGTTCACGGGCAGCTTTAACTGAGGCTCTACAGCGATCTGTCTAGGGCTGCAACTAACGATTATTTTAATAATCGATTAATCTGTCGATTATTTTCGATTAATCGATGAATAGGATAAAAAAATAAAAAGCATTCATTTCCAACCCTCTATTCAAAAACAGAACTGACAGTGCAAAAAATCTTCAGAAAGTGCACATACATGCTCCTTGAACATCCTTGAGCGGTTTAAGTAATAATAATAAAATATAATAAATAGTACTAACACAAAAAACATACACATGTATGCTTTACATCCACCAAATATATAGGCTTTATCGGCTTTATTTGGCGCCACCATATTATAACGGCCCACGTATTAAAAATAGTCGAGTCTAAATAGGGCTCCGGGTCATATTACATTTAATGCCGTCAGCCGGGATCAGAATCAACGTGCACGGGTTGGCCTTGATTTTTTTTTTTTTTTTTTGCCCGATCTGGTATTCAGTTTCTGAACGGTGTAGGCACAAGCCAACAGTTTGGTGACGCTGTCTGAGCCTTATGTCATAATTTTTAATTAGTCACGGTAATACCGTATACCCCGGTAAAATAGGGAGGAGGTTTGACGGTATCAAAATTTGGATACCGCCCAAGAGTAACGAGCAGGTCAGAGAACAAGTAGATTTGGCCAAATCTTGAAAGTAGAAATGTACAGCATGCTGTAAAGCTTGTCATGGGAGTCATGCCTGCAACTGATGTTGACCTTGGAATGAAACGTGGAGCACAATCTTGGACCTAAATGGATGACTTCCAAGAGTTGTTAGAAACGTTCCTTCCCTTAAACCGAAATGGATAAAAGTAAACTGTTTTCTTATGTTTGTGTACATCTATGTTTCTGATATAGGTATGTCTGTCTTTTCTCACATGGAGGGTTAAGATTCTTGTCTCCATGCGTTCCAGGGGGCACGTGTCTAAATGAAACATCTGGAAGCGAGTGATCTTTGCTTCTCTGTTCTTTACACAAACACACACACACACACACACACACACACACACATACACGCAGGCACACAGCAGATAGCAAATCCAAACACAGAACAATGAAAATATTGTAGGAAAGGTTATGAAGGTTGTTCAAAAGCACTGGAAAAGACATTACCAGCAAAAAGTGATTTAAGTAAATAATCCCTTTTACAAAACTAGACCGAATCCTGCTCTGCTTGAACTTCTGCCTCAGAGAGAGAGAAAAAAAAATCTTTGTGCCAATACAGAACTGCAGTTAATCAGTGAGTCTGCATTTCCACTGCTTTGCCCCAAACAGCTGAGACAGATGCTGAGAGCAAGAAAAATACACAGAGGATACTTTAGACTCTCTAAACTCTCTAATGTCTGAGCAGACATTGCTTCCTTAATGGGGAGTCCATGTCAAACTGTTAACATGGCAATTCACCTCCGCAATCACATCAATTAAAAACTAGGTCTGTCAATAATATAATATCGAGATTTAAGATTTTCAACCAGAAATCTGAATGAACATCATAAATTAGTCAATTAAATATTGAATGTTAAACACGTTCAAAATTATTGGTTTAAAGATCTTTAATTAATATCTGTTAACTTTAAAATACCTAAAACTTAATTTGGTAAAATCTTTTCTTTTTCTCTCTAAATTCCTTTGGACCCCGGATAACAATCTGGATCACTTGGAGAGTACATTACTGACAAATCACAAAGGTGCTCATTCAAATCATTGTACCTGCCAGATATACTGTCATACAAGCCATAGATGCTATGTCATGGGTGCAATACTTTGGTTTCATAAAAAATATCAGTTTTGAACAGCAGTCATTATTCTCTATTGATTACAGTACAACAGGTTTGCAGTCTTTATTTGGCAGTTAAGGCTCATTCTTGGACTGAATATGGATTCAAACAGAGCTGTGATCAAACATGTCAACAAACCCAATGTAAAGTGCATGAACTCACCTGGACGTAAAGCTCCCGCAGCTCATCCTGGAACTTCTTTGGATCTGTTGTTATTGTAATCGGTCCAATCTCTGCAGAAACACAATGATTGCTGTTAGAGGCAAAAATAAGCTGCTGGATCATGGTCAAATGACCTCATAAGTTGAAAGATAAAAATGGGTTCTGGTTTGTCCACACAGATGCTAAATATTTGTGCTGGCAGCCAGTGGCGGATGTCTAGGATCAAGGGTCACAGTTGAACCGGGGTGACAGGGAGTTTCCTGTTCAGTGCCAGAAGGTTTTCTGAGACCTAGAAAGGTCACAAAGATGCAGTGGCAGAGAACTCATACATAGTGGCCAAAATTGAGAACACTATTTTTTCTATTGAAACCTTATACTACATTGAGTTTGTGTGCCCACTGCCCATATTACAAGCTTAAAGGCCAGACTAAGGTACAGATAAACTGTTATGTGAGTACATTTTAATAGTTTAATAATTGGACAAGGCAATATCACAAGTTACATTTATTTAATTGTGCAGTTTAAGTATAGAATTAATTGGCGTAGGTAACCCTGCCGGGTCTAACTGGCAGTGGCTTTGTTCTAAAAGACCAGCCTGTTCTCATTATGTTCCCATCAGCTGTTCTCCTTCATAATAGGAAAGACCTTATAACTCAGGTATGCTCTTCTGTCAGCTGCGAGAGAGTCTGGCGTGAGGTCATTGTGCTGCGGTTGCCTGTGTCGGTGTGCAAGGCCAATGACTTTGTGTGCTGTTTCTAAAGCCATGTTGTCTCTGCTTTCCAGCTTTCTTTCTTTGTTCAAGGTTTGATGACCTGTAAAACTGTCAAACATGTTTTTTCCCAATGAAGCATAAAAGATAACTATAGTAGTGCCAAGACGACAGCCTGTACTGAACTTAACAAATCCCACACAACATTCATACAAATTGCAATCAGGCACATATTTAATAACACAAAATAGTCACATTAGTATGATTATTTTGTTAAACGCAGGGAGAGTTTCAAACAAAGTCTATAAAAGCGAAGCTTTTCCCAAACCACTCAGCAAATGCATCCCCTTTAAATCATTTCAAAAGCATTTTACGTTGAAGAAGTCAGAAAGTGCATTAGAGTCCAAAAAATACAAATTTCTTGACACAAAAATGATAGGGGCTGTCCAAGAGAGACTGATATATTTTTGATGCATTTTTATCAAAATGTATCTCTGAAGTGTATTTTGATTTTGAATATAGTACCATCTTCAGGATAATAAAAATGTATAACTGGTTTTCTATGATTTGCTTTTAGTTTATGGTGAAAAAAGAAAAACACTGTATAAACAAATGCTTGCAGAACTCTAAAATCTCCCTCGAGAGAGAGAGAGAGATCATTTCAGAGCGACCATATTTTGTGAGAAACCCTTGAAGTGTAGAAAAAGAACATTTAGGCGATCAAAGCCGTGTTTAAGAGTAACAGGATAGTAATTTTGACTGCTGTGCATGCTGAACTGCCTTTCAAGTGAATGCTTTCATGAATGGAAAAGTTTACACAGTCCTGGGACGTTTCTCTCGAATACAGAGTTTTATCTTAGCAGCCTGGGCACTGGTCTTCTTTTACCTCTCCTCTGGCATAAGAGCGGCATCACAGTTAAGGGGAGCTGGGCAAAAAGTACATGGAAACATTAAAAAGAAGAAGCAGATAAATGGTAACATGCTATGGGGGCTCTTAAATGCCAGTTGCATTTCCTTTGAAAAGGAAAGAAAATAATGACAATTAATTTTGTAAGACATTTAGGAGAAGGATGGTCGAAAAGTGATGCATTTAAGATCATGGAGCATAAAAGAGAGTAAAAACCTTATAGAACCTCGGAACGGAAATTAACCATAATAAAAAGAAAGAGGAAGTGATATATTTAAGCTATTCATTTTGGCCAGTTTAGATCATTAAGACATGTTTGCAGTTACCATTAACAATCAAGTGCTCATAGTATGAGGAATCACGTTTACCTTGATCTTTTGAGAAAATAAATGTCACAAGAACAATGTAAGCTCCAGAAGTTTCAGAATTGCCTTATCTGCAACTTTCTAACCTCAGACAGATTACATTTGAACAGATTAACACAAGAAAGAAAGATTAGGTGGAAAAGTCTCACAAAGAGAGGTTATTAAACTAACAGACCTAGGAATGCTATCCCTATGCTCTCTGCCTTCTATTATTATTATTAAAATATAATTTTCAAAAATAAAAGCTTAACTTCACTAAAGGCCAAATTACTTTGATATTAAGGAAAACGCTTAAAAAGAGATGGATGGAGCCTGGGAAACCACTGTGGAAGTTGAGTTACTAACCCTCCACCACATCTCTCCTGCCAAAGACCAGAGAGTTTATATAGATGTGGAAGCAATCATATTAACAGCCCTGAACATTTGTTTTCATCTCTTTTATTCTAGCAATCAGGAGAATCTGAATCAAACTCATTATGTACTATGAAATTGAATGATTAAGAGCATCAGATGCTGTTTATGCTCCAGGGATAAACGTTGCATTTATTACAGGGCGCTGACCACAATGACAAACTATGATGCCAGTGTAGATAGTTGAAATTACTGTTTCACTGCTGTGGCACTTTTATGAGATCATCCTCTATTTTTTTAAATGTTCACATAGAAAGCTTTCTGAAGCAATTTTCTTTACATCTCATTTTGCTGGTAGATCCAAGATGGGACATTTTCTTAAAATCTACTTTTTTAAAATCCTTCATTAGTCTGATCAAAAGAACTTTGATAAATTGAAGTATTGCAAAGATAGAAGGTAATTAATCAGTGAGGCTATTTTTCTGAGTTGACCTATAGCTGCTGAACGCAATATCCAAGCTTAACACACAAAGAAACAGGACATTGAGGACACACACACAAAGTTTTGTAAAATTCCACCAATAGGGGGCCTCCAGCAGCCAATCAAATTTCAGCAGCTAACAGCAAATCTGAGCGGCCTACTGTTATGAAAAACAATATATTTGTACATTGTGTGACAACACAGGATAAGGACTCTTTTAAGCCTAATGTTTTTTATCGTTTTCCATCGATCTGAATGGAGATAAATGCATAGATCTAATTCATTTGTATAACTATAATTTGTATACTGCTGTCCATTTAAAATGAATAGACCATTTTATGTCTTTGTCACAATAATAATAATTATAATAATAAAGTGCCTTGAGATAAATGCTTCAGATAAATAAAGTTTTGAGCTGCAAATCTTCACATTCTTTTAAAATTGTCCTGTGCTCCTGTCCAAGTATTTCATCTAAATTTAGATGTTGAATATGAGCCCACACATACATATACCACATCTATTTTGAACAAAACCATTCAATTGGATCACTTATTATTCACATAGGCCATTGGTGCTTGGACCGCGATTATTGCTGCTTGCGGCTATATTTATGAATTGTAGTTACATGAGTCAGCAATCGAGTCCAAAAATAACATAATGAATACACCAAATTACTAACAGAATTGACATCATGTACTGTTAAACATGTGGAGGAAATAACAGTAATAAAATGTTTAAAAACATCCACTGACTGCAAATATTAATAATAAATAATGGAGTATGGAGACAATAAAAATGCAATTTAGCTGACACTGTAGCCTTCACATAAGATATTTACAAATTGTGTGTTAATGATATAGCAGAAGCAAGCTATTGCTGACAACTTCAGAATGTAAGGACTACACTTGATTCAGGGGTCTAAAAACCAATCTGTTTCTAATTTAGGCCAGTAGCATGATTGGTTTGGACTTGGGTGTATGTCATTGGCTAAGGAAGACTTGAGGTTTCCAGTAGGAGCTCTCTGGAGGAGTGTCCTAAACTTGATTGACACCTTAGAATGGCTGTTGATGCGACAGCACCCCATAAAACTGTCGAAACAGGTGAAGATGTTTCCTTCAGTATGTGACTGCAGCTGCCACCAGCACAACAAAAAACTTCAAATAATCAGAACTTACGTGTGTGCAAAACTTAAATGGTTTGTACTGAATATCAAAGGATATAATTAAAGTTTATTATAACACAAAAGTACGGTGGCCGAGAGAGCTCAACGCGCTGCAACTCATAAAAAACAACCGCAAATTAAGAAAACATCTTAATCAGTTTTACAACACAAGTGTGCTCCAAATACTCACAACACAAACAAATACAGAAACGCGCTGCAAAAGATCACAACACAAACAAATACAGAGACGTGCTGCAAAGATCACAACACAAACAAATACAGAGACGTGCTGCAAAGTTCACAACACAAACAAATACAGAAACGTGCTGCAGATGGCACTGACCACAACAGAAATATTTTCAGGGGACCCCAATAAGTGACGAACCCGACTGTGTTCAGCCGATGTACGATCAACGGCTGTCCGAATTCACTCCTTCAAGTGAACTGTATTACTGGACTAACGTAGGGATTCATGAATGATGGTATAGGGGGCATTTCCGGATTCAGCTAACGTAATTTCTTCATTATTTTCACCTAGGATGTTCCCTTGAAAACGCAGCACGGCGTCTATCAGCTGAATAGCTGTTCTTAGGACAGAAATGTCTTATTGCTGTTAACATAACTGTTGTAAATAAATACATTTTATAAAAAAAATGTTTTATAATATGCTTTATTTATCTGTGTGTGTGAGTGTCTCAACTTTAAAAATTGCTGTTTCATCTTTGGACCCTATATTACCTAACATTTCTTACCTATGAAACTTATTTAAACATAACATTACAAAAATCTGTACAATCTTACTGATGTATAGATCAATAACTTACCCTCATGTTCTTTTTCTCTTTCTTTTGTCTTTTATTTTTCAGCTCTTTGTTAACTAATACATTTTGTATATTGTATACAAAGTTTTCCCCTGGAAACATTTCCGTTGTAGTCTGTGCTATTTGCAGCGCGTTTCTGTATTTGGTTGTGTTGTGAACTTTTGCAGCGTGTTTCTGTATTTGGATGTGTTGTGAGTATTAAGAGCACACATGTGTTGTGAAACTGATGAAGATGTTTTCTTAATTTGCGGGTGTTTTTCTATTTGCATGTGTTTTCTTCATTTGCACAGCGTTGAGCTCTCTCGGCCACCGTACAAAAGCCATTATTCCCCCCAAAGTGCGTAATCAGCCATTATACAACTATACAAGATGAGGAGGGAATATATAGGGGGACAAAAAAAATTCCGAAAACCGTGCATTGAAGGAGACGTGTAGGAGACTTTTCAAACAGACTTGGGAGGTGGGCTCTTTTGTCGATTTGATTCAGTAAACAACCACCTAGCAGCCACCCAAAACACCCTGGCAACCACAAAGAACAACTTACAATACCCTAGAACCGTGGGAACAAGTTATACATAGGCAAACACCAGAAAATGTGTTCATAAAACAAACAAATCTACTTCAATTCTATTGTGTTCCGAGTGAGGAACTTCAAAAGCAGACGAATACTCTCTGTAAGAGTTTTTACTACAGTATTAAAAAAAAAGTAGTTTACAATTGATATACTACCTTTCAAAAGCTTGAGATGAATAAGATTTTTTAGGAAATTAATACTTTTATTTAACAAGGACTAAGTTGATCAAAAGTGACAGTAAAAATAGAAATAGAATCATCGTTTCGTTCCACAAAATATTAAGCAGCACAACAGTTTTCAACTGATAATAATAAGAAATGTTTCTTAAACACCAAATCAGTATATTAGAATGATTTATGAAGGATGATTTCTTTGTCTTTCTACCTCAATAACGAAATATACTTACGGGATGTTGTTCCCAACATTCACTGCTGCTGGATACTCTGAAGGTTTATTGACAGTGAGCGTAAGAGCTAAGCCCTTAGGACATATCTGACTGTCTAAAAGTCTCTTATTTGACTTTTTACTCAATATTTGACTCAATGGCCCATATTTAGAAGAGTTAAAATAAGTTATAGGAGGAGAGTAAACTTTACACACAGTTTATGTCATAGTCTGGACCATGTTCAAAAAATTTAATACTTAAAAATTAAGTTTCTTGGTCCTTTTCTTGAGCAATGCTTCACTATAAATCAGCTCATCTCAGCAACATATGAATGGTATCTACATAACATGTGGCTTCTATTACTCTCAACATACAATAATCTAAAAAGCAGAAACATTGGCTGCAATGTAAGACTGCTGGCCCTAACACATAGAGTGGTGGTTGATGTACATTTGTTTTTAAGCCTTGCCAAGTCACTGGTTGCAAAACTTTCTCATGACATAAATGGACTTAACTGAATTGTAAAATGCAAACGCTGCTGGTTTACAATTGTGACCAAAGTAATGATATCTATCTGGATAACATAGCTGCACAAACTGTTTTGTTAAAAATGCGAGAGCTTTGAAAAGCTAGGCTGACCCAAGTGTATTGGCATCATCAGCTTGAATAGGATGAATGTAACAAACAAATCCCGCGTTTACAGCAAAACTTGATCCAGTTTTGGTACAGTATGAGCTTGTTAATTGCAATGGCAAGTATAATGTAAACCAACTGTAAATTGGTGCAAAGCATTTGTCAATATTCATATAAGCCCAAAAGGGCCAACAAAAAAATTATTGTTGAACCACAACATATGATATAAAGTACATTTGTTTCATTGTGTCAGATATCGTATAGACAAAGACCTGGGACCATTGGCCGAATCATCTCAAAACCACAAACCCAGAGAGGACTCAGTCTAACCATCCATTTCCTAACACTTCTCTCATCCTCAAACCACAAAACCACATCAGCAGGTTGGCCTCTAAAGAAAAGCCTAAATTGAAGGTCAGAAGGTCTCCATCGCTTGCTCTGTAAAACCAAAAGTCAGACCAGAGATCATAACACAGACACAGCAGATGCGGACATGCCAGCTGGGAGCTGAGTGGCGTTTTTTCAGCCGCTCAGGAAATGTTTCGGCAGTGAGACGGCGACTCCCCAGGGAGAAAAAAAATGGGAAGACAGAGAGGGATGAAGAAAGACAGGAATAGACAGACCCAGAAAGGAATGCAAATCAGGGGTCGAGAGCAGGGGAGAGATGAAAAAAGACATGAAAGCTAATCAAATCCGTGAAAAGGACAGAAAATCATTAAGAAGAAATCTCTTGCTACTTCCAATCTTTCAAAATGTTTTTCTAGGAATACTAGACATTTTGATAATGTAAAACAAAAAATGTAATGTTTTTTTTTTTTTTACATTTTGAAACAAGAAGGTCTCACTTCTTGACAGCACTTCAGCTGTTGTCTTTTGTAAACTACCCATGTCATGTCAGATGCAGTATAAAGCTGGATCTCATTCGGATGAGACAAATTTTCCCCAGAGGAGGATGTCAGGTAAATGAGCCTTTAACATACATGCTTAATTCCCAATTGAACATGTCAGTGTTTTTCCTCACACAGCCTCCATAAAATTTACTAAACAAATTACGTACTGATGTTCAACTCATTTAAAGCCCCTCTGAGAAATCTAACTCCAGTCGGATTTAGGAAGGTCTGTGATTGTGTGTATAATTTTTTCAGTGCTAATTTATTTTGACCTTTGTCAAACTGTAACTAAAGCTAAAAGGTCTTGTTCCATCTCAATATGGATTTGGACATTTCCCCCAAATTTCTGGGTTAAAAAAACAAAATCAAAGATATTTGGTGACAGTTACTGCTGGCTTCACATCCAATGAAAACAGTCAATTACATCCATATAATCACAGGCTGCTCAGAATGACCACTGTTGTTGCACCATCAGTTATAATCCTCACCTTAATCAATTCTTCCCTTAAATATATTCATAATTTTATAATTTTATCTTATGTATAGGACTTGATCATTTCAATGTTTTTTTTTTAATGTATATATCCATACTCCCATAGCAATAAGTGGTCAACAGGTATAGGTATTTTGATAGCCTATGCTGATGCCGATATCTTGGAGCAACATTAATTTTACATACAGTACAGAGGGACTATGGCATAAGTATGACTTGGCAGCATATAGGGCAGCAGGAAAATTATACCTGCGAGTTATAGGTGAACTACTATTAGTCATATACCGTAATTACAAAGATTCTGATCCCATCCAAATCAGTACATGCAATCACCAACATCCCACCGTATGCTAATAATCGTAAAAAACAAAAGTAATTTAAAACCCTATCAGAATGTTTTTTGTGCAAACAAAGCATTTGCGTCACTTCACAAATTTGAGGTCACTGGAGTCACATGGATTATTTTAATGATGTCTTTAATGTGGTAGTTGCATTGCTCCCAATGGAGGGACAGAAGGCTCTCGGATTTCATGAAAAATATCTTCATTTGTGTTCCGAAGATGAAAGAAAGTCTTACGGGTTTGGAACAACATGAGGGTGAGTTAATAATGACCGAATTTTCTTTTTTGGGTAAACTAATCCTTTAAGAGATCTCTGACAACAGAAGAGAAGCATGCCACATGCTTCATTTCAAACAAAAATGTACCCATTTCACATGCTTCATAGAAAAAAAAACTGTTATTATTTTTAATAGATAAATATTGACTCACATCATCCAAAATCATGTCACTAAACAGGGTTGGCAAAAACATACTCCATTAATTCAAACCAAATGAGTCACCCAATCAGAGCAAAAAAATAAAAAAAGATTCATATTTTGATCATAATAAACTGTTGTGAAGTGCTGAGTAATCAACTCCTTAGAGCCTAGCGTGTTTTGAGAAATGCTTTCACATTTGACTATTTGTGACATAGAATTGCATATTCGTTGTTTTTATATGAGGTCCTAGGACTGTCAGATCAGTGGTAGTCACTATGAAATCACACTTATTTTTTAATGGAATATTGCGGTATATTATAAATGACTTATCCGTAAACATCATTTTTTCATTTAATTCATATGCCCTCATAATCTTTAATCAAAATAACTTCCCCTCCTTCTTGGTTAGTTCATCTTTTCTCTTCTCGGATGACGTGTTTACTGGCACGAGGGCAGGACAACCTGTCACTCACATGAGATCACAGCAATAGCAAACCACAATGATACAACGATCCAATCATTTCCCCATGGACAAAATCAAGTCCTGCCCTACATTTTTGCTTGTTTGAGAAGCCGTTTTATTCGGATATACACTGCCGTTCAAAAGTTTGGGGTCGGTAAGATTTTTAATGTTTTTAAAAGAAGTCTCTTCTGCTCGCCAAGGCTGCATTAATTTGATTAAAAATACAAAACAAACCCAGTAATATTGTGAAATATTATTTCAATGTAAAACAGCTGTTTTCTATGTGAATATATAGTAAAGTGTAATTTATTCCTGTGATCAAAGCTGAATGCTCAGCATCATTACTCCAGTCTTCAGTGTCACATGCTCATTCAGAAATTATTCTAATATGATGATCTGATGCTCAAGAAACATTTATGATAATTTATATATCTAATTTATACATTAGATAATTTATACATTTATAATAATATCAATGTTGAAAATGTTTTTTTAGGATTCTTTGATGAACAAAGTTAAAAACAACAGCATTTAATTAACTAGAATATTTTGTAACAATATAAATGTCTGTACTGTCACTTCTGATCAATTTAATTCCTCCTTGATGAATAAAAGTATTTATTTAAATACTTTAAATACAAAAATAAAATAAAAATTCTTACTGACCCCAAAGTTTTGAACGGTAGTGTTTAAAGTTACAAAAGATTCTATTTCAGATAAATGCTGTTCTTTTGAACTTTCTATAAATCAAAGAATCCTGAAATAAAAATGTAAATAACTGTTTTCAACATTGATAATAATGGGAAATGTTTCTTGAGCATCAGATCATCATATTAGAATGATTTCTGAAGGATCATGTGACACTGAAGACTGGAGTAATGATGCTGAAAATTCAGCTTAGATCACAGGAATAAATTACACTTTACTGTATATTCACATAGAAAACAGCTGTTTTACATTGAAATAATATTTCACATTATTACTGGGTTTGTTTTGTATTTTTAATGAAATAAATACAACATTGGTGAGCATAAGTGACTTCTTTTAAAAACATTAAAATCTTACCGACCCCAAACTTTTGAACGGCAGTGTACGTCACAATACGGAAGAAGACACTACTTCCACTTCATGCCGACTTAAAAATAAATGTCCTCAACAGAAAACAAAAATGAGCTCAGGTGAATTAAATGTTAGGATTATCATGCTAATGTAATGTTAATATTGCATTGATTCTTCTCTCCAGATCTCAGGAATTGAACTCTATGTAATGTAGATCTATCAGTTTAGACTTGTAAGACAATTTAGGTTGTACTGTAGGTCTCAGATATGCATTTTGAAACTAAAATTGACAAAATAACTTTTAAAGATTTCTCAAACTTATATTTAATAGTAATATAAGCTACTTAAACATCTAAACTTTCAATTAAAACACCTGGTAGATTATAATGCCCTGAAAAGCTCAGACTCAGTAGCACCACTAACAGTAGAACTAAGAAAAATTAAAAAAAAATTTGGCATAATTGAGCCAAACATATCTGTCAGATCATATTCAAACATCCCCAATTTCATCCATAAATCAACTTTGTGTACTGTGTGTCTTTCGACTTTGTAAGGCAGTATGGCTCAATGAGGTATCTATCTAGTGAATAAAAATGTATTGTTGATATCAAAGTACTTCAATAAAAAAGCATAAGCAACTATTTGGCCTAAAGCAAATGAAACTTCTCAACATCTAAAAAAGCGCCTATAATTTTCCACCGACTTATAGAAGCTTCTAATGCAATTATGCTCTAACGGTATCCATGTTTGTCTTTCAAACATCTGAAAATCATACTCTGGCCAAATGTCATCTTTTGCCCTTTCATCTTTCATTCCAAACTCATCTCAAGTTCAACATCCCAGCAGACTTCGACCTTTGCACGGCACCAGTCACAAAAAGTCACAAAATCTCTCCGTGTCCAATCAAAACAAAAGAAAGCGCAATCAATGGTCTAATATATGGTCACAATCTAGCTGGAATCCCAAGACATGCAGTAAATATTTCATAATACTTGTAGTTTACTACCGTTCAAAAGTTTGTGGTCAGTAAGGTTTTTTTTATATTTTTGAAAGAATTCTCTTATGGTCACCAAGGCTGCATTTATTTAATCATAAATGCAGTAAAAAAACAGTACTATTGTGAAATATTATTACAATTTAAAATAATAATAGTTTTAAGTGCTTTACAGTTACTACATTTTAAATGTTTTTACAGTCACTTTTGATCAATTTAATGTGTCCTTGCGGAATTAAAAAAATAACTTTTGATATATGTCAAGCCCCCATATAAACATTAGGTTGTTTGAATAGTTTTAAGCGCTTAACGGTAACTACTGGGTGGGTACAGTAGCACTTTTTTGAAAATGGCTCCTTGTGTAACACCTGAGGCACTGGAATCAGAACACGCACTGTTCTCAAATTAGAGAGTGTAATATTATTCTGTCCTCATCATTGAAGAGATGAAACAGAAGAATTACACCATACTCCAACGTATTCTGAAACCCTATTTAACCCACCCCACCCACCGTCACAAATTCCTGCCTAATGGCATCGTTACGGGCTGTGCTCATGCCAATCCCCTTGTAATCTAGGGGTATTCCGAGATGAATGATGCTTCTAAAGACGAGCACAAAAGGGTCAAAGAGCTGTTTAGTTGAGGAATGAGCTTTGAAAATGTTAAAAGCATTGCACGCATCAATGTTCCTCCTATCCCGTTTTAAAACAGTGGTAACTGTTCTACCTAAAGGGAGCAGATGCGACCAATCAGATTGAAGAGAGCTGCAATGCTCCTTAAAATTATTTAGGTGATTATTAACAAGTTGTAAGCATATCAGCATAGGCATAGCTTGACATTTGAGCTTGGGGGGGGGTCAAACATAGCCAGTCGATTTAGTCAGTCACACTTTTAAATACATTTTATATTTTCTATAGAAAACTTACAAATTCACACTCCGTGTACCATTTAAGTGGTTTACTGATTACGTAGAGCCGCAGCATTCGTGAGGTACATCTATTTTTGCAGGGCTAGCAATAAACACATTGAAAATAATCCTACATGTTTGTCAACCGAATTTCAAAAGTAGGAGTGATATAAAACAGATATCTGTTGGGCATGATTAAAGTTAAATGCACATTAGCAGGCACAAAAACACTTCATATTGATTCAATCTTACTGAAAATGGCCGATTAAGCAATTTAAATATTCTAAAATGTATGTTTAAGTTTTGTTCTTTTGGAATTAAATAACATTTGGATGTAAATGGTCTTGTAGATGTGGATCACCTTTATGAGATTGTCTGGGTCTGGAGTCATCAAGCACAGCATCAGCAACCATTATTTTGGTTAGGTCCAGATTTATCTGTAGTTTTTATATGTTATAATAAATTTAAAAAACAGTAAATATCCATTCACGCAACACCGCAGTATATACCATAGGCATAGGCTATTATCCGCCAAAATGCAGATTTGTCAAGCAACGACTTCTTACGCAAATGAGATTGGGGGAGGCATTAGGAGTTGATTTGGTTTATTAATTTAATTACAAAATAACCATTTATAATGTATTAAAATAACTACATTATTTGCATATTACTTTTGAGTTTAAAATATTAATTTTTAAAAAATTGTCCCCCCAACAAGCTAAGTATGTGAGTGTTCATTCACAAAGCACTATTTGGTCAGTTCAGCTATTTTTAATTGCGATGCGATGTAGAAAGATAGTGAGATAAAGCTCATCCCAAAACAGCTGATTTTTTTTTTCTTTTACTACAGAAAAACAAAGGGAACTATTTGCTTTGGAAGCAACAGGTGACAGATATTCATATCCACCCAGCTGCCATCATTAGGATCTTCAGGAACCTGGAAAAATTCAGCCTGGCGTCTGTAGTAATGATCCCATAAGAATGCCAATTCTGCTTATTCTCTGTCTGAAGGTTATATTATTTGTCACGACATTTCCTGACAGTTTTAAGACAATTTCCCGATTGTCTCTGATCTGACTCTCAAGCTCCCTAAAGCTTGTCCAGAAGATTTGGACATTCAAAGCATGCACATAATAATATGATTTAAGAAGTGCTATTGAAAGTGCAAAACCTTGAAAAGAGTGAGCAATTGTGTGAGAAATACTATTAGTATTCAGTCACCGACAATGTTATCTCGGCCGAAAATCACACATTTAAATACATGCAAGTTAAGGAACTAGATTACAACGATATTTACAGGCCTAGCCTACATGTGTGTACTTGTAAATGCACAGTATGTGTGTGTGGGAAGTACATCACTGGACTCTCAGGAAAGCAGTAGCATAGGGAGCCTGTGGCCACACACTGCTCAACGGGCCAAAGTACTCTTTTAAAAGATCTCTGGACATCTGAAACTCATTGAAACCTCCACTGACTATTAACCCTTATTCAGTGCCCAAGGGACTTTCTATTTCCTCTTCCAGGTTATAGTCAAGAGAGTTACTAGAGGATTAAGCTTTTTAGCCTTTATGCATGAGTTTTATCCACACATACTTTAGTATGGCCTGAATAAATCAATCAACCTACCAACCAACCAACCTTTATATGTTTACTTGGGTTGGATGGTTAATCAAACAAACAAACAAACAAACAAACAAGAAAATGGACCCAAATGTCTCACTAACAGGTAGTACAACTCAACTAGGCTTTTCCCTTACCATTCTAATCCATAGCAAATAATTGGTGGTTGGTTAGATTTTCATTTACTACTGAAATTCCTTGAGAATTGTGGCTAAATCTGAAACCGAATGTGCTAAATGACCCAATTAATATTAATTTAAATACATTAAAATCTATACACAGAACCAGCAGTCAACAGAGTTTGATCCAAACCTTCCTATCCTGGGAGGAGGATTGTTTTTTGATTTATGCAATAAAAAACATGGACACTATCCAGAAAGCCACTCGCAGATTGACAATTTCTTGACAAACAAGCTGTTCATGTTATCTGTTGTCTAAATAATGCATATTCCACTCCTTTGGCCGCATCACCCATCTGCTAGGCTTCGTAAAACGATCTACAATAATGCAAACAAACAGACGACAGCCTGATTTCACTACATGATTGCACACATCTGGAATACTGATTTTGCGAAGGAACAGGCAATCTTATGCTCCCTCTCCCTCTCTAAGAGACTTCTTTTGTGTTGCAAATCTTTCAGTTTAGTTACACTGGACAGTGCATTCTAAAGCAATAACCAGATACAGAGTGCATCTTGAAAGAAATTCCTGAGCGCCCCAAGGAATGGATGGAAAATGTATTTGGCATGCTGCATTTGGACACATTAGGTCAGATTCAGGTTGGAACGAAAAAGGGGGAGGCTTTACATCTCTTGAGACAATACTTTCTTTTGAGACTCTCACTCTTCAAAGGCGTTTGGAGAGTCTAGATACATCGTTGTGTAGCCTAAGCACCATATTAACCACAAGATGTTACCTTCCCTTCAATTTTATCATGCCATTTTTTCTTTCAGACTTTGCCAGGATTAGAGAAGTGAACTTGCCTTTGTACTTGAACTAATTACAAAGCCAAAACACATCCATCTCCTCTGTTCATATGACAGAGACCGCACAATGTTCAGAGGTTGAATTACGCATAAAAAAATAAAGTGTGAGTCGTTTCATCCTCCTTTTAGACATATCAGGGATATTTTAGACAAATCAAATGTGCATGCAACATATTGAATCTTAACCCATGCCTCTCTACTCAGAAAATACCTATTATTACAAATGCTAGAGTATTTAACTGTCCTGTACAGTCATTAAAGTGTGACTGCACTAGCAGGTTTTCAGATGCTTCCAAGGTCGTTCCGCCTGGATAAATGGAATGATAATGACAGTGAATTCAGCACACAGAACATCTGGGCACCACAAACAATGCTTTGATACCTCCTCTAGGTGTGATACACTCCAGCATGAAGCAACTCTCAGCAAACTAACAGATTTGTCATGTTTCTGGCAACAAGTCTCTCTTTCCGACGAGCTACCTATGTAAATATCCTTAAAACAAGATACATTTACTTGACAAGCAAGTTGTGTAGCACAATACTTTATTTTCAGAGAATGTGTAGGCTAGTTATTTTCTACATCATCAAAATGATTATTTAAGAATAAATCAAACTAAAATGCATTAGATTTATGCTTAAACAAGAAATAAAAATGTAAATACTCTTAGATATACTCTCAAAGTCTTAATATCTAACAAAACTGAGCTTTTCAAGTAGATTTATCTTATTTGATGTGTAGATGTTTTACTGGAATTTTTTTTAAGTTCTCTATAGGGATAAAGAAATAGGTTATCTTTAATCACGCAAAACATTTCCTATCTGTCCTAAGAATAAGTACGAATGAGAATTTTGTCCAAATGTGCAAAAAATAACGGAAAATAACTAAAGGTCATTTGCGTTTTGATATACCTGGGTCATGAAAAGGCACCAAGGCGAAGTTGTACAGAGGTCTCTGGGGTCTGCTGAGGGATGTTTCCAAAATCTTCGATGCTCCTTCAATAACTTGCACTAAATCATCGTACATGGAGCCTGTGACATCAAACACAAACGCCAAGGTAGACGCTCCCTCAGGGATTTCTTCATTTGTATCCTGGGCTGCTGATAAAACGTTAAGAACTATTATCAGACCAAGAAAAAACGGCGAAGGTCTCAAGTCCATCTTGAGATTTCCAACTGCTCCTCGGCAAAAAAAATTACCTCGACCGAAAAATAAATCAGCGACGAGCTAAAGGAAATTGACAAGACATTGGTTCGAAATGTCAACACGGGCACTTGTGGGAAAAAATCAAATCTTTGGGTGACAAAAATGTGAGGAAAAGATTCAGAGTCGGATTTCTCCTGACAGTCGCATGCGCGAGGATGCTTAGAGTTTTTTTAATACGCGCGCCTCCAGCTCCTCTGAAGTCTCTCAACAAACTGTCGCCTTTCAAACGGCTGATCCACTATTAACTTCTTTTCACCAGACGCGTCACGCGAGACAAGCACCTCGGGCAAACACTGACTCGCCGCATTAAGAATCTGCACTCTGATTGGTTCACAGCTCTTTTGGGGTATCGGGGGTCCGTGCGTATTGACAGACTTATGGGCGTACATTTCATGGGGTCTCTATATAAGAAACCAATTTTAAAAAAGCAGATAGTAAAACGAAACAATTAATCACAATACACAATAAACATGAAGAATTAAACTGAATACTTGTCCCTCTTACAGATGATAAAATGAATGCACTAAAATAATAGCCTATGTGATGTAAAACACCACAGAAAATCATGATATTAAACAAATAAACACTCAATACTTTGTTAAAAAAAAGTCATAAAACAATAAATACCACTAAAGAATAATACCTCGTTATAAAATTCAGGTTCTCTAGACTCCATACACAGAGAGTTCAATGTACAGTTCTGTCGTTTTTGTTCCTTTATCACCACCTATTGGCAAATTATAGATCTGAGACAACTTCTACAACATCATTAGCCTGCCAGGCAACCAACGTAAAGGGGCAATGTAATTGTGGAAGGTCAGAAAATAGGCGGTGTGTTTTATGTAAAATGTTGCAGTCAGCGAAAAGTTTGGTTGTAACTGTAAAAAAAAAAAAAAAGGAAAAAAAAGGATCAGGGTCAGCAGATTTTTGTGAGTAGGCCTAATGGAGTGGTAAAAAAAATTTAAAGACTGCAAAAGAAGAGCCAAAGAAATGGCAATGCATGGCTGAATTAATGAACATATCCTGGTTCACAGTTTTGAGTTGGAACCCTGTCAGACCACAACACATAAATACGATTTTGGTTGATGAGATGGTAATATTAAGTCATTTGGAAAAAAGTGCAAGGGAATAGTTAATTCACAGACCATGACGTAAATGAGTTGTGTTTTGTGTTTTGCAGTATCGTCCTAATTATAAAATCCTTACTCTAAAATGGCAATAAGTGTTTTCTACCTCCAAAATCAAAATTAAAAGCCAAAAAAAAAGCCTTCTCCAATCTTTCTTCCAAAGTATGCATCTTTCTTTGAAGCATCTTATCCACTTTTTTTGAACACAGTTTACAAAAAAATGGGAAGCAAACATGGAATTATAACAACAAATGATAGGCTACTGAACATGCTTCAACTATATATACTACTGAACTACTGAACGTGCATCATATATATATATATATATATATAATTTCTTGGAATGGATTTCTTTAAAGTCAATGCCAGGATATTCACTTAATTCATTCCACTTTCTTCCTTGAATCAACTGATACTTTACAATTGCTAAAAGGAGGGAAAAAGAGATTATTTTAACCCAATTAGCACCCAATTTCCTTTGGACTTTGGTATATTAATCCAAGTAAAGACTAATCGAAACCTCAAACTCCATGTAAATGGTAGCTCAAAGCTGGGCTGTTAAGGGCTTGAGTGATTACAAAGGTGTATTCTCCCACACTGCCCAATCCACAGAACAAAAAAAGTAGGGGAAAAAAATTTTGTCCACTAGAGTGCACCACATCACATGCAAAAGTAGCATTGCATAAAATCCTATGGACCTTTGTTGTATAAAAAACAAAAACAAATAACAACAAAGAAAACACAACGAATAACAATGTTTTAATTTATAGTAATATTTCCATTACCTATTTTAATGATTATTATTTATGTATAAATAAATTGAGCAAGCATTTTAACAAAAGCTAAAAACACATACCACCACTGACCAATTCATGACACAAATTCGAATCTACAGTACATTAGATTATAATATCAGTAAACAATTCTAACAGTCACACCCATGGCATCTTAAAATCTCACCTTTACATACTGGATTACTTGGAATTGACCGATAATCAACTCTCAAACCTTTTCTGTGTTAGCACAAGTGTTTTGATCTTGAATCTTCTTTGGTTTTAGCTGATGGTATGGAATCAAGGCAGGATGTTTATGTTGGATATGCCCACCGATCTGCTGGTTGTGGCTTTGAATCAGGGCCCAAAATCAGCAGGCTGCCTGTGTTGGTGGAAGCCAAAAGTCAAAGACACACAATGGTATAGGAAAATATGACCGAAACAAAAATTGTACCAGCTACACATTACTACCTTGACATCCAAACTTGTACACACTACTTAAGTAATGGGTATTACTGCTGCAATCTACTATTAAGGGTTATATCAAAAGATGAAATTAAATCATGCACCTGAATATATTGCACTTAAATGTTCATTCTAATTCTATATCATTCTGTTTACGTACAAGACAAATACATGCATCTGTACATAGTTAATGCAGAATCTGTTCACCTAAACATGACCAACCTTACACCAGCTTTACACCTAACTAGTTGGGAATTTCAGCAGTGAGGTGCCAACCACAATAAATGCTGTTTTTACAAGCAGGAACCAGGGAAATGCAATATTGTGCAAAGCCTAATTGCCAAATGGGGACTGGATACACAGTTAAGCAAACCAGTTCTCTGCAAACTCAAGAGAAAGTTTGAGTCTGAGTGAAAACTTTCCAATTTTATGCAACCTACCATACACATTACTACTGACATAACTTCTGTTGTAATGTGTGTTGCACCACCCTGTGTACATACAATGTTCACTTGTTTTTCTACTATTGCACCATAATTGAACTTAAGGGATCAATAAAGCACTCATCATCTATCTATTTTGGCAGATCTGAAGCTCTGTTGTGATTTATGGGTTTTTTATGCTCCACATAGTTACACAAGTTTGCTCTTTAGTACATAAAAAATTGTCGCCACCCATGTGACGGATATCAACAATGGGCATCAAGCTTTTTCAAAGCATGTGCTTTTGTCCTGAAAACAGCACACGTGAAATCTCGTCCCATCCTTCCCCACATCCCAACACCCCAACACAAACTGACCAGTAGAGAAGCCCCCTCAGCTCTGTAATTCAATAGGCTTAATCCCTGGGATTATACTGGAACCTAATCTCCACAGAGACCCTCTTTGTGTCCTACTATGAATCAATCCAGTCCACTGCACCTGCACTAAAGCACACCGAAATACACTGGTATAAACATGTAAACTGCACCCCAATAAAGACACAAAATAGTCACCTGCAAAACTGCATTATACACTAGTAAGAATTTACATCTTAATTTTAAAGCAGGTTGTTGAGAATGCTGATAAGATCAACTGAGAACATTTATGGAGTATTCAATATGATTTATGAAATTAAGACACTATGAGGATTGGCTCTGGAAAAATACACAACAGAAATACACAAATGAAGATAAAGAGGCATGGGATACGAGACAGGTACAAGTGGCACCCTAATGAAGCCCACATGAATGTTGAGTAGCTGCCATGTGAATGTGCGGACTGCACATTTTTCAGTCCAGTAATGACGCACCCTACAATGCTTTGTTTGGCACTGAAAGAGGTACGCAGAGAGCACGGGCCACTGGATAATGAAGCGAGCAATACTGGCTGGATGTAACATACAGCAGGGGGAAGCCCTGTGGCGCCCACCCAAACCCATATACGAGAAGAATCTGTTCCCTTACCAGGGTTCAAGCTTTTGTTTTATAGTTTACAACAAAAAATAAAAAATGCAACCAAAAGACTTTTATTACAATTATTTATTCTTTTTAATTTATTTATTTTCAAACAGATACCAGGAAGAATCAAAGTGGAATTTAAAAGGTTAAAAACTCATTTTTGGAAACTTGCATAAATGTTTCAATAGCAAGCCATAAACAGCTGCAAATTGCAATCAGTGCTGTGGTTATAGATAATGAACTGTTAGTGATGAATAAAACATTATGGCTGGTATATTATCCTTAAGAGGCTCTGTAATGAAATCAGCTCATTAGAGTGAATTAAGTTAGCAGAGACCAACAGAAAGATTTATGGCAGCAACTGGGCATTTTGTAAATTATAAATGCAGTTTACACAGCTTACATAAGCTTATTTTGTTTAGCAAATGTTGGAGGAAGATCGATCAAATTCCCATGGGCCATAATATACCCAAATAAACAGTATAAAGATTGAAATGGGATATAATCTGGCAAACAGATGCAAACAAATTCCACAATCTTTATCTAGCAAGGCCACAACATCCTCAAACAGTCACGTTTGTTATCGTATGCCTGCTGCTTCTTTTTGTTTACAATAACTGCGTTTCAAGGGAAATGTGTCATTTCAATTGCACAAAAGCCTAATCGCACTGTCATTGTACGATAATTCTTATTCATAATACTATCTGCTCATCTGTATGCCTCCTTCAACACTCAATCTCCTTTACGAATTCCCGCTGTCTACTCTCCCGTTCCGACAGGAGACGGCTGGCATGGAGGTGAACAGAGGGGCAGCCTCTGGCTTCAGGGTAACTAGGAAACCGTGTTACATAATCGGGATGTGATGTGAGGAAGAGCGATGTTCTGATTTACAAAGTGAGTGGGGGGAAGGGATGAGCAAAGATTGGCTGAGGCCTTTTTCAGCTGAATGAAATGTATAGGGTGCATTGGGTGAATTCAGCAGTATGCAACAAATTTTGGTAGTGTTGCAAAAAGCAGTCACAAGACTAGCATTTTACAATGAAAATATTTTTTCTACCTGCATTACATCCAACTATTAACTGGCATCAGAGAAACGATGAACGTGCGAATGCTTGTTGAATTAGCTATCACATTACTATTTACATTTCAAGTAAATATTTTTGGTCGAAGGGGTCCAGCAGACAAAAAGTTTGAGAATCCCCATTCTTTGGTGATCATAGTGGAGGTGCAAACTGATTAGCATATCCTGCTATAAAATACTTTCCCATATCCCAAGTATCTTTTCCGGGCTCATACATCGCATAAGACTCCAGGTTTAGCTGATTGGGTGACCATGAATGACTGGAATGTCAAACAGGAACAGTGCATATGTGGGAACAACACTGTTTCCATCAGACCAGACTTAGACAATCTATGACAACAAGGGATGGAGCACAAGGTACAAACAACCTGGGAAAGAGATACCGTTTCCTTCATAACAAGTGTCCGTGGGTCACACGGTAGTCATTTACAACACATGATAATCTTCTCTGATTAACTCTTTTTTTATAGATTAGAGTCACACGTTTATACTGTAAGCAGAGACGATGTGTTTGGAGAAAAAGTCTTTATCAAATTGGGGTCATTCATTATCAGAGTAAATGGGAATCATGTGAAATGTCTTTAGACAGAAAAGTTAAAGGCTTTTCTGTTCTTGAAGATCAAATTGAAATCTGACTTGTGATCTAAAGCGTTTCGCATCACCTGAAAAGCTCCCAAAGAATTTTGCTTTAAATTTACTGATATCAACTGGTTCTGTATGAAGTGAATGTTCAGGGTGGACTTTGGGAATTCATTTGCTTTTATAAGCTTCTCCGTTTGCTCAACCCAAAATAAGATCATTTACGATAATGATTAATTCGAGACATAATGTCTCAGTATCTTGTACTGGGAGCTGTGTGTATGTGTGAGACTGTCCAGAGCTGGTGCAGAAGTCTTCTGGCAGCACTATATGCCCGAAATACAAACAAAAAGTTGAGATTCTCACAGCATGAATTGGCTTAATGTTTAATAGAACAACATAGAGCTCAAAAGCAGGTCCATTTAAAAGCTGAACATCTTGACAAAAGAGACGACTGACATTGATTAACTTAACCTCTTTATTTCTTTTCTCATGTGTCCTTGAATAAACTCTTTTTTTCCTCCCTCATAGTACTTTTGAGGCACTTTCTCACCCTCCTTTTTGGTTAAGCCCTCAATTCTTTAAAAAAAAAAACTCTCTCTCTCTTTGGATCTGCATGACATGAAGAGATATTTACATGTATTTATAATCACAGCATTCTCTGAAAATTTACAATGGAGATCCAGCTGACTTTCCTGTAACCGCTTAATGCAATTCACTAGAATACAGTTAACAGCATATAACCCATAGACTCTTCAAGTTAATACTTTCAATACAAAGAAAGTCAGCTGAATCTCCACCGTAAAATTTCAGGGAATGCTGTAATTTTAAAATTACATGTAAATATCTAACCATTCATAACTCATTTCTATCCTCTGTGTCCTTGGCAAAGTGACTTTGTGTCTGTGTCTGTGAAATTTTATGTGAGCTGCATTTGTATTCTGAGTGAAGTCAGCACGTGGCCTTCAAGAGCTCCACCATGTGATTCCTTCCTGAGGGCAAAAACAGAACCCTGTCAGAATATCACTCTATTCCGTCTTTCTGTCTTGACGGATATGTAAATTATGTCAGGACAGACCGACAGACAGACAGATAGATACTTTGTCCATAAAATACACACAGCCCTTTGCTGTCAGTCAAAGAAGGCGGACAGAATGAGGAAAAAGACATGTCTAGATGAAGGTCATTCTTATTATCTTAGGGAGAAATGTAATGCTTGCTTGGTATGAGCATGTGAGGAAGTCACAATGACACCTTGGAGTGCATGTGGGGGCAGCTGAGTGAAAGGGACCATGAAGAAGCTGAGGGGAGACGTTCACATACAGTATCAGCACTGCAAAACAACAACAGAAAACACCTACACCAGCATTCTGAGCCAACAACAGTGGGAAACGTGAGCGTAGTCAGTGTTCCAAGAAATATGCTGTTTTTGCAACACAGAGTGTGGAGGTAGACATAACAAAGCACTGAACAAGATTTGGGTTATTCATGGTCAAAGGAGGCCACTGTATAAATATACAGGTGTTTAAATTTCCGTATCTGCGTGAAATTACATTTAAACAGTACCTTAACATCTGACCAAATTCACTCGATTGAGAGAGAAAGACATCAGATGAAATTATTTTCAAATGATAAAGCTGCGTTAGCTCAGCTTGGAGTCACTAATGAGATAACATGTTGATTGCCTATAATGCCTGTCTGCACTGAGCATGTGCAAATACACACACCAACTGAGGGTCATTATCTTTTTAAAACAATCCAATAATCCAAAAGTGAACAGCAAGGACCAAAAGTTTCAGTACTCACTTTGTACAAACATTTTTTTGAAAATTTCTTACTGTTTGGTATGTCATCATTACAACAAGAAATAGTACAAACTCTTATATACAGTAGTTAAATACTTTCAGATTTTTTACTGGTTCTAAGCCACTGTAGGTGGACATAACAAATACTAACAAATTTAAAAATGTATTTAGCTTAATTTAGTTTTACATCATAATGCTCAAAATCCAAATAATAAAAGTATGTTTATTTCCAGGTTCAGTTGTTTTATTGTAGATTTTAAATGTTAACGTTTAACCCCATACTGTCTACTATGTCAATAAACTTAAGAAAAATAAAATCTCATCTTTAGTTAATCGTAATGTGTTACTCACTGGACATTCAGTTCTCAGAAAGCACATGATATGATCATGGGAGCATGAAAAGTTATCTTGTTCAGATATCCGATATCACTTCTACCACTACAATAAGCAGTGCATTCATAAACAGGAGTACGGACATTCATAAGAGGGCCAGACTGCTCCATTTTTCTGTCCTTTTTTTCAAAGCAGTAGCTTTACATATTCACAAAGCCTTTAAAAGTTAAACAATTTATTGATACAGCGTCCACTATTTGCGGTCAAGTCTGGAGCTGGATCAGTCAAAAGGACTCACATGTTGCACAGTGATTACCCTGAGCTGCACCTATCAATCACTTCCAGACTTTTGGTCTCAATCATAACTCTGCTTCAGTTACTGAACCATTACCTGATTGCTGTTAAATGTTTACATTATACCTGTATGAGATCACCTGGCGCCCTTGAATGCTGGGTTGTGAATGAAGGCCACAAATATCATTACAGAAGTAGTGAGAAAGTATCTTTAAAAACTCTTTAAAACCACTTCCTATGTATTGTAAGTAATTTGTTGGTTTTATAAAGGCAAACATTATTATTATTATTGCACTTATTAGAATTAGAACACCATGTCCTAACCAGAAGACAACAAGCAATTTATTCCTGCAAAACTGCTGTTCAAAGTTACACAATCACAGCCAGTCAGATGTTTAATGTATATATATACTGAACAAAATTATAAACGCAACACTTTTGTTTTTGCCCCCATTTTTCATGAGCTGAATTCAAAGATCGAAGACTTTTTCTATGTATACTAAAGGCCTATTTCTCTCAAATATTGTTCACAAATCTGTCTAAACCTGTGTTTATGAGCACTTCTCCTTTGCCCAGATAATCCATCCACCTCACAAGTGTGGCATATCAAGATGCTGATTAGACAGCATGATTATTGCACAAGTGTGCCTTAGGCTGCCCACAATAATCATTTTTTCATTGTATCTGTGTTTCGTTCAGACTGATCCGGCGTTTTGGGAGACTGAAATAACTTATTTTTTTAAATCTGGGTCCCAGAGTGGATAAATCTGAAAACGACACCCTTGCGTTTTCGTGTGTACAGCCAATCCGTATATTTTGTGAAACAATGATGTCATCAGCCCACGTGTCCACCCTAGACAGACACCGCTGTCACGTAACAGCAACAACAACTGCGGACTACATGCGTGTGTTCGTGCTGCAGAAGCTACCAAGCCTCTTTTATTTCTTTACTTATTACTTGAATGTATCTTTATTTTATTTCTTTATTTTACTTCTTTATTTATTTATATTTTCTTTCTAATTCTATGACGCTTGTCTGCTGTCTGATTAAGACATTTCATATTTTGAACCAGGCCATTTATGGTTGTTTATATTGTTCAATAAAGTTCTTGGTGAAAAGAAAAGAAGAAGCTACTGAGCCATTGTCATAGACAGTATAAGAGGTGGACAGAGCCATCTCATTGGAACTCAGTTGAGACAGTTGAAGCCCATTTTTAGCGATTTTTTAGCACTTCCGTTCCTGACGCGCAGACTCAGACCGACTCAAACTAAGCTTGATGACGTGAGCAACCTGTCTGACAGACGTAAATCTTCTAGTAACTGTGCGTAAAAATTGCCAACGTTAATCACTTCATATGTATTCACTTGCCACATACCGAATTATTTCCAATTCCCCAGAAACATTTTTGAAATATTTTGTCCCGTTGCTTTTATGGACTCATTATCTATGGGCTTCTTCTCCCTTGACGGGACGTCCCCCGATAGCCTGCGAGCTTCTCCTCCTGTCTATACGGTAATGTCTCTATTGTGCGACAAAAAGTCGCGTGGTTATGACGCAATCGTTAGCCTGTTTTTAACAAAAACGGCTTCTACGGGGCCATAACGTAAGATACAAAGTAATGGAGCCTTTTATACATTGTCGTGTTTATTTAGAAATATATAATGGACAAATGAAGTCTTTGGACGCCTCAGATGTAAAGTTATTCGCTGTCAAAGTGACGCCAAAATGAATGGGAGTCAATGGAATGCTAACAGCAGGTGAAGTTCTGCTACAATGGCGGCTCCCGCGAGGCTTCAACTTCCGGCTGATGGATTACCCCCTTGATTATTGTACACAGCGCGTTTCTGCGCATGCGGCAAGTCTTCTCCGTTTTGTGTATCTCTGTAGCAGAATTGCAGCGCCACAAACTGGTCTGGCATGTATACTACAACGTTTTGATTCAGTTTCAGTGGTTTCGTGTGTACGCAGATATTTCTTGAGATGACGCGTGTTTACGGATTTTTTTTAGAACGAGGGGGAAAAAAACATCTGATAGGGAAAGCTCTGGCTTCGTGTGGATGTGGCCTAAATAGAGGCAGTGATCAAGGTGATGATGACGTGCAAGTGTGTGTGATTAGGAATGATGTGCAGGTGTGTGTTATTAGGAATGACGTGCAGGTGGGAACAGAGGAGAGTGATGGGAGATGAAGTGTAGAGAATGGTGACAAGGCTGATCTGTGACACCAGCAAGGAACTAAGTTTGTTTCAACTACCAACTTGTTCTGCAAGGGTCTGCAATTGAACAGAAGGCATTTGAGTGTAGCCTCGCTCTACATCAAAATTCAGTGCTATTGAAGAGTACAGCTATTATTTCTTTCTCCATTTACAACTCACTAAACTAGACTTATTCACAGACACAAGCTAATTTAGAGGCTCACATATCAAGAGAATGTTCAGGAATAGTATTCATTAAAGGAGAGAAGGATGAAGGATTGATCAAAGTGCTTTGAGAGAAGTGCCGGCGAACTGCCACATGATGGGAAAGCAGAAAATGATTATACAGTATTTTCATTTATTTACACTAGCGTTTTTCTATGGGTGTCTGTCTATTTTGAATATAGCCCATGTCCATTTATTTTTTGCTAGAATTATGATTGCATTTATGTTATTGCTCTTTCAGTGTTTAAAAATGAATGCTGATACAATGTGGTGGATTTATCTTAATAAAACATGTGCTTATGAAATATACAGCATCTTTGAATCAATGTGCTAAATGAACGTACTCCAGGCAATGAAATGCAAATCCACATTTGATAAAGCATTTCCTGTGTCTGTGCACATGACATCCTGAATTACATAACCACTCACCACATGATCTAACCTCACCCTCTCAGATATGACCCTCTCAGGGAATGACATCTATATTGGGTAACCATAGAAATGGCTGTTCCTCCTATTGAAAATTGATTTATTTGGTTGAATAGGACGAGGCCAATGCTTTAACATATTGCGTAAATGCCTGATCACAAGGGCAAGTGTGTCCAATGGATGGGCTATTGATTCTTAGTTTCCCTGAGTGTGCAATTTTACAATCAGCCTTGGTTTGATTGACTTATCACAGTTGGTTTAAAACACAGGATAGTCAATTTGGTCTAAAGAATTTCTATGAACACTGATTTAGACACTGTTCAATTGGACATGAAATCTGAACACACTGGTAAGATTTGGACAAACAAATGAATCAACAATAATCAAAGGCTTTGTCAGTTTTTTAAGAATTTAGAAAAGGGACAATAAAGCTTGTGTTAAGATTATGTAACGTTGCATTTGTTCTTTAAGGATGAAGCATGTCACTATATCCAAATGTCACTTATTGTTTTCCCAATCACTGCCGGTTCTGAAACTGGTGTTAAACTTGTAACAAAATGATTGACCAAAATGTTAATTATCGAAGGATGATTTGAATATTTGGTCTAATTTAGCAATTGTAGTTAATTAAAATTTTAAATGTTTTGTTGACTAAAATTAGATTCCATTTACACAGAATTAATGAATATAACATGACAAAATATTGAGAAATTTATAAATTATTTCTGTCAAAAGACTATAACTGAAGAAAACAAGAAAAGCTGCAAAACATTAACACTGGCTTAAACAAATAGATAATGCCCACCAACATAATGCACCAATATAATTTCATTGGTGTGTCTGTCACAAATATGAAAATACATAATTGTAAACAAAATCTATTCCTATCCAAAATCCTGTCATGTTGGGACATGTGAATGGAGAAATGTAAAACGAGTTCAATTAATAACAAATCCTTTGAAAAATCCCATGATTGGTAATTAATAATACAGTCATAACGTTAATTAATTTCAAGTTCAAGTAGTTCAAAAACAACAGGGAACATCCACAAAAGGGGTGAGTGAGTTAATGTGGGAAGAAAGAGAGGGAGAAAGTAAGCAAAGAATAAAGAAGGCAGGTGGGAGAGTTTTATAATTTAATTAGAAGCTGTGTGTGTGTGTTCCCTGATTTAATGACCAGAACTAAATCTAAATAGCAAAAAATAAAGTTCTATCGCCATGGAGCTCTTGTTAGGAATCAGACATTAACTGCCTCAAAGTTTTTCTGTGAGTGAAGATTCTCTAATACTACTATAGTGGTCTGGTAAAGTAAACACGTCTGCTGGATTAAGGCCAACAAGGAGCAGCACAGTTCTAAAGTGTGTGAGCAAATTTCTGACCTACTTACCACGGTCAATGAAAAAGGGAGGGGTTGAGTAGAATAAGGATGCTGGCTGGACTAAGGGCATCTGAGGGAAAGTGGACACAATAACCACAAATAACCAGTAGATGGAGATACACAGGCTCTGTCTGAACCCTGAGGAAACTGAACTGCTTCCCAGTCAGTGAATGACTCAACAGCAAGTGTTTTATGTAGGCCTGTTTCTCAAATGGTGGGTCACAACCCAAAAGTGGGTCACAAGACTGTTCTTTAGTGGCCGTCAAAGAAACATCAACAACAAAAACGTAATTCTAAAAGTTTTTCTGATGCAAAACTTTTAGTGCCTGAGAAAGTGTGAGTGCCTGAGAAAAACGTGTTGTCCTGATTCAGTATTTGCGGCCAGATGAAATGTTGTCAGGCTATATGTCAGTGTCACTATTCTAACGTTATATTCGTAGCTTGTTGTCACGAAATAAAAAGTCTCTCACCTCAGAAAAACAAGACGTTTTTCCTATCAGACGTTATACTGTGCTCATAGTGCGAGCTCTTCAATTGCAAGCGCAAATGCGGCAGTGCACACGTATATTACTTGATTATAAATGAAGTTTTAGAGATCATGTATATGTATATTACTTGATTACAAATGACGTTTTAGAGATCACAATGCTCATTTTGCTAAAGAAATTTAATCAAAATTTGGACCAAACATTATTTTAAACAAGGACCATCTACTATGCTGCCTACAAATTCCAACCAGATCAAAGTCATTTATTAAAACAGTATATACCTTCCTAACTCTATACTGCCTGTGTAGCCAACAATTTCTACACATAACGAGCTTCTACAATTTTCAGCAATGCAGAATCACTTCAAGTGAGCAAGCAAATGTAATATGGCACAATCATTTCCTGCAACAGTGAGACAGAAAAGGAGAGAGTGGAGAGACTAAATTCAGCAGACACACAAACCTTCACAGTATGTTTCACTGCAGTATTCCTGAAGGGGAAGGTATTGTCTTGAGAGAGAGCAGCAGTAGCTGCAGACTGAATCCTCCATAGTGCAATCAAATCAACTTAGACTTAAAATAGTATGTTTTCAGTACTACTGCAGGTTACTCTCTAAAAAATGCTGGGTTGTTTAAACCCAATTTTGGGTCAAACATGGAAAAAACAGCCATTGGGTTAAATTTAAAAAAAATATTTTTTAACCCAATGTCTGAGTTTTTCCATATTTTACCCAAAATTGATTAAAACAACCCAGCATTTTTTAGAGTGTAACTTTGTTAAGGTCCCTTTCTTTTTGTTGAGTGGAAACACACATAGGCTTTAGAAATATCTGCATTCAGCAAACGCAGCAAATACACCATATTAAAGCATAGAGGTGCTGATTTTATCGACTGTGTCTCAGCCAACCGTGACAGAAGGATGGAACTGAAGAAAATGGATCTAGCAGCAGTACAAATTCTCATTCTCTCACAGAAGGATTCTTCCCTCGAGGAACACACACAGGACTTCTTAGACCTTCTCCACCTCGAGCCTGAGCCCGCCACGACATCTAAGACGAAGCCCAGCGAGGATGTAAAGCCAGAGCCCACTGCAGACCCAGTGCCTAGGACAGCCAAGTCTGGTGCGTGTGAGCGAAGCGCAGCGCTGTATTCCACTCTATGCACATGCACTCCACTCAGTCATGCTCATGTTCACCGGTAAAACAAATCCTGCTCAGATACCACTCTGACATGAAATTTCTCTTTAATTAGGCTAATTGCATCACGTTTGTAGATCTGTAAAAGCCCATACCACCCATAGACCCTCCCCTCGAAGAAATCAGGACAGAAGTGGTTGGCAGTGGACAAAAGAGACAGATTTAAATACCAGGTTTTAACTTGTGATCTGATCGACCAAAACACATCTTAATTCCATTGTGTAAACAGCGCCTAAGTTGTTTGGTCAATCACAACGCACTGGCCTGGGTCAATCAGGCCAATTGACTTTTTTTCACAGACTATGATGATGTTTTAATGGTCATCAGTATCCTAAATCCTGCTAAGTTTTTTACATATATATTGTACGTATGAAAATTTATAACACTATACTTGGTATTATATTACCTTTGCATCAAATTACAAAAAACTATTTAGTTAGAATGCTGTTTCTAATACAGTGGCTGTGGGAGTGACAGTAAAGTTGACATCTTTCTCTCTTCTGACTGCCGTTATCAATCTCTTTCTGCTTTTAACTCTTTTTTTAAAAGTTGTGAAAACACTATTGGGGAGTTTTTCTTTTGCTATTTGAGCAAATGGGAAAACAAAAATATACTGTATATTGGACGTAGTCTCTCATTCACCGGTATAGAAGTTTACCCAACTATGACGACTACCGCTTCTGAGAAACCCAGAAATGTGAAAAGGGTCTATCAGAATTCTCTGAACTTTTCAGAAGAAGGGGCATTGTAAAAATGATATGTAGTAATAAAATGAGATGCACTACATTCATCTGCTCAATATATGCAATATATGTCAGATTAAGATCGCTGCTGAATTAATGCGCAGGCTGCAGTCTTAAATGCAAGCAGCCAGGATGCCTGCAACTCATAAGTCTAATGAGCCATTTTAAGGTGTAAAACAATAGTGATAGTTCTTAATTCATCGCTGATTCATTTGTGGTTCAAGTTTCAATTGGTTTCATTGTTTTAAATGAACACATGGGTATATCTCATTCAGTTTATATATGTATTATGATGATACTACTAGGAGTCATGAACTGAGAAATCTGAGAAATTTTCCTTGAGTTTTTTTTACATATCACAGGTCATCATACTATAAGAATATCTTGTAAGTTTAAAAAATAGAAAACTTCCTTGTTATTCCTAAAACAATTTTTATTGTTACCAAGCCCAGCGAACGACTCGTTCATGAATGTGCCTCTTTATGACGTAATAAGGTAGTGAAAGACCGCCTCTGCAGAAGAAAATCAACGCCTACTTCATCGTCGCAACTTTGGCCCCGCCCACTGGCTTGTTGAGACTGAGATGACGAGAGGAGATACAGGATGGACCACAAATAATTTCCAAAAGATCCTAATACTAGGAATGTGGTTATTTTATTTATTTTCAACAATGTGAATGTCTCAGTTGAGCATATTTGTATTCGATTCATTTCACTGTGGACTCTTTGGTAAAACAGTCACAATTTTGGCACAGGCTTTACTCGACAATGCCACAACATGCAAGTTACTGTTTCATTCTAATGCCTGGTCTGTGACCAGTGATTTCTGATAGTGATAGCCTAATTATAGCCTGTATGTTCAGTCAGATGATCTTTGTCTATGTGCCAGTAAATAAAACCAGTGTGTGAATTAACGGTCTACTTCACATTGTTACTCTAAGTAGGATGAAAATAATCTGTTATTTAAACTGTGATTAGATATAGCCTAGAACGCGACCAAAGAACGCTCTCTTTGCAATCGCTGGAGCTGTCAATCAAACGCCACCTGTTTATCAGTGACTGAGTTCTGGACTCAAGCCAAAACTCCTGTAATAATTAACGAATCTCTAATTTACATTGTTTTTGCACTGTTAGTTATGATGAAAGCATCCGTTATTGTTCACAAATCGAGTTGCAATGATCACATTCATGGGCTGAACATGTCTGTAATCGGCTCCGATGTTCATCACTGCAACCTTTCTAAATGTACCGATCTAAATATAATGCCATAGATCTAAATATAATACTATATAATCAACACTTTACACGGTTAGTAAACCTTGAGAGCTGTAATAGTGAAAGCACGTTGAAAGTTTGAGAGTTCCACATGTAATACCATTTCATATGCAAAGCTGTCAGCCAATCACAGCAGTGGGTGTTTACACTGAAGTCCCACAGCAGACACGCCCCTTCAAATTCAGCGCAAATCAGAGGCTAAAATCAGGGTAGGAATAATGCCTTTTTATTTCTAAATTATGACAACTTTTTATGTAAAAATCTTATTAACATTATAAATGCGCCACAGGAAACATTATAAAACAATGCAGTTCATGACGACTTCAGGGAAATTGTTAAAACATGTTATACTGCTTTTATATCCATAGGGACATTACAGACATGGATGATGTCTTAAATCCACCCTGGAAAGTTATTATGTTCTATTTAAGACACCACCCATTGTGTTTTTATCTTAAGAAAAAAAAAAAAAAAAAACTTTTATAGAGACAAAATTACAATAATGTTAACCAACTGGCATGAAGTTGGTTTGACGTTGGACGTTCGATATTCGCGTATTTAGGGACCGTCTCTAAAGTTACATGCGACACTGGTATAAACGTTTTGTAACTTCAAAAGCGTTCGAAGACAGTGACTTACAGTCATAAAACCTACTGTACATTGTTCACCCAGGTCTCAGGAATGATGCACACCTTTCAGATTTTTGATATGTATGACAATAAACTGTTAAATCATATGCAAATATTGATATGTATTTCACTACTGTATCGGATCATATGGCAATATTTAAAGCTCAATAGGTGTGCATCATTCCTGAGACCTGGGTGAACAATGTACAGTAGGTTTTATGACTGTAAGTCACTGTCTTCGAACGCTTTTGAAGTTACAAAACGTTTATACCAGTGTCGCATGTAACTTTAGAGACGGTCCCTAAATACGCGAATATCGAACGTCCAACGTCAAACCAACTTCATGCCAGTTGTAAACCATGAGCCTGTGAGAAAACCATGGAGGTAACTCTTTATGACTCATAAAGACATCATTTAATTCACCAGGATGCTCTGATATCATTACCTTTCACCAAAGAAAAACAGACACGCCAGTTTCTTTAAGTACAGTGCAGTATACGGAGAGTATAAGCATGCATTAATTATGTAGTATACGTCTTCATACTGTACACCCTGTGACCTAGTTTTCTAGTTAAAATATAAATGATCATTACCATTTTTGTATCTGCACTGAACATCTACTAATTCTTTTTTTTATATAAAATCTAGAAAATTATTAATTATAACAACTATTAAATTTAATAATTATGTTAACATTTTCTCCCATTAATATGCAGAGACAACAAAAACTAATTGACTCGTAGGTTGATTTCCCAAAAAAGTATAAACACTGGCTTTGTGGCACTATCAAACACTGCACTTGTTTGAGCATCACAACAAGCCCAACATGCCAAATCCATGTTTTTCTGACTAAAAGGAAGACAAAGGGGGTGTTCTGGAAAAGTGTTTGAAAACAGTCATCATTATGGCAAATCCAAATGGTGGCGCTAGAGGCACTGAAATTACATGGGTTCCATTCACAAAAAACAAGTAGTGATTCATAAAACCAATATTAATTGTTTTATAAATGAAAAAAATTAAATAAAAATCACACTCAAACATGCTATAGTGACAATGAGCTGCACTGGTTTTCATAGTCATATTCCCTTTTATAGCATTCCTTCTGCTGAACAGTTTTTTTGTTTTTTTTGCTGAGCTAATTCAAATTTCCTGCTGAAAGCATTCCCCAGACTCATCGCGTGTTAGTTGCAGTTGTGAGAAATTGCCTCTCACCTGAAATATTAATACTGCTGCTGTCAGAACACATCTGTGCCAGTAGACTGAGTCTGAGGATTTCAGACGAGCTAACCACACAACTACCACGTGCACGCACATCACACACATACACAAACAATGTGATTAAAGATCTAACTATGCATGAGGATTCAGATTTGTCGTGAATCCGTTTTTAACTCGAGGGGACAGGAACATCGCGCTGGGTCAAAACTGACACTACAAATCTCATCAGTCTCATAAAGTTCTGGAGGGCGCTACATATGCTTCATATCTGCTCTCTTAAACTATATATACAAAAGAGATGTGTTATGTAATGCTATATTTGTGATTAGATTTATTATTGCAAATCCACATATAACATGTAGGTGTCTGATCTGCACTTTTTGATATATTGCTAATATAAAATATATAACAATATAAAACTATTCAGTTACTCTTGTTACTGTGTGCATCTGAAATAATATAATCAATATAAACAATATATTTTAAGATCCTGCATTATGTGATGCAAAACCGCATTACTGTAATTATTCTGGACTCATGAGCAGTCATGTTGCTTAGGAATGGTCCGGTCATTGGTCAACACTTTAAATAGCCACAAATTACAATAATTACATCTCAACAAAGAGAACAAGCCCAATCTCTGGCCCCCTGGATGGACACTGATCTGGCCACCTGAAATGGCCACATTTGCTTCGTGTGTAAACAGGATCTCCCGTTAAATCCTGTCCTTCAGTCATGCCTACAACTTTGTTTTTAAAAAAACCTGATCCGCATGTCGACAATCGCTTGTCAGTTCAGTTGTAGGCGTGGATTTGCTAACAAAGGCCAGGATGTTTCTCGAGCTTCTGTTACTGGCATTGTCTGGTCAGTGCATTACACTGGCTGGCAGTTACAGAATGGGCAGCTTAGCACTGCCTTGGGCTCATGTGTCTATAGTCATGCCGCTGATCCATTTATCCAATTATGATTAACAATGCTGGCTAAAGCAGAAAGTCTTACCTGTGCAGGAGAGAGAGGATCATTTGTAAAAATGTGCACATCATGCATCACAGAAGAAGCTAAGCTTCTTTACACATGGGGAGGTGAAGGAATGCATTATCGGATATGGAGTATTGGAGGTCTGGACATCTAAAGGCCATAATCAGGACACTCATCATTCTCTAATTTGTGCCAATGTGCACTGGCCACCACATGCAAAGATCAAAATCACCTGACAATCACTGACAAAAATGCCAGTGAAAAAAAGCATGTGGTTCTCAAACTTTTTGCCTTTAAGGCCCTCTAAAAAAATGTGTAGAGGCTTCGTCCTCTGAAACTAGTACTGTCAATAAATTAAAATAAAAAGTTAAAACGGTATATATGTTCTTCATTAAAAACAACAATGTCCGAGAAGAAAAAATATTATAAATTGTATGCGTTTTCACATAAGATTGAATTGTCAATTTAATTGTTTTAGAACCTCATTTTGATTTTAAGTATTTTAACTACTTCAATATAAACTATTTTAACCCATTTTAAGTCGTTTACTGACGCCGCCTAGTGGACCACGCCTCCGTTTGAAAACTAAGACTGACTGACTGAGCATGTAATTTTTTAAAGCAAATGAGATACATGCAGAGAACACAGGTAATTTTCCAAAGGTTAAAAAACAAGCCATTTGTATCAACCAAGACTAGTTTTACTAGCCAGTTTCCCCCGACTCCAGGGTTTGACCTCACCTCACTGTCCGTCGGTACTTTTCCGCAGGCGGAGCTCTACCGTGACGTCACGCGCGATACAGCTCCAGAGTCGCTGTTAAAGCTCGCTCGCTCACCGATCTAATAATCTCGATACCCGGAACGACAGGGTTGGTCGGACGCAGAAACGTGCCATATCTATTGCTTTTGCGATATCCCCAACCTACAGCTTTTAATTGACCTTAAATATGTCTACCATCGTCTACCGTCAAACAGATCAGGTAGGAATCAATCTTATCAGTAATGACTGAAGCTTCATGTCTCCTGTCCTCCCAGGATTCTTTCATACTAACGTTACGTGTTTATTTTTAAAGCTCGACAACTGAATTTTTTGCTTGTACGTTGTTATTTTGTGTTACACATACAGACACTCGTATGTAACGTTACTCACGCGATTGCCATATGGTGCGTTGTAATCTGCTGTACAATCGGCAACTGCATGCGTTGCTCTCATCAAGAGATAGAATCGCTCGCGTGAGATTAACGTTTGCAGTGTGCAGCAAACCGTGATTTTAAAAAAATATTTGTAATTTATTTTAAATGGACAAAATAAAGTAAGTAACATTTCCTACGAAATAAACGGACGATTTTACAGTTACACCTAGTGTAACGTCACCAACTGGCATTTTTACTATTGCGGGTGCTGAAATATTGCACATTCAATTCATTATTAGTTACATTGGGCAAGTAGCTCTACACCCACTACATTCATGTAATTTTTGTTTCATTATAAAAAAGGCTTCATAAACTAACATTTAGCTGCTTTGCCTTGTAAAATTTGATTGCGCAAACATGATAAAATATATACTTTTATATTTAATTTATATTTCCATTCTTAAAATGAAATAATTCTTTATCCTTCATCGTCATTAAAAAGAACAGTAAATGTCGACTAACACACGAATGAAATTAATGAAAAATAGGAACGGGACAATTTTTTCAAGGTTAAAAAAAGAGTGACCGGTGTGGTTCATTGAAAGCAGTGCTCGTGTATTTTGACGCAGAACATACATTTTACCTCATCGTTGATCTTTAGTCAGGAATATGTTAATATTACGACCAGGTCCTACTGACCTAGTTTTGGATTTTACTGTAGGCTTGGTCGAGGGGTTCAGAAACGTTCTAGGTTGCAAGCTTCATTGTGCGGGGAACGTGGATACGAGACGTGTTGATGGACACTTCATCTGGCCAATCGTATCGCTCGGAATCATACGTTCTGGCCTATCAGGATTCGTGGATATAATGGGGCGTAACCACAGAAATGTGTCCCTGCATGTTTTATCGTTTGCACTTAGCATCGATGATATTTGATTGGAGTTAACATATGGTCTCATACATTTAGTAGATATTTGGAAATATATGTGAACTATGTATATTTGTAGAGTTTAAATTATTTACATATTATTCTGAGCACTTTTTTATTAAGCTGCATTTGTCTAAAATCATCTTAAGTATTTCCGAACCTGACTTACTGGTACCTATTTGTTTAAGTGATATATATATATATATATATATATATATATATATATATATATATATATATATATATATATATATATATATAAGTATATAATATATATGTATAATAATATTCACAACCTATGTTCCCACTTCCACAGTACATCCCATTTACCGGGTTGTACACATCAAATCTCCAGTCATATTTAACAATCCCATTTACAAGTCACAGGAATCAGCAGTTTTACTACTCATAAAGCCGTTTCTGTTCCTTAACTCCACATCTGCCTATGGATTACCTAATTGTCACTGCAATGCTTCATTTGTATGGGAAATGTATGCAGCAAATGCTGTGCTTCCTAGACTACAACCTTTCCTTGTGCATTTTGATACATAGTTTCTTAGAGAGTAGAAATAAAAGTCTGTTTTTTGTATTTATTTTCAGACAATTACTTGGCTGTTTAACTGCCTTTCCTCCATTGCATTGTTAATGTGAATCACACAGGGACATTTTCTTTTACGGTCACTGTGAATAAAATCAGTGTTCTGTCTCTAAATTTTCAAACATTCTTTCCATACGTGGTGAAGGATTATGCAATTTCCAGCCTGTTTTCATGTGTGAGATCACCCAGAGGCTTTGTTAGCTCACTCCTTAAATTGTGTTCTCCCATTAACCTTTTTCCATAAAGCTTAACGTTTCATTAGAGAGGGGCAGATATAAATAAAGAAGCAAAGATACCAGCAGCTTTGCTGCCCTTTGCCCTCAGAATGTAATCTGTTCATTCACAAAGTAATTAAATAAATACAATTTTACAAAATAATTATTATGATGGAGCAGTCATAATGTGTTTCCTTTCCATCTTTCTAATTACGAGTTTAAATTCCATAAGCTCTTCTGCTGCCTGTGGGTTTATGGAAAGAGTAGCAGTGTGTTTTAGTTTAGGCTAAGAGAGAGTAAATCACGGATTTTGGCAGGTGTTATCTAACCCCTGGAAATGCGCCTCAGTCTTTAGTTCACATCTGAATATGTTTTTATTATATCATTTTCCACCATGCTTCTTCCATAGCCTCTCATGATCTTGCACAACCATTTGACCAGAATGTTATTTTTTGTTGCACACCCAATGCCCTTCCTACACATTTTATGCAGACTCTACATAAGTTTATCACTGTTGTGCAAGCCATTCATGAGCTTAAAGGTACATCAGGGGATTTGTCAACTCAGTAAAAAAAAAGTATGTTGGAGCTTATTTGTTACTATAGATGTCCACGGCCATTCATTAAAATCATTATTATTTGTATACAATGCCAAGGTCATGACTCATGTTTTTGATTCCTGGTAAAATTTGCTGTGAATCAATTTGCATAGAAAAATCTGGCCATTGATTAAATCTAAATGTTATCAAGCCTGTGTGTTTCGGACACTGAGTAATGTAGTTCACCTTTTTCTCAGAGCTGGCTGAGTTCCCAGAGAGAAAGCGTGACTTGCAAAAAAGGGGTCTAACAAAGACCAATATAATTGTATATGTCGCTTGTGGTCATGGGCACACTATAGCTATAAAGCTCTATATCTAAAATAGCATGCAAGGAACACAATGTCCTCTTTAGCCTCTGTTTTATTTTTTAGCATGGCCATAAGCGATGCATTAAGTTGTTGCTCAATCTGGGTTATCTGTTGAGTACTGCTGCAGAGTCAATAGAACAACTGTTGCTGTGTGTTTCAACCCATTCTCCTCTTTCTTTCTCGCCTCGCTGTCTGTCCCACGCTTACTGACTGAGCGGGCTGTTCTCTGCATGCCAAAGGGGACAAAAAAGATTATATGCACACAATGATCTTTCAAAGTGTTTTTCTGCCACCACGCATTTCAATATCTGTCCGTCTTTTTGTCTTTTCACCCTCTGCTTTGTCAGTAATTGTATGAGGATGCTGTGGTTGTCAGCACACAATGAACAGATTTGTGAGTCCATCTGAAGCTGCGAACTCACCGTAGGCTTTATCTCTTGTCTAACCCGTAAGTGCCCTGGTTTAAAGTGTCAGTTCCTGATTCCACTCCAATTGGACCAACAGCTCACAGATTAAGGTCACTAGCTTGACACTGAACAGTTCAGACTTATCAATGAGTGGAAAGTTTCACGTTTAAAGGGTCAATGACATTACTTTTTTTTTTAAGTAACTATTTTTTTACCTAACAATATTTTTGTATTGTCAAGATCAATACATATCTTAAAATATCAGATAATTTGACCGTTTACTGACGGGAGATGGTTAATTCAGTTTTTGGGGAGTACACCACATTTTACAACCTAAGAAAAAATAAATAATGAAAATTAAATAAAGTGTATATATAAATATATTAAAACATTTTTAAAATACTGCCATTTTTAACTTTTATTTGTTTGAACACATCCACTTAACAGGTTATATTTTCATTTATTTAAAGGGAGCTTTCCTTTCGGATGATCTTATGGCCCTTCATTGATTTTATTAACATCTCTTGTTTGTTTTTTTTAAATAGGAAAGAGCTTGGATTAACTTTAGATCTGAGATTTAGTGGAATAAACTTCAGTGTTGAAGATCATACAGGTGAAACAAGAAAGGTTTTGGTGCTTATTTAATGCTTCCATCTTTTTACTCATCCTTGTGCTTAAAAGTGTTTCTCCAATGCCACTTATCTTCAAGAGAAAGCATCTCTATGAGGAGGTAAATTAAGGGCTAGAGTTTTCCGATTACTGTTTTCAATAATCAGCCACTGCGTAGGAAAGGGCAAGAGAGGATGAGCAGATCATCCAAAGACCTCCACTGCCTGCATTTACTCCGACTGAGGCTGAAGTGAATAAAAGGATGTGAGTGGAAAAATACCAGCAGGTTTTCATGCAAAACACAAGGATTCCACACACTAGAGCTCATTTGTTTTTCGCTTCGCATTTTTCCATCCCCACACAGCTGAAGCCACATAATTGTGGGAGTGTGATAAATCAATCAAAATTCCTGACCGAGTGAGTGCTTGGTTTTGTGACCATCCTCCGCCCCTAAAATTGGGCCATCTGCTGGCTGAAAAAGCATTGAAAGACCTGTGGAAATTTCCAGAATTGCGGGTGTGGTAGAGCCACGTGGTTAACGGGGGAAGGACATGGAGAGAGTTTGTGTTTGGTTGTTGTAGAAACGGTCTGACCAAGGGAGGCTTGATGGGAAGGTTGGAAAAGCATGTCCTGAGATTTAATTCAAGAAGCTGCCTAAGTCTGTATGAGACAGATTCTGTCCGGATTAATTTGAACTGTCTGTGCAGCAGAAGTGAAGGCTGATCCCGAATAAGGCACATGTTTAACACCATGAAAGCAATCAGTAGTGCAAAGCTGGGTCAGTCTATTATCTGCAGTGTTTCTTCCCTTGAGCGACACATGAACCTTTCAATTCCATTGGTTCTTTTTACATCAGTAATAGATGTTGTGGCCATTGATGTGATCAGTGTTCCTGATAAAAACCTGCTATGTGGCATCATTACAACCTCTTGTTTGTTATTTGTCCTGCAGGTTATAATGCACGATCAACACAGAAAAGGTTTGAGTCTATAGCCAACGGGACACCCGAGGACTTGATTGCAGTCACTCTAAGCCTGAGAGTTTGAGTCACCTCTGACCCCCTGCTGTGCCCTCTGGTTGCCTGGCATTGCCTTTTCCATCCACTTCCAGTGAACGAAGACTTTTTACGGCTTTCCCAAGAAATCTATCTCTCCCAGACAAACGTCATTCGGTATTAGGTAAGCGCATGACTTATACATGAGACTTAGTGTTATGTAGATGGTTTTATAGTGATTATAGACTGCGACAGCTTTTTAGCCAGCAGCTAAAATGAGTGATACATTGTATTTGTTTTGTGTGCGTGGGTGATGTTTATGTAAGATGCCTTGTGTGGGAAAGCTATTTTGAGGTAAAATCATAAAATTGACTCAAGATTGTTTTTAAAAAAAATTTTTTTTGCTTTTGCAAAGGCTTAATTTCCAAAAATGATTCCCAACGGATATTTGATCTTTGAGGACGAAAGTTTCCTGGATTCCACCGTGGCCAAAATGAACGCCCTTAGAAAGAACGGACAGTTCTGTGATGTGAGACTTCAGGTAACACACCCTTTTTTTTAACCTTATTATTCTCGGTGTCATTACAAGAAGGCTGAAACATGACTCAGGGAAGAAGAGTGTGTTTCATTAGACGCAGGTCCTGGATCTTTGAATGGCCTTTAGCTGTGTGACGTTCGTTAACAGACAAAGCCAAACCCTCTGTGTTCAGAATATTTCAAAGAATGCTTGGAAGCTTTAACAAGAGATTTAAACGATAATTAACAAGATTAATTTCGTAAAAGACTTGTTCCAAATTGAAATATTGTAAGTTGTATTTAGATATTTGTTTTGGTAGGCCTATTTAAAGGGATATTTCACCCAAAATGTTTAATTCTGTCATTATTTACTCACCCTCAAGTTGTTCGAAACATGCATGAGTTTCCTTCTTCTGCTGAACACAAAAGAAGATATTTTGAAGAATGTCGGTAACCAGACAGTTGGCGGTAGCCATTGACTTCCAAGTATTTTTATTTTTCCTACTATGGAAGTCAGTGGTTACTGTACGTCATCTGTCTGGCTACCAACATTCTTCAAAATATCTTCTTTTGTAAATGATGAAAGAATTTTCATTTTTGGGTAAAAATTCCCTTTAATGATGCTGCCAAGGTATTACTATTGCTAACACTTAATATTTGGGATTTGTTTAGCAACATACTAAAAACCACACAGTACACCTTAGAAACTGCAAAGTAACATACTAAAACACACTCAGAACACCTTAGCAACATTTGAATTGCAAAATATATCTGAAAATCCAGATTTACTTGAGTTAATTTACTTTCTGTTTGTAAGTTAAAACAAATGGTGCCTATTTCTTTGTTACAATGCCATCGTAGACTTAACCGTTGCCCTTTTTATCTCTGCAGGTGTGCGGCCATGAATTGATGGCTCACCGGGCAGTGCTGGCTTGTTGCAGTCCGTACCTGTTTGAGATTTTTAACAGCGACCTGGAACCTCACGGAATCTCCCATGTGAAGTTTGAGGATCTGGACCCTGAGGCTGTGGAGATCCTTCTCAACTACGCTTACACTGCCCAGTAAGAGACGCACAACATGCAATCAACCAATCAGGGCCATCATAGGGCACTTTTTCTACCATATTAAAGGCTTCCCATTTGTGGTGATCAATGATTTCTGATATTTAATTTATCTTTCTGCAGGTTGAAGGCAGATAAAGAACTGGTTAAGGAGGTTTACTCTGCAGCCAAACGGCTCAAAATGGACAGAGTGAAGCAGGTAGTCATATTAAGCATGTTTTTGTGTATTTGTGACAGGTTTACTTTAGATAAAGCCCTAACTTACTCTTTTGTATCTGCTACCAGATCTGTGGCGACTACCTTCTCTCCAAGATGGATTCCCAGAGTGCCATCTCCTATCGTAATTTTGCCAGCTGTGTGGGAGACGGGCGTCTGCTGGGCAAGATCGACAGCTATATCCAGGAGCACCTTCTAGACGTGTCTGAGCAAGAGGATTTCCTCAAGCTTCCACGCCTTAAAGTGAGCTGGCCTTTAACCTTTCGGGTCATGTACTATTCTTGATTGCACGCTTATGCTAACCACGTACTTTCTTTTGGTCCGCTTTATAGTTGGAGGTGATTCTGGAGGATAACTTGACCTTGCCTAGTAACGGCAAGCTGTACTCCAAGGTCATCGGCTGGGTGCAACGCAGCCTGTGGGACAATGGCGAACCCCTGGAGCGACTGATGGAGGAGGTCAGTACTGCGCTCCACTGTGAGCTCCTCTCTCTCCTCCCTCACTTCTTCCCCCTCGTAATTCATCCCATTCACAGATTTAACAGGTCCGTTCACACCAGCCATCTTAATGGTAGAGGTCGGTTGGGTTTGTTCTTTGGCTTCCATATATATTTTTTTGTTTGCTCTCCCCCTTTACCCACAAATCACCCCACGGCTTTTAGAATATACGTTTAGGTACAGAACGGGGCTGTTATACTCTCCGCAAAGGCGAGTGGGTAGTCCAGGTGAGCCAATCTAAAAGCCTCCTGAATGTTCAGTGCTGTGCAGTAACTGCAGCTACTCTTGTCTGCTCGCAGAGAGTGACATGGCATGTTGCCGTCCCAATGACATCTCTCTCTTCTCTAAGCAGGTGTGTGAGTGTGTGAGTGAGTGCGTTCTTTGGGAACCAGCACTAACAATTCTTCCTCCCCACTGATTTATCTCTCCTTAGGTTTATTAGAGCAAACATCAGCAGGATTCTCACAAGACTGAAGAAACCAAGACTGGGGGCCTCCAGGGTAATGAGTCAGTGAATGAAAGAAAATAACAAAAGAACAAGAGGGAACCATGGTGAAACAAGTGCTAGGCTCCTGTCTGTTAATCAAATGCATTCACCAACAGTACACAGTTCATTTAAAATGACACTTCAGATCTCCAAGTATCAATTCGTTGAACACTTCAAGACATTCACGTATAAAGTCCACCTCACATATGACACCTCACACAACACAAGTCAACTCGCATATGCATGCATTGCAAAGTACATAAAAGCATGTTACACAGTTGTTCATGCACACACTTACAGGATATTCAGATAACTGACTAAAATTAATGGTTTATGCCACTTGGGCATTTTACATTTACACAGTATACATTTGAATACTGATTACGTACCGATGAATGTAAAGGAAGAGGCCATCGGCTTCATAATGGCACCTATAATGTCTTTTCATCTAAATAAAGGAAGTGGAAACTGAGTGCAGCTTAGAGGGATGTTTTCAAGTCGCTCTCAGTTCCTAGTTCCTTTTAATCTGCTTTTGGACACATTCCCAGTAGGGATGGCCACAAGTACTCAAAAGTGACAGCTGCGATAATTGCATTACATTATTTTTTTTTCTCGTTTTAGAACATTTTACAGCAATCAGTATTCAGTAAACTACACTAAGCTACTATAGCTATACACAAAAGGCCTCATTTGTCATTTTTATTTTATTTTTAGCGTTACCTACTGGTCCTAATCAGTTGGCATCAGCACTGACAGTCGGTCAAGGGCAGCTCCTTAAAAATGTGACGCTCATGGTGCAAGACACTTAAAAACTGCAACTGTGCTGTACTCACTTAATATATCTGTCGAGTACCCATAGAAAAAAATACAGAAATGCCCATCCCTAATCAACACTGATGCAGAGATATATATTTATATATATATATTTTTTTTTTTACTTCTTTACATTTATTGTACTACTTTGTTTAATTTCAGTGGATTTTTGCAGTTATTTTAACTGAAGTTTGTATTTAATTTGGTTTTGAATTCACTTTTCTTTAAGCTTGAAGGCGATCCAAGATTATTTTTTAACGAGGGACTCATTTTTTGAGCTGTTAAAGTTGAAAACAGCTAACCAGTGTTGACTTGGAGTTTATGTGATGACGTCTGATTTGACTAACCCCCTCAGCTGAGAAGATGGCTGCAGGATGACCCCCTGAACATGCACTGATGAAGCTTGTTTGTTTCCTTCTCCAAACTTAAATGAAGGTTCCCAAGATGCTTTGTGGCGAAAGTATTGTGATCCACATTCTGCTGTTTTCAGTGCAGTGAAAAGTCCCGAAGATCTTGTGAAATGATCCACAGCCACACTGTGTTCATATTCTTAAAGAAGCTTTTTTTTTTACCAGCATCTTGCAGTGAACGAGCACTATGGCCCTCCCCTTCTTAACTTTTCTTCCTTCCCTGACCCACGTAGTTGGGTGTTCTGTTGTCATGGAGACAGCCACATGGGTTTGTTGTCGCTGTGTGTTTTGCAGGTGCAAACGCTGTACTATTCGGCCGATCACAAGCTGCTCGATGGGAGCCTGCTTGACGGGCAGGCTGAGGTGTTTGGCACTGAGGATGACCACATCCAGTTTGTGCAGGTACACAACCAGCGCCGAGCTCTTCTCAGGCTGGACCGAGGCAGACCCATAGCGAATGCAGGATTTTAAGTGTAATGCTAGTAGAGCAGCTGCTTTGTTGTGCTGGGCTGTTGAGTCTGAGCCTTTTAAGGCTGAAGAGATCACGGTGTGTCCGTGATGAGTGTGTGGATTGGGTTTTAGTGCTGCTTATAGTGTTGGGATTACATTGGGATTAGATTAATGTAGATATAAGGTCAAAGGAATACTCCAAGGTTCAGTACAAGCTCAATCAAAAGGATTTGTGGCATGATGTTGATTATCACAAAAAATAATTTCCCCAAAAAGAGAAGCGAAAATGTGAATGAGGCCATTTTGTAAAATTTTAAATACTCCCTTCCAATAGTATACTCAAAATGTAAACAATATGCATGTTAAAATGACTTTAATGTGACAAGAAATTGACTAATCTTTAAACGTTCTATTCTAAATGTTAATCTTCTTCGAGTTATATTCAACTCTGTTGCCATGACAAAGTAATGGCTAAAATGCCTGTAAAAATGAAGATTTAAACCGCCTTACAGCTCAAGTAATACATGGGTGTAACCGAAGAATCAATGTATGTCTAAAAGTGATAAGCTTCATATTTGTTTTAAATCCTTTAAAAATGGGCCCTATTCACTAAAATTGTTAGTACCTTACCAAAACCTAATGGTTTGCTTTTTAAAAGAAAATGAGGCATGAGTCAAAATGATTTTTGTGGTAATCAACATTATCTCAACTGCGCTTAACTTTCATAGAACTGGGAATATTCCTTTAACCTGATGTAGTCTGCATCTGATAAGTTGAGTCGGGTTTACGCCTAGACGGGTCTGGGACTGTGTGAGGTTGTATGTGTGTGGACCATGGGCTCGGAGTCTGTAGCTGCACTGTGCCTTTGCAGAAGAAGCCCCTACGTGAGAACGTACACCGACAGCTGAGCACCAGCTCCTCTGGCAGCCTCTCCCCAGGATCTGCCAAACATTCCTGCAGGCAAGAGTGGAAATGCATAGCTTCTGAGAAGACAACCAGTGAGTTTGCACCTTTGATGTGTTCATCAGATCGTTGAGACTTCTCTGCGGTCCCTTCAAGTGATCTTTTCCTCTCCCCATAGACAATACATACCTGTGTCTGGCTGTGTTGAACGGCATGCTGTGCGTGATATTTCTGCATGGGCGCAGCAGTCCCCAGGCCTCGCCCTCATCCACACCTTGCCTAACCAAGAGTCGGAGTTTTGAGGGCCAGCCGCTGGAAGAGGAACCTGAAAAGCTGATGGCACCCATGCGATATGCTCGCTCTGGCCTGGGCATCGCTGCTTTGAGCGACCGACTCATCGCCGCAGGTTAGTGGACGGCACAAAGAAACTTCTGAATGTCTCTCTTGCCTTTGTTAAGCATCTCTGATCTGTTATTCAGGAGGCTACAATCGGGAGGAGTGCTTGAGGACTGTGGAATGTTACGACATGAAGACTGACAGCTGGACTTTCATTGCTCCAATGAGGACTCCACGTGCTCGGTTTCAGATGGCCGTGCTCATGGTGTGTACATGGTCAAATGTGTATGAAGAAGTAGTATTTGAAAGTGCTGTAAAATAACTTGTTTTTACACCATCAGGGTCAGCTTTACGTGATGGGTGGGTCCAACGGCCATTCTGATGAACTGAGTTGTGGGGAGACTTACAACCCCAGTGCTGATGAGTGGACTCAAGTGCCAGAGCTCAGGACCAATCGCTGCAATGCAGGTAAAAACTTCACTTGTAGCATTTAAAATGTTTTTCATTTAGATAAAATACTATAGCTTATTGGCCATAACATAAAACGAAAAAATGATCTGTGCATCCCTTCAAGAGATTATGAATTTGTCCATTCAACACAGAGAATACAGTAGGTTTAGATTAATCAATTGTTGTCTTTCTTCAGGTGTCTGCTCTCTGAACAACAAGCTGTACGTTGTTGGGGGATCAGATCCTTGCGGACAGAAAGGTCTGAAGAACTGTGATGTTTTTGACCCCGTGAGCAAGGCATGGACCAGCTGTGCCCCTTTAAACATCAGTAAGTCATGTTGATGTCAAAAATATCCCCATAATTGCTTCCACAGGGGTTTCTGGCACTTAAGAAATCATAGCTTAAGCGTACAGAAGGGATTACACTGATAAAAAGCCAGATGGATCTGCAGAAATGGTTCTAAATGTCATTTTCGTGCATATACAGGGAGGCATCAGGCTGCCGTGTGTGAGTTGGATGGCTTCATGTACGTGATCGGAGGAGCAGAATCTTGGAACTGTCTGAACAGTGTGGAACGTTACAACCCAGAAAACAACACTTGGACCCTTATTGCCCCAATGAACATAGCCCGCAGAGGAGCTGGAGTTGCTGTCTATGAAGGTAAGCAAAGGACAAATTGCCAGTATATGACCATGAAGCTTACGTATGGTGACTGATTTTTATTTTTTGTTGTTGTCTTTCTCAGGTAAACTCTTCGTGGTGGGCGGCTTCGATGGCTCTCACGCCCTGCGTTGTGTTGAAATGTATGACCCCGCCCGCAACGAATGGAGGATGCTGGGGAGCATGAACTCACCACGCAGCAATGCTGGTGCGGCCGTGCTCAATGATGTCATCTACGCCGTTGGCGGCTTCGATGGAAACGACTTCCTTGACTCAGTTGAGGCCTACAACCCTAAAACAGACGAGTGGAGCTCCTGTGCCGATGCCTTCACCAATTCCTAAGAGCCAGGGCTTGGGGAACCAAATGGGGACGGGGGGTTATCTCTCTCAAACTAACAGGCTTAGTGACGTAATCGTGCTTTGTGATGTCCTGTATGTATGCGGGAGGGTGGGCTTTTGAGGTGTGAGGGTGGTCTCGTTGGGTTCTTCTTCACAGGAGTCACCCATGAGGCTGATTTTTCTTACAGTGTTTGGGTGGGGGAGGTCCATTTGGGGTTGCTGAAAGCAACATTAAGCCTTTGCATATTGCATACTTAATTTTTTGTTGTAAATATTGTTGTTTCTTTTTTTCTTTTTTTTCATTTTAAGAAGAATGCCAACATTTATTGCACACTGAGTGTACCTTTTTGAGTTGAGTAGTTTTGAATTTCTCAATAATTTTTAGCGAGTTGAAGACAGGATTGATTGGTTGAACCCATTAAGGAAGTGATTTTTTTTTTTTTTTGCTCACTTCATTTGAAGCTCCATGCTTATACAAAGCCTTATTTTACAAAACATTCAAACACATGGCTTTCCTTTTTGTATCATTAGCCATGACGTAGGATTACTGTACCAGTCTTTAAAGATTGCCTTTTTTATATTTTTGATACACTGCAATGTAACCAATAGATAGATGGATGAGCTAGCAGGCACAAAACACCCATGAGGTTATGAACTCTAACCAGTGCCAGTTTAGTTACACTCACATGCGTATAGTCAACCACGCTTCAGTGCTCTTGCACGTTAGATCTTTTGTTACTATTTCTTTTGTTTGACTGATTCAAACAAGTGAGACGATGCTCATTTCCTTCTTGATATCTTCTCTTTTTAATATTTTCTGTGTTTAGCAATTGGAAGCAACAAAAGAGTTTTTTTGTTCCATGGTTTTGTTTTTTCCCTCAATTATTTGGCGGATACAATTCTGTACTACATTTGTTATGAGCTGATATTTCCTTACTAATAAAACCATTTCAGCCTGTGAAATTATTTTGGTTTGTGTCTCTAGAAACAATATTGAAAAGGTCTCATTTACTTGGATTGTGCATTTGAGGATGTTTTGCACATTTTATCTCAAGAACTGAATTTTGGTTTGACTTTGTGTAACATGATACTGGTAGGATTACACTAGTGTTTAGTTTATACGTGGGTTTAGGATCAGATGAAGGGAAAAAACGCAAAAGAAAACTGGATAATTTATTATCAGATCATTTATTTCTCTTCTTATCCAACTTCCACTCTCCATTCACAAATACTAACCTGTTTTAATCCTAGACAAATCACATTAGTCATGCTGACAGGAATTAGGCCAAAATCACAAGGTCTACAGGAGGGATTATATAGGTCTTTTCACTTTATACAGTCAGTCATGAAGTCACTGCTATAACCCTCTAGTAGGGAAGACCGAGGACAGTTGCAACACTTTTTGCATTTTGCTCTGTTACTAAGAGATGGGTTGGATTAGACAAACCAATTGTGTATACAATAAACTTTCATCTGTATGTTAATAGTCTAAACCATTTAAAGATAATAACAGAATCTACATTTTTCACAATTTGCATTTAAATGTAAGAAGTCAGATGTTGCAACTGGGGCCCGGGGACATTTGCAACATTGTTTTGGGGTGGTTGGAAAAAACGAGGAACTAGTGTCTCAATAATTGAGACGTTAAATATTTACCAAAAAGAACTACAAACTATGAGTTGTTTGCATTACACTGCACTGCTTTGCCCTTATTTCCCTATGTAAGATGCACTGACTAGACAGTTGCCCTGGTGTCTTGCATATGACGAGGGGTTCTAAAAACGCGGTGGTAAGGTTAAACAAATTCTTTTAAAAACGCATCTCTAGACCTTGTGTTTTTTTGTTTTTTCAATTTCCCTGTATTTCACGTTTTTAAAACCGCGTACTGTGTGAACGCTCCCTAATTTGGCGTTCAAAAAGCAGCATAATAGGGTTGTGATCCGTGTTTCTTCACACACCGTTCAATTGCATACTGGGGTGACACACACATTCTATAACCGAACTCACAGTCGTAGATTTTTAGGAAACACAACTGTAATTTTGGCAGATTTGTTCTGTGTGAACGGAACTGTACAGGACAATTAGGTAGTCTGCAAGCATTTTCAATAGGATTAGGACTCTATAATCTTTTGGTAACACTTTACTACTTAAATCCTTTATATATAATGCCTTATAGGCTACAAGTTTTATTTTGAATGCATTAATTATGCCTTGTAATGCATTGTATAGACACAGTTATAAATTATAATACTTATACTACTCCTTTAGAACGCAATGCATTAAAACACAAACAACCAATTTCAGATGTATCTGCAAAGATTATTATAACTTATATTATGAATTATGCATAAAGCCTTTAAGTTAAGTTTTACCTATCTTTTTTCTTGCCCATTGTAAATGTCTTTTGAACTCAGTTACCTATGAACACACAGCCATTATCTTGCTTACGTCATTGAACGTTGGTGTAATCTCAAGACGGATATTATTATCACCGTTCCCATAATCCTGTAAAGCCTCTCAAGCTGTGATGTCACCGTTCTGCCTTACAAACCAGAAACCCAGATTTATATGTGTCAAAAAAGGATGTCACATCATTGATGATCAAATTCTTTAATCAAAATGCAAATATATATAAAGGAAAATATTCTTTTTGAACTATTCACAATATAATACAAATAGTACAATATCAAAACTTGCACCAAATAAAACCAGAGTATATTAATAATAAAAAGCTGTCATAAACGATACTACCGAGGTTCATGTTGGTGTTGGTATTGCATGTGCAGAACTAAAGATTTATAATGAGAATAAAAAAAATATAGGAAGCTTATCAGACCTAAACAGTCTAGGTATTGCAAATTCACTGATTTTGTAACAAAATGTACCTTCTTCATGAATCATGGAACAAATGAGTGGATTTCAGAATGTTTTTCAGAAGGGTGCCTAGACTGATGCCCAAGAAAACTGGCTTTCGTGACAGGGCTCGATGTTGCACTCACTAATTACTGAGAGCCTTGGAGCAATGATCAGACAGTGTTATGAAGTAATACCTCCGTTTCTCTCTGAACACATAATAACCTGTTACCACAACAGCTTGTGGACGTTAGAAAGACTCGACTTTTTTTTAAAAGTGGCAAATCAGAATTTAAACCTATGGCAATTCTACCTTCTTCTATGTGGTATAAAACACCAAAACCACCAACAGACCTATAAAAATCTTCACTAAAAGAGTTTATTTTTCCCAGAAGGGAACACATTACCTATAAAGAAAGGTAAAATAATCAATAAATAATCCAAATAGTTTGATACAATTAAAAATATAATGAAGCTTTTTAAATAAAACATGAACTAGAACCCGGAGTAACCTGATGAATTCTTGTCTATATAGACTGTTAGCCCTTGATGCCAAGATACTTTTGCATAACATGTCAGGGTCACGTGACTGATGCACTGACTCTGCTACAGGATGTTACGAGGACAGAGAATCAGTAGGTTGGTACAGCTTTGGTTCCAGCAGATTATGACTCAGCTACCAAAAACCAGGACGGTCCAAAGGAGTCCGGACCAATAGCAAGTAGACTGTTGGCTGGGTCCAAACATGGAAAGTGGGGTTGTTAAATCAGGGCCAAGAGCTCAGAGCAGCAGCACAGTGATCTAGATTTGCATACAGCTCAGACAGCTGCGCACCACCCACACACAGCTTCTCCCTGAGGACAAACAGACACACATAAGTCTTCTCTATCTTCTTTGTACATTTTTCTATGATGTATATATTGTTTAGGAAAAATGCAGGTTTGGAGCAACATGACTGGGAGTATTTAATGAACATCTTGGTATATATATATATATATATATATATATATACATATGTAACTTTTGTTTTCACTTAAATAATAGCATTTGGAATGACATGAAGATGAGTAAGTGATGACAGTTTACTTTTCATTTAAGGATAACATTGGAAAGCATTCTTCATTGTTTTTTTTTTTATAGAATGCAATGCAGAGCAAGCGATAAAGATTTGGTCAGCATAAACAGTTGTGAAGTGTCCCTGATTGTCCCTGCTGTTTCACTTCACACAGGATAACTTCCACTACATTGCCTAAAGTTCCAAACAGGAAGTGGATGTCTCGTATGCAGGAAGTGAAAGAGGTCAAGAGAAGGTGGCTGAAAAAATGACTTTGCTTTTTTTATTCTATAATGTTGCTTATTCTGCAATTCATGACCTCTTTAACACAAGGGAATCTCAGTGTGCCACGAACTTCATATATCTACACGAAATCATGCTTTTCTGACTAAAACAAAATTATTCTCAATGTTTAATACCAGTGTGGTTCGTGGGAAAGGAAAAGTATTTAAACAATTGCAGAAATCTGTGAGTCAGTCATACCCCGCCCCCTCTCTTTCCCTGGTACTGTGGTTCATGACTGACTTCTCATCTCTCTCATTCTCTATCTCCTCCCTCTCTTTCTTGCTACCTGTTGCTGCTTGTTTTCTTAGTTTGTCCGCATCTTGTGTTCCCCAATAGATGTTACATAACTAAATACCAAAAAAAAGGAAAGAAAGAAAGAAAGAAAAAAAACGAAGGATTGCATGCACTTGTTCATTCCCAGTGCACACCCTCACCGAGCTGATTTAGGTAATGACGGGTAGGGTATGATGGAAATGAAGAGCAGGGGCCAGTTGCATAAACTGTTGTATAAAGGTTGCATAGCCATTATGTTAAGACAGTGTCTTAAGATCTAGTATGACCCACTAGCAGTTTATCAAGGGATAGTTAGTCTTAAGGTGATGATACACAGGGTAACTTTTTGAGCAATGTTGCAGGGCAACCAGATGAGACACAGGGCCCACGACCGATCTAAATTATTCAGATATAAATTTATTGCCCATTTTCAATGGGATAGTGCCCAAGCAACAATCACTCGGCAAGATTGCAGAACAACATTGCTCAAAAAGTTTCCCTGTGTATCATCACCTTTACGTTTCGTATAAAATTAGGTAAATGTATGTTTTTGTGTAACTGACTTAGACTAGTCTTACAAAACTGTTCATTTATTTTTTAAGCGGTTTATGTAAGTCCCTGTTCTGGACTTGGAATGTTGTCTTTGCTCATTTTTTCATAAATTACAGTTCTGACAATACAGTTAGAGTCAAGGTTATATATTATATATATAAAAGCTAGGTTATATTTCCACATTTTTCCTTACAAGCCTACTGCTTTTTAGATTATGGGAGGGACTTCCGGTTTGGGGAAGCTCCACTCAAAAAGATTTCAAATCATAAGGTTACACTACAAATAATCCTTATCCATCAGTTTGACTGAATGAGCTGTAAAATTTCCTTCATGTTCAGACTTCAAGAGAATAACAAAACGCTTGGTATTTTAATGTAACGTGGCATAACAAGAATATCTATGATGAGCTCTTTTCAGAGTCGCTGCATTATTTTCCTCCTAAACATTTTCTTTCTGGCTGTAACAGTATGAAAAAGGACAACATATACTGCTCATTTGTGGTCTGCTTTCCTGATTTATTTACGATATATGCCATTAATAATTTACTGGAATGCACAAAGAATCTCTCGTTTTTCTCCCCAAATCCTTGCGTCTCTTTCCGGGCTTGTTTTCACACAGATGCGTTAAAATAATTGTCTCCCATTTTCACTTCTAATCCCTATTAGTAGTATTTACTGGAATGTATCTAAAGCAGGTACATGTAATATTTATTGTCTGCCAAAATGACAAAAATCACTTAGAAATATTATCACTCAATGTTCCAGTTTATGAACTTTTTTGATTAAGGCAACGTATAAGGCATAATACAGACCTATTACTACAGTGATATTTAACAAGTTAACATAGTAGGGGGTTATTCATGGTCTGTGTTAGTAATTTGTTAATGCTTTTAGACTTTTAAATAGCCTTTTAATGTTCGATGGTTAAAGGGTGAGTAGAATAATGTCACTTCATTGTCACTTCATTCACAGTTTTTGAAAATGGTTATTATTCTGCTTATAGATTGAATCCATTTGCTGATTGTTTACAGTTTAACAGAAGTTATTCACATAAAAGTGTCATGGAGCGTAGGAAAAAGGTGGATGCACTCACCAGCCTCTTTATTAGGTACACCTGTTCAACTGCTCGTTAACGCAAATATCTTATCAGCCAATCACATGGCAGCAACTCAATGCATAATGGCATGTAGACATGGTCAAGACGATCTGCTGAAGTTCAAACTGAGCATCAGAATGAGAAAGGAAGATGATTTAAGTGACTTTGAACGTGGCATTGTTGTTGTTGCCAGACAGGCTGGTCTGAGTATTTCAGAAACTGCTGATCTTTTCAAGCACAGCCATCTCTAGGGTTTACAGAGAATGGTCTGAAAAAGAGGAAATATCAAGTGAGGGGCTGTTCTTTGGGCGAACATGTCTTTTTGATGCTAGAGGTCAGAGGACAATGCCGATACTAGCAGAAGAACACACCAGTGCCAGTCCTGTCAGAACAGGAAACTGAGGCTACAATTCACACTGACCACACTTGGACAACAGAAGACCGGAATAACATTGCCTGGTCTGATGAGTCTCGATTTCTTCTGTGACATTCAGATCGTGGGGTCTGAAAAGCAGGATCCGTCCTGCATTTATCAATGGTTCAGGTGGTGTAATGGTGTGAGAGATATATTCTTGGCACAATTTGGGCCCCTTATTACCAATTGAGCAACGTTTAAATGCAACAGCCTATAACCGAGTATTGTTGCTGACCATGTCCATCCCTTTATGACAGTGTGCACATCTTCTGATGGCTACTTCCAGCAGGATAACACGCCATGTCACAAAGCTCAAATCAGGTTTCTTGGACAAAACTGGTTTCTTGGACAATGAGTTCACTAAACTCAAATGGCCTCCACAGTCACCAGATCTCAATCCAATAGAGCACCTTTGGGATGTGCTGAAACAGGAGATTTAGATTATGGATACGCAGCCGATAAATCTGCAGAAACTGCATTATGCTATCATGTCAATATGGACCAAAATCTCTGAGGAATGTTTTCAGCACCTTGTTGAGTCTATGCCATGAGAATTACGGCAGTTCTGAAGACAAAATAGGGCCCAATCTGGTACTAGTAAGGCGTACCTAATAAATATATATTTATATATTAAGTTTATTCATATATTGCGATTTTAGAATGTTTTTTCTATTTTAATATATTTTAAAATAGAATTTTTTCCTGTGATGCAAAGCTGAATTTTCAGCAGCCATTACTCAGTGTCACATGATCCTTCAGAAATCATTCTAATATGCCAATTGTTTAGGATATAACCTTGCTTTCTCAAACGATTTTTATAAATCTTCCCCCCAAAAAATATATTATAAAAAAAAATATATATCATGCACTACAAAGTGTTGGCTCAGTTGCCGTTTGTAGTGAACACATAAAAGACTCCATTCCTCCAGCCTTGCAATTATACGCTTTACAACAGTGCTGCCATGGCAACCGTGTTGGCAGATCTCCTTCACCAGACAGCAGAGTAAATGCTTTATAAAGCCAATCCTTAAATCAACAAAACAGAACATAACACCACAGTGATGGTGCTTGCTCGAAAACAAGCGTGCAACACTGAACATCTGACAAAAGTTGTGCCGTTGTGCACAGCCGTTGTGAGTTGACAGCGTCAGTGCAGCTTCGATATCACTCCCTGCTGAGAGATTCAGCACCTAGAGACAAGTTGTTCATGAACAAATTCAATGAATAACAGTCTTTTTTGTTTCACAAAACATATACTGTTGCTTTCCATTTCAGATTATTAAAGGGTTAGTTCACCCAAAAATTTTAATTCTGTCATTATTTACTCACCCTCATGTCGTTCCAAACCCGTAAGACTTTCGTTCATCTTCGAAACACAAATGAAGATCTTTTTGAGGAAATCCAAGCGATTTCTGTCCCTCCATTGACAGCTACACAACTACACTTATTTGACGCTTCAAAAAGTTCATAAAGATAATCGTAAAACTGATCCATATGAAATGAGCGGTTTAGTCCAAATTTTCTGAAGAGACACGATCACTTTATATGATGAACAGATTGTGGAAGCTCAAAAGTGCTTCATAACACGAGAATGAAACTCATTGGTTCTCACCTTTCAAGCATGCATGAGCTTCAGTTTACCACAACTGATGTGTGAGTTGATAAATGTTTATATGTGAATAAAAGTTGTATCTGTTCATCCGTGTCTCTTTTCAAAAAGTTGGATTAAACTTTTCAATTCATATGGATTAGTTTTACGATCTCTTTATGAACTTTTTGAAGCGTCAAAGTGACAGTTGCGTAGCTGCCAATAGAGGGACAGAAAGCTCTCAGATTTCATCAAAAAGATGAATGTGATGAATGTGAAAAAGATATGTGATCGGAAGATGAACGACAGTCTTATAGGTTTGGAACAACATGAGGGTGAGTAATTAATGAGGCAACACTTTAGGGTCCAATTCTCACTGGCTGTTTGTTAGTACTTATAAAGCACATATTACCTTAACTTAACAATATCGTACTAACTATTTTTAAGAAGTAATTAAAAATTGATAAAGGCCAAAGTGGCATTTAATAGTTAGTTAATAGTGAGAATTGGACCCTAATCTAAAGTGTGACCATTATTGAAATATTTTTTGGTGAACTATCCCTTCAGGGATGATTTTAAGGAATCTTTAGCCTACAAATAAATATCTCATGGAATGACAGCCCAACTGAAATCTTTCTAAAGTTATAAAATGTTCAAGATAGACGAAGCAAAGCCTGATTCAGCAACTTACTGAGACCAGTGTGTTATGTAACAGGTCACATTGAAGAAACTGATGGGTGTTATTCAGTTTGGGTACATGATCAGATTATTGTCTCTGTGCATTAGCATACAGTACCTGACAGTACTGATTAAAGCATACATTTGACACGCGTGGATAAGTGTGTGAAATGAGGTCACTGAAGCCTTGGGTGTCACGGCTCATTGACCTCACTGAGGTAAGTGAGCTACAGATCAGCTGTCAACCGCTCCACAGATGTGTGTGCGAGCGTGTAGCTACACTTGATTGATAAGGTTAATCAATGAATGTTTTCTCCAGCCCTGAAGACACATCCTAGCAAAGGCTTCACAAGCACTTTGCAAATGGCAATCCTGCTCTAATAAATCATTACAAATGAGAGACACATTAAGAAACCGGAAATGACAGTGAACATGTCACATGATGAAATTCATGCATACTTTTTTTTAAACATGTAAATATAGCCCAATAAAAAAATATATATATACTATGCGAATATTAATTATTAAATTAATTAGGGTGAAAATTTATAAGAAAGACTTCGCTCTGGAGAATCCAGTTAAATAACTTAACATACATATTCATAAGCCGTTCTTTCACCATAGTAGGATTAGTAGTTAGTGAGCTGATTAGTACACATCCCAATATGTTCTAGAAAATAATTTAGGCCTATTATGTTATAAAAAATAAAATTATTATTTTATTAAATTATATTATATTGCATGTCAATGTTATTTGATCCCTCTCCCACACTATCCTGGGAAAAATTCGTTCAAGAGAATTTGGCAGTATAGTCAGGAATTTTATGGTTATCAAGAAACTGGATCATCAAATGATCATCAAAGCCTGAGGTCTTAAGCTCCGCCCCTTTTAGAGTCTCTACTTTAGTAACACAACATAAAACCACATCCAACTGTAAATCTAAATTTTTAAAAGCACAACCACATCCTACTATAAATCTAAATAATTAAGATCACAATCACATCAGAGTCTTTATATATTGAATAATTCTCATTAATTTGTAGCATTATATTCAGCACTCCTCATTAGCATGGGGCTTCATCAACATCATCAAAATCAGCACATTGGCAGTGTGAAAATCTTTGAGACAAGATAAAATATGCGTACGTTCTAGTTTCCAGGTAGGACAAGTTCCACAAACACCTTTGTACACCGCTGGGAATAAATTGCGAAAGATCTTTACCAGGAATGTGTATTCTGGCAAACGACTTAGGGGAAAGCGTTGATGTATCATTAAATGCATTCTGTGTATCATTAATGCCTTCCTCAGTGCAAAAGTGTGATTTAGAGAGCACAAGAGGACAGTTAATAGCATAACCAGTAATTACACAAGTGAGGTGTGTCATTGGTCGTGAGATTAAAATGTAAAAGCTTATTCATAAGCAACAGCTTATAAATGCTGACATTTTATGTTTCTGGACTATAGCTCCCTGTATTATTTGATTAGCTGAAAGAGAATTTCTTTTATATGAAATTACAATTTTAACTAGACCTATGCCAGAACTAATTATAATACGAGATTTTGAATCAAAATCTACTATGGAATACTACATTTATATCCAGATACTTCCATTCAAAATACCCTAAATTTCAAAAGTTCAGGGTCAGTAAAATTGTTCAAGTCTCTTATGCTCATCAAGGCTGCATTTATTTGATCAAAAATACAGTAAAAATAAAATTAGAACAACTGTTTTCTGTTTTAAGATATTTTTAGCGTAATTTATTCCTGTGGTGGCAAATTTGAATTTTCAGCATCATCAGTTGAAAACAGTTGAATAGGCTGAAGATTTTTGTAACTAAGGAAAAGTCATTGCTGTTATTTTTGATCAATTTAATGCTTCCTTGCTGAATAAGAGTATTAATTAAACTTTTTTTTTTTAAACTTACTGGCCCCAAACTTTTGAACAGATCATCAAATAGAATTCTACTGCAGCATATAAACAACGAACAGAGGATTCACTTTGCCATTTAACCATGGCAGGCATGATGTCGAGGATTCACAGAACTGTCTTCTGAGGTTTGGGTAGGCTTATGATGCAATAACACCCTTAAGGCAGAAACTCAATGGCCCTACGAGACAGTAGTTAGCTGCTGAGGCCTGCCGAAGTGAGCGCTGAACTGAGAACAGCATGCTGAGCTCCGGCTGAAATGCTTGTCTGCTGAAGGTGGGCGTTGTTAAAAGCATTACAACAGAACAAACCGCATCATGCACGTAGCTTGGTAAATGAAAGCAATACAAGCTGTGAGTATGACTTGAAGATAAGCTAATGAGTCTCACTATCTCTCATAACTCTTAACTAACCGGTATTCCTGTTGAGACACGCAATCAAACAGGTCCCTGGCAGTGAAACGTGGCTCCATAGCAGCAATCTGAAAGCAGAAAGCTCATCTGTTAATGTAAAGAACACAGTGTACAGCTCAACACACACATCCTGCAGAATCACTGTAGGACATGCACTGCTGCACGTATTGTTGATCTTAGACCTCTTAGTGGGTATTTGATCAGACCTAAATGAGATAAATGGAAATTCTTCATGTCAAAAACAAAATATATATACACTACAGTTCATAACTTTAGAGTCTGTAAGATTTTTTTTTTAATCAATACTTTTAGTATCACTTTACAATAAGGTTTAATCTGTTAACATTAGATAACTTGTAACGGTCACTTTGTGTTTTATGGCAATCTGACTTAAACTGAGAACTGCGCATGTGCGTAGAGTGTCAGTTAGATTTTGACAAGTGAGTGAGGAGAGGAGATAACCGCTCTGCCGACTCTCTTTGTATTCTTTCTTTTATTTCATTTTTCTATTGTGACCAGAGTTGGATGTTTGTTTTTGTGAAGCCTACTTTTTCTCGCTCGATCCCCATCTATGCGGACGAGTGTGACGTTTGAGTGGTTTTATTAAACGCGGGGAAAATACGACAACTCTCGTCTCTCGTGCATCTTTTCATCCGACATCTAATGTTTTTCTCTCTGGGCAACATCTCAACTTTGCGTTACAAACTACATTAGTTAACATGAACTAACATTAAAAAATACTTTATTAATAATAGTTCATGTTCATTTTAACATTAAGAAATACATTATTAAAATCAAAGTTTATATCTGTTAATATTATTTAATTGACCTGAGCTAACATGAACTAACAATGAACAGTTGTGTTTTTATTAACTATTGTTAACAAAGATGAATAAATACTGTAACAAATGTATTGCTCATTGTTAGTTAATGCATTTAATAAGAATTAGAATGATTTCTGAAGGATCATGTGACACTGAAGACTGGTGTAATGGCTGCTGAACATTCAGCTTAATAATGACAGAATTTGTATACTAACTATTGTTTATGGGGCATGACTAGTCAAAAAGGTGGATATGACCTTTAGTGGCCGTTTTGTTCTTACCTCACTGGACTGAATGAAGGAGAGAAGTGACTGTGCATCCTGAACACTGCTGTCCGCAGATAACAGTCTGTGGGAGGGGAAAACATTAATTTTTCTATCACATTTTAACAGGTATGACATCCCACCTGTGCAATTACTAGAATATCAACTGTGAATAATATCTGTGGGTATTGCCTGATATGCAATTAAGAATCCTGTGTGTGATTTTAAAATGCATCAGTCAACCAGAGCACGCTTCTACATTTAATATTAACCACAAGTAAAGAGACAGCTTAAGATTACAATGAATAAATGTATCAGATGAATCATTAAATCTATCAGAAAATCGTATGCAGGAAAGTGTTTTCTAGTGTTTACCAAGCCTGTTATTGTGTTTGGATCACGAAAATTGTAAATTACCAATCACCACATTTACTCATTACCATCTGTGTTATGATAGAAATGAAGGAAATTTGTACAGACACAAAAGCTCTAAATTTAGACCGGGTGTCTGATAGAATTGACATGTTTTATCATGGCAGAAACATGTCCAAGAATAAAGCCTGTTTCACACATCCTGTGTCCGCAGCACATAAGTGACAAGGACACAGGATAACTGCAACAGCAGAAGACTTTCTGGTACATAATATAGCTACATAAAGCTGTGCTATACGTGCACAACCCTTCAAAAGATTTTTTTTAATGTTTTGAAGTTTCTTATGCTCACAAAGGCTGCATTTATTTGATCAAACATAGAGTAAAAACAGTAATATTGTAAAATATTATTACAATTAAAAATAACTGTCTATTTTAATATATTTTAAAATGTAATCCATTTCAGAAATGGTAAATCTGAATATTCAGCATCATTACTCCAGTCTTCAGTGTCACATGATCCTTTAGAAATCATTCTAATATGATGATTTGGTGCTCAAGAATGGAAAAAAATACTATGGAAGTAAATGGGGTCCCATCACCTGTTTGAACATTCTTCAAAATATCTTCTTTTGTGTTTAGCAGGACACCAAGCAACTTGAGGGTTAGAAAAAGATGACTTATTTTCATTTTTGGGTGAGCTATCCCTTTAATGCAAGGATAAAACAGCATAGCCTCTAAAGGGAGGTAGAGGGGAGGAGGAGGAGAAGAAGAAATGTAGAGTAATTCAAGGGGCAATACGAACTAGGGAGCAGAAAGAAAAAGCTATTTCAGCAGGAAAGCCTGAATTATGCATGCTTTTCCTCATTCAGGGGCGCAGGGGGATGGAAAGGAGTAGAGCAGCGCATTTGTGTGCATGTGTTAGCTCTGATGACTCATCTGTCTGCTTTCTGCACATAAAATGAGTCTAGCTGTATCCATGGAGACAGCACCTAATCTGCCTTCAAACCTTGTCATCCTGCCTTCTCAGAAACAATCAATGGAGAACCAGAGTGGACTCAAATACACAACAATAAAACTGTCAAAACAAACCCAAAGGGAACCTGAATCTCAGATGAACACTATGACATTGAGTACACACCGTCAGCCAGTTGGGTCATCAGCTTGAGTGAATAAGGGTGAATAAAGTAAATAGGGTTGATGGGTAAAGGGTGACATTACTGTCAGACAGATGACTAATTGAGTGGAAAGGCGCATGGCTATATCTGATCATGTAACTGGGAAGGAGAACACTTAAAAAGTTTAAAGAGCTTGACTTAATTTAGGCAGGACATTGACCTAGGCATTATTAAATAACTTACACTTAAGTTTGGAATTTCTTTTCTTTCGCATCTTCCTCCAAACGCAAACTATATAATAATACTCTGTCATAATTAAAGTCAATGTCTTGAATAAAATGAACAAGTTGGTGTGTAAGTCAATTTTAATGCACTGATGCAAAAGCATGGAGTTTTGTGTGAGTATAAAGGAGCATATAATCAATTAGAAGGAAAATGCAGCACAAGTTTCACATGACAAATCATTCATTTGCAGTGGGGAATGAAGTGTATGCTTCAACTCTTCTCTCTGTTGAACAAAAATCTCACAGAACAGCATTTTTAGCACTGAGACAAAATCATTTATAGTGTAAAAGTAATAATTCACTTCATTTGACAACTAGAACTGAGCTTTCTGACAACCCAAAAATAAGATCTTCATGCATGCCACATTCCCAGAGTTTAGATTTATTAGATACCTTATTATTTATTCGAGATTTATAGTCATTAAGAGGCCGTGAATGATATGAGCAGGCAGTTTAATATGCCGGCGAGGCAAGTCACGTCTGCTATTACACTCCAACATAAAGAGCTGTCTCTGTGTAACAGCTACGACACACGTCTCTGCTCGCGAGATGCAGAGATCTTAATTTAGAGGAAAAATTGTCATGTCACGGTACAATCCGTCTGCCTACTGCTATGAGTTGTAAAGGAATAGCGAGCAACGGAAAGTGAGTCACACAGACACACTCACACAGGATCAGGGGAGGGTTTGATTAGAGTATATACTGACGATTACGAGAATAAAGACCCCCCCCCCACGTGTCAGCATTAGTCACACACCGCTACGTCACAAGTAACAGCAACAACAATGGTGGACTATATGCTTGTGTTTGTGCTGCAGAAGCTACTGAGCCTATTAGTTTTACTAAAGCAAAATCTTCTGCTCCTATGCTACTACGGTGAGCAATCTTCGTCTTCACCTTGCTGTCGTGTTGGGTTCGTATAAAGCGCGCAAGGTTATGCGCATGCCGCATGCTCCAAGTCTTCTTCTCCTTGTTTAGTGTATCTCTGTGGCAGAATTACAGCGCCACATACTGGTCTGGCATGTATACCATCGTTTTCAGTGGTTTCGTGTGTACGCATATATTTCTTGAGACGACGCCGTGTTTACGAAAAAAAAATTAGAACGAGGAAAAAAAAAAGATCGGATAGGGAAAGCTCTGGCTTCGTGTGGATGTGGCCTAAGGACACACACTGAGCAAATTCTTTTGGCTGGCACATGACTGGAATGGTAATAGACCCTGGTAAGACTGCACAGTTCTCTGTGTGTGTGTGTATTCACTAGCATGTGTGTACCTCTGAAGAGCCTCCAGTAGTTCTTTCAGTGCAGTAGAGAGCCTTTGCAGGCAGGAGAGGGCGTCCTGAGGCGGGGGTGAGGTAGATCGCAGGCTGGGCTCGGTGGTTCCTGGAGTGTAGTGGAGTGCTGAGAACAAAGCTGAACTGAAGAGAAAGAAACAAGCAACGCAATAAAGTTTCTGTTTTGTTTTTTGTTGGTATAGCCTCAGTAGACGGTGTAAAACCTGATCAGCATTTCTTTAAAAAGTTTAATATTTTAGCAGAGCATATATATGAAACCTATACTGAATACAAAACACACATTCACAGGAAATAGTTTTCTAATGATTTTGAAAGAAGTCAAAAAAGGATTATATATACATACTATTTTTTTTTTAAATGTAATTTATCCCTGTAATGGCAAATCAGAATTTTTAGACTCCAGTCTTCAGTGTCACATGATCCTTCAGAAATCATGCTGATTTGATGCTCAAGTACTATTTTTCTAACTATCAATGCTAAAGTTTTATATTACTTTATTTTTCTGTTGATTTTTTTTAAGACAGTTCAAAAGAACAGAATTTATTTCAAAGTGAAATATTTTGAAACATTATTGATGTCTTTACTAGGGGTGGCACCATCTGCCTTTTTTGCCTAAAGAATCCCAGCTATTCCGATACCTGGGATTCAGAATTGACTATTACTAAAATAATAATTGAAAAAACAGTGCCGAATTACCTAATAAACTGTATCTGTATGCCTCACTGTGAAGAGACATTTACGACAGTGCAAGTATTCCACAGCAACTCTAGGGGTCGCTGTTTGACAAAAACAGAATTCTTGCATAGTGTGCCTTTAAACATTATTTTCCTTACTTTGTAAAACAATTTACAGACAAAATATATACTATATAATTATAAGACATTTCTTTAAAAATTCGAAGCGCAAATTTTTAATGGAGCAGCAACATATGATAGATTGGACAGAACAACTAAGGCTATCAATAAACTGCCATTCCGCATCTTGGAGAGAGTTTCATCGTGTTGACTGTCGTAACCGAGCGCGACGCGCTGTTTGAATGCTGAATGGAGAATGACTGACAGCCGCAGCGGAGGGAAGCACTTAGGTGAAGATTAATTTAACGACTTAAATCTGTACCTCACATTAAACTATATATAATGGCTCCAGAAAACCTGGAATATACTACACGAAAACATTATGGTGCTTTATAATGTTTTTGTGCCTTTTTTGTTGTATAACAATAACATACGCACAATATCGGATTTGGATCTCGTCTGGTACCCGATACGGCAAATATTGGTAGTATCGGAGCAATACTGATACTGAGTATCAGATCGGCGCACCCCTAGTCTTTACTGTCAATTTTGATCAATTTAATGGATCCATGTTGAAAAAAACTTTTCATGTCTTTCAAACAAAAAAAGAACCCCAAACTTTTGAATGGTAGTGTATGTTGAGAAATAAATACAAGTCTCTCTTTATCATGGTCTCTCTCACCTTATCTGACACACGTTGTTCCAGATGCTCTCAAACAATGCCCAAACTTCCTGATGAGATATCAGAGGAGGTGGAGCAACATCCTCCTCTATCTCTGTCATTAGAGAGTCCTCATTTTTAGAGTTATCATCCTCTACTGGAGCTTTCAGAGACTGTCACACACACACACAATTTATGAGTAATCAGAATGAAAAAATTAACCATTGTTAAATCTTAATGAGACTGACCTGTAGTCTTTGCTGTAGCATATGAAGGGTCGAGAGAGCATTAGCTACATGACCGTTGTACTGAGATCTGCTAGCCAGTGCCGACAGCAGCTCTGCAGCCAATCTCACAGCACTGTGAACAGATCTGTGCTCTATGGACCTGTCTACACACAGATATAACATAATATGAGATATAGATAGATAGATAGCAAGCTTGTGCAAAATTCAGAATTTCAGAATTGGCCTCCATTCAATTCATGAATTTGAATTTGAATTGGAATGACAGGAAGTGGAATTAAATTCATGGCAATTCAAAGAAATTCTACACAGTCGCACATAGGGTTACCACCATCAAAAAAACCAAATGTGGGACGATGTGGGACATGTTACCAACACTAAAACATAACCTGAAACTGTTATATAATGTCCATTTAACTTAATAAAAACATTCTGCATTTCAGCTGATAAAAATACTTTGTTATTTAGTCCCTTCCAGACAACACAATTACATCACAATGTAACAGAACATGTCTTTATTTTGCTTGCCATTTTAATTCAACATCACTGAGTAAGGCAGCAGGCATCATGCAGATCACTATTTTTGAAACATTTCTGACTAAGTCCAACTAAATTCCAACAAAATAAATAATGAACAAATAAAATATAAAACAACATGAAATTAGTTTATTGACAACCTTATATATTAAGAATATATTACACCATACACTTTCATATTTTTAGAAAGGATGTGAATTAAAACAACTACAGCAGGCAATAAGTTGATAAAATCTGTTAAATTAAAAATTTAATTTACCGAATTATCCATTTGTTTTCTGACAGGGAACACATGGAACGAATCACCGCTCAACATTTTGATTGACAACCTACTAGTGACCGTGTTTACTCCTTTCTTTTCCACCATTGGATATGATTTTAAAAATGGCTGTTGTATTTGTACTTCTGACGAAGCGCTGTTAAATATAGGTGAAAAACTACGGCGCAAAAAGAATAAATAAAATGCTTTCTTAAAAAGGCAAAAGAACGCATGCACATTTTCTTAATATGATAATTAAAAACAAACAGGGCGATATGACTGATAAAAACAGACTGATAAAAATGCAGGATATTTTCTCAATATGCGACGTGGGGGACAAGGGGTGAAAATGCTGTGCGGTACAACACAAAGCGTGACGGGTGGTCACCCTAGTCACATAACAGAAAGAATATGTTGAATCTCACATACATTCAGCGTTAGGAAGGTTACTTTGGAAATGTAATTGCTTACTGTTATAAGTTACCCATTATAAATGTGGTTTGGATTATTTTATTTGGATTACTTTATCAATGTAAATCAATTTCTTTTTAATTTGATTAGTAACTAATTAAATTACACATTTTACCTCAGTAATAGGCTACAACTAAATACAATTACATTCATTTTGTAATTCAATAACATAATTTCATTACAGTTAACTCACTCCTCAAACCTGCATACATTTTGTTCTAATATATATATATATATATATATATATATATATATAGCCTAACCCTATATAACAAATGTCCACCTAAAATTGTTTTGTTTTTTCTTCTAAAGATTTACTAAAGTAATTTTGGGAGTCATGTTTTATCATGTTCTGAGTCATGTTCTATCATGTTCCACAAAATTACAATTACAATAAATCAAACTTAATTATTTGTTCTGTGACTACATAATGTTAACATTCATTGCTGGGGGAAAATATTTCCTGTTAATGTAATCTGTACAAGTAGTTCACACTAATATAATTTATAGAATATGTAATGCAATCATATCTGACATATACTGTAAAGCTTCATTGTTAAACACTTCACTTAAAATATCTATATGAATTTCTTAGAATTTGTTTTGAATTGCAATTCTGCTTCCTTTAATTCAAATTCGAATTGTAATTCTAGATCTTGTTTTTGACATCAATTCAAATTCAATTCAAATTCAAGAATTTAATTTGAATTTAGGAGTCATTCTCAATTCAATTCTGAATTGTGCACAAGCCCGATAGATAGATAGATAGATAGATAGATAGATAGATAGATAGATAGATAGATAGATGTGGTCTCTGCTGGAGAAAAGAAGTGAGGATAGCAGCTTAAAATGACAGTAGTGGGCAGAAAAAAAAGGTTCACAAATGTGTCCACAGACCTGATTATAAAAGGTCATCGAATCTGGCCACATCAATAACTCACTAACACAAAAGTCACAAAATGAGTGAAGGACACTCCCTCAACTCCATAAAGTGCAGTAAATCACATTTAGGTGAGAACAGGAGGCCCCTGGTACTTTTCCACCCCTCCACTACCGAACAAACTCCCTTCCTCCCCTCTGTTGGCCTGGGCTCATGGCCAAAGGCAGCAGAGAAGAAAGGCACAGTCATACTCCTGCTGCAGTGATTGGCAGAATGAGGTCAAACTCATAACTACACATACTGCATGAGAAGAGAGTGTGCATGAGTGTGGATCAAAACCACAGAGATGCACATACATATACACAAACACCTATTATACTGGTGTTTAAATTACACATTTAATGACATAATGAGCAACTGAAGGACATAGGAAAGAGCAGGTAGAGCAGCTTTAAAATATATGTTTTGTCCTGTCACATAGAAATTAGCCTAGTTTATGTGAAAGAGATAACAATACAAAGTGTGACAGAATAGAACAGAACAGAATAGAATGGAATTCCACTGCTATATTCACATCATTTTTGAATTACTGTCTACACACAGATATAACATAACATGGTTGTCATACAAGGTGACAACTCAAGAGATTTTGAGATTCAACAATATTCAGAGATTCCAACAAATAAAAAAATTTAAAAAATGAGTTTGACAAAGATAAATTATAAATTAATTAATGCATGATTAAACTCATAATTATGAGTGTAAAAAAAAGTCGATTAAGTTTTAAAAAAAAAGTTTTTGAAAGAAGTCTCTTGTGCTCACAAAGGCTGCATTTTTTTAATCAAAAATACTGTAAAACAGTAATATTGTGAAATAAATGTTATTACAATTTAAAATTAGTTTTCTAATTTAATATATTTTAAAATGTAATTTATTCCTGTTTTTTGCATCCTTGCTGAATAAAAGTCTTACCGACAAATCAGACCCAAACTTTTGAACGGAATAGAACTGAATAGAGAATAAATAGAATAAATTCTAAAATGTGACGGAACACAATTATAAGCCACAAAATATTTCTAAAATTAGAATACAATTAAAGCAAAACATTATAATTCTAATGTAGAGTAGAGCAGAATTCAAATATTTGTATTATATATTATTATTTTATTTAAACGTAATCAAACCGTAGTTACAAAGTATGACACTAAAGTAGTGAGACATACTGTACATACCTGAACAGAGACAGTCACTCAGCATCTCCACAGAGCTGAGCAGGCTCCTCTTTATAATGCTTCCGAACACAGCGATCCAGTGCTTCTTAAAACACTTGAGCAGCCCATCCAGACTCCACGGAGGCTTCACGTACACGATCTGCATTCACAAACAGATCAGGTCACAGAGAACTGGGCTACAGCAGATGAACGTCAAAAAAAGAATCTGAGCCCTGAATCACACTTTAGAGGAGACTAATACATTTACATGAATGAGAAGCAGCTTTAAATATTAGCTTCATATAACATTTATAGATGTATGAACTATCAATTCATTCATTCATTCAACTGCAGTGGTACCTCAGTCCACAGGTCTCCATAAGCTGCCTTCATCTCCTCCTCAAGCACCTCAGAGAGCACCCCCTGTAGGCAGGACTCCAGCAAAGACACACATTCACTCAACTGTCGCTCCTCCACTGCATTGCTGCTCCTATTCTTTTGCGGTCCTTCCTTCTCTGCTTCGTTCACATAGGGAGGTGGCAACAAAATGACTTTACTAAGGCCTTTGTAACTAAAGCATTAAGAAAAACACAACTAATGAAGCAAATACAGTGATATTGATAAAGCAAGTGTCAGTAGCAGACCTTTATCTACAGGTCCAGCAGTGGGCGGCACAGCAGGGTGAGCATGAAAGTAGTTTAGGATTGTAGATCTTGTTCCCTCCACCTCTTTTACCAGGTCTGCTTTACTCAGGGCCTTCACCCCACTGAGCAAAGCCTTGCTGCACAAGTTCTTATCATTGCTACAAAAAGATTCCAGAGAGTGAGAGAGAGAATATAAATGTAAGCAGTAAGAAGTATTGTCCTCTACCTTCAAAATGAACATTCTTCAGGGTGGCTGAAATATAATCATTAAATCACATAATGTTCATTCATAATAAAGCAAACACATGGCCTCCTTGCATTTAATTAGCTAGATGTCAAATGACAAGACATCAAACAAATGGGAATGTGTAGACAGTGCAGACATGCCTAGAGGTGAAACAGAGGTATGAGTGAATGTACTCACGTGCAAAGAACTACAGCTCCCTCTGGGTACAGAGCCTGGTACTGCAGACAGCACTCCAGCACTCTGTCATCATTGTTCACAACACCAGGGCCACCTAAGAGAGAGAAAAGACAAAGTCATCTAATCTGGCTTACTACAGTGTATAACATGGATTATAAGTGATGCAGCCTGAAAATACAATGCCAAAGGAGTCTGTATTGCATAATGTTTCCACTGGTTTTTGCTTTTAGAGCCAATGCTGCCCTTAATCCTTTTGTCGGAAGAGCTTGAGTTTTCAAAGAGCTTACTAAAAAATATGCAGTTTACCATGACCAGCACAGTACATACTTTCAGTGTGAGACTCAACCACAGTTTATAGTATTACAGCATTTATTGCTGTACTACCGTTACTCATTTATTGGTGATGTATTGCAATGTATGTACACAACCATAGAAAACCATTTATGTTTTAAACCCCTTTTATCTCTACTTTGGAATCGTATATATGATCTTAATATTGAATTATTTTACATTTAAAAAGTTTCTTAGTGCATGAATATATGTCAGTGTTCTGCTCAATGCAGTGGCATTTTAATATTATTTATATACTATTATAAACTTTCTTAATATTTAATTAATATATTTTTAATATATTTAATTTGCTTTTTTCAATTTGATTTTAGTTCATTTTTATTGAATTTTAGTGATTTTAGCATTCAACTTCAACTTATTTTATTTCAATTTGTTGCAAATGCAACAATTCTAATATTCATATAAGATTTTAAAGTTTTTAATCTAATATATATATATTTTTTCAGCTTTCATTCAATTAAGAATTTTTAAAATAGTTTTAGTTTTCGTCAACAATAACGCCACTTCCAGAGTGCAGCTGAGGGGTAATATTTGTCAGGCTCGAAAAAGTAGCACATTTTTATTATAATATTGTCATGTGCTTTTGTCATTTTTTATATTTCTATTCTAAAAAAAAATAATTATAAAAGTATTTAAATTATTATAACCTTTAAATGAAATTAGAAAGAAAATAATTATTATATTGTTGTAGGTTGATTGTAGGAGTTATGATTTTTTCCCCTATTAGTATTCAATTACATTTTCTATTATTATTCAATTGAATATATTTTTTAATATTATTATTCAAATTTAAATGTACATGCAAGTGGATTTTATTGGCAACTTATTGCAACAAAGTGTGCTTCTTTTTACATGTCTTAAAAAAGTAAACATACAGTAGAGGCACATCACTTGCATCTCAGGATAGGAATAACTCACAGGCAGCTTGGGAGGCTTGCTGCATTGACTGGCCCATGAGTCTGGGCTCCTGGTTTTTCAGGCAGCTGTAGATGAAGTGGACAGCTGGCCTGGCTTTGTCCTCCACCTTGCTGGAGAGTTTACCACTCTTCAGATAGTCCAACTCCTGCAGCACCACCCATGGGATCAGCAAAGTGGGAAACCCCAGTCCTAGGATGAGGGGTGCTTAGAGTTTAAGGCTGTACCAACATTATTCTCCAAATGTATGAAAGTACTGAAAGCTAGTGCCTTCCTTACCACTGAGACCATGTGACCTGATCTTCTTCACAAACTCCAGGTGGCTGAGCAGCACATTGGTATCCAGGACTATAAGGAGGGCCTGTTTATGTTGATCTTCATGTTTAAACACACACAGACACAAAGCACAACTATCCATCAAACAGACCATGATTCAAATACAAAAGGTGCCTACTGTAGGACATTACTTAGTCATTCAAGTAATAATTAGTTATTTTGAACATTTCACAGGTGACCTTACTTAGCATAGTGCTGGCACCCTCTTCTGGAGGATCAATGTCCATGCAGGTGAGCTCTCCACAGTTCTCCACCAAGTTCACCTCCAGTCTCCTCTCAGAACGTGCCAGATGAAGTTCCTCCACCAGCTGCATCTAAACAATGAATGAAACAGAATGAGAAACACACAAACACACACGATTTTATTCTGAAACAGAGGCAAATTGTTAACTTACCTCATGGTCACAGTCAAAGGTCTCTTCAGCTTCTTGGGGAGTTATCTGAAATGGTGTAAAACAACTGATAAAGTTGTGTTTAATTCAATGGAATTAATAATATTCTTTTAATGGAATTTTCTAATTCACTGCTGTTTCCTCTTAATAAATATATATAAATGAAATGTCTTGTACCACTGATTCAGATGAAGATGGCCCAAAAACAAGACACTTACATTTTGTGCCCTACAGGAAGTATTGCTTTGTATCAAGACCTCTCTTGTTTTGTCTGTGTGCACTTGGTGAGAAACATCTGAAGGACGTGATGGGCAGAGAGAAGAGAGTTTATGAGAGGTTTGAAGCAAAATCTCTTTAGGCCTCTGTACTTGCTGCTGTGCGATAAAATATTTGCGTTTAGATGGAGTAGAACCAGGAAGAGAAGGCTGAGTGGAACATTGAGTGCTGCTATCTGAAGAATGCACATTAAACATATTTGCGTTTGTCCGAACTTTAACAGCACTGGCTTTCATTGGGATTTTGAAACTGACTTTTGCTGTGGGACCACCAAAGGATGGCCTTTTTTCTTTTAAGATTTCACCAGGTACATTACTCAACTGTACATGGTCTTGTTTCTTGGGTGAAATATCCTCCAGTAATTTCAGTTTAGATCCAGAATGTTTCACTACTGGCAAAGCTTCTTTTGAGTTGTCATTCACAGTTTTACCACGAGAACTCTGTGCACCAACAGTTTGGTCGAGCTTCTTGGAACTCCGGTCCACCAAAATTTCTTTTTGAACTTCAGAATTACAGTCTGCATGTGCTACTTTGGTCATTTTATTGACATCTCTTCGTTTGGGTTCAGCATGAAGTTCTGGGGAAAAAGTCCTTTTCATGGGTTTCCTCTGTTTCTCCTGTAGTTTCTCAGTGGAACCATCATCCTTTGCAGGTGTCCGCCTGCAATCCTCTGCTGCAGATCTCCTCGAGACTAGCTCCTGTCTCTTCTTCTCCAAATCCTTTGAAGAAGGCTGGGTTGATCCTGCATGCCTGCTGGAGCTTTTCCCTGAGACATGGGCGCTTGCAATTTCATGATTCCCTTTGGGATTCACTTGCTCTTTATCATATGTGACAGGTGACTTGAAAACTGGCCTGGAATTCTCAGTTGCTTTGCTTTCTCTGGATCTTTCTTTCTTCCTCTTGCTGTCTCCAGCATCGGTCTTCTTTAATTTTGTATCAAATCCTCTTGCTGATGGTGAGTCTATAGCCCTCCTCCATTTAGCTTCATCTTTGTCAGAACTGTAAATCAATGAAAAGGAAACATTGTAAAAGAAAATGCCTTCTTTATTTACTTTCTTTACATTAGGTGCCTTGATTAAGTTCTTCTTTATTTTGTATATGCATATATCGCTCTTAGTTCTCAAAAAGTTTGTTTGCTCGTGAGGTGGAAATTTTCCTAACATTTGAATTTGAAATGTATGTTTCCCCTTTAGTTGAAAACTTGTGACTTTGAGTGTGTGCGTGTATAAATAACATGTATGGGAAAATAAACAAGACAGATGTCTAGGTTTGAAAACTCGTCGTAATGTATCATGTCATTTTGCCATACCCCCATACTATAAAAACTGTTGTATTTGTGTTTACTGGTGGGATTCTCAATGGAATTTGTCTGAGATCCTCCTGCCTAGCTTAAAGTTTCTTCTTGGGAGAGATGCTCTGAGAACTGCTCGAGTACTCTACCAGCCGTGATTAAAGCATTTAAAGGATTTTTGCTGGAGTCTGTCTGATATTACTGCTGCGCAAAAGGTCAGTTCAGGGAGCTAAGTTATTTAACAGAAAAGAAAGGAAACTAGTAAATTAGAATGATAGGATTAGACTCGGCTGTAGTCGACTGGAGACTCACTGGAGTATAGGATCAGACGGATGCTGTAGTCGACTGGAGACTCGCTGGAGTGTGGACTCAGCTAACGTCAATGTATAGGCGCGCTGGAGTATAAGTTATGGTAGGTTAGGTTAGGTTTAGGGAAAAATCTACAACACTTGCATGTGCAGCTCAGGAAGCTGAAGCAGGGTAAAAGGCTCTAACTACAATAACACAAACCCGTGACCTTTCCATAATGAATGCTGATGGTATGACACCTGTAAGCGAGAAATCTACATGATGAACTAACGGTTAGAACATCTATTTACTCTCAGGTGCACTTGGAAGTGCTATGCAATTATTTGGCATTACTTATTTGCTATATGCAGATGCAAAATGTAGTATCCTTTGACCAAGTAATCATCGATTAAACTCATTACTCTTTTTATCAACAACTTTTATTGTATCCTGATTTTGTAAACTGCATCAATTTTAAATAGGTTTCATGATGTAGCGCATTCTTATCTGTCATTGACCCTTGAATAAATTAAAAAACTTTGGAAAAGGTAAAGATGGCAGAACTTTTTCTTACACACTGTCAGTTGAACACATTATATTATATTGTAAACACAATATGTACAACTATATAAAATAAGTATGTACAAAAAAAACACTCAAAAATGTATTCTAATTCTAAATTCTACTAATATTTTACACCCCAAGACCCACCTTACATACCGATGATGATGTTTGTGTTTGCTCTTTGGGCTGCTGAATCTCTTTGTGCTTTTCTCCTATGACCAAAAACATTCACTCTTTTACCAAATGCTTTTATCCAAGATAATTTACGTACAAACAAGAATTAATGTTAATAATTTAATGCTAATATGAATGAGAATGAACATGTCAAAAAAATACATATGAGAAATAAATAAATGAGAAATAAAAAAAATTAGAATAACTCAGATGGTAGGAATAACTAGATTAAAAACGTCCTCACCTTCTTGTCATCATCACGGAAAGAGCTTGATGACATTCTTTCATCCTTTTTGTGTTTCTTCTTCTTTGATTTCTTGCTAGACATCCTCAAAACCCTGCGAAAGAAAATAACATTTTTTGGAAAACGATTTCAGTCCCTTACATTAAATTAAAAATACAGCATCTAATGTAAAAAAAAAAAATCCACAGGTTTGTTGTTTGTTACTTTTAAGAGGACAGCAGTACAGCATGGCTTGAAATGCACCAGTGTTGTTATTGTTATTTAAAAAAATGTATTTGATTAAAATAAAGCTTAAATGAATTGTAATATAAATATTATAAGAAACACTTTCACGGGTAAACCAAAACTAGATATGTCTAAATGTAACTAAATCAAGTAAGTTTAAGTTGACCTACAAAAATGACTAAGACTGAAATAAAAGTAAATTAAAAATGAATAGGAAAAATTGTATAAATAAAAGCACATAACAAAATTACTAAAATTATTTAGTAAAAAAACATGGGAAGGTAAGGACATCAAGTTTTAGACTTTATTGTTTACATTAGATTTCAGCTACAATCATAACAGTATAACTTTTATATAGTTCTTTTCATACAAGAATGTAGTACTTTAGAGAGCATTTCTAGTCAGTACTAAGTACAAAGAAAACGTTTTTCTCCAAAGGGCAGCATATCAGCGAATCCCAAACAAAAATCCTGTTCATCCTTGAGAAACAGATAACCGCCCATGTAAACCAAGTGAACATAAAGCTCTCAATGAAATCTCGTTAGTAAGTGTGTAACGTTAAGTACTTGTAAATATGTGGCAACTTTAGGTCATACAGAAATACAACTGACAGGGATGTCAAACGAATACTAACATTGCAGCACATATTTTCTGACTTTCCTAAATGTCTACAACTGAAAATCTTATAACTTACTGAGAAACATGGAATTCAAGCGTCTACAAGAGTACGTTTTGGTTTTATTTTCTACAGCTTCAGTGAGAAAGAGGTTTACCTATCACAGGCGGGAGGAATGTTGTTGAATACGACACCGAATGACAGAAGGTAAAAAATTCTTTAAGAAATAAGAGCTGTTCACTTGACCACTTGCTTACTTTTGCCTCTCTGATGAATTCACTTCCGCCCTTTTAGTTTGCGTAGTGTACGGGAACACGATTGGTGGAGCCCAACAACGCTCAATGCGTACGGATACGAATTCTACTAGTTTGGGAAAATGGCGGAGCTCAAAGAAGGGGACGCTGAGCAACTTCACCAGCAGGACGCCAATATAAAAGGCAAAATAATTTGTATTAATAATTATACATTTATTCAACCCTGATTTTCAGGTTCCTTAAATAACACTCATCATTTAGATATTTTGTATTTTATGCAATTAATCCTTAATGCGACTTCAAAACTGCTGAAGTAAATATAGGCCTCCTCATGGAGCTCCACCATAGGACCTAGGTGTAAATAATGTAAATGTTCAAAACGCAAATATTCTCAGCGCATATCGACAAAGAACTGACATGTCACTAGGTAGCAAAAACGTTAAATCAATCGATGCATTATCTGAGTTAAACAATAAATTGTGAATAACAGTAATGTATAAATATAGCAATGGTCTTATCGCGGAGCTCCGCACTAGGGCCGTTCTGCTTGGAAACATCAGCCTCAGAAAGCGGGATTGGTTACTCCATGGAAATGTACATGGGTTAACATATGAGGGCGCTCCAGTATTGTTGTTGTGGTTTTAAAAAAAAATACAGTAATTCTTCATTACAGTGTCTGCTTTATACGTCCTGAGACTTTTCTGCAAACCTCAACCTCTACGTAGCTAAACATAATCCGTTAAATCTTCGTTTTGTTGATAATTCCACGAATTTATCATGTTTTTTTTTTTAAATAAATTGTATTGTTTAAAAGTTTAACGTTAAGTTCTCCCATTTCCTAGGCTGTCATAATTATGTGATAAAAAGAAAATCGAAATTATGACATACATATGATAACGAGTCGTAATTATTATTAAAGAAAATACTTTTTATGCAATAATTTTAACTTTATCTCATAATGTTTACTTTTTATAATTATGATTATCAAAGCATGATTTATTTTTCTCATGTGACCAAATCTAACCAATCCAGATTGTTAACACAATAAATCACAAAAAATTATTATTATCCAGATGTATTTTCCAATTTTAACATTGAAAGTCTTGGCCTGGAGCAAGGGTGAAACAATAAAATCTCTATAAAGGCTTTAAAAAAATTAAGACATTGTAAAAAGGCAATTTTAATGTGGTATTCATATAACAACAACAAAAAGATATTGTTATAATAAAAAATCAACCCCGGGACATACAAATTAAAAATTAAAATTAAAAATATTATATATTTCGCATTGATGAAAATTACAGTTGCATTCAACTGGTCTTACTGTACAATCAATTGTGTTTTTCTTCAGCTAATAGTCAATTGAAGGAAAGCTCTTTTGTCTTTAAGTTGTCTTTTTAAGTGCTTCAATATACAGTATTTTGCTGAAGTGTGAATTGGTTTGTATTAACAGACACTGGGACTGATACCAGTAAGATCCTCGCTGAATCTGTGGAGTGTGAGCAAAAGCCAACTCAGTCAGCAACTACAACTCCAGTGAAAACAGAGGACAAAACTGCACAAACATCCTCCACTATCGTGTCAGGTAAATATTCAACAGTATATGATGATTATGAATTCTTTTCTTGTTTGTGGTCAACAAGCTTATTTGTTTGATACTTGCTTTTTCAACATCTATATTAGTCTATATTTGTTTTTTGCTGTTGTTTTCTTTATGTACTTATCTTTATTGCATTGTTCGCTTAATAAAAAAAAAAGTATATAACGATTATCAGTCTCCTCAGACAGGATGTCTCTCAGCATTGTTAAATCACTGAATTGAAATCATCTGTCTCTGTTTCAGAGAGACATGTGTCTATTCAAACCACACTGGAAGGGCTCGAAATGCTTGTGGATTTAAACGGAGGTACTTAAACCAGAAGTACCTGTTTATTCTGTCCGTTTATTACAACCACCAGCAGACCACCTGAATCTGAAGTTAATAAATATCTCTGTTCATTGATTTTGACAGCCGGGAGGAAGTCTTGTCCATTGTGTCCAGAAGAGAAATTTAAGGCCTGTTACAGTCATAAACTTAGACGACACCTGCAGAACTTGCACTGGAAAGTTTACGTGGAATTTGAAAGTAAATGGTTCCCTTTAGGCAGCTCATTTTCTTTTCCAACACACATTTGAAAGCTGTTGCTTCGGTTAGCAGCTAATTCATGCGTGAAAATTTTGTTTCCTCTCCTGCAGGCCAAAGGATGTGCATCTGTCATCTGCCTTGCCGACAACTCAAGTCCAGTCTAGGCTCTGACCAGGTAAGATGACGTGTTTCTTCCCATACACATCCCATGGCTGTAATTTGACGAAAAAGCCTTTCTATTCTAAAGTGAACATAGAGATGCAGATTAACTTTATTTCGAATTTTTAACTTTATGATTGTTATTCTTAGCTTTGAGAAACCTGTTCGTTCACAATGATTGTACCTCATTATTATATATATATAGATATATAGATGGAAAGATGGATAAATAGATAGATAGACTACCATTGAAAAATTGCTCCCCAATGCCACATTCAAAAATACAGTAAAACAGTTTAAAATAACTTTTGAAATGTAATTTATTCCTGTGAAAGCAAATCTGGATTTTCAGCATCATTACTCTCCAGTCTTCAGCATCACATGATCCTTCAGAAATCACTCGAATGTGTTGAATTGGTGCTCAAAAAAACATTTCTTATAGTTTTCAATGTTGAAAACAGTTGTGCTGCTTAATATTTTTGTGGGAACTATGAAATATTTTTTTAGGACTCTTTGGTGAATAGAAAGAACAGCATTTATTTAAAATAGAAATCATTATAAATATCTTTACTGTCTCTTTTGATTCATGTAATGCATCCGTGCTGAATAAAAGAAGAATATCTTGCTGACCCCAGCCGTAAATATAAATATCCAGCCGTAGCCCTGTTTGCCTGTAGTTATACAGTACAGATAGATCGAAAACATCTATTTAATTACATCCTCTTGAATTAATACATTTATGTATTTGTTCCCTTCATCTCCAGACTCAAAGCAGACTTGTGGCTCACTACCACTGTGTGGTTTGCTCTGTCACTATTGCTCGCAAGACAGACATGATCAGTCATCTCAAACGCCACTTCAACAAGGGTGAGACCGAGGCCAGCTATTCAGGCAGCTCAGATGTACCCTTTGAACAACCTGGTGAGCCTTTACTCTATTGCTGTTTAAAATGTTTTATATGCTTCCTCTTTTGACGTGCTTTACTGTTACTGACATGACCGATATTTGTGCTGACAGCGTCTCAGAGTGAGACAATAGCCATTAAAAGAGAACCGCATGAACAGGATGCTAGTTTGTTGATGTGGAATAATGTAGATGTTGGGATTGTTTTCATAAAAATAATAGTTCCATTTTTTTTGTGGTCCTTTTTTCAATTTTCAGGTAGGGTAAGAAAGAATAGGTAAATCTAACTAAACCATACAGCACTTAGCCGTTCACAGGATGAAGTTCTTCAGGAATGATATGAATGATAACAGTATAACTTTGTCCTTAACCTTGGCCTTTGCTTTTTAGTTTAAATAAGTCTCAGGAGGTGGTTGTAACAATAAAATGCTTTAATTCGCTACAGCACTAAGCAATTAATTCATTCAATTGCATTTTAAATCCACTCACTATGGTATTTATGTAGGCAGCATCTGAAGAGCGTTGTATGCCTCAGCCATTTTACAGTTTTTTAAGGATGGTATTCCTCTGCATTTAGTTAATATTTACCAAATAATTTGTCCGCATTAATTCTCTTTCTCAGTCCCAGGTGGACAGGCTTATGAGATTATGAAAGAACTGGGCACCAATGTCCAGCTCCTGCCCAACCACACCACACCCCAGAAGACTGACACCTACTTCAACCGCAAGATGAAGACAAACAGGTCGGATAATTATTTCTATTTGACGAACGACTCGTTATGAGATTGAATGTGTACCTCGTAAAAGATTAATGTGTAAATCCACATTACAATAAAATAATTATTTGTACTTTAGCATATTAAATGTAACTTTGGCTGAAGCTATACTTAATATTTTATTTCTGTTTATATAAATATATAATATTTAGACAAATAATTAAAAAATATAGGCCTACCTATGGGTCAGGGACACCCTGTTGAAAAAACCTATAATAAAGTAAGAAAATGCCCCCCAAAAAATCCTTCATAATCTCATTGTGCTGATTATTTGATGATTGTATCACACTAAAATGTGATTGTTGTAGGCAACTGGTGTTCTGCTCTCTTGCTGTTCTTGCTGAGGAGAGGAATCCACTCGAATGTCTCGATGCCTTTGGAGCGACTGGTAGGAAATTTACTGTACACAAAGAGCTGACATCTCATGATGATAATAAATAGCACTGCTCAGTTTTTTGATTTAATAAAAATGAAAGGGTCATATATTTTTATTACATGGCTTGGTTGAATTCTAATGTAGAATGCGGTCTGTTATTTCTTGATAATATACCGCTGCTAGTTATAACACACCGTAGCCATGAAAAACAGAGCGTTGCCATGGACACAGTTCTGTTCACTCTGGAGCAATACAATCGTTTCTAAATCAATAAACTCCTTTTTAAATCAATATTTTGAGTCAAATTATTGATTTATTTGGTAGGTAGCTATGCAATAAGCGGGATAATGTAGAGCGAGGCAGTTGTTATAGCGAATACCACCCCTTCAGACTGATTCAAGACCTGATCAGCCTGTCGGGGTTGTATTCACTATAACAACCGCCTCGCTCTACATTATCCCTTACATATTTGCATACATGTGCAACATATTGATCCTTTTTGTAGGTATCATGGGTTTGCAGTGGGCAAAGCATCTGCGCAACTCTGTAAAGGTTACTATAAATGACTTAAGCGAAGCTTGCGTGAAGATGATTAAGGAGAATTGTCATCTGAACCACATCCGAGTAGAGGGCACTCGTACGGGCCGGCAGCTCGACGGAGCGGGAGATGCAGACTCGCCCATTGCCTCCGTGGAGGTGGTGAAGATGGACGCCAATGTCATCATGCACCTGAGACCCTTTGACTACATGTGAGTGAGAGACTGATGAACTGTTGGTCATAATTACTAAAAACATTGTACCCATAATAATTTATTGCATTCTTGTTTTTAAATCAGACACCTTGATCCATTTGGAACGGCTGTAAACTATCTGGACGCTGCTTTTCGTAACGTTCGGAACCTGGGCATTGTCTCTGTGACGTCAACAGACACCGGTTCGCTTTACTCTAAATCCCTGAATGTGACGCTTCGACATTACGGTTGCCAGATAGTCCGAACCGAGTATTACAGGGAACTCGCAGCACGTATGGTATTGGCATCAGTGGCCAGGTGGGCAGGTCTTTCTGAAATGAATCAGCATACACCTATTTATTTTATTAGACAGTTTGTAAACCGTCTTGTTAATGCATGTCATTTCAGGGCTGCTGCACGCTGCAACAAAGGGATTGAAGTGCTGTTGGCCGTAGCTCTCGAGCACTTTGTCCTCGTGGTGGTGCGAGTTCTTAGAGGGCCCACCCAGGCAGATGAGTCCTCTAAGAAACTACGGCAGCTGTTGCACTGCCAGTGGTGTGAAGAAAGGGTGTTCTTCAAGCCAGGAAGCATGGTGGAAGGTGAGAAAGCACTTGTACAAACAAACAGCTGCATCCTGATAGTGCACCCTGTAGCCAAAATAGTTGACATTGGCAACAGTAATGGCAAGGTCATGGGTTTGATTCCCATAGAATGCATGAAGTGATCAAATGTATAACTGCCAAATCCATAAATGTAAATACATGTTCCTGCTTATGGTATATACAGAAAACCTGTACAGACAGCTGCCCTGCCAGTGCCATGGGAGTATGCCAGGAAAAACGGCAGTAGAGCTTGGACCACTTTGGTGAGATGATGTCATTCATACTTTTTTTTTTGTTTGTTTATAAAACATTTAGAATGATAATGCTTAATTCCTTCATTAATGACTATCTTTTTTTTTTCTTTTTGACCCCTTCCATCCACCAGGGCCGGTCCTCTGTTTAACACTGGATTTCTGAGGCGGATGTTGGTGGCAACAGTGCAGCACAATATGGAAGACATCCAGCCTCTGGTGAAAACACTCATTTGTGAAGCTGACTGCACCACTCTGAAACCTTTCCCTGTCTCGGGATTCTCTGCCTTCTCCAACCAAGGTGTGTTTGGGTGTTTTTGCCCATCACTGTTTTTTTTCAGTAATCTTCTGGTTATTCATCGTTAAAAACAATGTGGAGATGATAAATCTGAACTTGTTTTTTCAGCATAACTTGATTTTTGCCTTGTATATTTCAATTAATTTGACACATTTGTGTCTAGTGGAGTGTGGTGTGGTCATAAAAACTTTACAGAAGGTTGAAGAGGCGGATACATCTGACCAGTCAGGTATTTGTTGCTTTATCAATGTCTTTTATCTGCTGTTCTCAGGGATTTAACTGTTCCTAGGTTATCCCAGATTAGGAAGGGTTTATGGTAGAATCAAAGCTGAAATGGATTGATTGCATAGACTATAAAGTGTATTTTCTTTTACTTTTTTGTGTTCAGGGAAAAGAAAGCCCACAGGGGAGGACTGTGGGAATGTGCTGAAGAAAGTCAAATCAGATGCATCTTTGGAGCATCCAGCATTCTACTACAGCATCCATCGGCACAGCATCCGCGGCATGAACATGCCTAAGTTAGTCAGCGCAAACTTCTCCGTACACTGTCATGTATTGATGTACAATACATAATACTTGTAGAAACTGACCCTGAGGTTTGTTCCTCTCTCTCAGGCTGAATAAGTTCCTGCAGTATCTCACGGAGGCCGGGTTTAGAGTGAGCCGCACACACTTTGACCCAACAGGTGTGCGAACCGACGCCACCCTGCCACAGTTTAAGGAAGTGCTTACAAAATACAGCGTGCCTACCTATTCATCCGCACCTCAAAGCAACGCTGTCAGCTCAGACCGACGTCTAACTCTCTGACTTTAGATACTGTGATACATATTTAGATTAAGAGTTTGGACAGCACAGAAGTCAACTGTGGCTATTTTAATTGATCAGTTTTCCTGTTTATTTTAGAAATTTTCAATGACAACTTGAGTAAGTTCTGGAGTAAAAACATTTTGATCTGAATTAAAAGGGTTGTTTCAATTTTGTTGATGTTTTTTTGTGGATTGCATTGAGGCTTTGACCCATTAAAGCTCCAGTAGGTAGCTTTTGTAAACAAATATTTGTTAAAACTCTCATTATGTCCTGAAAGTAGAATATGAGACAGATAATCTGTGAAAAAAATCAAGCTCCTCTGGCTCCTCCCTGTGGTCCTACTGCCATTTGCAGAAATACACCGCTCCTGGTCAGAAACAACCAATCAGAGCCAGGAGGAATGTCTTAGCAGTGTCAATCACGCTCGTGTACGCGCTGATCACCCCTCTCTTGCACAGCGCTGTTCAAACTCGTTCATCCAAATGAACGAATCTTTTTTCGAGTCATTTCGTTCATTCAACGAACGAAATGACTCGAAAAAAGATTTGTTCATTTTGAACGAGTCTTTTTTGGAGTCATTTGGTTCATTCAACGAACGAATGACTCGAAAAAAGATTTGTTCATTTGGATGAACGAGTTCGAACAGGATCACGAACGTGCATCACAGAACAGAGCAAGGCGAGCTTTTGTGCTTATAAAACTTAAAGTTTTTTATTTATTTTTGAAATGACCGATCGTTTCACTAGATAAGACCCTTATTCATCGTCTGGTATCGTTTAAAACCCTTTGAAGCTGCGCTGAAACTGTCATTCGGTCCTCGAAACGTTTGTGTCCTATTGAAGTCCATTATATGGAAAAAAAGCCTGGAATGTTTTCATTAAAAAACTTAATTTCTTTTCGACTGAAGAAAGAAAGACATGGACTTCTTGGATGACATGGGGGTTAGTAAATTATCAGCAAAAGTTTTTTTTTAAAGTGAACTAATCCTTTAACGTTATCTTAGTAGCTATAACTTATAGAAAGAGTGCAACCTTATAAAGTTACATGTATTGCAAAATACATAATGATTTGAGGACCAAGTTTGTAGTCAAAGTATGGGCAGGCAATAGTCAATGTAAAGCATATTGTTGATGTTTCGTCCCTATTAGTGAATGTTCCATAACTGTTTATAATCCGCCGTCATCGGTGGTCCTGCTTACTAACCTGTGCGTTCACGGCAGGCTCCGCTGTGGGGGAGGAGCTGTGGAGGGAGGGCTGTAGCGCAGCAGAGAGCAAGGGGGTTGGACCTGTAAGTTGTGCTTGTTCAAATTTTCAGGCTAAGTCAACATTTTCTCAAAACTCCCTACTGCAGCTTTAAAGGGCTTCATAGTGTCTGAATAATAAGTCTGTGTTGACGGTAATGCAGTATTGACTTTTATTCTTTGGTTTTTGAATTTTTAATTTCCAAAAAATATTTATAAAGACTGTCAAAGGTTTATATTTCACTTCACTTTTGCTTGTTTTTTTTCTCCAGATTGCTAACATTTTACATTATATGTGTATATTATAATTTATATCTAAATATAATATTAAAATTATATCATTATAATATTATAATTTGAAAACATTGACAAAGTGCATGGGTGAATAAAAAAACACGTCCAGTCCACATTTTACTTTAAAAACAACAGAATATTTAGCATATTTAAAAAAAAAATTTAAATATCACATTCATTTATTATTTTCATAACATTTAAGCAAATTTTCCCCTAGAATTCTCATTAATGCATTCTTAACTTTTGAGCTTTTTTATTCAGTGTGTAGTATATTAGAGTTATTATTATTATTTCTTACAGCAATTAGTAAAAAAAAATGTGGTGTTTTGTTATGCAAATGAAACAATGCAAAAACATATCATGGTACAAATAATTTTTCTTTTATGTTTTGAGTGAAATGAGACTTGAATTCGCTCAGATTTTATATGATTCATCTCCTTGAAAATTATGTGTGTCATTAATTAGAGCCACGCCAGCTTTATTTGCATAGTACAAGTCTAGACCTCCCTGAAATGCACTTAAATTATCTTACTGGTATGACAGTTTGAATAGAAACTGTTCGTGGTAATAAACCTTAATGGAATCAAGTCTGTCAAGTATGTCACTCGCGTATTTTATTTCACAAACAAAGATGTAACAAAACATACCATGGTTCTTCCTTGAAGCACCCTGGAGTCCCTTCCACTGTTACTCCGGTAGCTTTGATCGCAGCTCAGATACTCTTGCACATTCACAGAGAAGCCTGATTTATAAAACACATATCATATAGCATGTTATTTTCATAAAATCATAGGCTGTGACTGTGTCAAAACTTAGTGAGCTGCCTCCCTAGACAGCATTTGGGCATCAGGTTGACAGTTCCTTTTAGAAGACAGCCCTTGATTGTCCTGATGCAACAGTTTCATTCATGCCACTCCCACAGTCCTGAAATATAACACCTGCTTTCAGATTCTCCCTCAGTAGTGAATACAGAGACATTGAATCAACTTCACCAGAGCAGAATAGAGCTCACCTGAACTAAGCAGAGCAGCATGGGAACATCATCCAGCTTACTGGATGAAAATCAATCCAACTACATAAAAGGTATGTGTATAGGAACTTTATGTGGTCATTCTAAGTCACTGAGAGGTTTGGCATAGTTTATAAGTGTGGAAATAGCAGTAATGTTTGAAAGATGGATGAGAAGGATGTTTCTGAAATTGTAGATTGAAATGCTTGAGATGTTTTCTATTGTCCTAAATCACATGGCCATTCAGTGTTAGAAAAATTGTTGAATTTGTTAAATGACTATCATTAGTGTCCATTAGATCACTGGAGTCACTCTACCATCTCACCTGAAAAGTGAGAGGCAGAAACCTGTTTGTTTTCTTCTTCTTGGCCTTTCAAACTATATGGGTGGAAGTTTTTAGTGTGTCAGAGACTAAAGGATTAAATTCAGCTCTGCTATTTGCTCAAATGGAAAAACAGCCAGTGTTTGCAATTCACATCTGTAGTTTGTAAAGAAAAGAGTGATGTTAGCAGACAAAACGAGAAAGAGCATTACAGCATAGAGTTTATTTTCGGAATGTTTTTTTTTTTTATACTCCATTTCATTCACAGAACTGATTTTTAATGAAAATCTCATTGTCCGGAAACGGGAACATACGAGCCTGAAAATTGACCGGTGATAATTTCATTCGAAAAAGTTACTGCTGAACTGACAGCTCCCAAAGATTGTAACTACTATACGGGGCGTGTCTCCCAAATATTATAAAAGTATTCAATATATAAGGATTATTCATTGGCTGATTTTGAAACTATAACCCTTTTATAATGTGGTTACAGGCTTGCAAAGTACCATTAGTATTTTGATGTGCATGACCTAATGTAAAAGCATTACATTATTTCAGCCCCATCACAATAAGTTGAATTATAATTTGTATTTTTCATATCTATGCATTTAACATACATTTTTATTCAAAGCAATTTAAAGAGCATTCAAGCTATTTGACATTCCCATGTTGACTTTGGAGTTCCACATGCTACGCTCTACCAGTTGAGCAATACAAACATTTAAACAGAGTGTTAGAATAGATGTAAATTCTGATAGCATCATAGTTTCTGTTACGAACCAACAATGAAAACTAGAGAATTTAACTAGATTTAACAACTGCTTTAACTAGAAAATATTGTCACATGACACCACACTTTTTACAGTCAATGTTTTAGTTGCACAAGCAGAGAAAACATGCCTTTTTTGGGAGCTTGATGTAGTTAATGTAACTATAATGAAGAAAACATTTACATTTATTAATTTAGCAGACGCTTTTATCCAAAGCGACTTACAAATGAGAACAATAGAAGCAGTTAAACTAAAAATAGGACAAGATATTTAAAGAATTAAGAAGATATTTTGAAGAATATGGGTAACAAAACAGTTGATGGGCCCCATAGACTTCCATAGTATGGAAAACAAATACTATGGAAGTAAATGGGGTCCCATCTAATGTTTGGTTACCAACATTCTTCAAAATATCTTCTTTTGTGTTTAGCAGAAGAAATAAATTCATACAGGTTTGGAACAACTTGAGGCTGAGGAAATGATGACAGAATTTTCATTTTTGGGTGAACTATCCCTTTAAATCTGTCAGATAATGTTACTCTGGGTTTAGTATCATGTTAATTGTGTCATTAAAACACATGGGAAACAAATGGGATCACTTCCTGAGAATGAGCTGACAGGAAATTCATGTGCTGTCATTTCACACCTGGTTAAAAGAGAGTGTGTTGTCAACAGCTGCACATTGTCAAGGAGTTTTTTCTTTCTTTCTCACACACACACACACACACATGTAGAGGTGTTTACGAACATTCCCTGAGCAACCTTGTCCTCTTGCTGAAGGGTTGGTGAAGTGTGATGATGTCTGTGTTGAGGTATTTTCACATAGAACTGGCTTTGCAGGTCATGCCATGTCACAAACGTCTATGGTTGGCAAAGTATCTCAAATGTCAGAGCTCAAGAATTCAAGACATCTCAAAACTACGGTTCCTTCCAAAACAATGAATCTCTCTCACACACAAAACAATAGTTTTAAGAAGACTGCATGAAGAAATGCACACTGGCGAGAGAGTGAAAATAATGACATAGCGGCTCGTTACTTTCACTCCATTGTGAAATATGATGGAAGTGAATGCCGTAGCTGTCGTCTAAATGTAGTTGTTACGTAATGTAAGGCTCTAAAATGAGGAAATTAAAAAAGTAGAAACACCCTCTACAAGTGGTCATTCTGGTTTATGAGTTAAATCCTAAAGTTCAGTCTGTTTAAGGAAAAAAGAACATAATTCTGTGGGTAAATCTATGGGCGCAGTGTTATAGCTATTTCATTAAGTGTTTTGAGTCATAGCTGATACTATTGATTATTTTTGAATGACTTGAATACTGTACTGACCAATTACAACTTTCTGTTTTAAGTAATATAATAACACTTATAGTAATAAATAGCCTGGAGATTATTCATATACCATGCCTCATGTAAGTCATGTTTATGTGGTATGTTATATGTTCTCATGCCTCCAAACTGAAATTTAAACATGTATGATTCTACCTTAGATCTATGAGGTTTGAAAGTAGGGTACTGACAAGAATGCTTAAATGTTCAGGCAGGGAATAAGCAGTCTGATTGGCTGTAAACACATTAATATTCCCTGTTCACTGCTGTATTGTTCAGCTAATGTTGTATGTGGTACTGGGAAAAACACAATTAAGTAATTTAGACAACCCAATGTAAATTTCCTCTCTACTCACATTTGGTCTGTGGCTATTTTGGATGATGTACTGCCATCTGTTTTTACACGTTGGACACATTGATGGTGCGTTCTTCTCCAGGTGAAGCGCTAAGTGGAATTAAAGAGAGATTTAGGAAAACTCATGAAACATTTTCCTTTAATGTAACACTTTACAATAAGGTTTCATTTGTTAAGATGAGAAACTACATTAGTTAACGTGAAGTAACAATGAAAATACTTTAAAAGCATTTTCTCTTAATTTTAGTTCATGATCATTTCAGCATTTACTAATACATTGTTTAAAAAAGTTGTACTAGAATCTGTTAATTATTTAATGGACCTAAGCTAATATGAATAACAATAAACAGTTAACAAATATGAATAAATACTGTATCAAATGTATTGCTCATTGTTAGTTAATGCATTAATGAACATTAACTAATGGGACCTTATTGTAAAGTTTTAATAATTAAAACAACATACTGTATGACAGAGAAAAACAGCAAAGAAAAGTGGATGTTAGGTTAGCGCATGTAACGTTACCTGAAATATCCTCTAATCAGTAGACTTTTGATTCTTCCAGCTGTAATATAGCATCTCATCATTTAACTGATTTATTAAAAAATATATATACGCAAAGTTGTGGTTCGTTAGATAAAGGTGGAGTGTAATTTTTGCAGCACTAGCATCACCTCTGGAATTGGAAAATGACTGTTTACTTCCACAATCTCAGGGCATGAGCTGATGCTACATGCTATTATTGTTATGATACATAGTAATGTATGACTAAGTAAATGTTAGATCAATTCATGCCATATTAAATCGTGCTGAGCAAGTAGGCAGTTGTTTGTAATTATTGAGAATAAAATAGACCTTGAGTTCTAGTCTTTTTAATATTGTAGGCTAATGACCTCAAAATTGTGTTGTCTTGCAGGGCAAGTGGATGAGAAATTTAAGAAGTTCGCACCGATTTATAGGAAACAATATTCTCTGGCTTACCTGTCACAGATCCAAGATGAACTTGAACAACGGAAAGAAGAACGCACACAGTTCCTCAAACAACGGGTAGGAATCAGATATCTCAGATAAGGATTTAACAGAAATATCTGTATTCATTTATTCTTATGAACTCCACACATCACATTTAATTATCCAGGCCCTTCCAGAGTCTGGAAAGGTGCTGTATGAGGAAATTGTCCGGTACTTTGATGACGGCAGGAAGTGGAAGGAGAGATATATTGTGATGCGTGCCTGTCACGTCCTGGAGTGCCACGAGAGCTACAAGGTATTAGCCATTATTCCCCATCTGAGAATGAACATTTGCTAACTGAGGTACCGCTACCTCAGCATCTCTAACCTGCTTTTCTGCAGGCGTTTGTGAAAGGTGCCCCTCCAACACACAGACTGGTGCCTACAGGGGGCACCATTCTGACTACAGAAGAACAATATATGGAAATGATTGACCAGGCCTGCCCTTGCACCAACAGTGAGTAAAATTAATTAAAATACCCATGCTTACATTTTAAGTGAGCTAATTTTACACTTATTCAGCAATTATTAAAGACCAGATAACTTTGAACAAACATTCTATTAATGTTACTTGAAGAACATTTGTTCATAACTTTGAGAGAACCTATCCAGCTACAATGTTAGTTCTGAGAGTGTTCCCTGTTAGCTGGGTAGACATTCTTTTCGTTATTAGTGGAGTTCAACACATGCCATGTAGCATAAATTGACACACAAAAGAAGATATTTTGAAGAATTTTGGTAACCAAATAGTTGATGGGCCCAAATGACTTCCATATAGGCCTAATTGTTTTCCCCTCCATACTATGGAAGTCAATGGGGCCGATCAAATGTTTGGTTTCCCATTTTCTTCAAAATATATTACTTTCTGTTCAGCAGAACAAAGAAATGTATACAGGTTTGGAACAATTTGAGGTTGAGTAAATGTTGACAGAATGTTCATTTTTGGATGAACTCTCCCTTTACAATAAGTCAAGTCACAATTATTTATATAGCAGAAAGAGGATTTTTTTTTTTTAGCAGATTATGTCAAAGCAGCTTCATAGTAATAAACAGGAAAGTAACCGTGTTAAGGTTGTAGAATTCATCAATTATGAAACAAATTCAGTTTCAGCTGTAAAGCAGCTCTACAGAATTATTATTAAGCATCAGTGTTGTTGATTCAGTTCAGTTCAATAACAGTGTCAATGTTACAAAGTTAGTGTTATTATCCAGCTCAGCTCAATTCATATCAAATTTTGTTCTCATTCAATAGTCTCAGTGCGGTTGAATCTATAATATTACTGAATATTGTCTTTTAAAATCCATTCATTACTGAGCTAATGATAAATGTTATTTTGTTTTTAATAGAACATGACTTCATTTAAATTTGGCTTAAAATCAAAATTGACCCTAGTCAATTTCTTTATGGTAATGGTATTATTGTGAACGATTCATCCATGCATTACCCTCTGGGGTTTCAGAGTCACACTCAGGACCTTCGGGTCCAAATGGGCCGGAGGGGTGGGATTCATATTTATTAAAAGAAAATCATCATTTTTTTTAACTTGTTTTTTATAATATTTTTTCTTTTATTTTTTGGTGTTTTGAGATAATTTTATGATTTATAATTAATATTTATGCAATAAATATGACCCATTTTCCCCCAATTTCCCCCCCATTGAATATAATAGAAAATTTAAAAAAAAAAATGTATTTTATTTTTTTTAAAGCTGTATTTCATTTTAGAGTCAAGCCTAGACCTCATGAAAGCAATTTTTGAAATTAGATGGATGCCATCTGGTGGACAAACTGAGCATTTTAAAAATGCAAAACACATATGAAATCTGATTTTTTTAGTTTGTTTATGTATAAAAGTGTGTTTGCGTGTGTGTGTGTGTGTGTGTGTGTGTGTGTGTGTGTGTGTGTGTGTGGATGTGTCTGTTTTGCACACTTGATGTTTTATAGATTCACCCCTTCACTGTTGTGTGCTTTTTTTCTGGATCGTGGCTGATTTGTAGATTGTACGCACAAAAAAACTCGGTATTTTCACATTTTTGCCAATTTCCCATTCATTTCCTATGCCGGGTCCATTTGGACCCGAAGGTCCTGAGTGTGACAATTTTTTTACAACCACTTTGATTATTCAATACCTGTCCCCAATTTTTTTGGGTGTTCATATACCAAGTACCAAAACCCTCACCAAATTTCAGACCATTCCGATGAAGCTATGATTTTTTAAAAATAAATATTTAAATGTTTCGGGTCCATTTGGGCCGAAGGACCCCAGAGGGTTAACAGTTCTGTTTTTGTTTTCTATAAATCATCATTTATTTACTGAAAAGATTTATGAAGAACATAATATATAACATACAATAATTGTTATACATACAGTAAACATAATGGTGAATTAACTAACATAATGGAGTAAAATGTGATTGTGTGTGTTATGATGCAGATGTCCAGGAGGATTTCGCGCCCCCTGTGGCGGACATGCCGGGGAAGTACCCAGTTTATCTTAGACTTCCGTACCGCCGAGATTCCTATTTCTGTTTCCGAGATGAAAACTCTCAAGCTGAATTCATCTCGTTCTTATCTGACTGCATTCGCCACCAGAACAAAGGTATGACTTTCACTGTAATAAAACCAGTCCCAGTGGAAGTTGTGGTGTAAAGAAATATATCAGCTTATATTAAACGGGAAACATTTGGTCTATTCAACAGATTTTCTCAAGAAGAAGACGTGTGAGGTTAAAGCTTTCCTCAAAGCCTTTCAACTCTATAGGCAGGAGAATGGCCAGTATGAATCATGGGATATGCTCATAGGCAGCGATGTGCGGGTAGGTGTCCTTCCACATTTGTGCTGGTTCACATTGACAGCACATGTTGTTAGAAACTTAAACCATTTTTTGAAAATAAACAAGATAGCTTTTGTTCATCTAGTATGGCATGGAATGTTCAAGCTTTTTAAATGTTTTGTAATTTACTGTGACAGTTATGACAATCTTTATCATTTATAAATGACTGGAACCAAGTTGCAAAACATATTTCCTTTTATAAAGGTATAATTCACCTTTTTTCCAAAATAATTTGTTTTCCTCACTAAATGGTAGATTTGAATACAATTTGATTTTTTCCCCCGTTGTATAATACATACAGTCTTACACGTATTATCTGTACTCAGTCTCCAAAACCTCAAGTCACACGCTGTTACATCAGAGCATGTGTGGAATCTGAGTAATGCAGCACACAGGCAGTTTCACTGTAGTTTTCACCTGCCAACGTGTCAATGCACTATCGATACACCTCATTTGTCAGTGCATCTCACTGCACATATTTATTTAACTTTCTGTTAGAAGAAGGTAGTTCTGAAAGAGCAACATGTGCCATGAAGTGTCCTGAAGCTCACAGTATGAACTCTGTGAAATATATATTTATATACATACTCACACACACACGCACATTTTATAACATCATTAATATAAAATACATTCTGCATATTTATAATACATTTAACAATTCGTTCTTTGGTTTCTTTTATCATACTTTTTCTGCAGTTTCCTAAAACTATTTGATACTTTTCTGTGCTTGAATCATGGATAAGGGGGTTAAATCATTGTGAAACTTGGCTTTGATTGGCTTATTACTTTAGTATTTCATTATTAATATTGGTACCTGTTGTCACATTAGTCTGTTCATTTAAATACTTTGATTCGGATTGTGTTTGAGAAATGACTGAAGGCAGATCAATGATTGATTTTGTGGTTTTTAGGTAAACATAGTCTAGTCTGTGGTTTAAGTTTACATAAATTGGGCCACATAGGGGTTTAAGTCATGTCTAGCTACAGATGTATGTGTAATATTTCTGAATCTGTTTGTTTGTGTGTTTAGGGTCTTGCTAATCTGTTCATGGAGGACTTGATGCCCTATCTGGAGAAAGAACTGCAGCCATGTATGAAGAGCAAGAGGGCAGACAAGAGAAGAGTGTGGTTTGCAGTGCGTCTCTTTCCTGTCCTAGTGATTGTCCAAATTGGTTTCCATTATGGCATTGGGTTTCTCCAGAACCTGTCCTTTATACTTGAAGCTTGGGTGTGTGATGTTGACGTACATGTAGGATTCCCCACACCCAAATAGCTTAAGGCCAGAAATGTCCCTTTGGTGTTTTCTAAAGGGTGGGACAAACATACCAGAAACACGTTACATTCCATAGCTGTGATTATGGACGTTACAAAAACTTATGTAACAGTTTTGTCTCATAGACAGTTGAAGCTGCTTATTTTCTGCTGCAAGAGCATCTACTGCAAAGGCTGACCACACTGAAGGAGGAGTGCAAAGACATGGCGAAAGAGCAGGAGCCACGCATGCGCTCTGACATGGACCAGATCACCAGCTCAAGAGATTTCCTGGAGAAAAAACTCAGAGGTACATGAGCACACTAAACATGTGTCAATTTCAAGCTTTTAAGAGCCTTGAAACTAAAAACTGTCAACTTGCCAAACATTGATGTACACTACCTTTCACAGTAAATGTATACTTTTATGAAGCAATTCACTTTATAATCATAAATGAATCCTGAAAAAAAGATGAATTCCACAAAAATATAAAGAAGAACAAATGTTGTCAGCATCGATAATAATTAGAAATGTTTCTTGAGCGCCAAACCAGCAGGATCATGTGACCCTGAAGACTGGGGTAATGGAACCATACATTTCAAACATTATATATTTCAAAATAGAAAATAGTAATACTTTTATAAATATAAAATTATTAGAAACTTTAGTAAAAAGAAACTTTAATAAATATTAGTAAGTTTAAAAAAATTGTAATGTGAGCATACGCGATCTTATCAACCCCAAATTTTTGAACGGTAGTGTATGTATAAATAAAATATAATGTACTATAAATATCTCACAAAATGTATATTTCATTTGAATGGCCATCAGTAAAGCAAGTTGGTTTATACTTTATTTTAAGTACAGAGTACATTTAAGTACGGAGTAAAGTTAATTAACACTTACATTAACATGTACTTACTATAGGGTTAGGAATATGGTTTGGTTAAGGGTTAGTTGCATGTAATTATGCATAATTTACTGTTATTACAACAGTAAGGCAACATATGTAACAAGAAAGTGTTACCCACAAGATCTCTTTTGGCCTCAGTTACTCTGTTGTAAAAATTTGTATATGTGGGTGTTTACCATGTACTGTACCATATTTTTACTCTCTCAATCTGGGTAGCGATGGTAGCTGAGCCAGCAACAAAATACTGCACCGAGGAGGTGCAGCCTTACCTGCCGGCCGTCTTGGAGGAAGTGATGGGGCCCATCAGCCTGGGCTTCACAGAGGCCAGGGACTTGAGCGAGGGCATGATGGAACAGCTTTGTCAGGACTTCGAGGATGCTGACCAGAAGGAGGAACTCCGACAGGTGAGAGGAGCTTAAAAATGTATGATTAAGCAGCATAAACAGTCCATACATCTTGTGCATTATATTCCATTTCTTAAGCTAAAATATTTTTTTATTCTTATTTTTATATTAAAACATCTCTTCTTCTGTTGCTCTCTTTCTTAAGGCTGCTCTGTTTAAGATGAGTAAGGCTAATTTACAGAGCTGTTATGACAAAGTGAGTGGACTGGCAGATCACATCCAAGAGCTACAGCAAACCTTCAACTATTGCATCAAAGGTTTGGCGAACAGCACAGAGATCGACTTAAAACAGGTACCCAAAACTACAACCAAGAAGCCAACTCCTTTCTGACTTGCTTGCTTACACTCTCTAGTCTTACTGTGATTGATTAGGGTTTCAGACGTGTCTGTTGTGTGATGGTTTTAGCTGATGGAGAATTTAAAGTACACCTTTGAGCTGCTTGTGCGAAAGGCTCTGGAGGACCCATCTATCAATCTCACGATGGCTATGCAAAAGGCTTCGAACAGGGTTCTGAAGGTAAGCATCTAACTTTTCATTTGCAAACACAAATGGCTGTGTCAGATTGCTTAGCTTAATTTATCTTTGTTCTACAGCAATTTGACTACGACAGCAGCACAGTGAGAAAGAGGATCCTCCAGGAAGCTTTGATTAACATCACTCTACCCAGCGTCAAGAAGCATCTGGCCCCATCCTTCAAAGAGGTACATTTGAGATTGCATAATGACACAGAAATACGAGCACTAACAGCTTAAAAATACCAACCATACATGTTTGATATTTCCTAATAGACATGTCTTTTCTTAAAATGTACCTTTAGGAACTACCTAAATTTGAGCAATACATATTCGCCGATTATTCAAACTTCATCAGTGTGGAAAACTTGTATGAGGACATTATCCACCAGATACTGGAAAAGGACATCAGCATGGGTATGTCACATGATCACAACAATACTACAAGTTTTCTCGCAAAGAGGTTATTGATATTAGGCATTATTAAGTACAAAGCACAGTTTTCATGCATTTTTGCATGCGGATGATGTCTATATAAAAAAAGTCAAACCAAATGACATTATTTGAAGAAATAGTTTAAAAAATATTGGGATCCGTAAGGGATCTTTTTTAATTAAATTAATCCTTTTATCAGCAAGAATGCATTAAATTGATCAAAAGTGATGGTAAAGACTTTTACATTATTAAAAAAAAAAATTCTATTTTGAATAAATGCTTTGAAATTAACTCACTATTTATCAAATAATTCTGACAAAAAAAAATGTATGATGGTTTCCACAAAAATATTAAGCAGCACAGCTGTTTTCAACATTGGTAATAATAATAAGAAATGTTTCTTGAGCACCAAATCAGCATGTTAGAATGATTTCTGAAGGATTATGTGAAGACTGGAGTAATATTCACTTTACCATCACATGAATAATATACATTTGAAAATATAATCAAATAGAAAACAATTATTTTAAATTGTAATGATATTTAAACATTTTGATCAAGCAAATTTATGAGATATATTTAAAAAAAAAATCTAATCATAACTTTTGAATGGTAGTAGTGTACTGTACATACATTATTAAATCCATATTAGAGCCCAGTGGTTAAAATATATTTCAAAAGTTGCTCAGAAGACTGTGACTCCTAATTCATTTTAGGGCCACCACCATATATATATAAAAATCCCTAAGAACAAGAAATTATTACTTATTTAGATTTGCCTAAAATATTCTCGAATCTGATTTGTGATTGGCAGTGGTCAAGGAGGCAGCCAGCTTGAAGAAATTCAACCTGTTGACAGAGAGCAAATACAAATTCAGTGTGTCCAGCCTGTCCTCCACTCCCCCGGGATCTGCACCCAGCAGCCCAGGACACTTAAATACCTCCCCGAGCCTGCGTACGCCCCTGCCGCCCTCCCCGCTGCTGGGCAACGGCATGACAGCAAACAAATCCGTGACTGTTCACTCGCTAAAGTCAGAAAGTAGCACACTGAGCCAAGCTCTGCCTGTCATGGGACAAATCGGTGATGGAGAGAACAAGACACTCTTAGAGGAGAGCAGTGAGGATGAATATGCCACTGCTGAAACGTCAACCTCGATTACGTCATCCGAGACTAAACCAGAACTCGTAACAACCACAATCGCCACAGATGTCATTCCCACCCCTGTTATTATGGTAACAGAAGCCACAGAAAGTGCTGGTACATCTAGTTCACCAAAAAGAGATGATGCAACTTTTTCAGACTTTGCTAATAAGCCCACAACAGCAATCAGTCCGATCTGTATGAAAACCTCTGGCTCTGATGGTGACCCTGCTGAAACGCAGGACAACAGCAAGCCAGCGGTTTCGTCAGACGATCCAGTCCATATTAAAGCACAGATACGTGATGAAAGCACATATCCAATAGACGTTTGCTCATCTATTGAAGATGCAGAAGCTGGACATATCTATAAAAAGTTCACAGACAAACAAATCATGGATCTTCCAGAAAAAGCTTCAGAAACCCAGTCTTCACCACACCTAGAGGAGGAAACCAGTCCCCTGGGCTCTGTGAAGGAGATCCGTGACCTGGTAATAGAGGTTATTGAATTTGAGGAGGTGCTTCAGATTTGCAAAGACAATGGAGAAAAAGTTCAAAAGTTTGAGGAACTAGAAGCTATAGTTTAAGATTTAATGACCGTGTCAGTACTTTACTCAACTTGTTCACACTTCCATTTTTCTGTGTGAAGAGACAAATTGTACATTTTGAACTTGGTTTCTTCATTGTGCAGGAGATAATTATAATTTACTGTATATATATATATATATATATATATATATATCAAATAAATTAATACTTCATTCAGCAAGGATGTATTATACTGATGTAAAGTGACTAACAACATTTATAAAAATTCTATTTCAAATAAATGTTGTTCTATTCCACTTTCAATTTATCAAAGAATCCTGAGAACATGCATCAGTTCCATATAAATAAGGAGTTATAATTTCAGAATATTAACATTACATTTAAAATGTAAATTTAAAAAAATCTCACCAACCCGCATTTTGAATGGTAGTGTATATATTGTGTTGTTTAAAATCAGTTAAAGAGGATAACATGTTTTTCTATCTTATAAGGACTATTTTAAGAATGTCATTTAGATAACCTTATTTTAAATTTGTTTTAAGATAATATGTACAAATGAATTGCTAGGTTAGCATTTGAATAATATATGAAGTCTAAATTATAACATAAATATTGTATTTGGAAATAATATCCTTTGTGAAACTTTAAGGAATCCTTTAGTAAGGAACATGCCTTTCCGCAAGGTGGTTTCCAACCTTCAGACGACACATTCAAAACAGAGCCGGCCATGAACCAGGGCTGACTGTTCACTTTGGACCCACAATGCAGGCCTGACGGGTTTGTTTGCCATGGAATCTGGCTCTGTGACATACCGACAGCACAGAGACGTTTTATGTCATGGATCTGTATTGAGTGACACAAAAAGATTTGACACACATGCAATGCAGATTCGCAGAACACTGAGATCTGTCTATATATGGAGACAGTCACTACAGATTCTGCTCCGGGCACTTGACTATCTATTTAAGATACACAAACAATAATACAGTCCATCAATACGTCTTTGAATAAGCATCACCACCCTTTAAAGGAATGCTGGAATGATAGGTTGAATGATTAAATATGTATGACACGCATTTCATCACATTAAAGTGAGAGTAAACTAGACATTTGTTGAGCTTCTGCTGTTCTGAAACTCTAAGACACAAAATATTTCTATCAAAGTAAACGCAAGGAAACCTTTTGCACATCAACTTTTGTATTTCATATTGCACAACAATTAAATAAAAAGGCATTTTATATTAAACAGTCATTAAGACAATCCCCAGGCACCAATGAAGTTACTAAAACGCACATCAAGACCAGTATTGTTTTAAAAGAACACTTAAGTTTGGCTACATTACAAAATACATAAGAATTTGTTAACAGTGCACCATAAAAAGAAAAGCTGTGTTGTAATATGTGTACTACTACAGTATCAAATACAAAGTAAAAGGCAACATTAGTGAGTATTGAAGATATTAAGACTGCAAAATTACATTATTGTTACCATGGGCACTTTACAGCAGTCATGTATGTAATGTATTTGAACACAATATATAATTTCATAGGTGAGTCCACAGGGGGGCACCACAATCTTTAAAATGACCCTTACAGACAGTTGCTTTATGTAAACATGCAACATTGATCGAAATCCTATAATGAACAACAATAATTGACATGAGTTGCAGCTGAAGGTTTACAATATTTTGTTTCCGGAAACCTAAATCTGTACCACTATCATGCAGTTAAACTGACATGATTGCTGTAATGAATAAAGAGTGGATGTTTTCATCCCTCAAAACTTAACTCACCTACACCACTGAAATCGCATGCAACTAAACACCTACTTTTGCTATTGCACAGAAAAGGCAATGTGGTGCCATTAGTTTCTTCAGTGTTGTAGGCTAAAGTATACACTGAAACTACATGATCTAGCCCAAAATCAAAGCTTCATTGAAAACATTCTGTTTAAAACACATTCAGACTGAGATTCACGTGGAATGTAATAAATATAGAAAGAAATACTGACAATGAAAAAAATCAGTAGTGTTGCTTTCATTTGAAATGATAAAGAGACCATACCCAACTAACAGTATTTGAGTTCCATTTAATCGCTTTTCAGAGTTCATGAAGGGCTTCCCTGATACTCTCCTACCGTGATGCTGTGTAACCGTAATAAAACTGCTCATCAGGCCGAAAGCCGTAAGCCGTGGCAGGACGTGCTGGAGTCACACTCGTCTGTATGTATCCGTCTGTCAAAGAACTGGCGGAAAAGAGACACAGCCATCTGTCAGCCAGTGATAAAACTGCTGAAATATATGAGAGTTGAGATTAATCACAAAAAGCTTACATAAATCATGTCAATGTGCATTTTAAGAGGCAATTACTTGTTTAAAGGTTAGATAAAGGTTATAAGTATCACTAGATGGCGCTCTGATTATGCAAAACTGCTTACTAATTCTTCACACCAGGAGTGTTCATAAATTAAACTTTTGATTTTTAAACCAGTACAATTATATTAATTCTTTAAGGCCAATGTATGGATACCCATTCCCACCACATAAAAAAAAAACATGCTATGGAAAGTCAATTTATGACATTAAAAAATTATAAATTATGACAGACTAAGTCATTATGAGATGAACATTTTTAATTATGATTTCAAAATCTAAATTATAAGAATAGAAAATGATCTCGTCAGAAATCTAAATTATGACTTTGATATTTTTTAAATTATTAGATTAAAAAGTCAATTATGACTAATCAAAAATTAAGAATTAAGACAATTTTGACTTTCTCATTATGACTTGTCAATTTCGACTTAGTATGTCATGATTCGAATTAGTGTCAATTTAGATTTTTTTTATCTCATAATTTCTACTTGTTAAATCATAACTTTGACTTTTTAATCTCAATTTAAATTTAAGCCATAATTTTGACTTTTTATGTTATAATTATGACTTACCGGAGCATGATTATTATTGATTTTTGAAGTGTCAGAAATGGGCTTCCATACCAATGGGATCATGTCACATTATATTCAATTTATTATGTTGTGTTATGCGTTATGTTATGTTTTGTTTTGTGGACTAGTATAATCTGCCTCTAAATGAACAACACCAAACCGTCTCTGGCCTGTCCTCTTAAAATATGGGTTGTTTGCTTTGCCGTTTCCAGCTCCCATAATGCGGAGTTGTTTTTAGACTAAAAAACTTCCAGTGACCGGTTACATGCGTTACCCTCTTAACTCCCAGAACACCCACCCTCCCATCATGCCTGTCCTTATCCTCTGAAGGACACCACTGCTGTCTGGGGACATTTCAGACTTTGTTAAAAGGCTTGAAGAGAAAAAAAAAAAAGGATGTCAAAGAGTTTGGGTGAAAGCGTAGCTTATAACTATCAGAATAAATTCTACTGAAAAGGGTTGATGGGAAGGATAAAGCTGTGTGTTGTAGGTCAGATGATTAATCCAAAGAGTGTCCAGGTAAGAGACAGGCCTAAAAAGTGTGTGTTTGTGTGTGTTACGATCATTCTTGCAGTGAATAATTCATCCCAAAGGAATCCTTTCCAGGAAAGTAAAAATTATGCCTTTTCTGTAAGGTTTCGCAAAGAATGATGTTACAAAAGACTCAAACCCACCTTTTTTTCCCATTTGTCTAATCATTTAATCTAAACCAAATCATTTGAGATGGAGAAACTGTTTATTCTTCTACTTTCTTATGAAACACAGTCGTTGACCCTTTACACTCGAGGGCCACAGACACAGTGCGCTTGGTGATAATCTGGAGATCTGAGGCTGGAAAAAGATCCCAATGTCTGGCCCCAGGAGCCCCTGAGAGTTAACACAGAGGTGAGATCCTGTAAAAAACACCCAGAAACCTCTAAACCGGAAAGAGTCAATGTTACCAGAATTTTGTCTTTCCTTCCTCTGGTGGCAAAAAACAATAATTCTGTTAAATTTACTCACCCTCATGGCATGCCAAATTTGACTGACTTTCTTTCGTGAAACACAAAGGGATAAAATAAGATGCTCTTTTACATTAAATTACAATGAATAAATGAATGAGCACACGAAAATATGTAAAGCCCCATAAGTTATTTTGAAAAGGTTTGAAAAATGTAAAAATGTATTAAGTTGCATTGCATTAGATACAACTTACTTTACTGTTCAAAAGTTTGAGATCAATATAATTTTTCTTTTTTTAAATATCTTATGCTCACCAAAGCGGCAATTATTTAATAGAAAATACAGTAAAAACAGTTTTATTATGAAATATTATTACAATTTAGAATAACAGTTTTATGTTTGAAATTTTTTTTAAATGCCTCCTTGCTTTCAAAAATAAACTAAAAATTGACCCCAAAATGTCAATAGTTTATCAAACCAAGTGTTATCTGCAGACTAACGATGCTAGACGTTTTCTCAGAGCTGACTTTAATTATTTAGCCATTTGTTCTATTACTTTAAACCAACTGGTCTATATTAGTGATTATATGAAGTCAGTTCCCTCAAGTTCACACAGGTGTCTCAGCAGAGTAACCACAGGTGTAGTTCATCACATTAACTGTGGACGTGTTACATAACGTTTGCCAACGGAAAGTATCCAAAGAAAGTCAAATAAATAAATGCCACTTGGTTTAACATTTTCTAACTTAGTGACATTTAAATATTTTGCGTGGCTTAAGAGTCAAAATACTTTTTGGGGCCACTGTACATTTCCAGGTTGGTCCTGACAATAATGTTATATGTGTTCAGATAAAATTGTTGCACTTAACTGCTTTGAAATCATTTTATTTTACTTAAAAATATTTTATTAATTACCTTAATGTGATTTTTGAACATTTAAAATGAGGAACTCCCTTTTTTTCCAAGCAAATGCAGCCAAGAATTTGTTTTTCATCTGGAATAAAGCATTTTTATGAGCTTAATGAAAGATTGGTCTGTGCTATTCTATAAATAAATGTGATTCTATAAAAGGACTTTTAAAAGAGTCGTTCCCAGTGTGTCTGTCTCCTGGCTCGGCGCAGGGGAACTGAGGCTGGATTTCATTATTGTGTTAACCTGGATCTCTAACACCACACGGACAAAATGAAAACCACACTTTCAGGCCGCCCAATTCCCTGTGCACTCTCAGTGTATTCTACAGGTATCGCTTACAAAGAACTGTGAAAAAAAACATAACTTCCTCTGCCGCCCCCCTCCCACTCGTATTCACTTGCTTCTTATTTTTCAGCGCCTCTTCTCTGACTTCAAGACAACCAACTTTTTCTCACAGACTCATGTATAATTTAGAGTGCCATCTCTGTTGTTGGACCGATCTCTTTTTTTTAGACCACTGGAAACCTATGAGTAAAGACACACAATCCTAAATTTTCAATGAAGTAATTCTAAAAGTGTCTAATCATTTAAAGAGGTCATTGGATTATAGTATTAATGGCCCCATATCAAATAATCCCCTCTGCTATCGATGATTTGAATATTTGGAAAAGAGCTCAGATATTTAGCATAGTCCCATAACACAAAGAGGCCTACACCATAAATCATTGCATCAAGTCATCACACAAGTGTTTTTCTGAAACCCCTAAACAGTAGGTATTATGGCAACTGAACCAGATTTGGAAAAAGCTGAATAGAGGGAGCTGTGTTTACTCTCAAAGCTAAGGGTATTACTGTTGGAGGAGTGCTACGGCCTGCTGGGATGCCGTAGGACCCTTTGGCGCAGTACTTTTGGGCCATTCCCTGCTAAAAGCAACAAAACTGTCAGACAAGGGTGTGTGTGTGTGTGTGTGTGTGTGTGTGTGTGTGTGTGTGTGTGTGTGTGTGTGTGTGTGATGCAGTAATAACAAAACCAACAGATCCGCTGCAGTCAGTCTGAACGATTCATCATATTTAAATGTACCTGCTGAGGAAACCCTGTGGTCCTAACAGGTCTCCATTCTGGAAGTCTGTGAAGAACTCTGGACTAATGGCACCATCTGCTGGGATTATTCCATCTGCAGGAATCACAAAGAAACCGGTTATCATTGGCACTTTTGTGCTAATGCATTAGAGCCAGGAAAATACAAAGATAAATCATTACTATTTCAATTTCTCAGTCATCTGCAGTTATTATAAAAAATAAAATAAATAAATAAAAAATTAGAATAAATATGTATATATATATATATATATATATATATATATATATATATATATATATATGTATATACTGTATATATACATTTTATATTAAATATCTAATTATAATTAACTAATTATATTAATATATTAATATTTTAATTATATAATATAATTATATTATAATGATACATTATAATTAATTCTTAATTATTAACATTGTTATAAAAAGTATGTTTTCAATATATTAAAACATTTTCAGCATTATTACTCCAGTCTCAGTGTCACGTGATCCTTCAGAAATCATTTCTTAACAGCTCAAGAAACATTAATTAACAGTTGTGCTGCTTAATATTTTTGTGAAAGGTATTTTTCAGTATTTATTTATGAATAGAAAGTTCAAAAGAATAGCATTTATTTGAAATAAAAATATTTTGTCTTTACTGTGTTTTAGTTATTCTTTGATTCATTTTAATGCATCCTTGCTGAAAAAGATCTCTTTCAAAAAAAAAAAACAAGCCCAAACTCTTGAATGGTAAAAATTCTGAATAGTAAAAAAACAAACAAAAAAAAAACTTAACATAACAACTACTCCTTAAATGCAGCAATATTTCTTTAAACCCCTCCCCAATGTAACCTGCGCTGTAGAAGAGGTCTGGCCGTTCCAGGATGTCACCATTTTGGAGGAAAGCTTCTCCATCGTCTCCATACATGAAAGGCTCTGCCTCATCCATTTGCCGGTTCTCCACCATCTCCAGCCACTGAGAGTTATGCCAGCGGAACTTCTCGCTCTGGATCTTCTTGCCCCACTCCACATCATATTCCTGCAGACGGAGACAGAGAGAACAGCCACAGTATAAGAGCAGGACATAGAAAGGCTCTGCCTGTATTGCCTCCCTGCATGTGCCATACCGATGATGTAGGAGGAATCAGGTGTGCTGTGTTGCTTGGCAGACGGATAACATGGTAGCTGTTTATTTTAACTCTACAGGGACTGAGTGTAATAAAACCTCTTTGAGGTTGGTGGAAATAGCAAAGCTAAGCAACCCGGCCCTCTGATTAATCATCCCCACAGGGGATGGAAATCAACAGGCCTCATTGTCACTGGTCCGGCCCCACCGGCATGCACGGTGACACTTTTTGCCAGGGCACAAATTCATCATTGTTAAGCATTAAAGGCACTACATGCTGCACTCTCCTGGCCAATCAGAGCAATGAATGTGGTCTGATACCCCGGCTAATCAATCTTCAAGGAGCTGAGCTCATGGCTTTACTGAACATTTGGATCCGGAGCAGGTTTGGGTGTTTTATAAATAAATGTGGTGCAAAAATCTTTAAGCGTATCCAGAAATAGCATGTAAAAATGAATTATGAATGACTTCACTGGTCTGGGTTAAAAACCAATGCTACAAAAACAAAAAGCTTGGGCATGAAAAGACAAAATAAGAAAAACTGTTCAGAACATTTTTTTTTTACAATATTCATCACAGAAAAAGATTTTCATATTTGTATCACATAGAAGAAGAAAAAGGGGAAGATGATCAGCAACGTGTATGTGAATCAGTGGTATTCAGCAGATCTGTGTTCTGTCCACCATCCCCTCGCGACACTAAGCAGCCGTCTCCTCCTCTCTCTTTGATGTGGCTCCTTGCTTTAATGGCCCTTTCCGATCAGATGTATGGAACACTTCCCTTGGCCTCAAGACCAGCCCTAATTACATTAATCTGAGGCCTGGGACAGATCACACATGACAGAGCAGCTTCAGAACAGCTTATACGTTTAACCCGCTAGCCACGATGTTCACCCAATCGTCTTTCATGTCAACTGACCCTGACTATAAACCATATGTGCCATATTCATCATTAATAACCAAGTGCTGGTTGTCTTGAATTACTCAAAACAAAAGAAACGAGGAAGAGGAAGATGTGCCTAAAACTATTTAAAAAAAAAAAAATTTGAAATAAAGAAAAAGTATAAATATTAGATTATATCTTTTTAAAAATTAACAAAAAAGAGAAATCTTGCCCTGGAAATAAAATAAGTTTAATTTGAAAGTTTAAGCTAAAATTGTTTAAAACTGAAATAAATAGAAATTAAATAAAGATAAATAGAAATATTAAATATAAATGACAAAAGCACATAATTGAATTACTAAAATTGAAACAAAAATTAAAATGAATACTGTAAATAAATTAAATCTAATTCACAATAATAATAAATACTAAAATCATATATAAATGATAAAAAAAATGATACGGGTTCTTCAACATAAATTGGATGTAAACAGGGTTATGTAAAAAGTTTATGCAAATGACACAAGTAGCTTGAAATTGGTGAAAAGAAAACAGCAGATCACTTCTACAGCAGATTTATACTCACCGCAATGATGTCCAATGTATTGTCACACACTTTACGTATTTCTGCATTTTTGTCATGCATAAGGTCAATGAGATATGCTGGAGCCTCTGATAAGATAACAGTCAAAGAGAAAAACTCTGAAAGAGAAAACTGTTGACTGAACAACACCATCATCATCGTGCAACTGCAGGTTTTACAAGATGAAGGATACGGGTTTCTTTTATAATGACATCACGTGTGGCCTGGTGAAACACCATTTGGTAAAAGACGTACACAATCTGACAGACAAACTCATCATCTTCTTGTTGGGCTGGAGATAGAAAGAAGAAAGAGATTGCCATTGTTCTACTTCCACAAACATGTCACACACACAAAAAAACTTTGAAACAGGCACTTTAAAAGCATTCCAAGCATCTAAATGTTTCTTACCATTCAGTAGTTCTATTAGAGCAGGGATTATGCCTGATTTGGCCAACATTACAGCACAGGAGTCGTCCATGGAGACAGTGCCAATCATAATCACCACCTCCAAAATGAGGTCGTCCTCTGCAGAGCCTACAGGAAGTAAATATGGGGAAGTCACATATCACAAGATCTTCAAACTAAAATTCTCATGGATCTTCCGTTGTGATGTAGAAAAGTAAAGTGGAATGAGATAGACCTGGTTTGAGGTGGTCTTTGAGATAAGGCACCAGGTTGTACTCCTTTAGCACAAGTTCCCAGTCTAGATCAGGAATGGTAAGATTGGAAAGTGTGCCCAAGCACTCAATCACAAACTCCTCCTCTTCCTTCAGTCCGATCTGAGCTGCCAGGTCCCCAACATAGTCCTCAAACACATCACATGCTTATTAGTCTTCAATTGAGTAAGCATCAATGTACGCATTACAACAAATTAGCAAACATTGTTTGTATGGGTGTGTATTCTTTTTTTCTCTGAAACTCACAATGAAAAGATTTTTAGATGGTCCATCATGCTGAGATATATTCCGGATCATCTTCATCATTAGAGGATCTTTTAGCTTCAGGGCTCTCTTCATCAGCATCTTCAGACCATTGCCTTGAAAAGAAGCATTAACGTTAGCACAAAGTCTGTCTGTCTTCACGTTTTTGTTTTTGGTTGTGCATTTGTATGTGTTCTTACCTTCACACATAATCTGAGCATTCCTTTTGTTGGCAGCCAGGTTGATGCAGAAGGAAATGAGCTCAGCGTCAATCCTGTCCTCACCACAATCAAACAGCATCTTCATTACCTGCCAAACAATATACCATAAAATAGCAGTAGACAGTAGACATAACCTAGATAGTTATGTCTACCCTCTAAGACTAACCTAAATGGAAGATAATTCATAGGAATGAACTTGTTCTATTGTTAACATGCAAACTGAACATTTATTTGATCAAAAATACAGTAAAAACTAATTTATTTTTACATTTTGAAATTTAATATTATTTTTGCTCGTGTTCAGATGGTAAAGAGAAGTAGTTTATTTTGTTTGCAGGCATCACAACCTTCCAAGTCAGTTAGCCAGTTTCAGTCCATTTACCTCATTACCCACTTAAAAGCTTCAAGCCCAAGTGTGCCCTTCTTTCCCAAGACTCAACAAGATCCCAAGACTCAACAAAGTCAGCAAACGGCTAAAAGTTCTGACCCGTCTAGAACTTTAATCAAACCTGCTTTTGTCCGACAAAAAATCTGACAGGCCTGAAACATTATTTCCAAACTCCCGCACTCAATTTGTAAGTTTCCCAGACGTCCAGGGGTTCCTGATTTTCTCAAGCGGATACTAACTTTAGACACAAACCTTACATGTCACTCTGCATTAGCTCTGCTAACGTCATCACACCCCGAGCGGAACAGAGGACCGGACTCTGCTACCTGAGGGGACAGTAGGGGTCCAGGAAGGGAGTGTAGGGGGGAAGGGAATGGGCAGAAGTCCAGGCGTGGGTTAAAGTGGTCAAGGGTTGTCAACATCGCCCCCTGACGTTAACGATAAGCAGGAGGCCCGGAGAGAAAGCTTGGTCCGTGAGGAGGCAGCGGTGAGTATGCAAAGCATACAGTCCCATACTGAGTATCACATAGCAGCCGCCCTGCAGCCTAAATCACTGTGGCTAGACTTACTGGCACCTGCCCTGCTTTCACATGCAACATCCAGTCGCCCCACCAAAACCTTGGTAACCCCCGGCCTGCAGTTACCATATTTCCATTTCTCTAGTCACCCAATTTGTCCATGAAAGGCCGTCTACTTTCATCTTTACTTAAACTTCAATGTCTATTGCTTCCTTTTCTGTATAACTGAATGAAAACTAATCTCTAACCTGCTTCAGTAACCTGCTTTAAATTTGAAAAAGTAATTGATTTGTTTAAAGTTTTTTTCACAATACATACTCAATACAAAGCAAAATTCTATTAGAAAGTAAATGTTGAAAGTGACAAGGAAAAAACCCTTTTGTACAGGGTTCTCACCTTTTGACAAATTACTTTCTTATGACTTTCCCAGTTATTTGTGATCAACGGATAGAGATTAAAAAATAAAAGATTGCACTCCTAACCCATTTTAGAGGGGAAATTAAGTAGACTTAACCTTAATTTAATAAAGAAATTTCCATTACTTTCTCAGGTTTGGAAAAGAAAATCCTGATTCAAATCCTTGATTCAAAAAAATCTTATCAATGAGTGTTAATAATTTTGTTTTATTGTTAATTGCGGTCCTTTTTAAATTTTTGACATGGCATATAACTTTAGTTTACAAAAATTATAACGTTTGATTTGGTAAAAAAAAGATTTTTAAAAAATCTTAATTCTCATCAACAGTATTATAAAGAAAATCGTTTCATTACTGTCATGATGCATATTTTTGTCTTATCAGAAAAAAACTGTCAACAAACATTATACCATTATTAATAATTGAAATTAACAGCAAAAAGTAGCAGGAAATTTTAATTTTTCACACCTATAAGTATTACATTAATTACTATGATCAGAGAACTCAAAAAAATAAATTTTGCCTCTTGCTAATTTTAATTAATTTAAATAAGCAAAAGTAACACGATTGTTTAATATTTTGTCACAAATTAATTTAATTGTGTTCAATCAACCTAATATATTTAAAACTGAAGTTTACTTAATTAATTTGTGTGAAAACTACATGAATTATTTTTGTTGACAACTAACTTGGCAGTGGATCTGTAGCTCCCAGCATGCTTTGCAAGGGACTGCATTAGGAGGGTAAATTTAGGGATTAAAATGTTTACATACAGGGATTAAAATTTAGAGGACTTTATGTAATGTTTTTTAATTTTGTGGTTACCATTATGCAGAAGAGTGATGACTGTGTTTAGGCTGTGGGAACTCAGTATACACTCTATATGTATTAAACCTCACTTGCAGACCTGCATAAGTCATATCTAATATTATTAAGTGAAAAGTTGTTCTAATTAAATTGAATGCTAGTGGCTACTATCATTGGAAGTAACTATAGAGTCAAACTAGCTAAAATTATAATGTTGGTGATTTTAGGCAGGACAAAAATTAAATCTGGGTAACTTGACAAAAACTTTATCTAGTAGGAATGACACAATTATTTTAGTAGTCTTGACCTAAATTAATTTAAGTTCATACAGCAAGATTACAACAAATCATTTCAAACAAATTCGATTTTGTTGGATAAATATAATTAAGTTGGTTCAACAGATTATTTTTTTGAGTGCAGGAAATGTTGGAAGGACCGATAAAATGAGACACCACGTCTACGCCGTATTATAAGCAGCGATACTATCTACACTGAATGCGACGCATCACAATGAGACACAGAGAGTAAACTGACCCCCTTTTCTATTTTCTGACGTACTCTGTGAGCTTGCGTTTCTTCCGACAACAGTGGATTTGGAACTTTCGCTTTGATGTGTTCAACGTCCACAGCCTCAAGCTGGTGTGGCACAGAGGAACAACGGTGTAGACACTGTGTGATCGAGCGGTTAAAGAGCTCTTCTGTCCCCTGCTATAAGCTCATGCTAATGCAGGCTGACCTCTCACCTGTGGAATGCAGTCCGTGTAGGCAAACATGGACTTGAAACGATCGTCCATGCTGATGTGGTACAGAATGCACATGGCGATCTGTCTCTGTGCTTCGTCTCCTGAAATACAAACACACGCAAGCCATGAATGGACAGACGTACACTCTTGAGTATTCAAGTTAACCAGAATTACACCACCTTCTTTAATAGAAACATACAGCAGGACAGGACAGCAGAAGGGTGCTGATCATGCTCTCTGGAGTATTTGATTTTTGATTTGAGTCACAAGTATCCTAATATTTATTGGATCACGGCCCTTGCTAGTGCCATAATTTGTGTTCAAGATTCACCTATTCATGTCATAGGGAACTAAAGAGTGGAAAGAGACACAACCATAAAAAATGTTTGAAACTAATACTTTCAAAAGTAATACTTTCTATTCCTCAAAGCATCCAGGAAAACTGAATTATGGTTTCTACAAAAATATTAAGCAACAACTGTTTTCAACATTGATAATAATAAGAAATGTTTCTTGAGCACCAAATCAGCATATTAGAATGATTTCTGAAGAATGGAGTAATGATGCTGAAAATTCAACTTTGCCATCACAGGAATTAATTACATTTAAAATATAATACAAGTAAAATACAAATTAAAATAGAAAACAGTTATTTTAAAATGTAATTTTATTGCACAATATTACTGTTTTTCTGTTGTTGTTGTTGTTTTGTCAAATAAATGCAGCCTTGGTGAGAATAAGAGACTTCTTTCAAAAACATCAAAAACCAACCTTAAACTTTTGAATGGTAGTGTATATATAGTGAAAGCAAATCTGCAAGAATTACTTTGTTAATCTCTGGATTTTTTTAAAGATGTATTTCAGACCTGAGTAATTCTGACCCTGAGAAAGCACAGTTTCCCTTTACAAAGCTGACCGAAACCTGGACCTGGTAAGAACCTGAGCCTCCGACTTAATCAAACAGACAGACACAGACCCCAAGAGAGGGAAGAGGGGGCGGGGACGGGACGGAGCCGGCCACGCACCCTTTAGGCAAGGTTATCTCAGCCTATTGGAGCCAGATGTGCTCCTAGAGACCCCTGAAAAGAGAAGGGCTTCTCCATTTAATTGGGGGAAAAAAGGAGGAAGCATAAATTTTACTGCCATTAATAACTTCAAGCCATGCTGCTCTGCACCGCTAGCGCCACGATTGGCCCAACATGTGCTTCTCATTAGTGAAAGACACACACGAGCACACAAACGAGCTCTAGCGCACACTCAGAGGTCAAGCGCAAGCACACACACACGCACACCCTGAGTTAACGCCTCGGTCTGCACGTTGGGAGAGGAAAACGGGGGATCCTTTATGAGGATGGAGGAGAAGGGCCTGTAAAAATGTTCAAAACAGCCCTGGAGCCTGGGAGAAAAAAGCCTATTAAAAAATCATTATCCTGTTCAGGGTGCGTTTAGTGGGAGAGCAGGAGAGCTAAACTTCAATTACACCCCAGTAAGATTTAAAACACCCAACTGCCATAAAAGCCACGGCAGCCAGGCCTTCAGGCGACCACTACAACCCTAAACGGCAATGTCCTTCATAGTTGATCGAGACATTGAGCACACACTAATGGTAAACAGTAGGGTTGGGTCAAGATGGTCGATCAGGCAGTCATCCAAGAACTGATTTGTGAGGTTGAGTAGTTTATATACATTTTAGGACCAAAAATGTTCGTCCTAACTTGATGTTCTACCTGCTTGTCTACCAATATATTTCCATACCTCTGCACACCTTGCTCGTGCAGACATAAGTGTATTCCATGAGGCTATGTATATCGACTATGTTTGCGAAGCATAAATGTGGGAGTACGCGCCATTTGTATGCGTTTACTATTAAATTCAACCCAAAGTGACATATATTAGAGTTGTTTCAACAGCAGTGTGCTGTGTGACAGCTCATATGATGATTTCTTCTCTGTTCTTGGATTTAGACCTGCATGGCAAAAAAAAAAAAAAAAAATCTGAGATATTAAGTGAGTTTTTGCTTCAAACAAGAAAAAAATCGGCAAATGGGATTAGAAAAAATATTGTGAATTAAACATTTTCTTAGCTTTTTTTGTTTGTTTTGTTTTAAGCATAAACTCACTTCATTTTAATAATTATTTTTCAGAAAACAAGACTTAATATCTTAAGTAATTTTGCTTCACAAGTAAATGTATCTTGATTTAAGAATATTTAGATATTTGTACTGGAAAGAAAGAAAGAAAAACTTTTTTTGCAGTGTGGAGAGAGTTGTCGATTAGTGGGTTCTGGTTTTGAAATAAATCATCAACAAGGTTCGAGATGATACCAAGCTTCACTTTCAACTTATCAGCAAGGCCATGACCCTCAAAGGGTCTTCTGGAAAGAGCAGATAGGAGCTTTCCTCTGTGCATTTAGAAGATTCATGAGGCATCTGTAATAGTCTGACAGGACTGGACGTTGCATTCTTACAAAGCAGACCAGATAAAAGCAGGGGTTACACACACTTTCTTCTTCTTAAAAAAAAATCTTACACAAATATTATATCATTCACACTAGTGCAAAGAACCATTAGCTGTTGGCAGCCAGTCCAAAGAGGTCATAAAGAATGAGTAGTTGTATGTGTTTGACGGAGAGAGAAAAATCTCCATAAGCTGCTAAATGTGGACTTCCCTCGTGCTGGAAGAACAACATTTACTTTAGAACTGAAGCTGTTTTTTTAACAAATATATTACTTTAATTGCATAGGACACACGACACCCCCCCTGAGGCCTTGCAAAAAACACATTGTTGGTGCCAAAGCCAACCACGCCTGTACATGTAGTCCATGCATAAATCGTGTGTTTTGTTCCATATCAGGAAGTGGTCTTTGAAAGGCAGGAGAGAGCCAGAGTGTTTTATGAGGCTGAGAAACGCTTGCATCCTCAAACACAAAATAAACGACTAGTAGACTAACCATGACTTCTGCTGTCTCATTGCTTGTAATTTGGCTTCAGCAAGTCTGACAAATAGCAATTAATTTGTCTGGATAATAATTTGAAATCATAACCAAGTGATAAAATAGGGCCAAGGACCAAACGTGGGTTTGAATCCGGTGTGCAAACTTTCCTAATATAATTTCCCATTTCGTCCCCTCATGACCTGTGCTCTCTCTAACTATTTGTAAATATAAATAATAAGATAATAAAAATGTTCTAAATAAAAAGGCGAATAATTTTATATATAGAGATTAACACAGCTTTAAATAAGTAGAAAAAAATATTTTGTCTGTCTACTATCTATTTATTATCTATATAAAGAAACATTTATAAAATAATAATACATGTTTTAATAAAAAATAAATTAAATTAAAATAAGTACATCTAAAATACCTGCAGGAATCTTACCTAGCAATGTGGTGAGCCTGGGCAGAAGGTCCACCTGCACCATCTTGCTGCGGAGGCCGGTGTCAAAGGAGAGATTAAGGAGGAGGCGAAGAGTAACATTCAAAAGATCTTCGTGTTCACAGGGCACCAGTTTCGCCAGCTTCTCTACTGTATCTACCTCAGCCTATCAAAGAGAGGGAGAGAGATGTTTGTGATGGAGTGATGTCAGAGACTGTTGTAAGGTCAGCCATTTAATTCTCTTAGTCATGTGCCTGTGGCTTTGCTTGTTAACACATCTGCCTGCTCCAGCTGTGGTCAAACACAGCCACAGACAGACAGCCCAGCAGAAATGTGATCCCCATTAAAGGCACAGTTCACAGCCTGGAACCAGTTTTCAAATCAAGCCTTCAATGTTAATAACTGCCTACATCCACAACCTTACATTCAGTCAGTGTCAAACAACGTGAGGGACGATTGTGCAACCGTCATCAATGGATCGATAGTGTTAAATTAATCATTCGAGAGTGTGTTATTGTATAGCATTTGTCAAAATCAGAACCATCTTTGCTCGGCTGCCTTCACAAATGTGACAAATGTTTAATTTACAAGATCAGAAATGAGCTGATTAATGAATCCAAATAAATGATTGCGAGATAACCTTCAAGGTTAAGTGTGTGATTGGTTACAGGTGGAGGAAGTGTGGGATAAGTGGTCGACTAAACAGTGACGCTTAACTGTCTTGAAGTAGTACAGAACACTATATAAGCAAGGAGTTATGAGAACAGGTGTGGCTGATTTAGGAAGGAGAGAGTAATAATAAGAAAGTAACAACTTGGGGTGGTGTAGTCTTGTGGGGTTTGAACCTGCAACCTTTCGGGTTGCAATCTTTGAGCACAGCATTTAAACACCCCATGAAATCAAAATTGGAGTTTTGTGGCTTATTAGTTCAATGATTTCTTTGAGGGCATTGAGGGCACAAGCATTCTCCTAAAGTTAACAAAATAAGTGAGTCACTTTGGATTAGAGCATATGAAAGTATTGCTCACCATGTCATTCTTATTCTCTAAGAAGATACTGAGCTTCTTGAGGAAGGACACCACCAGCACCAGTAGCTCCTCACTGTCTCTGTCCAGCGTTTTCACTAGAAGGTGGACAATGTTCTTGTTCCTCATCTTCAGCTCTGTGCGGGTGTCCTCAGACAGATTTAGCAGCAGATACAGAGCCACTGATGACATAGAAACACAACAGCTTGGCATGACCAACCATCTTCAAATCTCTATTTCAAGCGGACAATATTGTAAGCAAATACAATACTTTTTTTCAGTTCAAACTCTATATAAACGTTCAAAAGTTTGGGGTAAATACGTTTTTTATATATATATATATATATATATATATATATATATATAAAATAAACGCTTTTATTGAGAAACAATGCATTAAATTGATCAAAAATAAAGACATTATAATGTTACAATAGTTTTCTACTTTAAATAAATGCTGCTTTTGAACTGTCTATTCATCAAGAATCCTGAAAAAAAATGCATCCTGGATTCCACAGAAAAAATGAAGCAGCACAACTGTTTTCAGCATTGATAATAATAATAATAATAATGTTTCTTGAGCACCAAATCAGCATTCTTTTAATGATTTCTGAAGAATCATGACACTGAAGAATGGCTGCTTTGCCATCACAGGAATAAATTACATTTCGAAATATATTACAATATAAAACAGCGATTTTAAATTGTAATAATATTCCACAATATTACTGGTTTTTACTGAATTTTTTATCAAATAAATGCAGTCTTGGTGAGCATTAGAGACATCATTTAATCTTCTGCATCTTATCTTATAATAATGAGGTCTCATTTAAGTAAGAATTTCTTTAAAAGAGTAGTTTGAAATTTCTGCAATGACAGAACAGTAAAATAAATATTCCAAAATGATTTCCTCAAAACTCCCCTTGTCTTCCATTCGTCTGAAAATTACACACATCACCTATAAAAACAGAGATTTTTAATATTGTATAGAAGGGTACATATTTATAACATCAGCCATAACAATCATTTTCAGCTAAAATTTCCATCTGAGCCTGTCTAGACAAAACACTTCTTTAAGAAGCAAAATGAGCCTTGTTATTTTGTGGATATGTGGGTAATAATGTCTTCTACCTCTCAAAAGCTGTTCCTGTTTGGTCAGCAGTCCATGGTACTTCTTCAGGGCTTTCTCATACTCCTTCTTCAGGTTTTGATTGTCCGGGTCATCGTCCCGTTCAAAAAGTCAAGGACCTTTTCTATTAAACCCTTGTGTTCAGGGCAGTAATTAAAGGGCAACATTTTAATTAAAACATAACATCCTTGACCCTTGGCTTGACTTTACCTTTGCCCTTTCTCTGACATCCAGTCGCCTTTTCACCTATGACCCACACACACATCCCACACCCAACACCCACACTGAAAGGATATCAGTCTTCTTTTTCTTCTGCAGTTCATCCTGCCATAGGTCATAGCGCTTCAGCTCGTGCTCGATTATGCTCATGCACAGCGCGCCGATCTTGTAGTGAGTGATCAGGCCGTGGAACTGGGAGAAACTGGAGATAAAAAAGCTTGTTTGTCTAACCTTCACCATGTATCCAACCATGCCAAAATAAAGCATCAACCCATGTCAAACACGGTCGCTCACCGAGAGTATGATGAATGTTAACCAAACCGTTGCTGACTTCAGCAAAATAACATCGGAAGGGCAGAGATTCAAGAACGATTCCAGCTTTCACATTTACCAACAGCCTCGCTTTTCAATTTAGTTCTGACAGCAACTGATGTGTCATATTATGATAGGAGTATTTAGTATTATGATTCTCATAATGGCACATTGCCATTGTTGTATCTCAACTCTGTGCACAACACCTATCAAACTGAATAGTGAGTCTTGGCTAGAGTGTAGCTCGTGTACCTGGAGAAGCAGAAGAAGACATAGATGATGGTGGTTGCCAAATCGACACTCTGCTTCCAGTCTTCCCTCAGGACCCGGGCCAGTGCGCCCAGAGCTGTCTCTGTGGGAGAGCAGACAAAACACTAAATGCTTTCATTGCTCATGAAAAGAACTCATGTTGTGTGTACAAAGTGACAACAGCTTGAAATATGTGACTGCTTTTGAATATGGAGAGTATGTTATGATCCGTAAGGACTGATGGGAAAAGAAAGATCACACTTGTGAAGGAAAAAAATGCATTATGGGTAAACTCAAAGAGCACTATGGTTGATGCTAAAGGGCAAATAGTCAGAGGAAAGTGACTGAAAACAGGCTGTAGTACTGCAAAATGGATAAAGTTACAGAGACCAAAAGCGTTAAAGAAATTGGACACATGAGAGAGAGTGGAGACGGCAAAGACTTACTTTTTTCCAAATGGACCCTCTTTCTACCCCTATTAAAGGGATAGTTCAGCCAAAAAAATTATGTAAACATTTACTCACACTCATGTTGTTCCAAATATGTATTAATTTCTTTCCTCTGTTGAACACAAAAATGGGAAACACACATCCAAGACACTCACAATCAGCACCGGAGCCCCCCAAGGGTGCGTTCTCTCCCCACTGCTCTTCTCCCTGTACACTAATGACTGCACTTCTAAAGACCCCACTGTGAAGCTCCTGAAATTTGCAGACGACACCACTGTCATCGGTCTCATCCAAAACGGTGACGGTGCTTACAGACTGGAGGTTGAACAGCTGGCTGCCTGGTGCAGTTATAACAACCTTGAGCTGAACACGCTCAAAACAGTGGAGATGATTGTGGACTTCAGGAGGAACAGCCCAGCACTCCCCCCACTCACCATCATGAACAGCACTGTGGAAGCAGTGGAGTCATTCAGGTTCCTGGGCACTATCATCTCTCAGGACCTGAAGTGGGACAATCACATTGACTCCACTGTGAAAAAGGCCCAGCAGAGACTGTACTTCCTTCGCCAGCTGAGGAAGTTCAACGTGCCACAGGATCTGCTGATTCAGTTCTACTCAGCCGTCATTGAGTCTGTCTTGTGCGCTTCCATCACTGTCTGGTTTGGTTCAGCTACCAAATCAGACATCAGGAGATTACAACGGACAGTCCGGACTGCGGAGAGGATCATTGGTGCCCCCCTGCCAAACCTCCAGGACCTTTACTCTTCCAGAGTGAGGAAGAGAGCAGATAAAATCATCACAGACTCCACTCACCCTGGACACCACCTGTTTGAACTGTTACCGTCAAGACGGAGACTCAGATCACTGGCCACAAGAACATCTCGGCACAGGAACAGTTTCTTCCCACAGGCCATTTCCCTCCTGAACAGTTAACACTCCTCCTAAGGCATATGCCTGTAAGTGCAATACTCCCACTGTTTAGTGCAATATCCTACAACTCAGGTGATACTTATATGTAGATTTATTTATTTATAATATTCAAAACACTGTAAATAGGTTCATCATCTGTAAATCTGAAAATGTCTATCCTGACTAAACCCAACTGTGATAGTTTTATTCTCATATATTTATATTTTTATTTTTTATTCTTATAATTTGTAGTACTATGTTTCATGTTGTATTTGTATTTGTATATGTCCACTGGAAGCCTCAATACCAAAACAAATTCCTTGTGTGTGCAAGCACACTTGGCAATAAAGCTCTTTCTGATTCTGATTCTGATTCTGATTCTGACAAAAGAAGATATTTTGAAGAATGTCTGTAACCAAACAGTTGTGGGGCTCCATTGACTTCCATAATATTTTTATTCCTACTATGAGAGTCAATAGCTTTAATATTTAATATTAAATATAGATTGCTCTATTAATAGAGTCAATAGCTTTAATATTCCTGGCTTTAATAAAATGCAGCCTCCCATTTTGATTGAGAGGCTTGCTTCTTATTTTAATTTGTCCGACCAGCTTTTAGCCTTAGTTTTAAATTTTTTGACTGATAGGACACAGAGGGTTCTAGTAAATGGGGTCACATCAAAAACGCAAGTCTCCAATACGGGTTCCCCACAGGGCTGTGTACTTTCCCCGCTACTGTTCATTTTATACACGGATAGTTGTAGGTCTTTTAAAGAGGATAGTTTTCTGTTAAATATTCGGATGATACTGCTCTGTTGTCACTTCTTCATGGCACAGAGTCAGATCATGGTCGTGCACTTCCTGATTTTGTTAAGTGGTGCGACGATAGCTTTTTAGACCTTTATGTTTCTAAAACTAAGGAACTCATCATTGATTTTAGGAAGAAAGGGACAAACACTTCAGTATGCACGATTCACGGTGAGGACGTAGAGATCTTAAGTCAGTATAAGTATTTGGGTACGATTTTTGATTCTCAACTGAAGTTTGAAAGGAACTCTGAATCAGTGGTCAAACGGGCCCAGCAGAGAGTACATTTATTGCGAAGGATAAATTCGTTCGGGGTTTCTAAACCTATATTGTGCACTGTGTATTTGTCGTATATTGAGAGCCTTCTTATTTTTTCTTTCATTTGTTGGTTTGGTAACATTTCAGTGAAGGATCGAAACTGTTTAAATAACATTGTGAAAGTCTGCTCCAAAATTATTGGAATTCAAATGCGCGACCTTAACTCTCTTTGGGAGAAACGTGTTCTTCAAAAAGTAAAAAGCCTGATGAATCAACATCATATTCTGGGGGATGAATTTGTCCTTATGTCATCAGGTCGGCGTTACTTGCAGCCCCCTAGAAAAACCAACCGCTATGGTAGATCATTTATTCCCTCAGGAATCAGTCTGTTAAATATTGAGCTGAGGAAATAATTATGGACTGATCTGGTTTTTGGCACTATGCATTTTAGGAGTTACGGATTCGGAACTTGATGTTTCTTTTATTTATTTATTTATTCATTTATATATATATAATCTGTATTGGACCCAGACCATATCATGTTACTCTGGTTATGCATTACAGGCTATGGCTGTGGGAATGGTTGTATGTATAGACGGTGTACTGTAGGAACTGAATTGCCCCTTGGGGATTAATAAAGCTATCTGTATCTGTATCTGTAATAGGGCCCAGAAATTGTTTAGTTACCCATATTCTTCAAAATATCTTCTTTTGTGTTCAACAGAGGAAAGAAATTCATACATATTTGGAACAACATGAGGGTGAGTAAATGATGACAGAATTTTCATTTTTAAGTGAACTACCCTTTAAGTTTAATTAATATATTGAGAAATAATATATTGTACAAAATGTACAATACCGTTCAAAAATTTGGGGTCGGTAAGTTTTTTTTGTAATGGTTTTGAAAGAAGTCTCTAATGTTCACCAAGGTGCATTAATTATTCAAAAAGCAGTAAAAACAATAATATTGTGAAATATTGTTACAATAACTGTTTTCTGTTTTAATACATTTTAAAATGTAATTTATTCCTGTGATGAATTTTCAGCAGCCATTATTAAAGAGTCAAGTAATCCATCAGGATTCATTCTAATATGCTGATTTGGTAAATCATACTGGTTAAGAACAACATGAGGCTGGGTTAATGATGACAGAATTTTCATTTTGGGTGAACTATCCATTAATTATACAATCTTAAATTAGATCACATCAAACCTTTGTTCAAAGGCACTGGAAAATTGTATAATTATATGGTAATATAAATCCATTTGAACACTAAAAGTATGGCTTTAGTGGAAGGTTTAAAGATAAAATCCTAAAATGTGTAAAAAATGACTCATTCCAGTGCGTGTCGCACCATTCTGTAGCAACTCCTCCAGGTTGTCAGGATTCCGGGCTAGGTGGAGGATGAGTGTAGCTCCTCTGATCTTCTCAGGGATGTCCTCATACAGGAGCTCAACATAGTCATCTATGCTATTAATGTTGGCCTCCTCATCCAGCTACAAGACACAACATGTAAGATAAGGCATTAATTGAGTCAAAAATTGAGTCTTGTATATACATTTCTTGTACATGTCAAAATGCATATTAAAAAAAGAAAAATGATTAAGTGTCAAGGTAACAGGAGTGACACAGCTATACCTCCATGCCTTCAAAAGGAGTCAGGTCTCTTGGCTTGATCTGTTTCTCTTTCTTTTCTGAGTAAACAAAAGAATAATAATAATAATAATAATAAAGAGTCAGTATCTAAAGCACTAAAGCAATATTTATAATATTTTTACCCAATTCTTCATCTCTTACCGGCAGATTTCTTGCGGTTCTGCAGGTAGAACAATAACTGTTCCACCTCCGGAAGTCTGGAAGGGGAAATGAGTCTACATTCCTCCACTACCTTCCTTGCTAAAGACGCAATGTCTGTGCTGGTATTCAGGCTTTTCAGACGGATTCTGCAAACGGAGGAAAACATTGCAAAATAAATATTATGAAATTCTACAACTGTTATAAATACAATGATTTTGACCACTATCACAAGCACTGCACTCCATATACATGAATAATCTTACATCTTCTGGCACTCTTTGCGTTCTCCTAGCATTGGGTCTCCCATCTCGCCCAGGATCGTGGCTTCCACTTCATACTGGACAACGAGTGCTTTTTCTGTGGGGTGGACATCTAAACTGCCGCCCTTATATTTCCTGAACACAAAACATTACAGATTATTGATTATCTTGTGTATTTTTTCCAACTTGTTTATAAAGCACACTGAGTTACTGGTGAAAGATGCTCTATACACAAAGCTTGTTATGATAACAATATTACCACAATATTTACTAGTAAAAACAATTATGTTTTTGTTATGTTTTTCCAGATATATTGAAAATTCTTCCCAGTACCTTGGACTGTACCATCATGGTGCCACAACAGTACATTTTATTTATGTACTTATTTTATTTATTTGATGTGTTTATAATGTATTTTATTTATTTAATAAAGCAAAGCTATTGATATGATGACAGAGATGAAGATATTTTACTATTATTATGAACATAAAAATTCGCTACAGACCATAATGTGAAAGAAAAGCCTGAAAGTTGTATATATACAGCAAAAATCCATGTTACATTTTAGAAAACAACATTTACACGCAAATATGGTGTTTTATGTTGTGTTAAACTCAAGCTCGTATCAGCTAATGAGTGTAGCTATCAGATAGAGCTCGCGAGCACATCACACAAACACTCACCGTTTTAAATATCTGGCGTCGTCCGCTTGCATTGCTGCCCGTATATTAAATTAAATAGACCTGTTCTGTTGATTTTTGTAAGATCTTTTGTCGTGTCTAATGTATGGACTGCTTCATCGTTTCAGCTCTGACAGGATGCTGATGTTTGTGTTGCTATGGGTGTGTACTCTTCGTGAAAGAGCGATGAAGTAGAAATATATGAAAGAAGCTCTAGCGCCACCTGTATATGTGGAGGTATGTATCGATCAGTTGAAATAGGCTACATGTGCCTTCTATACTTTTGTTGGATTTGATTTATTTTTTGGTCGATGGAGATGTACTTTCCTGGGCGCAATAAGTGCATGCGAAAACTTTGGAAATCTTGCTGAACGTATTAATTCGAGGCTCACAGTTTTAATTATCTTTCAATTGGAAGTGAGTAACGTTAACCGACTTAAAGTTACCATCTATACCAGATTAGCTTGTGCAAATTATAGCTGTCAGAACAGTTGTAATAAGACAAATAATACTTTTTTAACACCAACCTCATTTTTATACAATTTGCTGGACTAACAATTATCTTGCTAAAAAGCAAGTTAAGGCAGGACACCACATTGTTATTTCATGGAATGTTCAATTTAGAAATTTTGGGTTATTTGTCTATATAGGCTAACCTCTCAGACTAGTATAAAGAAAAAAATCCATGATACACATGTAAGTGTTTATTTTATTACACTTTAAATATTTGGATCTGCAAATTTTAACTACAATACTTATCTTAAAAAGCAGTCAAACTAATTATGACAATGTTGGTTCGGGTTTTGTGGACCGACTTTGTAGGATCAACATTATCTATAAACAGAGTTCTCTAATTGCATTGAGTAAGCATTTCCAATTTAAGCAATGGTTCAGTTTTGGTTCACTGAATATCGTACACTAAAGTGATGATGCTTTGGCAATTTATCCAAATATCAAACTGAAATCATATTAGTAACACGGCTCATGAGCTGACATGACTAACGTTAAACATGAGAGGCCTGATATCTTATTAACCTTTTCTCTCTCTCTCTCTCTCTCTCTCTCTCTCTCTGCTTTCTCATAGGATTTGCATGTATAACTATAAAACATTGCATTTTCTCAGTTGCATGTTGCTATTGTAACATACAGTATGGTTACAATGTCAATGCATACAGATTGTAAGCAGCAACAGCATGTTCAGATTAGATCTGTCTTTGATCTTTCCTCACCACCTTAAACTTGTCAGCAATACTGTGTATACAAACTTTAGAAGGCGGTGCTAAGAATAGCTACTACATAAGCCACTTGTCATTAGCTGTGAATGAATGCACAACCTTCTGGGTCATGTGTTGGTATGCACTGATTTGTCATTCTAGATGTGTCTGTGGAACTTAGGAGAAGGAGCTTCTTTGAGAACTGGAGAAGGCACCACCCCTATTCTGAGGCAATCGTACCAGTCCCTTTCTCATTCATCCACCCCAGGCCTAAAGCAGGTGATCTGATAAGATGTGGTAGTTTTAAGGACTCTGCTGAGAAAAGAACACTTAACTGGTCAGTTACAGCTCCTCTGTCAAAGGTTTCCTACTAATATAGCAGCACCGTGGTATCTTCAGCATTTCTTCCAGAGACACCAATTGAGTCACCCGTTACCACATACACTTTGAGTCACTTTGCAGAAGATTCAGAATGTCTGATTCCACCTCCGTCAGGGAGTTTAGCGAGACGCATCAAGCCTTTCGAGACCGCTGGGCGAAGACAGATGATGAGATGTGCAAACACAGTATGTCTTTCCACTTGCACAATACTCTGAGGAAGGAGTTCTTCGCCAGCTACCTGTACCTCCTGGAGAAGATTCCTCTGGGTAAGAAATTTTGGTTACACTGTATTTTACAGTATCTGTACTTACTGAGTGTAAGTACTGTTAATATAAGGTAACATGGGTTAGGTTAAGGAATAGGATCAGGGTTAGTACCAGTTATTGTAATTGCTTTAATAATTCATTGCATCATGCAGAATAAGGCTGTAAAATTAAGTGCTACCGACATTTTTGTGCGAATTATGACCCTTTGAAGTTTCTCAGCCCAAAGCCACACAGTACAAAGATTTTTCAATCTGCATCAATTAATATGTATGTTACTGGCATGTCTCTATCAAAATTACATTTACATATTTGTGATGATAATTTGAGCAGATACTGGTGAACAGCTATGCTTAAACCTCAATATCCAACCGATATTCACTGTACAGTATAGGCCTACATATTGTTCATTCATGCAATCAATGTAGATCCATGTTACTATTTTAAGCATAATTTCGTAAATGTGTATTCATGCTGCATTCTTTACATTCGACTGAATATAAAATAGACTTGATTTGTGCGTTAGCAGCAATGACAGCTGACTTTACAGGCTTTGGAGATGGTAGTTAAGTGTTAAAGGGATAGTTCACCCAAAAATAAAAAATTCTGTCATCATTTACTCCCCCTCAATTTGTTCCAAACCTGAATGAGTTTCTTTCTTCTGTTCAGCAGAAAATAAGATATTTTAAAGAGTATGGGTAACCAAAATGTCAATGGGCCCAGTATTTTTTCCATACTACGGTAGTCAATGGTGCTCCACAACTGTTTGGTTACAAACATTCTTCAAAATATCTTTTTGTGTTCTGTAGAACAAAGAAATTCATACAGTTTTTAAACAACTTGAGGGTGAGTAAATTAAGACAGAATTTTTATTTTTGGGTGATCTATCCCTTTAACACTTAACCACCATCTCCAAAGCCTGTAAAGTTAGCTGTCATTGCTGCTAACACACAAATCAGGTCTATTTTATATTCAGTGGAATACAACCTTTAAGGTTGGTGAAACATTATGAAAAACAAATGTTGGCCTTTAAGCAACCGTGAATATTATTCAATGATTTGGAGTTCATAAACAATTTTGTTTTGTTGTGTTGTTGACGGTAGTCTTTTTTTGATGAATGTGAGCTTGTGTTTTCACTAGTTCACATATTTATTTAATCAGGTGGGTAGTATAAACTGTGGAAACACATAATCCAGTCTGTCAGTGTTACTGTGAGTTGTTGGTTGGATTGAGAGGCCAGATTTCTTTCAACAGACACATCCATTATTTGTATTGTTACTGATGAGCTTCTTTTAAATTATGAAAACAGATATATGAGACACCACAGGTAAATAAATGAATGACCACACAGGTAAAGTAATCTTTAAATAAACATTCAAATATACTTGACAGTTGATATTAAATTACATGTAAAGTAACAATGGGATATTTGAGGTGAAAATAAACATGGTTCAAGTTCAAAATATTTGTAATAGTTTTTTTATTTTATTTAAAACTTATATACTTTGAATGGTATAAACAGTAACCTGACTGAATCTCCTAGGTAAATACTAGCAATAGAGCTTGCTGTTATCATGCTAAAAGTAACTTTTTTAACCATTAGTATTGTTTTAGTAAGCATAAGGAAGAAACTTAAAATAACAATTATTCAATGTTTGTTTTCCCTGGCCCATGCAAAGCATGATGGGAACTATAAATCCCCTGCCAACTTTCAGCAAAGCTGCATTAATGCAAGTGGAAAAAATAGAATAAATGTCTGTTTTGGACTCGATAGCTGAAATTAGCGGGTTGTTTTGTTGCCTCATGACCAATAACGCAAAGCAGATAAAGGTATATATAGAGGACCAAGAAAAAATATACAGGACCAAAATAAAATAGTCCACAAGGAAAAATTGCCCAGTGATACTATTTTCGACTTTGGACTACTTAACTTGTGGTTCACATGACAAACTCTGGCCTACTCACAAATTCAGGATCACAATCCATTCACTCTGCCTGTTCTCTCACTTATAGCACTTCAGCAAGGTCTTCCCGCTAATCATCTGGTGATCTGATGTTTGACTTGAACTTTCCAAGCATGTATTGGCTTAATGACTGGTCTGTCCTTTAAGTGAACAGCCATTTGAGGGAGCAGATGTTCCAGCTGAACTTAATAATGTGGCATTAGACTGATGCTGACAGAGTTTTGCATGTTGAATTGCTTCAAACCATCTAAACCCCTGAATGTGCCAATGACAAAGCATTCCTTGTATGTAGAACAACACTGTCAATATCAACAGTATCAATACATGCAACTTGAAATTTCCGATGTTACGCCATAAACTGAATGAAAACATCCTTGATGCCATCAATAACCGGTACCTTTCAAATAACTAATTATGACTAAATGGTGTTGTGAGAAGAGACACAACTGCATTGAAACTTCTTTTGATAACTGTACACTTTCCCTTGAGATGCTTTGACCCCATGCACAGATGATCTTTAAATATCAATATTTGTATTAATATTAATATTATTATATTCGATTTCGACTAACTGAATTAATGCCTAATTTTTCTCTCTAGCTTGTAAATGTTAAAAATTCTCACAATAAACTGAGTTGTTTAAACAGTTGTGCATTTTTCACTAGTGACTGTCTATATGTTTGTTGCCTTACAGTGAAACTCTATGCAGTGACTTGTGAGTACATTAAAGGGGAGAAGCAGTTTTACTACAGGGCACAGAACTTCTACAAGGATGTCCCGGCGTCAGAAGAGGGCATGATGGGAGATTTTTTGGAGATATCTGAGATTGACCTTGAAGGCTCAAGACAGTTCCTGAAGAAATTTGTTGTATGAAATTTTGCCTTTCTCATTGATACTGAATGTTAATTATTCAGTGTAGTTAATATTGGCTGTATATACAGTACAAGAAGAATGCTGAAATACACTGTAAAAAAAAATGTAAGTAAAACAAGGATAATTGGAGTACATTTTACTAGAAACTTTTTATGTTTTCCTACTTCAAAATGTCATGATTAATTTAATGTGTTACTTGCCATTTCTTTGTAATTACTTGTGAAATGTACTAGTCATTCCTTGTTCAAGTCTATTGTGGTTGTGTCCAAAAGTAAAAAATCTGTTAATCAGTTGAATGTAGTAGGCTACATCAATTTATAAATATCAGACACACAGCCTACACCATAAAAACTGATCAGTTGACTTTTAACTTCAAAAAAGTGAGAAACACATTGCCTTAAAATTATTAAGTAAATAAACGTCATGCATAATGAAAAAATGTAAGTTAAGTGAACTTGACAATTATACATGACTTAATTTTTTCAATTACATATGAAGTGTATTTACTTAATTTAAGGCAACCAGTCTCCTTTTTTAAGTTAATTCAACTGATAAATTTTTATAGTGTATGACAGCAGAAAATTCTTTTCAATTGCATATTGCCTTTGTAGTTTGCTCGCACATACTCTTTAGATACCAAGACATAAAAATCAAAAGAGCATACACCTTTACTTTTTTAACATGTGGTTAATTAACACATCCAAGTTAATAGCATTAGCTTCATGAATAGTGTTCAGCTGTTGTACACTCATTATTATTTTTGAACATCAAAAAGTAAAATATTTTGGGGGTTTTTAATGGTCCTTAATAGGGTCCAGGAAAGGCTGGAACCAAGCGAGCACTTGACTGTGGCTGTGGAATCGGTAGAGTTTCTAAAGGAGTTCTGTTTCCTGTGTTTGAATCCATGGAGATGCTTGACATGATGGAAGATTTCATCCTCCACGCTCATGAGTGTTACCTCGGAGATGACGCAGACCGAGTAGAGGCCTACTACCTTTACAATCTGCAGGAATTCATCCCAGCTACAAACAGATATGATGTCATCTGGATGCAGTGGATTGCCTGTGAGTGAGTGGGTTGCTTGTGACTATTAATTTGTTATACCATGCTGTGTATTTGCAGTAATGGGTTACTTGAATTTACTCCTTTAATTTGACCTTTTTTCTGCCTGCCTACGTCTTATTTTAGTAGTTGCAGGCTATCCTTTTCCATTTTCTGTAATGTGAGGAGCTGTATGCTAGTCAGGGGCTTTTGTTGCAGTATATAGTTTCATCTCCCTGACTGCAGCCTGTGTGTATATTTGACACCGGTGACAGAGATATCTATATGAAACTGCTTAAAACCATATAAAGACTTGAGATAGTGCATGAACTCCTTTTGGTTACAGATTTTTTTTGAGACCTAATTGAAGCAACTCACAATCAACATGTATTATATACCAGGAACTGTATTCTAGTGATTAAGCATATGACTGAAATGGCCATTCAAGAAGAAAAAGTAATACATTAATTAATTATATATAAGCAACAGCAGAAGATTGCCAAGATTTTTATTTATTTATTTATTTTTGACAAGTGTGGCATACACTCACTGGCCACTTTATTAGGTACACCTTGCTAGTACCAGGTTGGACGCCCTTCAGAACTGCCGTAATTCTTCATGGCATAGATTCAACAAGGTGCTGAAAACATTTCTCAGAGATTTTGGTCCATATTGACATGATAGCATCATGCAGTTTCTGCAGATTTGTCGGCTGCACATCCATAATCTAAATCTCCTGTTTCACCACATCCCAAAGGTGCTCTATTGGATTGAGATCTGGTGACTGTGGAGGCCATTTGAGTTTAGTGAACTCATTGTTCAAGAAACCAATTTGAGATGATTTGAGCTTTGTGACATGGCGTGTTATCCTGCTGGAAGTAGCCATCAGAAGATGTGCCCACTGTGGTCATAAAGGGATGGACATGGTCAGCAACAATACTTAGGTATAGGCTGTTGCATTTAAACGTTGCTCAATTTGTAATAAGGGGCTCAAATTGTGCCAAGAATATATCTCTCACACCATTACACCACCTGAACCATTGATAGATGCAGGACGGATCCTACTTTTCAGACCCCACGATCTGAATGTCACAGAAGAAATAGAGACTCATCAGACCAGGCAATGTTATTCCGGTCCTCTGTTGTCCAATTGTGGTCATTGTGAAATGTAGCTTTAGTTTCCTGTTCTAACAGGACTGGCACTGGTGTGTTCTTCTGCTGCTGTAGTCCATCTGCTTCCAGATGCTCTTCTGCATAACCCGGTTGTAACAAGTGGTTAATTTAGTTAATGTTGCCTTTCTATCAGCTTGAACCAGTCTGGCCATTCTCCTCTAACCTCTGGCATCAACAAGACATGTTCGCCCACAGAACTGCTGCCCACTCGATATTTTCTCTTTTTCAGACCATTCTCTGTAAACCCTAGAGATGGTTGTGAGTGAAAATCCCAGAAGATCAGCCATTTCTGAAATACCAGCCTGTCTGGCACCAACAACAATGCCATGTTCAAAGTCACTTAAATCATCTTTCTTTCCCATTCTGATGCTCAGTTCGAACTTCAGCATCTTGACCATGTCTGCACACCTAAATGCATTGAGTTGCAGCCATGTGATTGGTTGACTAAATATTTGCGATATCAAGCAGTTGTAAAGGTGTACCTATAGTAGCCGGAATAATCTGGACAATCTACTGCTGTTGCTTTTGCATGAGCGGTGCCTGTTGTGGACACTTGAAAATTACACACTCTGTTTTTGTCAAGAATTACATCATTCATGAGCCATTTTACATTTCTCAGGTCATCTTACTGATAAGGACCTGATGGAATTTTTAATGCGTGCTAAGGAGAGCTTGAGGCCCAACGGTGTGATTATCATAAAGGATAACATGGCACGGCAGGGCTGCAAGCTGGACCCGATTGACAGCAGCATCATTCGCCACCTGGACATCATGAAGAGCATCATTCAGAAAGCAGGCCTCTCCATATTGGACGTGAAAAAGCAGGAAGGCTTTCCTGAAGCCATCGTACCTGTATGGATGATCGCCATGCACTAAGTGAAAGACATGGGTTAGAAGCAGAAAGTGTTTTTAGATGGATGTGTTGTACATGCACTTAGGTACAGTAGTAGTTGTATATTATAGTCATGTAACATGTCAGAGTTTAGTAATTCAGTGTATGAACATTTGTTTTCCCCCCAAAGTTTTTGCCGTTTTCAGACTGCTGTCATTGTACAGTGTAGTTTCTACTCATATGTTTACTCATATAACATATATAGTGTATACATTTTTACCCATTTAAAATCATGAAGTGCAAAAATTTGATTTTGGCTTTGATCAGAAATCTTTAGTGAAGATTTTGTAAAATATAATTTCCATTTTTGTTGAAATGTAACAGATAGGTGTATATAATTGTCTTGGTATATTTACTGTAGTAAAGTAAAACTAGTTTTTTGGTTGTTTTTTTTTACAAAAATTAATGCTTTTGTCTATGTATTTTTTTGTACAAAAATTTTAATCATTTTGAGTAATAAATTATATATATATATATATATATTTTTTTTACAGTGACATTTCTTTTATTACAACATATCATAACAATAAAAGTCACCGAACCACATTAAGAGATGTCATTATATCTCCGAAATGCTTATATTATGGGAGACTCATTTCCTTTAAACGAAAAAGCCTTCATTATTTTTACATGTGAAATGAGCAAAATATAAAACAACTTATAGCACTAGAGGGTCTTGCTTACAATGCAGAAAATAAGATGAGTATTTGTTGGATATTTCCATGCTCTTGGTGTCTCTGAAAGCAAATATTCTCTTCTTATATTTAAAAAAGGAAGGATAAATAATGTCAACAAGTTCAAAACTTCATTGTATTCCCCAAACCATGAAAAACCGCACTGTTTAGGTAAATGGTTCTCAGATGGTGTCTTCGTAGAGAGGAAGGGAATTATCCCTGGTTTTGACAGACTACTCTTTTGTATCTGCCTTGGGTTCTGCCCAAATCTGTCAGAACGTGTCTGCATAAAGAGCATCACCAAGTCACCTCAAATATTCAGCGTGTAAGCCTCACAAAGATGTCTTGAGCGGTGCAGTGTAAAAATTCAAGCAGGTCCTTTTCTCTATGAATAGACGGTTTGTCAAGAAAAAAAAACACAAATACTCACAGCACGCAATGCAGGCCGTCTGTTCTGTTTTTGAGTGATCTACGCTGGTTCTTTACCAAGCAAATTCCTTGCACTCACGGGATTTTGCAAATACATTTTTCAAGGTTCATAACACCCCCAGGCTGCAGTCGTATTTCTTTCGTAAATCTCTGCAGCCAAATGTCTATTCGCCTATTCAGAAACGGTTAGGGTACCTGACAGTTTCTGCTATCAAGTCTAATCTTTCTCGTTTCCCTCAAAGGCAGTCTGGCAGCTAATGGTCTGTATTAACACAAATAACATTAATAAATTTGGTCATATTAGAGCTGAATTGGGCAAAGCTCCAGGCACAGAGAGTCAAACATAACATTGACAGACAACTGGGAGTGTTGCACTGACACAGGTAATTATAGACAAATGATCTTGTGCCTAGACCTGGCAGTGGACAGCGACATTGAAATTCAGGTTTATTTAATTATTATTTCTCATTTTTCAAAAAGATGAATGCTTATTTGTGGTGTCAAGGTGTATGCAAGTTACTTCAAATCTACTTTTAATCAAATTTAATAAGAATTTATGCTTTTCATAACTAGACTTTAACCCCAAAGTTTAATAACTACAGGCTTGATACCGAGAAAATTGGTCCTCAGGGTGAAATCTGATACAACCAATTGACATATTATGGTTTGTCATTAGGCCAAGAAAAAATAATAAAAAAGTATTTAAATCTAAAAAAATCCCCTTTAAATCATTATGAAGGATTGTGATGATTTGGGGCTGGTTCCTGCCAGAAGAGTGACAGAGTATAGCCTACAACCATAAACATTCAAAGCTTGTTTTCTGGTGCGGACTCTCGAGCTTAGTCTACATGTCAGCTCAAAGGCCAGAGCTCAGTTACACCTACTTTTTATAGGTCATGCTGATATTCAATAGTTTATTTTGCACTACCCCTATCATGTCCTGCTGATAACATCAATTTGATCTCCAAACTGTCCAAACTCTGACAAATTACAGCATGACGGTTTTAAAGGGAATGTAATTTCTAAAATGTCAAATGCCTTCTGGTATCACAGTTTTATTATGCAGAAACTATTATGAGTTGATTCCACACAAATATGCAAACACTGTGGCACTGTCAAATCTTGGAACAGGGCTATCGGGTTGGGTGACCAATGGTGAATGCTTTGGGAACGTTTAAAATATAGACTGTTAAAGCCAGCATGAAACAGCAGTTGCAATCGTTTTTTCATCCCTATTGTGACGTATATTGGAGTGAAATGCTTTTTCGAATAGGAAAAAATTTAGAATCCATCGTTGTGGTTTGCTATTGCTGTGATGTCATGTGAGTGACAGGTTGTCCCGCCCTCGGGCCAGTAAACACATGTCATCAGAGAAGAGTAGAGATGTTATTGCAAGAGAGAGCGGAAGTTATTTTGATTAAGGGCACATAAAGGGGGGGGGGGGGGGGAGATAAGTGCATGGATAAATAATTTACAACAAATATTGCATAAAAATAAGATTTTATAAAAAAAATATAAGAATTGTCTATTTTGATTTCATGGCCATAACTCTTACTCTGGATGGCGCCATTTCATAATCCAGTATTCAATCCAGCCACGGTAATTTCTTTTAACAAGTTTAGCAAAATCAATATTATTACTTTTTCGTACTGTGATTATATTCCACTAACAGTCATTGTAAATATTTTTGTGAAGATTTATACATCTAACTGTACCATAATAGTGTGAAGAAAATAGATAGGCCGTTCAAAGTGAATATTTTCCATATTTGTGGGTCAGTGGGAAAAAAAAGAAATATTTGTATGTTTACCAGCATGCCATGTGACCATTACCAAGAACGGTGAATGTGCATGTGTTGTTAAATTATTTAAATATTATTCTCAGGGGGTATTTTAAGTAAATATTTCAGGTTAAAGAGGATTCGGCTAACAAAATGGTTAGAGAATCCCTGTTTTCGATCATCAGGTTTTGAAATGGATGTTCAGCACCATACTACTTCAGAACTGTCTGGTTCATCAATGCGGTCAGACTAGTACTATTCAGGAGAATGCAGGCCACAGTCACCTTAAAATGTCAGCCGCAAACCACGGCTGCCCCATCAACGATCATGTGACCTTGTTTGGCCTGGCCTGATGTGGTTGATTGGTTGCTGAGGTCAGACATTTGTCCTTGTGACTGGATTGGGCTTTTACAGTGCGGGGGATTAAAATTGACCACACTGGCATAAACCGTAAACATATTTGCCTTTAGATTCGATGCCTGTTTTCCGAATTAGCGCAGCCTCAGCTATCAGTCTGACTATTAACATGTGTTAGTCCTGCCACAACTAAGCCAGAAGGTTGTTTTGTGTGCCGTATCCCAGTTTAAGTGAGAGGAAAACATTGCTATTTCACTACTTTGCAGGGGTCTTCCAGCACAATTATGCCAAAGAAAGGAAGGAAATTATGTGTGCAAGCCCATTAACTAACTCAAGCTAATTAGCTATACAGCTAGCACCTAATTCAATGTCGTTGTACAAAGTTTAATTGTAAACCCACCCAATTTGATTCAAAGGAGTGGGTGACATAACACAATCTGTCTCTTGTAATCTGTTGGTTTTGCTCTTTGTGAAAAACTTGTATAATCACCTTGTAGGCATTTTCTTTTCCTCTCAGGCTTTGGAAGAATAATTCCTCATGCTGGTTTCAATTCACTAACCTTTCAGATCACATTATAATGAGCCAAAATAACTCTCACATGCACACTGTGTCTGCCCGAACCGTTTTCCACCAAAGCCACTCAGGTTCATGATTCACTATTGCTTTCCACAGCAAGAGGGGGGAGATGTTTTTGTTGTTAAGAACAATCTCTTCCATTTCAGATTGTTCTGTGGTGAACTGCAGCTTGGCTCGTGAGAGCAAATCACCATGAAAGAAAATAAATAAGAGGGTAAAATATAGAGAGAGCCTAGGAAAGCCATTAAATCTAACTGGACCAAAAAAAAAAAAAAAGAGTGGACGAAGCGGCAGGTATTTCCTGCTTCTTGATCTTCTGAAGCTGAGCTCATTTTCCCCCACTGGGGGTTCAGCCTTGGTTCGTATAATAACTTGTTGGATAATGCCAGCAGACTATTATTCATTTTTCTTTGGGAGGAGAATAGTTTGGAGGAAAAAATTACATGACTTAAAATAAATGTCTGGTAATCTGTATATCATCTTGATTTTAATATGTTTAGCATGGAAATATATGTTGGATGTATACATTTAAATTCAAGGTTACAGTACTGGTTAAGAAATCCCTGTGATATGGATGTCATGGATTGCATCCGGTACAGAAAAAAATGATCAGATTCATGCAGTGTGTTAGTCAAACCTGCTCATGGTTGATTTCCTCATAGACACCATAGGGCATATATATATTATAAATGTAATTATATACATATATAAGAACATAAACATGATGGCCAGTGAGTGAACTGACTTTGAATAAGATACACTTCTTGCCCTTTCACCACTGTGCCCTTCAGTGCAGTACTTGTAATGTACTGCAAGTCACTTAAAACAACAAAAGAAATCTGTTAAACAACCACCAACATCATTGAATACATTTAGGCCTAATGCAATTACATTCACAGCTCACAGCATGTTGATTCATTTTCATTCATTTCACATTGGTTGGCTCCAACCAAAGAATGCTGAATTTTCCTAAGCAAACAGCCATCTCTCGGCCACAGCAAAGCCCTTTCTAATGAGAGAGCAGCTCGCTCATCAATTTCAAGTACGATTTATGAACCGAGCTGAGAAATATGACTTTAATAATGGTAACAAATGGCAGAGCTGCTGTCGGGATTGGCACATGTAGCGAGGCCGAAGCTATAGAGGAAAATAACACCCTAAGGCCAACCACTTTTTGGCAAAGTCATTCTAATGAACTGTGAAAATGCTTTGCAGTGTGTCAGATATGGGCACCGCAGAAACTGGCTCTATAAACTCCTGATTAAACTACAGTTTCTGTGGCTTTGCCATCGTTTAACTGTGTTACAGGCTCTGTTGTAGTCATAATTGTGGGTGCAGAGGTTAACAGAAATATGGAGATGGCTCTGCCTGGCGCTAGTGAACCTCAGACATGGTCTTGTGCAGTTACTATTTTTAAAGATCCAAATGGAACCTGGAGTTTTAAAAACGGGCTGGAAATCAGTTTCTTTGCTATTCCTACACCAAATTTGGAATGTGTGAAAGGATTAGGACATGCACTGGCTGGAGAAATTGCGCTGACAGCTCACCGCATTTTCCATGCCCACGTCTTAGGACAATTTGACTGGAACAATTTTAGTTTTATTACTCGGGATGTATTAAGCTAATCCAAACAATGTCAGGAAAATGTATGTAGTCATTTCCCATCAATGACTTCCATCTAATCCTTATTATCTATTCTTAAACCCCTGTTCAGTGACCATATTAACTCCAATAGTTTAATGGCATAAATTAAAATGCAGACACCGTGCAGATTCTTAACATAAATGGTCATATTTTATGAGTCTCTCTCACCAGGGAAGAGATGTTGTTCATTGTCACATGACGTTAAAGAATACCGACAACTCCTGAATCCTCTGGCTTTGACTCAGCTCCACATCCCACACAAACACATCTTGTTGGCAGATGTGGCGACACCACAAACACTTCAAAGTGCCTGCACTTAGACCTTCTCCATGCACTGACGCCAACTGTAAAAAGTGCCGGACATATGGGTTGGAAAATATTAAACCCTTCAAACAGTGACTGGGCAGCCTACTCTTGTTAGGAGAAAATATTTTTATTACTCATCATTTAGTGCTGTTGAGTGCAAATTGTGACAAAAGACCTTCATGAGTCATCATCACTGCAAAGCAAAGCTGACAGAAGGGAACAGATCTGAGTTACACGATATCACACTGTGTTAAATGGAGCTAGTACATATTGAGGGAAAGAGATCGTTAGGGTAAAAGTAAAAATGGCCCGTTTACACAAAAAACAACAATTATATAAATTACTATAACTATATTTGTGTTCACACCGACAGACGATAAAGTTGTTTATTATAGCTTATGCTGCTTTAAATGCTTAAAGTCCAGTGTTTTACTGTTCATAAGCTATAAAAAATAGGGTAACACATATTTTTAAGGCTTGGTGGGCTTTAATAATGGAGTTAGTTACTTGTAATTATGCATAATTTACTGTTGTTATTATAGTAAGTGTTTGTAGTAACATGTAACTACCTAACCTTAAAATAAAGTGTTACCAAAAATTTCTAAAAGTGATTCCAAAGATAGGCTATCGTTCCTCTGTCCTTATCGTTATCCACCATATTTTGCAATGCATAATAATTCTGTGAATGTGCGGGGTCATTAGCCTCTAGGTAAATAACTAAAAAATTGACAGTAAAAAATAGCAAAACTTTTTGCACTACAAACTGTAACCAAGTCTTGAAGCAACAAAACTGACACTGGTAGGTCACAAATGTAGTACATCCAGATGACATTCATAATACAATTCATAAGAAGTAATTACTGTGAAGTAATTACTTGTTCATTAGAAAAATATACGATTTCTGTATGCCATTTCAGATTTCAGATGTAGAGTTTTTAAATGATTTGTTTCTCCCATGACTAGCTATATGAAAGTAGCGCCGGTTTCATTTACCCGGAGCGGTCTGATATACAGTGTTGCCATGGGTGAATGTGAAATTAATAAGAAATATCAGAACACTGGATTGAACGATTGACCAATCAGAATCAAGTATTCCAGAGCCCTGTGTCAGCAGTTACCTTGAGTCAATCAGTTAATACAATGCAGCTGTAACAGAGATGCAGTGTGAAAGCCGTGGGTTGCTGGAGCTCTAGGGCTCTCTTAGTATTTTCCCATGAACATGAAGCAAAAGCACAGTATTTTCTTCCTGTTGTGGTGAGAGGCAACAGGGAGACATCTTATTCAATCTGACATCTCAGGGGACAGACTTTTTTTTTTTTTAAACCTCTTCAAAGCTCTTGAGTGACTCTAAAGTTTGGGTTGATGTAATCGCACATGGCAAACAATGAGAAAATCTCTCCTCTTGAATATCGCACCATGGACATGCATGCATTGGTTCACTTGTAACTGAAAACACCCGTAGACACGCTTTACAAACAGACAGATCTCCATCAGGGAAGAAAAATTAAGTGCGGGAAGTAAAAATGTAATGTTTTTTTCCCCCTGAGTGACAGTTCATTAGCAGGCCATTGAGATCTGATTCCATCTGTTTCTGTCACTCTCAGTTATTTTTCATTTGGACCGAATGAACAAGGAAAAATAGTGGCTTAACCTCATTAACTCCATAAGAGGTTTGTTTCCCATTAAGTCAAGTCAAGTCAAATATATTTATATAGCGCTTTTCACAATACAGATTGTATCAAAGCTGCTTCACAGTATCAATCAAAACAACTTAATGTTTGTTTATTACTGGAAAAAAAACATACAAGTTTGGTAGAGCTGATCAATGGTATGATTGGTTAATTAATTTGAATATCCCCAACTGAGCAAGCCAAAGGCAACAGTGGCAAGGAACCGAAAAACTCCATCCAGTGACCTAATGGTGTCCTAACACCCCATCAGGTGACCCAATGGAGAAAAAAAACCTTGGGAGAACCCAGGCTCAGTCGGGGGCCAGTTCTCCTCTGGCGTTTATGAACTAGAGGCCGAATTTACAGTAACTGTAAGATAAAAAATGTATATGAATGCCTGGCTAAATAGATGCGTCTTCAGTCTAGTTTTAAACTGGGAGAGCGAGTCTGAGAAACGAACAATATCAGGAAGGCTATTCCAGAGCTTCGGAGCTAAATGTGAAAATGCTCTGCCTCCTTTGGTGGATCTGGATATCCTAGGAATGACCAGAAACCTCGAATCTAGTGATCTTAAAGAGCGCGATGGATTGTAAGGCGATAGAAGATCCGTTAAATAGACTGGAGCTAAACCATTTAGAGCTTTATAAGTCAAAAGCAATACCTTGTAATTAATACGGAACTTTATAGGTAACCAATGAAGTGATGATAAAATCGGTGTTATATGATCATATTTTCTTAATCTAGTAAGAACTCTAGCGGCTGCATTTTGGACTAACTGTAGCTTGTTTATTGAAGATGCAGGACAACCAGCTAATAAAGCATTACAGTAATCTAGTCTCGAGGTCATGAATGCATGAACTAACTTTTCTGCATCAGAGACTGATAGCATATTACGTAGCTTAGCAATGTTTCTAAGGTGGAAAAAGGCTGTTTTTGTAACATATGAAATATGCTTTTCAAAAGACAGGTTGCAGTCTAATGTAACGCCCAGGTCTTTTACTGTAGCGGATAGAGTAACAGGGCATCCTACTATGTTAAAGTCGTGCTGTGAAAGGTTTTGTGGACGGTTTTTAGAACCGATAAGTATTACCTCTGTCTTGTCTGGATTTAATAAAAGAACATTAGTGCCTAAATGAAGTTTTTCCAAGTGAATCGTCATAGATGGGACCCTCGGGGCACACTTTCAGTTGGGAAATGATTTACCTATTTAGTGTCAACATGTGTTTACTGAATGTGTGTGTTTCTGAATGTGCTTCCTTTGCCATTTTCATTGTCTTTATTAACAATGTCCATTTAATGTTTTTGGTTTTTAATTATCCTTATTGGGGACAATTAATTTGCAGTTAATCTGATTAAAAGGATTTCTTTCTTTCTCTTTTCTCTCAATATTGAAATTGTAGTTTAAAATAAAAATATAATAGAAAAAAATAATTAATTAAATATTAGATAATAAAAAATAATAATAATAAATAATTGATTGACAGTTTTATGTGTTTAGTGTGTGTTTCTTTTACATATTATGTTTTCTAACCTATGTTTCTTTTTTGCCTTTTTTTATCTAGACTGTATGAAACTCCCATAGCAGCATTAATAGTGTCATCACCAGAGAGATTTTACTAGACTCTGGTACTTTTATAGTCCTGCTAGACATCATACACTAAACAAACAGCTGCAACACCACACCATAAATATGTAGCAAATTAAACAAGTTCAGGATGTCACAGGAAAATTGGTGAAGTTAGGCATGTTTTGTATACATATAACTTACACTAAAATAAAGACAGATGCCTTTCGTTTCCCTTCTCTTCGAATTCAACTTAGCTAAAGCAAAACCACATTTTCAGGGTCCCTCACTGGCTGCATGTCGGGGGGGTAGTTTACCTTCACAAAGTCTCTTGACAGTGTCAGGCTATTGTACGTAATGAGAAGTGCCAGAGGTTGGAGGCAGATTGACGTGTATCCTCCACACTGTATATTCACTGATGAAAACATGTCAGCCATGGCTGCCAGGACTGGATAATTAGATGACTTGCCACCCACTTAAGGACACTGCTGTATGAATGAACATTAGTCCTACTGAGGAGGATGCAATTTTTCAAAATTGTTTGGATTAAATTCACCATTCATATGGTAATTGTTCAGTGTAAGCTGTCTGCCATATTGGAACAGTCAAAGCCAGTCCGTGAACATTCGGGAGCAAGTTGACTGTGTCTGAGACCATAGTTAGACAAATGTATGAATACCTATATCTGTAATAGAGTTTCCCGAACTAACATAATACAACAAGACAAATGCGTCAACTAACACGACCTTAAAAAAGTTACCACTGTAAAAGTATATATACTAAAGTACTATATCTCGGCGGTTTCACAACCAGAAGCTGCGCAGCAATGTTTTGGCATCATTCATTCTTGAGGTCCGTCAGAAATTTTCGTACATGCGTTTTTTTCGTATTCGTCATCTGGTGGCTATGAATTGTCGAAACACCTCTGAAAATGCTTGCAGATGCGAAAAACCAGAAAATCAAATCCGATCCGAATTTTTTTATGACAGACGAAAGTTTGGTAGACAGTGTGTGTCACGACACGAACACAAATTGATAGATCCAAGTGCAGTATTTAATAGGGTAATCCGTAATCGTAGGTCATCCAGGTAAAGGGTCAAAATCATACAATCAAGGCAGTCCAAAACAAGAAACAAACAGGCAAAAGATCTTCGAAGTGCTGGTAACATTAAACAAGGATTCCATGACAGTGAATGAAACAGACAGGGTATAAATAGGCAGATACTAACAAGGTGACGGGAAACCAACCTATGGGTTAAATAGCAATATGCCATCTTGGCAGCAGGAGTTGGCAGTCATGGTGCGAGCGTAGCCGAAGGTTTCAGCTACCGGTCTCCCATGGCAGATAACTGAGCAGAAGAACCGTCTCAGGATCAACGGTCAGGGATCAACACCCAGTCAGCGGGTACTGCGGGGCAACCCATCACTGCTCCAGCTGTCGCACATTTGTGCTCCGCTGGTGCTTGCAGTGCTGGGTCCAGAGGTGGATGCTTTGTTCTGGGCATGCACTCATCCACTAACTTTTTGCCTCGGCGTTTGACGTTTCAAGCAACTACGTTGGAATTGTCTGAAAAAAACTCTCAGCGACTGGCAACTCGGGAGCCCCCTGCAAATAGGGGTGCTGTCGTTGCTCGGCAGGGCTCGCGTTCTAGGCAGGCGCGTCCCGGTCGTCATCCTGCTACTGCCTCCCAACTGGGTCTGGCATGTTGGAATGTCCGTTCTCTCGGGGTGACTTCCTGTCTTGACGGAGTCCATCCCCAGAAGTCTGCTGTTATAGACAGGGAACTTCTACGACTCAGGCTGGACATCGCAGCATTAAGCGAGACGTGGCCCACTGGAAGTGGCTCTGTACGTGAAGCTAACTTCACGTTTTACTGGACTGGCTATCCCGACAATGAAAGACCAAAGCATGGAGATGGTTTTGCCATCTGCAACAAGCTGCTCTGTTTCACTGAAACTCCCATCTCCATCTCTCCCAGGCTGTCGTCACTTCGACCGCACACCACCGCGGGTCCAGTGACATTACTTTCTACCTACGCCCTGACCCTAACTGCGCCAGACGATCAGAAAGATTCTTTCTATCTCCTGTTGAGTGAAACTCTTTCCAACATTAGTCGTGGCCACCACATAGTCATCCTTGGCGATTTCAATGCTCGTGTGGGCAGACGGGCTTGGTCCACATGGTGTGGGCTCAATTAACGACAATGGACAGCGCCTCCTTGAGCTTTGCGCTTCACATAAGCTGTGCATTCCATCATCCTTTTTTGAAGGCTCAATATGGTCCAAGATGACATGGCAACACCCATGCTCTAAACGCTGGCATCAACTTGACCATGTGATCATCCAAAAAACTCACCTTCAGGACCTCACTCATGTCAGGTCTGTGCCATTTGCTGACTGTGACACAGATCATTCACTTGTGCGCTGCAAGATTAAACTCAAACCCAAGAGAATCCACCGCTCTCATCCAAAGCCATCTCCGACGTTCGACATCCTTGCAACCAAGTCAAAGGAAAACTGCCAACAATTTCAGGCTTCGCTGCAAGCCAATTTTGTTCTGTCCACCCCCACCCAGGATGCTACATCGGCCTGGCTGCGCTTTCGTAACATAGTTATGGATTGCGCATTCTCCAGCTTCGGCAGACGCACCCGAAAACAGCCCGACTGGTTTAGGTGTCATGCAGACATTCTCCTTCCATCTCTTGCGGATAAGCGTGCGGCACGACTGGCCGTCAAACAAGACTCCTCCCCTCATACCATTGCTCATTGGAAACAGCCCCGTTCAGAGGTGCAGCGCCTAACACGGGAGGCAAAACACCTCTACTGGGAAAGCATCTGCAGGCATGTAGAACATTGCTCCGCCACTGGTAATATTGGTGGTATGTACCAGGGGCTAAAGCAAGCTCTAGGTCCTCCTGTGAAGAAGTCCTCCCCTCTACGATCTTCAACAGGTGAAATGCTCACAAACCTTGAAGATCAGCTAAATCGCTGGGTGGAACACTACAGCTCACTGTATGCTGAGCCTGTAACAGCTAGTGAAGCTGCTATAGTATCTGCTGTTCCACAACTTCCAATCATGCTCGACCTTGATAACAACATCTCTCTCTATGAGGTTATAAAAACCATCAGCCTTCTCAAGAACAACAAAGCCCCTGATGTGGATAGGCTTCCACCTGAAATCTTCTTAAGTGGTGGCAACACACTTGCCGTGGAACTCCATCACCCCTTTTAAACTTGCATGAATGAAGGCACCATCCAAGACGAATTACGTAACGCTAACATCGTTACTCTGTATAAGAACAAAGGGGATCGCTGCGACTGCAACAACTACCGTGGCATAGCTCTTCTCTCCCAGCCTGCCAAGGTCTTAGCCCGCCTCATCCTCCCACGCGTACAGATTATTGCAAATAGGATACTCCCGGAGAGTCAATGCGGCTTCCGTCCTGGTCGATCAACCATAGACATGATTTTCTCAGTTCGTCAAATCCAAGAGAAATGCATTGAGCAAGGTCAGCCCCTGTATGCAGTCTTTGTCGATCTGACAAAGGCCTTTGACTATGTCAGCAGGTTCGGCCTCTTTACCATCCTCCGTCAACTGGGCTGTCCTCCCAAACTCTTGAAAATCATACAAGAATTTCATGTTCTTATGAAGGCAACAATACAGTTCGAGGGCTCTCGTTATAAGGAATTTCCAATTTTCTGTGGTGTAAAGTAAGGTTGCGTTCTGGCTCCAACTCTCTTTGGTATATTCTTCTCCGCTGTCTTGCGCCGAGCTTTCCCTGTCCCATCTGGAGCGTTACTTCACACACGCAGCTCTGGCAATCTCCTCAACCTGGCAAGACTTCGTGCAAAAACAAATATCAACCTCGTCCATATCCAGGAACTCCTATATGCAGATGATGCCACTTTCCTTGCCAAATCTGAGACCGAGCTGCAGGCTATATCCCCTTCCTTTGCTGTTGCTGTTTGGAGTTTGGATTGAAGATCAGCCTGGGAAAAACAGTGGTCTTTGCCCAACCTGCTATGCTCTCACCCGCAATCACTATCAACAACAGCGTACTGACAAACGTCACAAAGTTCACTTATCTGGGTTCCACAGTCGACACCTCCAACAGTCTAGACTGCGAATTGGACATCCGAATTGGGAAAGCATCAACAACTTTCGGCAGGCTTAGCGAGAGAGTATGGAAGAACAATTCTCTGTCTCTCTACCTAAAAGTCCAAGTTTACGAGGCCTGTATTCTCAGCACTCTCCTGTACGGCAGTGATACTTGGTGCACCTACCGCAGACATGAACATCGTCTGAACACCTTTCACTTTCGCTGTCTGCGCTCAATTATAGGCATAACTTGGAAGGATCATGTTCCAAATTCGGTTATCCTTTCCAAGAACAAAAGACCACAGACCTCTACACTATGTTGCGCACCCGTTGCTTACGCTGGGCTGGCCACACTTACCGCATGGAAGAAAACCGGTTACAGAAAGCAATTTTGTATGGCGAAATGGCTGATGCCCCTCGCCCAGTCGGCCGGCCGAAGCTCCGTTACAAGGATGTCCTGAAGCGTGACCTTCAGTCATTCGGCCTTCCAAGCGAGAACTGGGAAACGCTTGCTGGTGACCGAGCAATGTGGCACGCCTCCATAAGATCTGGTGTCAAAAGATCTTGCCAGCAGTACAAAGACTTCCTCGACAGTAGAAGACTGAAGCTCCATACCAATCGTCGTTCTCGACGCTAAGGGCCTTAATGAATGAATGAATGAATGAACAAGGTGATGGGAAACAGCTGTGTGCAATGATCAATGAGTGACAGAACAGGATTATGGGAAATGTAGTATATTGAATGACACCATGGTAAAAGAGGACCTCTGGTGGTTAACCAGGAAAACACAAACCAGACACTGTGACAGTGTGTAAACGTGATTGACACAACGTGAGGTCATATATATTTTTTAACGTGTGAAAATTTCTGATTCAGTGTGCAAAGACCTTTACTGTGAGTGACAACATGCTGACCATTCCAAGATGGCGGGCACACCGGCGTGTCTGGAGCGGTCGAATGTGACTTCTACGTATACATATATATTTATATATATATATGGTTTTTCGTCTCTGTGTAAACTACAAAAATGCAAATCTGTGAAAATGGTGACGTCATGCGCAAGCATATTACATTTTCTGTCTATAGAAACATAGTGTTTCTTTACAAAGTTACATCGCCAACTACTGGCCTGGCACGTATAATACAGCGTTTTTTAGTTGTTTTCGCATATCCGTGTTAATGGTGATCATTTGTACAATGTTGTTGTCTGTATGCGAAACTTTTCAAAAACGCAAAGGAAAAAAGTTTCTGTTTTTAGTACATCATTGTCATGGAAGCGTACCCTAAAACTAATAAATTTAAATAAATTAAAAAAACAACTATATGGACATGAAAACCAACACTAATAAAATGACAAAATCTCACACCAAAATTACAAATTACTACAATTTACTAAATTATTAAAATAACTAAAACTTTACTAAATTACTCAAATTACTAAAATGAAAGAAAAACAGAACATAAAAAAATTAAATATAATTCAAAATATTATCAAAAATAATGATATGAAAATAACACTGTGTTGGATGCTCATTTTGGAAGCTAATAAAAAAAAAAGAAAACATCAGATGTCATATAAAAATGACCACATATAACCCACTCTGACAATATAAAAACGTTGTGCATTGCATGCATTCTGGAAAATTTAGCCATTACTCATATTATTCAGCATTACATTCCATGCCACTAAAATAAAACAATAACCAGAAAGCACAGCTAACATTTGCTAACCTGTTTCGAATTTACTCTGGACTGTCTTCAGTTCTATCCTAAGTCAAACATATTAGTCTTCTAACATAAACTACATCTAAGTATCATCGACAGAGGAAAACCTGTTGACATACACACATGTAAGCCTTGAGACTGCATACACAGCTGTTGTTTCACTTATTTGGCTTGCTGAAGGTTAAACCAAAAAAGTGTTTTATTACAGCTGTTATGGTTTTGTTTGGTTCCAAATGAAGCCAACTTGACAGAGGATAATTAAATGATTTTAGAATAAAGAAAACCAAACCCATAATCAACACCGTTGTCTTGCGAATGACAAGCTGACACATCAAAGAAAGCCTGTGGCCTCTTGTTAAAACTCAACAACATCTCACGCTGCTGTAAACCTTCCACAAAACACACAGGCAGCACTTTCCTCCAATGCAAAATAACTGTAAATGTTTAATTACATTCATAAAGTAGATAGAGGCAGTAAATCACCCAGGCGCATGTGTGTATGTGTGCATTTGTGTTTAATATAACAACAGAACAAATGCATTACAGTAACTGTTCTTCACATTAGGGGGCTGCTGTTGGGTGGGGTGCGCACAACAGTGGCATGCTTGTATTGAAGAAGGTGGCTGTGACTGTGCCAGTTTTTCCTGTAGTAAATACATTACAAATCCCATATAAACTATTCTAGGCCTTGCGGCTGGTGTTGCATGCATCTTGAGGTGGGCTGAGTGGGCTGCGGGCACAGAGTGGCTGCTGATGGGGGCTCAGGGTGGGCCAATTCCATCTTGCTGATGGGTACACTTCAAAAAAATTATGAACAGATGTTCATTAATGAGCTTTTAGAAAACCACTGGGAGAGAAAGAGCAAATGCAAGAACTAGTTGTTGTTTAAGTGGTTCAAATATTTTGCTAAAAAAGCTAAAAAATCCTTTTTTAGGATAAAAGTGAAAAACCAAGCGAATTTCATGTGGTTCGTTTCCGCACATGCATTTTTCGAAACTGTATACAAAATAGTGTTTCCTGCAGAGCAAAACGTACAACACGACCAGTGAACTCCGATTCCTGAGCTAATGACTCTTTTGAAATGGTTCTTTTTAGTGAAACAAAAACTTTAGGTACATCCCAATTTCAGTACTCAACTGTCACAGCTTTAATTACATACAGGAGGGGCAAGGGCTTATGCTGGATGACAAAACACTACATTTATACACTAGTCGGTTAAGTACATAGTGCACAGTATAAGTGCATTGTATGTCATTTTGGGACACAACTATTCAGTACGACCCGTGAAGTCTGATTCCCTAGCAAATACTCTTTTGAGCCAGTTCTTTTTACATGTACGTTTACATTTAATCATTTAGCAGGCGCTTTCATCCAAAACGACTTACAAATGAGGAGAGCATTAGAAGCAATCAAACCAACAATATAAGGCGACAATATGCAAGTGCTTTCAGTAGTCCCAGTTAGTCCAGCACAATACACGTAGCAAGTTTTTATTTTTTTATAAATAAAATAGTAAGTGGCGGGTTACTATTAATGGGACAAGTGTTGAAGTTTTTTTTTTTTTTGTGAATCATAAAAGCATAAAAATCAGTTGAAGCAGTTTTTCAGTAATCTAACTCACATACTGAACTGTTTCTGCAAGTCAATAATGTCATATCCGGCTCCATGAACCAATAATTGATACTGTGTTATGTTGTAAGGTTCATGAGAAATCAGTGAAGTACCCTAAGTAACTACAGTATCTTTACATTCAAAGTTAAGGAACCAAAAACATTAAATTCCTTGCAATTCTCATTCCTACCAATAAGATCTGTGCAAACAGTAAATGACCCATGATTCATACAGAATCTGTTTAACGTTAAACAATATCAGACTTCACTCTAAAATACTTAAATGATCACATTAGAATGTTTTTCATTAACTATCCAAATAATTTGCTGTGTAGAATCTTGAGACTGAAAAAGTATAATGGTTTATTTTCTCATGTTATTCAGTCACTCTTGTGTGTGAATGTGTGTGTGAATTCTCCAGCTTGCGCTTATCATCCATATCCTCTTTTGTATTACATACCATTACATTATACAGGTAAGTAAATGATGACAGAATTTTCATTATAGGGTGAACAAATCTTTATAAAGACAGCAAGATTTGAACATAAATACAGTGGAGGGGCTATATTTAATTTGAACTTGTTTATGTTTAAACTAACATATACTTATACCTATAAACCTATAAAAAAAATCATGCCTTTATTAAAGGTGCAGTGTGTGATTTCTAGCGGCATCTAGTGGTGAGGTTACGAATTGCAACCAACAAAAGTTACGGTGGCTCACAGGAAAATTTTATTCGCTGAACTTGCTTCCTTGCACGAAGAACAACCTAGTAACGAAACGCGTTTGTCCGTTTAGGGCCACTGTAGAAACATGTCAGCGCATTTCAATGTAAGGGAACCTGCGGAGTATGTAGACAGAAACTGCTCATTCTAAGGTAATACAAATATAACGGTGCATTAAGTAAGGTCTTTATACACCACTGAAAACTTCTTTTTCAAGGTAGAGACGAAACGCGCTCTGTAGCGCTGTTTGTTCGCTGTCGGCTATGGTAGAAACATGATGACACAATATGTTGACCTCCATAGAAGGTCTGCGGTGCCTGCGGTTATGGAGATATAAATGTCTCATTTTAAGGTAATAAAAACATAATGGTTCATTATGCAAGGTCTTTATACACCACTGAAAACATAGTTATGGATCTTATATTGCATTTCTGTCAAAAGAAATATTACACTTTGCACCTTTAACTATTTATCAATTTCAGCGCAGAGAACATTTCTGTGGAACCGTCTTTATTGTCTCAAGTTTCTTACATAAACTACCCTTGTTTCATCTTGAAATTTGTTTTGCTGTATGTCTGAGGTTTCTGCCAGATGTGCGGTGGGTGGCTAAACAGGAGAAGTCCTGGATCAGAGCCTGGACTGGTCAGAGCAAAGCTGCTAATTCAAGTGGTTTTGGCACAAATATAGGTGGAGTTAGCTTCAGGTGACACAATTCAGGAAATGTGCCAAAATGTTCTTGTTCTGGTGACCTCTAGTAACTTAACTCACAGGTACTAAGTTAAATATGTCAATCAATGCCACATCATGCCAGTAGGGCTAAATATATTAGGGAACGGGAAAAGAGAGCATTGTTTAAAAAATGGAAGTGTTTGAAAAGAAAACGTTATATAGTGTACCTTTAACATGGCAAAAAAAATCAAGTAAATAAAATGGTCAAATAATGCAATCACATTAATTAAGTGCATGCTGAGAAGAAAGAGAATGAAAATAAAACTAAAACACTTCCAGTGTAAGACTATTTGAAAAAACAGCATTAATCCAACCCACCTGCATTGTTCATTGGTTCGACATTTTCCACAAAAAAAAAACAGTTAATCATTATTAACTTGACCTAAAAAAAAAAAAGGTCACACTTTATATTAGGTTTCATCAATACTTATTGTGTCCATGTTTTATTGCAAAACTCTTATGCTGCCATTGAGGTGGGATACGGGGAAGGTTAGGGACAGGTTTGGTGGTATGGATAGAACTAAGGGTGTGTTAAGTTGTAAGGGACGGGTCAACAGTGTTATTTTAGATGTCATTACATATGTAATTATATGCAGGTATTTTTAATGTCAAATCATGAATAAAAAAAAGTGCATTGTATCTAATTTTTATTTAAATGTAAGTACATAGTAGTTAAAGACAACTAATATAAAGTGGGACCAAAATATTTTTTACTTTCTAAATAAGGCAGAGATGGGTTAAATTTTATGATAAACATACAGTGAAAGAGTCAGGGAATGATCACAGGGTAATTTCTGTCTTTTTAAATCATCGCATGACATCACACAGATCCGTCTCTGGTCCCGTAAACTCTTTACAGATGGCCACGACTGGAAACTGAAACTCTCGCAGCATAAACAGAAAGGACCGGTCTGTGACGGACACAAATGTGGGAGAGTTAAAACGTGGGATTTGAAACCATTACATCTGCCTGCTTTGACAGCTTTGACCCCTAATCATCCCCATATTGACCACAACCTTCCTTGAGGTCAACCATCAATTGGCTGTTTGTCTTTTTGACCCGTTCCCTGACTGATTAAGGGAAGTGCATTTTTATTGATGGCTAAAAGTCACAGCGAGGCCACAACGTGCACTTGCTGTTCCTGCGCTGATTCCTACTTAATTGCCTATAAGTTATACACTGCCGTCGAACTAATATATAGCCAGATCTGTTCTATCTTCCCAAGACACACTAGCAATAGAGCAAAACTTCCTGTTTCCCTTACATGGTCTGAAATGTCAAATTTATCTAATGTGAGAATTGATCTGGCACACAAAATAAAAAGCTTTTCATATTGGACTGTACAGCCAGTTTTGTGAAATATATCACGCTGGTAGGGGTAAATATGTAAAGTAACGTGTAAAAATAATAATAATACAAAAATAAAGGTTTGCAAGTGCATAAAAAATGAAGACAGCTGTTCCCATGACTTTTTGTTCAAATAAATGAATTAATTATTTTCAGGAAAAGTCTTGACTGAATTAAAAATGGTAGGTTGTCATGATTTAAAATCTACCATCATTGTAAAATATTACCTTTAAGTAACTCTAAGAACATAAAGCTGTATTCATTTGCACTGCAATTTTTTTGTTTTATTCACATGGTTTTAAAATGTTCAATTTTATGCGATTCATCTGGTCGTCTAATAGAATGGAAACCCAAATCCTGTTTTTTTATCTTTCTCAGCCAAAAGAAATTTAATATGCTATAACACAAAATGAATCCTTCAATATTCTCTCTCTCTCTCTCTCAAATCATTCCATATGATTCATATATGTACCTATTGTATCTAAAAGTAACTTTATCTGTCTAATTTTAGATTATATAGCCAAGCTGAACTTGTTACCAAGGTGTTGGGTGATGTTACTTGCACAAATTACTCCATTTAGGACATTCATGGTTAATATTACTCATGCCAAGATTCCTTATGTTGTTTCAATCCTGTGGAGAGGACTGGGTTGTATCTCATGAAAACATATTTATTCTGAATTCATTCATTCAGATGTAGGAATGTTTTGACTCTACAGTTTCACTCAACACATCTGAACAATAAAGTGCAAGTTTATTCTGCCCATAGGTATGGCACACAGTCTAACACTGCCATTCTCGCTCTGAAGTTTAAACATATGAACTACAAATTCAGGCTCCTTGTTTTTTGGGTGGACGTTCCTCACAGGCTTTTCTTGTAATAGGAATATGGTCAGGTCTTTGCTAAAGACTCTTCCATCTTAATTTAAAACAAGCTCACGTTCACTTGCCCTGCCATATGGAGACCATGCATCAGTCGGTCTTCTCAAAGTCTACATTTATCCTTTCCTGAGGTGTTTCTCCTTTAAAGTGCACAAATAATTCCAGATGGATCAAAGATGTGAGTCTGCCTTTAAAAAGCTGCTGTAAAGTGATAGTGATTGTTTGGTTGCCCTGTGTAGGGCAATTAACGGTGCTTGACTTTTTAACTAAATACAGTTGAGGAATGGTTGGGGGGCCAGGAGCATATTGGTCCTCGGCATGTTGACATGCAGAAAAAAGAGAGATAGAGAGAATTAAGGTGACCGTTAGCTGCCAGTCTTTTATTTATGGTTTTCTGTCTGGATGAAGTGTTATGTCATGGAAATGGGCCAAACGCATCAAATTTGTCAAAGATGGCTGCCAATTTAAATGAATTAATGGGTGATATTTGTGAAGAATCACTCTAAGAGACATTTAAAAATTTTATGTGAAGCACTTAGATGGTGTCGTGTTTGACATGTTGACATATTATATGGAAAAGACTCAAAAGAGTGCATTTTCGAAAGTTTAGCAGTTCCAGATTGAATCAGACACAGTACAGTGAAAACTGATTCAATTTAAATGTATTTAAAATATAAAAACAGTATATTCATTCAATCAATCAGTGACCAGAGGTGCCTTGTTTTGCAGTTTGGAAACCCTCTAAAAACGACAAAATTAAATAACTAAAGTTTGGAAACCCTCTAAAAACGACAAAATTAAATAACTAAACAAGACAATTCCCTATATTATGCCCGTGAAAAAGTAAGTACACCCTTTTAAATTCTATGGTTTTATGTATCAAGACATAATACAAAAAATCATCTGGTCCTTGGTAGATCTTAAAATGAGGTAAATACAACCTCAGATGGACAACAACAAATGACATATTGTGTCATTATTTATTTAACAAAAATAAATCAAACATGTGTGACAGACAAATTATTGAATTGCTTGTAGAGCACTTTTAGCAGCAATAATGTGACATTAAGTAATACTTTTCTGACTTTATCAGTCTCTCGCATCGTTCTGGAGAACACGATGTATAAATATCGTATTATAACACTTCATATTGTATTCTACATTTTTTATTTATATGCCGTGTTTGATAATATTAAAATAATAAAAAATAGATATTTTCTGAATAATGAAAATTATTATTTATTCATTCATTCATTTATGCATTGTGGCCAGAGTCTTCTTGTTTTTCCTGTACATGCAATTGGGAAACCCTCTAAATCGAAATTGATTACTGTATATCTTTCAGTGACTACATGTATAATTTTTGAAATTACACTTGACAGTGTTTGACCACCAAGTGCTTCTACTTGCCAAAACTTGCAGCTCAACACACTTAACCCAACCATCCACCACAAATGGAGGTCATACCCAGAATGTCTCACTGTTGCTAATGGTAATAATGGGAAATTAGACATCAGTAATGCAGCAAAAGTATCAGACATGAGTTAACTCGTACTAATTTGGCAGCACATGCCAGATCACACAGATAAGCAGTTGATCCAAACAAATTACAGGGCCTCCCATAGCCCCACACAGAGCGCTTACTCCTGCCACAATCATGGGTGCTTCTGGCAATAAAGCAAAAGTGAAACTCAATACAACTGTTTGACATTTCCTTTTCTCTGTGGATTTCATGCTTTTTATCACCAAGCATGCTCTTTCATTAACCTCTGACCCATCTACCACTAGGAGTGCAGGATGGCTCAGTGAATGTGAAGAGGGTAATTGGAGCAAGAAGAGGAGGATAAACAAAATTAGCCATTGACTCCAATAGTCTGATGTACAGCTTTCCTGGAGGACGACTAAAAACCAAACCATTTTCGTACAATATTTAAACACTTTTTATGAAATATTGATACAAAACAATACAGTTTAACTTTTTTAATCCATTGGCCAATGCATAAGGATATAAAGTTGTCATAAAATGGAAGTTGTGATAGTCTTTCCTTCCCTATTGTGACGTATATCAGAGAAAAAGTGTAGGGCCGGATTTGATTTTGTCCATTGAATATAGATTGGATGGTTGTGGTTTGCTATCGCTGTGATGTCATGTCATGTGAGTGACAGGTTGCCCCGCCCTCAAGCCAGTAAACACATCATCAAGAGAAGTCACTGCAAGAGGGAGGGGAAGTTATCTGAATTAAAGATTACGAGGGCACATGATTTAACATAAAATGTGTAGTTAAATCATTAAATTCTGCAATATTACATAAAAAACAAGAATTTTGGTTTCATGGTGACTTTAATGTTGTTATTCTATTTAAAACGTATAACAAACCATGTCACTGTTTACTATGAAATAATATACAAGCATTAATTCACATTATTTTACATACAATAAAGTCAGGCAAAACTATTTAAAGTAGTCAAGTAAATGTCATAATTATTAATACTGGACAGTTTTTGTGTTATCCGTGTTATCTTTTATGTTACCTTTTATGTGGTCTTAATTTTTTACAGTGCTGAAAATGACTTGTTAGACTAACTTTTTTTTTCAATTGCTGTAAACATTTTGTAACAGTTTTCTTGAAATAAGTAGAGCTACTTAGCTTACAGTTTTCCACCAACTCATGGAATAGAAAAGCATTCACTAGCTCCACACTTCTGGATCTCAGCAGATCAGTAAATCTTTTTATTTGCTTATTTGTTTCTGAATACTGCATACATCATACGCATTTTTTTTTCTTTAGATAATTAGATACAATCGAATGCAGGGCTTATTTACATTACAATTAAGCACACGGAAGGAACATGTTTATTTTGATATGTGCCTGAAGAAATTGTAAATGTAAGCCACCTAACTCAGTTTCCTGTAATTATAAAACAATACATAATACAAAAGTAAAAAAAAAACTTTTTTAAAATGTATTTATTCGCAACATTGTACTAAAATAAATATACGTTTCCAAAAACAAACAGGCAAATTCTGAGGGCACACGCAAAGGGGGCCTTTCTAGGGTCTTGAACGTGGCAGTCAGTCAGTATACACAAACATGGCGGCCAGATGAGAGCGTAATGTTAACTTCCGAATGTGTGTGTTGAAAAATAACATTTTAACCCAAGTATATTTGTCTTTGATAAAACCGGTTAGCAAGTAAATTTATAGGGTACTGAAAATGGCTGCGTGGGCTGGATTTTCAGAGGAAGAACTACAAAGATTGCAGCACAGCGGCGATCTCAGTGAGTAAAAATGTAGAAAACTTCACTCGATTCTTTTCACTTATTATATTAAACACAGAAAAGCCGTGTATCAAAACATATATGTCAATCGGCAGTCCACTAGTTTCTGGAATGCAGTACCTATATTTAATGACTATATTATTTTGTTGGGTGAATCCTGATAAAACTGCTTTACCCAGTAAACCAGGCTGTACCGGTCACATTGGGTCGTGGCCGGAGACCCGCTCCGACTAACCGGAGCAGACAGCAGCTTCAGCGGGAGAGGGCTCTGCAGCTGACAGCCAAGCAGAAGGAGTGTCTTTCACCTGACCAGCAGCTGGCCAAGCCCCCAGACCCACCTGTCGTCAGTCATCCTGCTCCTCTAAAATCACAGGACGAATCCAAACCAGAGTCGCAGAATGAGGCAGAACCTGTTGACCGAGAATCACATGTGGAGTCCGTACAACCAACAGTCTTCAAGGAGCTGGACAAACAGGAAGTGGAATTGTTAGTAAGTCTAGATCCTTTGCAAAACACTAGCTCAGATATTAATATGTAAAGATATTTTGTACTATATTTCATATGGAATATTACATATTGTTTTATTACTATACAAGAACATGTTTGGATTATATCTCACACCAAAATTAGAAGAAAAATATATTCTGTATAATGGAAATATTTATGTATACATGTATTTACGTTGCCATGTTTTTGTTTGTGGAATTGTTCACCTTTTATATTATCCAATATAAAAACAGCCTGTCCTAATATTGTATATACTTCAATGTGTTTATATATCCATAACTCAAAAATCTTTTACTGGTTATATTAATATAACATAGACTGAATGTGGATGATCATATGCGTGTTATTTTTATGTTGTAATGACTTAAATTGTAAGACTCCACCAAACTTTTCTTATAACAGCCGAGAGAAGAACCGTCTCCAGCAGTTGCAGTGGGAGCAACGGATAATGGAAGAGAAGAATAAACAAAGAAAAGCTCTTCTTACAAAGACCATTGCTGAAAAGTAAGAGGAAATCTTGTTTTAAACCATTATCAAAATCAGTCTGTCTGGAGTATGATAACCTTAAATAAATTCAATTTTGATATTTTAAATATTGTCCCTTCCACTTTTCCAGGTCCAAACAGACACAGGCTGAAGCTGTGAAATTGAAGAAGATCCAGAGAGAACTTCAAGCACTGGATGATTCGGTGTCCAATGACATTGGGGTTCTCAGAAAACTTATAGAGCAGTCCAGCATGGATTATTCTCTGGCATGGTAATTATTCTAGTCCATTCCAAGTGTACTTCAAACCAAGTTCACAGTAGCTTCTTGTTGGAAGCCGCATCATGTTGTTTGTGTGCCACTTCTTCAAAATCTGCCACATTACAAAAAAAAAATTCTCTAGTAACTAACTACTTCCATGATAAAAGTGATTAAAAAAAGTCTGTTAGCTCAGGATTGAAAACACTGCCCTCTGTAGCCTTACTTTATTAATTCAGCCCAATGATTACTTGTATCAGAACATTCGCAGGCCTTTTTTAACCTTGCGATTCAGTTTATTTCTGGACACGTTTTCAACTATCTTATTTAAAATTAACTATCTTGTCTTTGCCAATCTCCTATCGTTGACAGGAAGCGTTTTGAGAAAGCAGAGGCCGAGTATGTTGCCGCTAAGATGGACTTGCACAGGAAGACGGAGGTGAAAGAGCAGCTGACGGAGCACCTGTGTGCAATCATCCAACAGAATGAGCTGCGCAAGGCCCGCAAACTGGAGGAGTTGATGCTTCAGTTAGAGCTTAATGCCAATGAAGTCCCCAGCCCAGAGGAAACCAATCTACAGGACAAAGAGAGGGAGAGCAACTCCCAGCTTGTTACTGAAAACAGTCCCGCAGCAGACATGGATGACTCAAGTCTGAGCAAAGACTGTTCCATTACAGAACCAAAGATCAGCCAAGACAATCAGGAGAGCAAATCAACAGAGGTTTCTGCAGATGGGCTAAGCTAGCTTCCAAGCATCATCAATTTAAACTGTATGACAGTTTACATAACACTTGCTACCAGGTTTATACATTTCTTCATTGTGAGATTGTTGAAGAAACCAATAACCCTGCATTTGTTTGTAAAATGTTGATCTTTTTGTAAGACGCCAAGACAACCTCATCCCATCACTACCAACACTAAAATGCCTTTTTATTATGGCGCTCGGATATTGATTATGATCCGTTAAGCTCAGATGCAATAATAGGAGCAGTAATGAGAGTTTTCATTGAAGGTGCTACTTGATCATAATGCTGCATCATTCCATGTTTTTATTGTGGTTCGTCTGAATGTCAGTCATTGTGAATTTTAATCTGTCTTACATTAAGAAAACAGACTGAATCTCTTGAAAACATTGTGCATATTTAAAACCCTATAAAATACTAAATACTGATAACTTTTCTGATTGTTCCATAACTGACATTATTCAAAATGAAATAGTGGCAGATAGTCTGGTGGTAGTTTGTAGTTGTGATTTATTTCACATGATTTTGCACAAGTGAATGGTAAAATCTAAATCTTTTATCTGTACATGGCAGTTGTCTCGTAAAAATGACTTTATGTGAATGTTAACAAATCAATAACAGCCGTTTTTTCAATCTTACGAAGCTGACAGTTTGTTCGGCAGAGGTGAGAACAATTTTGTACTGTAGTGGGGAAAAAACGATTGAAGTGTGGGAAGTGGAATACCATAGCTGTTTTTCTAAATGTATATGTTGTATGTATATTTTTATGCTATTTCTAATAAACCTCAGATGCAGAGCTATTCACCAACTCTAAAGACCTTTAACAGGCTATTTGTTATTTTTTTAAAAATATATATTCTTTTGACTATAGCTTTTACTTATTTTAAATGTATGTTTTAATATATATATATATTTGTAAATCATTTAACTATTCGTATACTAGGTAAGAAGTATGCTATGAATTCAATATTTTAATTATCCGTTGGTGAATAAAATATTTTAATAATGGTAACCTGTTTTGTTTTATTTCACATCGCTGCATATTTGAAATAAACCACTGGAAATTAGTTTACATTTTTGCTTTTCTTTTGAAAATTGTTTAGTGGTAATGCTTTGTTATTTGAAAAGAACGTTGAAACTTGATTTAATATTTGCATATTTTATAAACGAATTTATGTCGTTTATTTGTTTTTATTCCGCCACACATTTAAAATCTTGTCACTTTTACGCCAAGGTCTTAAAAATATTAACAATACTGGTGTTAATATGTCTAACAGTAATGCATGAAATATGGTCATTCGATCCAATCACCACAATACGAAATACCATATGATGTTCTTTTTTTATTCTGGTTTAACTGTATAAAACAAGCACTGACAAATCCTGGAAGTAAATACAGGAAAAGAGATTTTCGTGAAGCCCATTTTGTGAGCGCATTTCTGATTTATGTGCCCTCAGTCCGCCGGGACAGGTTGAAAAGACTAAGTAACTCGAGAAACTCGAGGGGAAGAAAGAAAAAAAAGCACACAAGATCAACTTTTACTGAAACATTCTGCCTTCTGGAAAGTCAATGTTATCTAGTTTTGATAATGAGGATTACCTTCGCGAAAGATAATGAAAAATGAAAATCAATAGGCTACCTAAATGTTATCTTCGTTTTTTTTAATAATGATTAAAATCATATTCCGTCATCTTATATTGTAACCATAAAATGTTTTAACATATATACAAAATCGACCGAAAATCGTTAAGGAAATTAAGTGTAAAATGTGTTTTTATTATAATTGTACGCAGATTAAAATAAGGCACGAAAGCTAGTTAGAATCATGACAGAAATCCTAAAACAAAACTAAAGTGCTTAGCTAAGTTAATTTTGTTGAACTTTTTATTTATTTAACTGAACATTTTTAACACCGAATATTACAATGGTTTATTTAGGCCTAAATCTTTTTCCTAGCCTGTATTTGTAAATGGTTAATTTATTACAAAACAGTCTCTTTCAAGTCTTTCTAAAACTGTGCTTGACTAATTCCTCCTGTTAGGAGAGCATTCTGACGTGTTAAACCCGATCACGCGCGGTAGTGCTGTCCATTGACCCCTGGTGCTGATTAGACGACCGCGAGCTCAGTCCGCTTTTATTTCGCTAATTACAATTTAAGTGCTTCCTTCTGTGCTCGCGCTTCATATCCTGCGCGGGAAACACACGCAGACATACACGCGCGCGCTCTGATAGTGCCAGGGGAATTTAAAAGTGCCTGTCGCTCAATTGCGAACAGGACGACTTCTGTTGTTGGTTCAATGATAAAGCACATTTTTAATACAATATTTTACTTAAATATATTATAATTACTCCGTGCTGGTGTAATGATATAGTCAGACTTAAACCAGGCCAAATCAAAACATGCTTGTGAATAATATTTTATCAATATTGTAGCCTATAATAGAATGAACATAACAAATTGCCCTTTTATTATTAGGCCTATTATTATTATTTTCGTCCACCAAGATCTTGTGTCTGTTTTAATTGTTGTAAATTAGCCACTTTTAAACAAACGGAACAGTTTTCAAGGGTTTACGATTCTGAGGATACAAATAGCCTATATTTTCTGAGACGTGTGCTGTGTGCATTGTTGTTGTTCAGGTTTATTTCGATAAATAATGAACTCCTTTTGTAATGCATGCGTTAAGCTGGATTGTTGAGTCTGTTTATCAGAATGCCATGTCAATCCGTTAGGCTATGAGTCATGAGTTATGTTTTCAATTACACACATGTAGCCTACATTATAAAATCTCTTATATCTTTATATCAGTATAAAATATCTTATAGCAAAGAAATAATATTTAGCCAAAAAAATACATTTTAGTGATGATTTGTCCGTTGGGGTGTGTGTGTGTGTGTGTGTGTGTGTGTGTGTTATTTTCACTCAGAGCGAAATATAATAGCCTTTCAGTTCATACTCTGTCCATCTATTTACAGGGTTCCCACGGTCATGGAAAACCAAGGAATATCGGCGAGATTGTGATTTACAGGCCAGGCCTGGAGATGAATAAAATCTTAAAACGTAAATGATGAAAATAGAATTTTTCACTTTTTACTAGTTTTTTTTATTTAAATCTTAGCTATCTCAAATGAGCGGAAAGATCACTTCATTAGTCAACTATATTTTAAATCAATGGTATTCGATTAAAAGGGAAATGATGCAGGAAATTTGAATCCAAGCGCAAATTTAGGTGTCCAAATGATCTTTTTGATTACATTTTTTTCGAAGTCATCACGAAACAGAAAAAAAAACGTTTAAAACTTGGCTTTTGACAGGCCCTTAACAAATGTATCCTAATGCCTTTCATCTGAGACGTAGCTTAAACGACGATGGACATGTGCCACAACGATTTGACATTTGAATAAAAAAACGTTTTGCTGGTTGTGGTTGAAAGGAACGGTTTTACAAACTGTCTTCTATATTGCACGATCACCCCGATTGCAAGTTTTTTTTGTTGAGAGAAGTCGCTTGTAGGGGAGCTGGCAGCTGAGGGAATGTAGGGAAAACTAATGATGAAAAAGGTCTACTCCATCCCAACAGCGGCTTAATTAAATACATGGAAAGAACGAAAGCAGCACATCTGGTTTCAATCCGTTTTCCTTTGATGGCATCAAGTGTTCTTTTCCCAGATCTGGGGCTGTGGCAGTGAGTAGCCTATAGACTCTTGCCATTGAAACACATGGGCATCTACCTTGTGAAAGACACACCAAATGCCCTGACACGACTCCCGTCCCAGTTGGAGATGTGTAGGCCACTGCAGCCAAAGCCTTATTGACGACAAAACGTTTTTAGCGTCAAAACATTCGCTAATGAATGCGCATAATGTTATATTCTTATAGTGGAACTATAAAACTTTGGGGGAAAAATCCGAGAAATTAAATAGACTTTATTTCTGTTGAATAAAGTAGCCTATAAAGGTCGACAACCATTACCAATTCTATAGCCTATTGAGGACACTGAAAAAAAAAATCAATGAAAGTTATCGACATCATTATTAGGCTATTTCTAGCAAATGAAAAAGAGTAAGATTAAGTTCCTTGCTAAATGAAGTCTAGCAAGGAAGCAAATGAAAACGCATTTTTAAAACATGCTTTTCCAGGGGGGGAAATACTATTGCCATAGAACGCGTTTTTTTGTATTCCATCGAGCTGCTTTTCATCGTTGTTTTTTATGTAAATATGCGCTGGACAGACGTCTTTGGCCGTTGCACTCATTGCGTTCTAAAAACACAACGCTTTTATACACCCCACTCTACATTGCCCCCCCTCCCCCTGTTGTGTATTGCGCTTCAAAAAGCGTTCTGTGTGAATGGTCCAAGACAACCTCATTTTCAAATGCAAAAAAATAAAAATGGTGTCACCCCTGCCCTGACTAAAGGTATATAGCAGGCTATATTCAACTAAACCGTCCCATTATTTGGACGATTCCTTTACCTTTTTCACTTTAAACATTGTTTATGTCCGTTTCGTTCAAAATGATAATAAATTACATATATCAGGAATTCAAAGATTGGGGAGGGTTAACCTTCGAAAAAGGAAGCTGTGATGGAAGAGGGAGGGGTGGGTAGCCTACTGCTAAACGTCAAAGACAGCACAAAGTCTTTTGCCACGTAATTACGAGAGCCTTTCAGCTCCATCCTCTCTCCCAGGGGTCTCAATTTTTCATTTACAATCCAGTCCACTGCATGCCAGTGAGCGCGCGTTTGAAGTGCCAGAGCGTGTGGGTGTGAGTGATTAGAGGAGTAGAGGAGAGAGCCAACAGCTTCGGAGTGTCCTGCCTCCTCTCGACGCTTTACGCACATGCATCTGAAAGGCATCAGCATTGCTGGATCGGCGCTCAGTCAACAACTCCGTGGAGCACGGGGAGTTTTTCTTCTTCGTATTGAACCAACAGTACTTTGCAGAAAGAGATTACATGGGTGAACGGATTCAACAGACGTCGTGATCTACAATAAGTTCCACAAAGTTTTAGACCAGGTTGTAATTTTGCACCTCCTGGCTCTGTGGGAACTTTCCTATAGGTAGCTAGCTATCATAGTGAGCAAAGGCAACATAAACATCGGTTTGGAGGCGCTGTTACTTTTGAGTTTGTCTTCAAATATATGAGAGGAGGACCTGCTTGCTTAACTTAATACACTTGCCCAGTTTTTTCCCCCCTCTTGTATCGTATTTGCGTCATGACTTCTAGCTATGCACATGTAATGGACAGACAAGCAACCATATCCAGCAGACTGGAGAGTCCCATTACAGCCAACCTGGAAAACCTGCAAGCCAAAAAGAACTTCTCGGTGAGCCACCTGTTGGATCTAGAGGAGGCTAGAGAAATGGTCGGTTCTCAGGCAGATGAAAGCGTTGGAGAAACGGGCAGGACTATGCTGGAATCTCCGGGTTTAACCAGCGGCAGTGATACAACACAGCAGGAGAGTAAGTGTGTCTGCTCATGTTCCATAAGAAAATCAAGTGTTGTTGTAGATATAGTAAAACCACTAAACAGAGACAGCACAATATACAATAAACTACAGGATACATGCCTACAGCGTAAAAAATACGATCAAATTTATTGACTATTTGATTCTGTAAATATGGTTTAGCCGCACACAGCCCTATTGTCAGACGATTACCTTAGTAAATCACTAAATTGAATTTACGTTGACTTTTAAATCTATTATAGTAGGCCTACACCGTTTTTCATTAGGAAATGTGTAGGTTAGGCGAATTGTCTGTCCAGAAATAATACTAGCAGAAAAAAGGATTCCGCATGAGAAAAGTTTATGGGTCGTAAATGCATTGTGTATATAATTTATGATTGTTGACATTCCAGCCCGTAATGTAGCCTATTGATGAAAATATGGCCCAGTAAATATCTACATTGACTTTTATAAGATAGGCCTAATTTGCTTTATATAATAATTAGAATATCTGCAACGAATTTCAGTTTTTAGAAAAAATAGTGGAAATAACTGGTAGATCGCTGTCATTATTTAGTTTGCTTGGTCCAAGGAACGATAAAAAGGGCGTTGGAAAAAAACCCGAAATCCTAAATCTACTTTCTGGAGCTTTTCAGTTCATTTAAACACTATAATTTGTCATCATTATCCTGCATCCGGAGAACATACATATGCGATTATAGTATCAAATAGCAAACTTCCATTACTTAGCCTGTCTATTAATATAAATCGTGTTTTCAGTGTTTTGCTGCATGGCCGAAATGGAAATATTTTTATTTTGGCCTGTTGTTATCTTTCAAACTTAAGCTACCTATAAGGTTACAGGGGGATTATTGTATAAACTTGTGTAAAAATTGAGTAGGCTATGCTATTACGGATAGGCCCTGTTTCTTGTTTTTTACATTAGCCTACACTTTTTTATTTCTTTTTATTGCAACGGTATAAGCTAATCGCGTTGATTGTAAATTGCCGTTCTTGAAATGCACAATCTAAACACTTTTTTCACAACTGTTTCTGTTGTATTCATCTCTCTATCCCGAAATTAAAATTTTAATTAGTGAAAATGAGATAAGGTTGTCGTCATTATTACATTGTTCGACACATCAGTTTTTCGTTTATTCCCCGGCTCTTGTAAAAGCATAAATCCGTTAGTTCTCTTTAACAAATCAACATTACACACACATCACACAACTAGAATTTCAACCTCCGAGAATATAAGTTTATTATCATTTACAGGTTAGCACATACATTTATGTTTTTATAAACATAATTTTAATGAAATCAGCTCCCACAATGATCAAACTCCTATTGAAATGTATATTAAAACAAATGACCATATTGTTGTCATCTTATGAGCCCTGTTCCAAGATACTGAGAAATTACGACAGGGAAATCAGAATAAAATGCACGAGGTATTTGAACACAGTGTAATATATTATGTTTTATTATAATTAATTCACTCATTCATTATTTGTTAGGCTAGTGTTTTTACTAAAACTCTTGGATTCGTTTTTTAGAATCCCCATAACAAGCCCATGACCCATTAAACAGCTTGAGTTTTCATTTAAATGTAACAAACAGGAAGTTTAAATTGTAATTAAACTGACCTTTACAATCTAGTGAATCTGAAATTCTAACCAATAAAATGCTGGCATTGGACAATCTTTCCAACAGGCCTAAAGGGACTATACCCCCTGCTATGCCTAGGTCAAATGTCAAATTTCATCTTGTGATCCTTTTGGAAAATTATGATCTGGGAACTACTGTTGTCATGAAGTGCATAAAAACACTGCAGTTTGTCTGTGCTGTCAGCTGAATGATTATCAAGTCTCATGAGAGTCTAAGTTACTTCTGTGCTTTTGGCTATAAAGTGGGGACACGGATGGGAATAGACTCTTAAAACTGCTTTCTAAATATGCCTATTTTGACATGCTTTTTTTACATATTTTATTATTTATTGCTCGATTGTAAAAGTAACCAACAGTGGATATTTTTCAATGCTATTGGTTAGGATAAAGAACGGCAAGCAAGGGCATTTGTCATTTTCTAAATCTCTCTTTAACTGCACACTGAAGATAAAACATGAGCGAGGACAAAAACTCAAAACTTGTCAAAAAAAGTGTTATATTTAAATTAGCCTCTGGTTTATGGTCTCATTAGAAATGTCTAGGCTCATTACAAAATATTTTTCATTAGGTATTTTGTACAGTGATGTCCATCGGTTTTTTAACTCCGATGACTTCACTGGTTGCAGTGTAATTCATTTTATAGTATTAACGCTTATTTTTCAAGCCACTGTAAAACACTACAAAAGCCAATAAAAGTAAATATATATTTTTTAATTGTTTTGCACAAAAAAAATCAAAGAGTTTTATCTTTTTCTTTCATATCCCTTTAATAATACCCCAGAAAAAATCAAATTTTATTTTTACTTTTTATAATTTTATAATAATCTTGCTATCATCTGTTATCAAAATCAACAGCATACTAGATAACATAAAAATGTCAATAATAAAATATTACATAGTGAGAACTAAACGCCCGCTGATGGGACATTTATCTAAAAGCTGCAGCACCTGAGATAACTATATCATATGTGTATGTTTTACCAGATGAGCAGCTAAACTCAGAAGAAAAGAAGAAGCGGAAACAAAGGAGGAATAGAACCACGTTCAACAGCAGCCAGCTGCAGGCGCTGGAGCGAGTGTTTGAGCGGACACACTACCCAGATGCCTTTGTTAGAGAGGACCTGGCACGCAGGGTTAATCTCACCGAGGCTAGAGTTCAGGTAAACTTCACACCTCACAATCATCAACTGCAGTCCATTAGGTCCTTCATTTACTGGTTGATTAGAAAATACGTGCATTTTGAGAATTTTAATTTTAAAAAATGTACTGAAGCTTAATGCAAATAAAGCTACTTCAAGGTTAAAAATGAAGACCAGTTGCTAATTCAAGGTTTCAGCAAGGATGCAGTTACAGATAAATGTGATGGTAACACTGAAGCTTTGTGTTGTTTCTCCACTGTCATCGGCCCCATCGCCAGAGTTCGGCATGATTGTTTAAAAAGCCCCAGCCGATCACTCTCTGCCTCTCAGCACACATGCTGTAGGCCGCAGCCAGTCTCCACATTCTCCTGTAATGAGACTGTTTTTGTAGAAAGATGGGGATTATTCCCGTTTATAGATCAAGAGAAGGAAGGGGAGAACGAAAGGAAAGAAATAGAACAAACACATCTGCAATTAATGTGTCCCAGAAAGGGAGCAATACAGAAATGCTTTGATAAAAGAGACTTTGAGCTCATTCCTCAGGCGCTGCGTAACCGGACACTGTGCCTCCAACAGGCCTGGTGCTGCAGCCAAGGCTTCGAGATCTGGGCTCCCCGCTCTGCCTTCAACCATGTTTCACAAGCGCGTTTGCTCATTCTTCAAGTTTCTGATGTGTCCTCTGCAAAAAAGGTGTACATGTGTGCACCAGCAGATCAGGCTGAATTTCAAAAAGCGCAGCAAAATGCAGTCCTACAAAAGCAAAATAGTTACGCCAACGCTGAGACCGGGAAAAACGACTTCAAAGTTTTTTGATTGAATTCATATAAATGTTCATGTTTTATTTTCTGAATACCATCATAGCTAAGCCAATCATATTTGTATGTCAGTAACAATCTCAAACAGAGAATGTCAGAGAACATAGAATAAAAATCTGAAACTTTATAGCTTTGTTCTAACCTATTTTCTTTGTTTTCTATGTGGGAAATATTATACCAGTTATGTCTCGAGTCTAAGAATCTGCTTTGCTCTGAAATTTGCCTTTCATCGCCGTGCGCTAAATATCCGGAGTAACCACTGTAATGTGTCATTTCGGCTTGTGTTCTCATAGGTGTGGTTCCAAAACAGACGGGCAAAGTTTCGGCGTAATGAGCGGGCGATGCTGGCCAGTAAGAACGCTTCACTTCTCAAATCCTACTCGGGAGACGTAACCGCAGTGGAGCAGCCTATTGTCCCCCGTCCCGCACCCCGTCCAAATGACTACCTGTCCTGGGGGAGTGCAGCCCCGTACAGGTAACCCTCTGAATCCTTCTTATCCGAGCGCTTTCGTTTCATTTCCTCTCTGTATTTGTCTTCTGCTCTCTTGTCGTGACTTCATCTTCTCCAGTTGCCCATATTTTCTTTATCCAAACGTTTTAAATTAGATTTTTTTTGCACAATTTTATTCTTAAGCTCGTCAAAATTTCGGTGGAATCGGAGGGCCGTGTCGGCAAACACGGAAAAAATGACAATTCTCTGCTTTTCCCAGCAGCGATGCGCATGTAAAATAGTCCAAAGTAGCACAATGACAGGCAAGCGGGTCGTTTTCCGCCTCTCTTTTTGGAAGCGATGGTGGGCCGATCCCCTGAAGATGAAGTGATAATCTGAAAACAAACCATATTAAATCCGCCTGTGACCCTCATGACCTTTGGGCCATAGGATACAAATTGACTTTCAGAGGAAAAAAAGTCCATCGGGCAGGATTTTTTGTGACTCTAGTTACACTATGGTTCTGATTTAAGGTAATCTTCATTCTTAAAAGCCGTATAGAGTAACTAACCCTGCCACTCCGGCCAAATACCTTTTTCCCAGCAGCTGAAATGTGCAACTCAACCGGAACCTCTTTCTGGCATGGATACGCATTTGACCAGCGACCATGCCAGTAAAACGAGCTTGCACAATTTCAACGCACACTTGATGCATTATTGTGCACATAAAATGCATATATATTAATGCAGTATTTATGAAGAATTGTTAACTATTTATATATTCTTAAGCTGGTACCCAAGGCCGGAGGGAGGGCCAATGCGAGTGCCACAGAAAATGCTGCCCACAGAATGCAAGTACTTTTTTAAATTTCTATTCATGGTTTATCATTTCAATTGAAATCTTAGGCATTATCTTTGGGTTCACATGAAGACAATTTTTCCATTTTCATTTATTTTAAATTTGAGGAACATTTCTAATCAATTTCTAGTTGAAATTGTGATGCATTTAACATATCAAAATTTAAATTGACTATCATTCTCATATCTTATTTTCAGCACCATGGCAACCTACCCACCCACTTGTGCCAACACCACTTCCACACAGGGAATGAACATGGCCAACAGCATTGCTAACCTGAGACTGAAGGCCAAAGAGTACAGCCTCAACCAAGTGCCCACTGTCAACTAAGCCTGAAAAGAGGGACGGGATGAGGGGACAAAGAGAAGCAAGAGACGTTGAGAAGAGAAGAATTCAGAAGAGCTGGATGAGTTTGGCCTCCTGCAGTGTCAGAGCAGAACGGATATGACTTTTCACCCCCTCCTAAACCAATGGAATTGCATTGTCGTCCCTCTCATTTGGCTTTTTTCTTCATCACAGATGAAGGTACGTTTCTGAGAAACTCAATCTCATTTTGTACTGATCTGAAGATTGTAAAGAAAACGCAAGGTCTGCTCTTTGGAGAACAAGTCGATGAGTAGGGCTCCGCTAGATCAGTAAGAAGTGGCAGACGGAGCGTCTGGATGCTGTAAGCTGTTCTTTGCTTGTTTGTTTTTGGCTGTATTTTGGATCGACCGGATGTAAAGTAAAGACACTTTCATGACAAACAATGGAGGACTGTTGTTCACCATTCACCGCTGAATGGTTTAAAATTACACCTGAAGTTTAATGCTGAGATTTGGCAAAATAGTGACCCAAAATGTCTCCATGTCTACATCCAGTAGAATAAAGAGACATTTGTGGAGTTTAATCAGTAGACATGAGATGTTTGAAACCATCAATGCTAACGGAAGCACTGGGGCTGGATTACATCTTTTAATGTCTTGAATATTACACCACTGTTTAAGGTAAATACTGTTCCCCATGGTGACCTATGTATCTGCTCACAATACACTAACAAAATTATGTTTCAGTTTTTCTGGAGGTGATTTTTATCAATCATATTTTTTCTTCTTATATTTGGAAATCATATAGTAATAAAACATTTTCAAGCAATACATCTTATACTATTGTGTTGAATCCTGCGGTTGAAGAGACATGACCTTTTTGCTGTTTTTGCTTAAAGCTCACAATTGAGAAACTGTTGCAGGCAACAGTGTAATTACATGAACTTAAAATATATCTGCATGTAATATTTCTTGCTTTATGTTAGTCAAAACACCAACACTACAAAATAAATAATCCAAAATGAATTTAGTTTCATATTATAGATTTTGATGGTTATCGATGTTCTTTAATATTGGGTCTTTTACTATGTGTTTTTGGATTTATCCTACAATATTTTTTACCTGTTTGAACTTTTGGCAGGTGAAATCTTTCCGTGGAATGAACTAAGAAACAAATTTGTGCTGTTTAATATCATTTTTGAGCATTGTGCAATACTATGCAAAGCTCGCTGAGCTATGTATTAATTTTTGTGCTAATCCTGCCTGAACTCCTGAAATCTCAGGACTTTTTGTTTCAGCAAATGTTGATTTCTCATGTACAGAGAAAAAAAAAGGTTTTAGAGCAATTCAAATCAAATTCAATTTATATAACGTTATTTTTTTGCAGCAGCAGCATGTGAAGATTAGGCACAATAAAGGCCCCCAAATGTTTCAATTGATTATTTTCAATTTAATTGCAAGTTAAATCATTTTTTAACAGAAGCTCATTACATTTAGAGTCATGGTGTATTATATTATTTTATTATATATATATATATATATATATATATATATATATATATATATATATATATATATATAAATAACATCTGTACTGAACGGGTAACTAGATGTAAGTACAGATTAGATTCTAGATCTGATATACTTTTAATTTGCTGGGTGTGCAATGTGATTTTGAGCGTGAATTTCAGTTTTGTTATTTACTCACGCAGATCATTGCAATGTCTTTAACCCTGAATCTTTTAAACTCAGTATTTGTTTACATGCATACATTTGTACACTGTGATCACTTTGGGGAAATTTCAAGAATTTCAGTTTTAAGACCGGCTACCAGTTTTGTCCTGTATAATACGAATAGACAGCCACAAGCATGTTTGTCACACAGTATGGTGGAAAGTGAATTTCCACTTATTTCTATGGGGAAAATAAAGACAAATTTTCATTTATATGAGGTATTTATATAGAAGAACAACATGCCCCAAAAAATTTTTTTTTTGCTCGTCAAAAAAAAGCAAACAAAATCCGAAACTCTATTTTTTTTAAACACCAAACCAATTGAATAAAAGTAAACTGTGTTGATGAACACAAGCAAGTCAGTGATGGAAAAATAAGAGATGCTTGCAGAAACCCTCAAAACGTGCATGTCTCTGCACCCTGCCCTATTTTGCAGAAGTTAATTTAGTCTGATGGGATTTTTTTTAAATAATAATAGAATGCAATATATACAATGATGTATAATGATCATCATTCATTGTTCTAACAGTTAAAATATAATGTATGTGAGTGTAGCAAAACCTGAAATGGCAAAAAGTGATTTTGTGACATTCTTTATATCTCTATGCTATTTACTTATTTATTAATCACCTGGTGATGTCACATATTGAAACTCGCAAATGCTATTCAATATAGTCAAACCCAGTTTCACAATGAGCAAGACTGTAAGTTAGAAGCGCTAGAAATTCTGGGAAGTCAAAGACAGGGAATGGGGTTGTTATTATTTCCCATCACTATTGCCAGCCCAACCTATTGAAAATACTTTCTGAGGTCCGTGTTTACACCCACGGGCGTTGATTAGTGACATGACTCATGTGTATATGTGTGTGTGTGTATACAAGTGCCTTGTTCTCTGTCCAGACTATTGCATACTCTCCATGCTGTGGTGCTCAGGTCAGGTCGAAGCGTCTCACCTTTCAGGCAGCCAGGCCCTGCTGACCTGAAGTGCTTCCAGATGTGTGTAGGCTGTGACCCGCTCGCCCCACCACCTCAGGCCTGGGGCCCCGGCCCCCTCCATCAGGGCTGACAGCATCCCCCTCGGATGGGTGTACGCGCAGCCGCCCGAGCAGATGACATACAAACACCTCACCCCCTCAGCAACACATCTGGAGCCTATTACAGAGGAGACAGTCAAAGTGAGCATGGGGGGGAAGAGTCTGAACAAGCGTGAGGAATATATGCATGATAAGGTGGAGATGTTTGGAGTATATTTGAGCGTGTATGAGTCTACTAATTTCCTGTGACCTTTTTCGTCTCTTGAATCTCCCTTGTCTTTTTCCCTTTGCTCCATAACAAATCTACCGCCTTCCATGTGAGCCCTCTAGCTATTGGCTAAGGCGCTGAGAACATTTGGCCACAGCCAGTTTATTAATGTGAGCTTGGATTGGGGTTTGCACAAAACTAAAAGTTACTTGTCTTTTGTAAAATACAGTCCAGCTGTTTACAGTGTGTGGTTGAAGGAAATGCCAAGACGACATTGTGTGATGACTTACTCTGACGCGGAATGGAGTTGAATGAAATGCGTTTCTGCCGTGCAGAGTTCACTGAACACAATCCACCTGCTGGGTTCAGCAACAGAGGAACATACAATCATCTTTATGACAAAAAAAAAACATGGCACTTTGGCCTTTCAGATGGATTGATTGGCATTTTAAATGTATGTTTAATGTGCTTGTCTTGGTGAAATTTCATTGTGTGGTTTTACTTGCTTTGAGTGTTAACCTTGCACTATAAAAATGAGGTGTTCCTACTTCGTAGCGCTTTAAAAAAGTAAGTTTTAAAATTATATTAAAGTTTTAATTTACTTATTTAAGTAAATATCTTGAATGAACTCTAAATGTTAAGATGCCATGATTTAAAACCAGGAACCTTTTTGTTTTACCTTGAGTTACCTTGAGATTTATATTTAACTTGCCGTTTACATCTTTTCCCGTTCAAATATGCTGCCTTCACGTGCTATGAGAATTATCGTAAATTTATCGAATTTCCTTGCTCGAGGATAGTCTTGATAACCAAGTTCCCGAGTTGGGGGAAACTTTAAACTTTCTAGAAACATGGAGGAGAACGATTGTTGCTGTGACTGGTATTCGCAGCTACATCGCCTTCTTGTCGTTAAGTAGTGCATGTTTACTTTTATGAATATCCATTTGATGCGTATTGTATGTTTTATACACAGCGAAAATATCATGTGTTTGACCGAAATTGCAGAAGACGAGTGATATATATATATATATATATATATATATATATATATATATATATATATATATATATATATATATATATATATATATATGACGCTAAATATAATTTTGGCTTTAATAAGATTTTCCCAATAAATAAAAACCTTCTGGTCTCCTTGTTTCCATTTTTTTCCGACAACAACAGCACTTGAATGCGCGAGCTCATTAACAAGACTTCAGAAGTGGGAAGTAGGTAATTTCCAGGTAATTTCCGATATTTTTAGCTCCTCCATCTCCAAGAGAAAAACATACTGAGCGAAAAAGAATAGGATAAACGCGTGTTCCTGTCTTGCATTAGCGTAATTCGTGTGTTTTAAATTACTTTACGTAATACGTATATGTGATACTTACGGTGGCCCAGTAGTGCACAACACAACAAAATTTAAAAAGCAAAGTACACAACGAAATTTAAAAAGCAAAGTACACGACACAACGGAAATGAGCCCCAACACAATGGACTTGAACGGAAAATGTACAACAGAACGGAAATAAGCCACAACACAACGAAATAAAGCCGCAACACAACGGAAATGCTCCCGACCACCAGAGGGCTCTCGGAGCGCGATAAAGTTAGTTTTCCATGCACACTGTTCTAGTCAGCAGTCTAAAAATGTAGATCTCAACACTACGATTAGTTTTAACAGTATGTAACCATTGTATATCGACATTTATTCATTCAAAATCAACTACGTGCATTATAGTTGCATATTTAAACTAGAATGCTTTGACGCTCTATCATAGTGCATGATCCCTGAAGGGAACGTCTATCAATTCCTTAAAGTTGTTAAAACGTATCATTTGAATTAATTAAAATTACTTTTAACATTCAAAAACATACGTTCAAAATCTAAAGCTTGATTGTATTGCTAGTAGGCTGACTTACTACAGCCGACTTTTTTTCCAATACCTACCTTCATGTATTTAGTCTACAGTAAACAATTATTTTTTATTCTGTAATATAATAAAAGTTTATTTTTATTTTATCATGTTTCAAAGGTTGTAGTTCCTATTAACCAGACTGACTTACAACAATGGTTTTTATTTATCAAATTATATTATAATAAATTATACGTTTTAACCACTTGATGGACTTGCCAGACGTTCCCTTAGGGATCATGCGCAGTGGAAGCGCGTCAAAGCGTTCTCGAGTATAAATACGCAGCTATAATTAATGTAGGTGATTTTGAAATATATTTTATGTCGATATACAATGGTTACATACTGTTAAAACTAATCGTGGTATTGATATATTAAGACTGCCGACAATGGCTTTAACAAATAACTTTATCGCGCTCCGAGAGCTCTCCTCTGGTGGTCGTGAGCATTTCCGTTGTTGCGGCTTTATTTCGTTGTGTTGTAGCAGCTACATTTTCCGTTGTGTTGTGGCTCATCCCCGTTGTGTTGTGGATTCATTTCATTTCGTTGTGTTGTTAACTTATGTTTGCTTTTTAAATTTCGTTGTGTTGTGCACTACTGGGCCACCGTAGTTACCCAAGTAAAGTAAGTTAACTGTTATTTAACTAAAAGTCATTACCTGTGTTATATATGAGACGATTTTTAGAATGTATACACACTTAATTAATAATTAACGTGACAAACAATGGTCAAACAATGCAGACATATTAATTGTGCCCCAGTGCATGCTGGGAAAAAGACCAACAATACTGAAAAAAAAATTCAACTCACCTGATGCTTAATGGTGTGAATTAAAAAAATGAGTAGGCTATATTGTGAGTAAAATAAAAACAGCATCAAGAGGTAGCCTATTAACTGTGTTAAATAATAACTAGTTTTAATAAATGTTTTTTTTATATTTGTAGCATTATTTGATTGATCTAAGAATTTAAATAAAGAAACATACTGGCACTCTTCTAGTGTTTTTATTTTTTACCTTGACCTCACGCAAACTTGCTGAAATCAGAGAGAGTGACTCCCCTGTGGCAGCTTTCTAATTTGCGGCGCTTTTACTGTGTCTGTAATTACAGGTTGTCTCTACAATTTCAAAAGATGCTAATTATTATATACACTAGATTTGGGGGATGTTAACTGGCTGTTTGGATATCTCAGGCTTGGATGAATATGTATTTTCATTTCTATCTCTAAAACAAACCACCAGCGCGCACAAGTCTGGTGGCTGATGTGACATCTGTCTTCTTCATCATCACCATATAATCAACTTCAGCTTCCCCCAGCACGAAAAGTCACATCTATTCCCTCAACAGCTGAACAATTTAAAATATGTACTGTTAAAAGGCTTTTATTTATAAATGGGGCAATGGAGAAGTGGATTGGGGTTTTGGGTTTACATGGCTCAGAGCAAAACACATGTGAGCCCTGGCCTAGCCTGGTGACAGCTTTCAACTCTCTCTGTTCTGGAGTGAGGAACAGAGAAGAAATGCAGACCAAAACATCTTTCCCTCTTGCCAAATTACTTCAGAGCAAAAATCTGTCTTTCCTTCTGTGTGGCTTGGCATTGCATTTAATTTTTTTTAAAACCTAATGGAATACAGTTAACCATTTAGTTGACCTTGAAGGGGTCAATGAACAGCAGGTCTACCGTATGAATATGTGATTAGAAATTAAAGCTAGGGTAGGCCATTTTTTTATAATAACTTTGTTATACTGGTTGAAACACTCTTCACATCCTGATAGCAATCAATAATAGAAGTGGTCTAAATATTAAAAGTATGTACATATCTTCTGTGGAAGTCTCAGGACCAAACAATGTTTGTCCAATCATTGCATTCGGTCCGAATGCAATGATACGGTGTCCTTCCTGCCTGTCAACATATGTATTTCCATCCCTCTGCACATGCTCGCGCCACATTAGCATGTTCTGTAAGGCTATACAGAGTTGTAGACAGACAGTCACAACGAGTGCCAAAAACAAACAACAGCTGTCTTTTACAGTTCCTCCTGAACCAAAACAACAAGTTTATGCTGCGTTCACGGCATGTCATAACTGTAATTACAAGATGGCAACCCGTGACATTCTACCCGAGGCTGTTCACATCCTCAGACTCAGATTTATGCATTTCTATGTCAACAATATCAACGGTGAAATGAATCTGCAGTAGTCATGTGGTGCATCTAGAGCTCTGTTTACGTTCATTATTATTGTAATGTTATGTGCTTTGAGACATGAGGTTATTTAATGCTTTGCAGACTCTGCTGTGTGAGTTAATATGTTCTAAAGGAGGCGTGGCTTTGGAGACGCTCTAAGGGAGGGCGGGATCTTATGCTTTCAAAGCTAGCTTGCTATTGCTAGTCTCTCCGAAATTGCCTACCCTTTCTTTAAATCAAAGGATAAAATATTGAGTGGGTTTCACATGAAGAATTAATACTTTTCTCAAATATTATGAATGGCATGTTAATGTACTGTTATCTGACAGATGTAAATATCTCCATAGACTCAACAAACACATGACAGATGACAAGCTCATGAGCAACATCCTGTGGAGTAATTACAGATGCACTTGGCCCTTTTATACCAGTAGCAAAAATATTCAACTGAATGAGTAGACTTTTATTGAAAGGAAGTTGCTAGAAATAACATTTATTTATGCTATGCTTCGCCAGCACTGGGAAAGCTTGAATGGAAACTACAAGGTCCATTCCAAGATACCTAGTCTAATACAAGCACTCTTCCTTTTTACATAAAAAAAAGTTGCTGTTCTCACAAAAATGTTAGCATATTACCAAAATGGAGAGAAAAAGTATTTCTCAAACAAGATCAAACCTGAAGTTCCCACTTTACCTTGCTGACAGGATCTGAGGCCTTGTCATTTGCTGATATATTCAAGAAGTGTGGAACGGGTTGTTTAGGCTGACCTCTGTGTTTAAACTATCACTAATTTGAGCTGGATAACTTCCTGCTTTCATTACTCTTGCAAGCAGGGCCAAGATGACAGAAAGTCCCAGCGGCGCCGGCCTGCTGGAAAGGAAGCAGTGCTGTGACAATGGCGCCCGAGTCAAACACAAAGGTCAACAACCAGCGTGCACCCGAATCTCCCTAGTGCCGTTTAAAACCGCAGGACAACGTAAATAGGTTGTGTCACACCATTTCCTCAGGTTTTAAAAGAAAGGTCATTCCTGGAGAGGATAATTTAAGATGTTAATTCAGACATATGATTAGTTCTTCATCAAAGGTCCTACAAAGGGAAGCCATTCATTAGGATTATGATGACTAACGCTATGCAGTTTCAGACTTAAATGCTTACTTGTGTAGGAAAAGAAATCAAAGTTACCAAGACAAAAGCGATAGAAATACAAGGTATGAGGTCAGCTGGAGACCCACAGCAAACATAAGCATCAAAAGAAAAGATCAAGAGCTTTTGTTTTAAGAATCCCCCTACACTTTAAGTAACAGTTCGCTTTATATTACATAGAAGAGTCTATTCTTTTAACTTTACAGTCATTAATCTTTATTAAAGCCTCAGTATATCATATCTTATCCAAACAGCCGATGCTTAGATCTGCTTACCAATGGTTTTTATCTTCCAAAACTGGGATAAATCTTTTTTTTCTCTCTCTCTCTCTCACAATCACTCTTCTTTTCTCTCTGTGTTAGTTTGGGGTAGGTTTTCTATTTCAGAATTATCTCTACTGTGTGTAAATGAGGGTGCAGGGGTATATACATGGTGAAATGAATATTTTTGTCACATCTAGAGCCAGGTCAAATTCCCCACCAAATGTGCAATTTGGGGATGACGCCTGCCACGGAAAGTCTGCCTTTAATTTTCTCTACTGGCACACACACTGACATGTGCACGCACATAGCACATGTACACACATACATACAGATGCTTGCAAAGACAGAAGAAGAAAGAGACACAGGAGAAGAGAGTCCAGAACAGAGCAGTGCAAGCATTTATTCTGCTCAGTTGTCTGTTTTAAGTAGCCTATGCTTTATTAAACAAAGGTAAGGTATTAATGTCAATAAAAATACTGTAAAATAGCTTAAATGTATCATCTACTACTGTTTTGTTTAATTTTGATGAAGGAAAGGTAAGATTGATTTCCTCCCATGGCTGCGTCCAAAATCGCATACTCATTGGTACTTATTTAGAGTAAGTAACTATGACCGCAAAAAAAGTAAGTTCTATATGAGTGTGTGTAGTATGAATGTAATCTATACGTAGCTTACTACATTCGTCAGTTACGTCTCTTCACTGCCATTCATAAATCCTCTCCCGTGGCCACATGGGATAATAAAGTGTCCTTTGTATGCACACTTTAGAATCTCGCTGGAAGAGGTCACTGGATACTTTTTGCATACTCTTATACTGTAAAAATTCGGACATACAGTACTTCTTTTGTCACATACTGTTTTTCGCCTACTACAGTATATAGTAGGGAAGTATGCGATTTTCAAAGTAGACAATGTTTTATGTTTAAGGGAGGATCTGATATCCTATGACACTCATTTATTTTGAGAGTTCATATATAATTTCTTTCTTCTGCTGAACAAAAAAGAAGATATTTGGAAGAATATGGGCAACCAAACAGTTTATAGACCCTATTGACTTTTTAGTATGTGCAAAAAAGTAAATGGGGCTCATCAACTGTTTGGTTTCGGACATTCTTCAAAATATCTTCTTTTGTGAAGATATATAAAAAATATCCCTTTAATGGTCGTTCAGAACACGTTCTTGCATTTATGAAATGCGAGTTGAACTTTTAACTTCACATAGGCCTAAAGTATGCATCAACATAGCGCATGTTTGTCTAGAAAATCAATTTAAAAGCAGTGCAAAATGCATTATATATGCATTATAACTTTAGGGGCCATTCACCCAGAATGTGTTTTTGCATTTAAATGTGGAAAAAGATCTAGAGATGCGTTTGAACATCTTTTAACTTTTAACGCCACGTCTTTAGAACTCCGCGTCGTGAGCAAAACTGCAAAAGTGAGCAAAACGATCAAAGATGTCTGTCTAGACTTGAGCATGCAGAAAAACAACGGAAAAGCAGCTCAGTTGAATGCAAAAATGTGTTCTGTGTGACTCCAAGTGAAAAGTTGCGAGCATTTATTTCTTTGCCCATATATGCTGCCAGTTAAATTCCCGAATGAATTGGCTTATTATAGACTGCACCATATTTGTGTGCACATCAGCGCTAAGTAACGTAAAGAAATATCCTTAAGAAAAGAGTAATGTTTCATGCTATTATAGGGCATTACGTTTTTGGATCCTGTCCATGTAATTTTCTAACTAACCCAGAAGTCAATTCTTTCTCACTGAGATGAAATATTCATCTTCTTGAGTGTTGCCACTGCCTATAGCCTACACAATCCATGAATGTAGACTAACAAAGTAATAATTTATGATCAACAAAACATTCAGCCATCCGCCTGCAGGCTTTGATGTAAAATCAGGGATTGACTGGAGTTTAAAAACTGGATCATAGTCCGGATGTACAGAACTGCACAGCTAAAACTGCGTTCCCATTCACATTAATGAACATAACATTCCTTGAGTCTGTAATATTGTATCAAACATGTTTATTAATAATTTTAACTCAAGTTCAGCACATCTGGAGCCTGTTTTAAAATTTATAGACGTGACTTTTGAGATATTAGGCTTTGTTTAACATTATTAATCAAAAGTAGGCCTATATTTATATAAGACTAGTTATTTACAAGGGCCTATGAATAAATTCTACAATTTTTCAAGCATGTATCCCGTGAGGCTTGTAAATAATTTGGCTCATAAAGATATGTGCAAGTATTTAAAACTCAGTTTGTTGATGTTTTTATATTGGCATTCATTGAAAGAAAGCGGCCCCAAAAGCCACAGGTGAGCATGAAGTCTTGGTTCATATTCAACTCTTACACTAAGGGAAAACCTAGTAACCATCTGTCTGCATTTAATGAAAAGCATTCCACCGCCTTTTGAATTAATGAAATATTACACTGAAATGTTCAAGAATATCTTCAGACAGGGTTTATAAGCCAGTGGACCTGTTTTGGCTTCCAGGGATGGAGCAATTCTTAGGTTTCCCTAGAATCAGTGGTTTCAGAAACAAAGGAAATCCAACTGTACTTTCATGTCTTGTACTAGAATCCTTCTTTCTCAGATGCAGAAGATATAAAAAAAAACTATTATAATGTTGAAAATTGGTTTTATAAATAAAAAATAATATTTATAATCTGAGCTGAATTTTTGCTGGGACAAAAACAATGACAGATTTTGAATGAATGAACATTTGAATGAGCTCAGTTAGGCTGATATCAAACCTGAACAGGCAAATTAATACTAAATACAACAAAAACACTCTTATTTACATAAGTGGAACATAACTAGCCTACATACACGGAGTCGAATCAGTGAATCATTTTTGCGAAACCGATTCACCAAATGAAATTCCAATGTTCCATGAGGGAGAGGATCATTTAGGACGAACCAATTCTCAAGAGTAAAAATGAATCAAAAAAGATAATTCACTCAAATCAATTAGACTTTCCAATGCTACATAAGAGAAAAAGAGAGAGAGACGCCCACTGACCAGACATTAAAACAAAATAGACTGTGATTATTAAAAAAATTACATTGATATTTAAAAATTAATTAATTTGAAATACCATTTTAAATTAAAGATACTTAAAATAAGTCAAAAGGATGAACACATTCATTTTTCATGACTGATCATCTCTATATAGGCTACTAATTAAATCACCCAGTGTAGATGCCAAACAAAGTCACAGACTCCTGTGGATGTCATTGTAAAAAAAAAAAACGTCATCTATGTGCTTTGTTTGTTGTCCAGATGAGGGTTTTCGTGCAGCTTGCGCACCAGCCCTGTTTCTCTGAGGGGAGCACAGTGGAATTTATTGCATTTCCCCTTTTCGTGCGCTGGACTTGTTCGCTCACTGCCAACTCTGGGCTCCATTTCGCCTCCACATGGATTCTTCCCTCAGGGGTCACCATGACAGCGAGCAGATCGATAATTAGAAAAACAAAAAATGGGAGCCTGTGGACATTTGAGGGCAGAGTGTAATATTAACATAGACATTGAGGAATGGCTGACGAATCACAGGTTGTTATGACAGCTCCAAACAAACCCAGGGACGACTGAGGGACAGAGTGATGACTGGGTGAGACAGGGAGGGGCCAGTTAATGACAAAACCCCTCTTACTCACGCACTCAGTCAGTCATAAATTGTTCTTTATACATGATGTAAGGCTTTTCATTTAATTTTATATTTAACAATATTGTTATAACATTATTTTCCTGCTTATTTTATGTAGACAATCTGCATTGTAAAAAGGAAAGTAGCCTATAAACTTAACAGAAAATGTACTGGTGATTTTCTACTGATTGTTTTCTCACAGTGCTCTCACCTCCACAGTCACAAAGAATAATTAGCCTACATCATACTGGGAACTAATTTGGTGACAATAAATTGACTGTTTGAAGTAATTAAGTTGAAATTGACGTACAGCTGTTTTCATGTGAATCTAATGATGTACTTTAGCAAGTCTTGGCCACAAGGTGGCGTTAAAATACTCAGCAAGCATGGCTCTTGGAGGGCTGTGGGTGGCAGGTACATGTGTTTTTCGTGACCCCAAAACATTTGACAACAATTTGTTTATTTCCATGTTGTTGTGGATACATTTTGAAGGTTGGGCTCGTTTGGTAAATGAACTAGTAACTAACACATAATTATGCTTTTCAAGTAAATTGTTGCTCCAGTAGCGAAAATTGTTTCCTTGCTTTACCAAAAAGAAAAACCGAGAACCAAAAATAAGTTAAAATCTCTTATCTTAGTGTTCAGCTTACTCATGTTAAGCCACAATATGTAATTATCTTAGAAAGGGCTCTCACCACCTTTAAACATCTAATGTTCTAAAGTAATAAAAGAAAACTGAAAAAAAGGTGCCAGGTTCGGTGACCTGAACCGAACTCTTTGCTCAGCATGAAACAGAAGTTGCCATAGTCTATTTCCTATTGTGATGTATATCAGATTGAAACTTAGAGGTTGTCCCGCCCTCACGCCAGCAAACACGTCATCAGAGATGAAAAGAGATGTCGCTGCAGGGGGAAGGGGAAGTTATTTTGATTAAAGATTATGGGTGCACAGGAATTAATGATTTGCACGAATAAGCGATTTATTATACAGCAATATTCCATAAAAAACAAGAATAGTATATTTTGATTTCATGGCGACTTTGACTCACCTCTATGACCAGTAACTGTTTACTACTTTGTTGATTTCCTCTTTGATAATGTGAGCCATTCCTTTATTTTCCCCTTCTTTCTTCTCCCTCACCTTTCTTTTCTCCCATTTACGAGTGGAGAGAGAGGAATTAGCCTTGACTCTGCTTTATTCCTTAGTTATGTAACCAAAGTCTTTTTAAGGATGCAACTCAACGGCTTACCCTTTTAGTCAGTAAACTCTATTTCAGGCTTTTCTCCTTCATTCTCAAAACACTGAAATAGCCAACATATCTTAAATTTATCCACATCTTTCTTCATTGTAGCTATAGGAAAAGAGGTATTGAATTGAATTGAATTTTATTTATTTTTTGCCTGATGAACATCTGAGATTTTTTTTACTCTTTCTCAGTGTCCTGCACCTGTAGCCTACACACACAATGTGCCATAGTAAGCATAGTTTATGATAATAAAAAACATAAACATATGAACATGAAATATTCATAAGTTCATTGTAACATCTGAGAGACATAACAGAGAAGAGTGCAGTGTCCCGGATGAGCTGCCATTATTCAGGAATATTTGACCAACCATTATTCTGTACAAAAAACAACAACAAAAAAACGGTATATCCTTTAAAGTACAGACTGCCCCAGTAGATGCATCATCTGGAATTTGCTGATTATCAAAATTAGCTTAATCAAAACTCTTATTTTTTTCATGGAATGTTGCGATATTTGTTATCAATAATTTATCTGTGCACATCTTTTTTTTTTTTTAAATCCATGTGCTCTTGTAATCTTTAATCAAGATAACTTGATGAAACAAATAACAACCTGTAACTCAGGATCCCTATTGACAAAATCGAGTCCCGTCCTACATTTTTTCTTGTTCGAAAAGTCATTTCATAATTTATTAACACCCACCAGTTTGAAAACACCCACAAATTTAGAAACGCCCACTTTTGTTCCGCTGAGACCTCGGGATATACGTCACAGCAGGGAAGGAAAATAAATCGCAATTTTCGTTTCATGCCTAGCCAATGGCCATTTGTGTAGGCCCTATATGGAGCCTATTCTTAGCTAGTTATGTTATTTTCAACGAAAACAGTTAAATATTTTGACCACACAATAGGTTACAGTTATAATAACATTAATAGTTAATGTTATTATAATGTTATTATTAACCAAAAATAATAGCTATAAGCTATAATATTCAACAGTATCAACGGCAAACCGAAGCACCCGATGAATGAATGTTTTGACAGTAGAGTGAAGAGGGCACGGCCAGCACAAGACTCCTTTGATACGGCTGCTTCTCCTGACGCGTGCGATACACGGAGCACTGGACCGCGGGGGGTTTGCTGGCTTGCACTGACTCAACACACACCAATGACAGTGAACTGCGCATCCTCATATTGCATTCGAAGCTATGCGACTGGTTTTATGACATCTGCAACACAATGACAGATTCATTTACCCTAATTTGACGCGATTGTGGATATACAAGGAGGCGCATGAAAGATGGACTAATATGGACTGGACAGCGTCCGATGAGCAATACCGGAGAGATGTTGAAAGGTATGTCTGCCTGTCATATATGACTGAAAATACTGTGGTTGAGTCGGTTTATTTCTCTTTTTATCTACGTAAATATAGCCTAATTAAAACGTTGTCTGTGATGGAGATGTTAAACATCTAAAAAAGCTATATTTTTTTCACGTGTGTTCATGACACAGTTCAAGCTGCAAAGGGTTAATGAAGAAAATAATGACCACGTTAGAACATGTGTTGACATAAAATGCAAGCATCTGTTAATCACTTGTGTCCATGTGTATTCTGTCATGTTGATCTGTTTAGATATCAATAAGGTTGAATCTGTGCTGAAATGTAAGTCTGTGTTTGGGATTAAGTCCTCTTTGATCACCAGTTTTGCTCTCCATTACACAAGAGTGAAGAATAATTAGGATAAGTCTACTAATCCCAGTTATTATCAAGTGATTGTCTAGGGTGCTGAAACTGTTCCAGTGAAGTAACCATCATGGGTGGAGTGATGTAGGCTACGTATTTGGAAGGATGTAACCAAATGTTAGAGAAAATAATGTTGGTGTCTCATTATTATTATTATTTTTTAGTACATTAGGTGTACAAATAAAACCGGGCACCAAAAACAGCTACAGTAGTTAAGAACATAAAATATCTGTATGCAACCTTACAATGGTAAATTGTGACCCTCGTAATCTTCCTTCAAAGTGCAACTGCTCCAACTTCCAATTTGAGCATATTATTACAAGTCATCCATTTAAGTTGGACAAATAATACAAATAATATATTTTTTAATTTGACATGTATTTTTCCATCATATTCAATTCATCATTCAAATGCTTGAAACTTGTAAATATGCAATAATATATTATACGCAATAATATATGATTAAATATTAATTTTATGTTAAGTTTGAGTAAAACCGTATTTAGTGTTAATTTGAAACACAATTTTCCTTTATTATTGTAATGTCAGTTATCCTGTTTGTGTAGGTCCTCTTAGATATAATCTAAAGTAGATTATTGATCTAAACATAGTTGTTATAAGACATTGCTGATGTTCATAATCAAAGTTTATGTTCTAGCACATTTATTTTCTTCTCAAGATTGCGGGTAGGCTAAATGCTTCTACAGCATATGTGAGAGCAGCTGTTTGATGTTATGAGCTCTCAATGTCATTTACTTCTGTTAATATTTTCAGTGCTTGATGAGTAGGATTGTTAAAATGACTAAGATAATGACTTTCTTAGCATTGCATCTGTTTCCAAATGGCTTTCTAATTGTAATTGACATAATATTGTGTCTGCTTCTAATTCTACTGTCGCAGATGCAAGGAATTGCACTAGGAGTTATACAACTTCATTAACAGCTTGTAAAAATGTGACAGAGTTAATTATGGAGTCCATCGCCTCACCCCCTCTTACACACAGACGTATATATACAATGAAGGGGACATGTCCTGTTTCTAATCAGCCGGTGCAGGGATCGCCTGGGATTCATTCTACACATATGGCAACCCAGAATTTCCCTGTCAGTGGTGTGAATTCATTATATACAAGACATAGAAGCATGAACAATTCCACCAATGAAATGATGAAATAATAATAGCCGTAGCCTGCCTGCTCACACGCCATGTAATAGTCGGTAAACGTAACCATAACATGTGAGGTCATAGACGTCTTAATGCTTGAAAACATTTCACCCATATTATGTTTCAAAAATATTATGGGATAAAAGGGTGCTCAGTTGCTATATATTTATGGTCTATAAATATACTGGATGAAGTGATGTAATAGCTGTTAGGATCACCTGCTCTGACGCAAAGTGCTCACTGTGAAAGAATCCACTTTTCTGATATAAAACGGGCTGTTTGTGGTTAGTTAGAGTCCTGTGTGACTTGTGGTTCTCTGTCAGTCGTACACCCAGCAGCTGGTCATGGGCAGCTGTTCAAACACAGGGATTTCAGATTGAAGGGTGGGAACATAGTGCAGTCTCAGTGGTAATTACAGGGTCACCGTTGCTCCTGGGTTAGATACACTACCTCTTTTTCTGTTATTGGAAATATACTTGGGTTTAGTGTGATTCTTTCTGTACATTTCGTGTGTTCTCTACCTAACTTCAGTTTTATTTTCTCCTTCAATCTCAAAGCATCTTTAATCATTCAGTTGAGCTGAGGAGAAACCTCTCCAAACACAGTCGCATGCTGGCTTATCTTGAAAGAGTAATGCGTGATGTTTCCCAGGCCTGCAAGGAGACTAACGGCAGGCTTAATAAGGAATAAAATGTATAGCTGATGATGAACATGATGATTAATAGCTAGCAGGCTCTTCCAATGTCAATTATTTAACTGGGGGAAGTAACTTGCCTGAAAGTTATTTCTTGCTCGAGTCAGTCTGTACCTTTAAAAATACAAGTGACATAACTGCTCTGAGAAGCTCTATTTAAGCTCCGGATAGTTTACTCAGAAATGAAAATTCTGTCATTATTTTTTAAGGTTTATGTCACTGTGTGTATATTTTTTCATTCACTCTAACCTACATAAAATTGCATGCTAAATCAGTCACTTTCTCAGTGAGATTGCATATGAAAATGATGTGGATATTTCTGACTAAACTGTTACGCACCTCATTAGCCACTCCCCTGGAAAATATGTAATGCAATTTCCATTTTAGTCTCCTTGAGTTTAGTCTTAGTCACACACACACACTGTGGATTTTATAAATCATCCTGGAGTGAGACAGAACCTCACAGTTATGTCTGTGCTATATTTATACAGTATATTCTCTGTTTTTTTTGTTTGTTTTTTTACAGCTGAGTTAACTTTCAAAGGCTTTTTGAACTTGGTAACATCATAATTCCTCATCTTCAGCAGAACGAGATAGGCTAATCTTCTTAAATGCTGTGTTTTACCTACAGACCTGTCTGAACCCGTGTCCCTCACCGCCCCTTCTCTCAGCTCATAGACAGTAACAGCTAGGGGCGAATAGCCCATTTACAATTTAAAGGATGTTCCTCAAGCCTGGGCAGGAAGGCCTAATGTGTTTTTTACCAGTTGGAAACTACACACCCTCCTCCCCACACATATACAGGAAAACCTGTATTTGAGCATGCACGAACAGATCATTCTTTCAGGGCAAGCCAGTGGCGCTCTGAGTGTGTGTGTACCCTCACCTCTGTGCTGCACTTAACAACCTATGTGTGTTTCACTGACTACTAGTCTAGCCTTGCCACGTCAAATGACCGTCTCTTGTCTGCCGTCCAGAGAGAAATAGTAGCTTTGCCCCGCATGTGTGTGTGTGCGCTTGTGCTTGGTTGGACTCCTGACCAGCCTGGTCTTTTGGAAATGAAGATTTCTTCACTAAAACACTGGATTGAGATCAGAGCCACAGAAGAGAGCCTGGCTGTTTCCCTCTTTAGGAGCTGAGTTTGTTCCTGTCTGTTCTTTTTTAACTTTCCTGTGGTTTGGATGTCGCAAAGATGAGTGGATTTTTGTATCGTGGCAGGTAAGGTATTCACATCGAAACACAGCGAGAAACATATACTTCAGGAGAGAAAACAGCTTGCTTTTGGTTTTTGAGGAATTTGTTTTTATATTGGTGTGTGTTCCACCATGTCTTTTGGATTTGTTTGTTGTTAGAGTTTGAATCCAGGCATAACTCGCAGTAATTTGAAAAATGTGTGAGTACAATGTCTGGTTTGCCTCATCTTAAGGCTGAAATCATTACATTAGCAAACTTTGCATGAGTTAATTAAGTAAATATGTTTTTCCAATGTCATTTATGTTTAAGCAACTTTGGGAACTATGCCCCTCTGTTTATGCAATACCACTGTTTAAACAGCATTCACGTTTGAGCAGACCATTTGTCAGTGTGGAGGAGTTCATTTCTCAGCTGACCACCAGCGTGATTATGAGTGACCTAGAGCAGGTGGTTATGACTCAGGGATCTTCTTGGCATCTGAAGCTATTGGCCATGTTTTGTTTGTATGTGATGAAGCTTTCCTTCTCTATGGAATATCTGACTGCAATGGTGGCTGTTTACAGAAACAAAGAGGATCGTTACAAACTCTTTAGCATAGGCCCATCCCCCACAATATGCACACCTTAGTGGGTGGATAGTTGCCGGCATGGTGAAGTTGTTGACACCCTTGTTTTGCTGTGTGTGGAAGACCATCTGTTTATTTCTCTTTTGCTTGCTGAACCCTTCTGTCTTTCACTCTCTGTGGGGCAATAATGTGAGATGGATGTTCTTTGGCTTTTAGGAGAATATGATATGTTTTAAGTGTTTGATATGGATCATGTAAATTAGGCGCCCGACTCTTTGTCTTTCGGATCAAAGTGAGGAAATTGAATGGTCGGCCCCATCTGTCACACATTGTCTAGGCTGTATTATTGCCTAAACCCATTTATTGGATAAGTGTGAAGAGCTCATGTGCGCGGCAGTCATCATCTATTCTAATGGGTCTTTAGGAAGGGGCCAGGGTATATAGTTTGGAAGTGGTATTGAAAAGATCAAGAGAGGAAGACTAACTGCATTTATGAACATGGGTATATTTTTTGTTGTCAAAAAAGCAAGCACAAGCAGCACTGTAGCCTGATGGGAATGTAGGGTACATCCATTTTTGAAAGAAATTAATGTTTTTATTCTGCTGGAAGTAATTCAATTGATCAAAAGTTGCAGTAAAGCCATTTTTGAACGGTAGTGTGTATGAAAAGTTTGAGAGACATTGACTTTACAAGATTCTGCATTTTCAGCATTTTCCTTTCTGCCATTTAAAAACTGCAGTGCAGTCAAATGTTTTCTATTATTGAGGCATGTGAGCATGAGAAAGCATCATTTTACCTTATTACCCTATTAGACTGTCACTTACTTTAAATCAGCCATTTACTGATGCAGCAACAAACAGTTGCCTCATGACAATTGTGGTATACTACTGAATACGTTGGAATATTCTAGGGGTCTTCAAAAGTGGGTCGGCAACATTACTGCATGCAGGTTTGACAATTAATGATAAAATGAAAATATGTGGTAGAATAGAATTTTAAGTATATGACATTGTAATAATCATTAAATGGCTATATAATGTAAGCATAATAAATGTACACTGCTGTTTAAAAGTTATATAAGGATTTTTTTGAAAGAAATTAATACTTTTATTCAGCAGACACATTAAAAAGATATTTATATTTATATTAAAGACATTTATAATGTACAAAATTTTTTAGTTCAAATAAATGCTGTTTATTTGATCTTGCTATTCATAAAACAATCCTAAAAAAATGCATCACAGTTTCCACAACAATATTAAGCAACATTTATAAGAAATATTTTTTGAGCACCAAACAAGCATATTAGAACGACTTCTGAAGGATCATGTGACACTGAAGAATGGAGACTGGAAAAGGCTGAAAACTCTTAGAATATAGAATTACAAAATCGATGTAATTCGAATATAAGCCAAGCACTCAAGCACTGAGTGCATGTGAATGTCCTTGTGTCCATTTGTGCTGATGATCTGCAATCTGAGCAGTGTTTTAGACCCTGTGGGCACTAATCAATAAGAACGGTTAAATATCTGGTTAAATATTAATGTTTAGATGAGCACTAGGAAGGAACTTTGCTATCTTCTATATGGGGCAGAATGAGAGGAAAGCTACTTTATTTAAGATATGTTGTCCCACAGCACGTGTCAGCATTATGATTATGCAATTATATAACGTCTTATTATAATCACATCACTATAATTATCATAGTGTCCAAAGAATACGTGTTTATTAGCAGTAAAACTGACCATGCTGCCCAATTAACAAATGTGAAGCAGATGACAGGTTACGGACATTCAGACAAAAATTAGGCATTAAAAATGATCAGGTGTGCTGATTATGTGTCACTTGGTTAACATGAACAGACTGATGAGCCTTTAGTTTGGAAACTCTGAAGGTTTGTGAACTGGATATTTATCTGACATTTGGGAAACGTTTAAATATGGGTAGTAGAACCAAAAAACATTGTTTCCTGTTCAAAAACTTGAACTTGTATAATACTGTATGTTCAACTGAAACAAATTAAACTGATACAAGGCGGTTAATGTTAATCTTTTCTTGTATGTTTCAGACACTATAATGGAAATAAAGCAGCCCGGCTCAAGAGCATGATCAATATGGGTGGTAAGTATATCATTTTACTGGTATATTTTCTGTTTTACACAATGGATGAACTCACACGTTTTTGCAAGTATTTCCTAATGTACAATCATTTTTAATGCTGTCACAACACATGCCACTTCATGACTTGCCTAAGAAGACCTCTTACCCACAGTAAAATCTCTGGAATACGTGGTCTCTTGTGACTTTTTTATAGAATATTGGACAAATTTTGCCAAAACAACTCATTTAATCTTAGACCTGATTGTGCAAAACACTGTGGCAGTGACATTTTGAAAAACCCTTTGAGTCTCTGCTTGGTTTTGTTGCTTCTCTCTGGATATCAATTGGCAAAAAGCTCTTTCAAAAAGATTTAGGGGCCGTTTACACGCCACCGTTTTCAACTAAAAAAGGAAAACTTTTTTATGCGTTGTGGCCGTTCATTTACATGACAATGGCATTTTGGGTGCCTGAAAACGCAAACTTTTGAAAATTGGTTTCAAAGTGCAAGTTCTTGAAAACGATACTGTTATCTTCATGTAAACTACAAAAACGCGAATTTGTAAAAACGGTGACGTCATACGTATACGTATTACATGTCCAGTCTGTAGCCGTGTAGTGTTTCTTTACAACGTGACATTGCCAACTACTGCCCTGGCATGAATAAATACAGCATTTTCTTTTGTCGTTTTCACGGATCCATGTAAACAAGGGTCGTTTTGTCTGTACGTGAAAAACGCCATGGAAAAACAACGTTTTTAGTACATCGTTGTCTTGTAAACGTACCCTTAATCATCTCTCCCTCATCCTTTCCCTCCTCCTCTCCTCAGATAAAAGCACACAGTATATTTCTGGACATATTTATGAGTTGTTAATAAAAAACATAAAGCTAATGTCTTAATTATGTTTAAGTAAAAGTTCCAGAAAACTCGCTCTCAGACACCTCGCTGTGAGAGTGTTTGACATTTCTCTGGCACAGTTTAAGTGTGGTGCAACAGGCCTGTGCCATGCACTCGTCTCCAATGCACCCCCAGGCTCACTTCCAGTACACATCACTGACACATTTTAAATAAAAGTCCTGTAATAAGCTTTAATGAGGCCATGCCATGGTTTTAAAGAACTGCAAGAAGATTGGGCCTTAAAAGTGTTTCTGTGATTATGTCCTGTGGGGGTTATCCTATTCTCATGCTTGGAAAAAAAACACATAATTTTAGTCCTGTTCCTGGCCTGTTAATGGCTCGACACAGTTCTGCTCTAATGTATGTGCTCCCAACATTATATTATCCATCCATCCATCTTCCTCCGCTTATCCGGGTCCGGGTCGCGGGGGCAGCAGTCTGAGCAGAGAAGCCCAGACTTCCCTCTCCCTGGACACTTCCTCCAGCTCTTCCGGGGGGACACCGAGGCGTTCCCAGGCCAGCCGGGAGACATAGTCTCTCCAACGTGTCCTAGGTCTTCCCCGGGGTCTCCTCCCAGTGGGACGTGCCCGGAACACCTCCCCGGGAAGGCGTCCAGGAGGCATCCGGAACAGATGCCCGAGCCACCTCAGCTGACCCCTCTCGATGTGGAGGAGCAGCGGCTCTACTCTGAGCTCCTCCCGAGTGACCGAGCTTCTCACCCTATCTCTAAGGGATCGGCCAGCCACCCTGCGGAGAAAGCTCATTTCGGCCGCCTGTATCCGGGATCTTGTCCTTTCGGTCATGACCCAAAGCTCATGACCATAGGTGAGAGTAGGAACGTAGATTGACCGGTAAATCGAGAGCTTTGCCTTACGGCTCAGCTCCTTCTTCACCACAACAGACCGGTACATCGACCGCATTACTGCAGAAGCTGCACCGATCCGTCTGTCAATCTCCCGTTCCATCCTTCCCTCACTCGTGAACAAAACCCCAAGATACTTAAACTCCTCCACTTGAGGAAGGATCTCTCCACCAACCTGAAGTGAGCAAGCCACCCTTTTCCGACTGAGGACCATGGCCTCGGATTTGGAGGTGCTGATTTTCATCCCAGCCGCTTCACACTCGGCTGCAAACCGTCCCAGTGCATGCTGAAGGTCCTGGTGTGAAGGGGCCAACACGACAACATCATCCGCAAAAAGCAGAGACAAAATCGTGTGGTCCCCAAACCTGACACCCTCCGGTCCCTGGCTGCGCCTAGAAATTCTGTCCATAAAAACTATGAACAGAACCGGCGACAAAGGGCAGCCCTGCCGGAGTCCAACATACACCGGGAAGAAGTCTGACTTACTACCGGCAATGCGAACCAAGCTCCTGCTTCGGTCATACAGGGACCGGACAGCCCTTAGCAAAGGACCCCGGACCCCATACTCCCGGAGCACCCTCCACAGGCCGCCGCGAGGGACACAGTCGAATGCCTTCTCCAAATCCACAAAGCACATGTGGACTGGTTGGGCAAACTCCCATGAACCCTCCAGCACCCTGTAGAGAGTATAGAGCTGGTCCAGTGTTCCACGGCCTGGACGAAAACCGCACTGTTCCTCCTGAATCCGAGGTTCCACTATCGGCCGTATTCTCCTCTCCAGTACCCTGGCATAGACTTTCCCAGGGAGGCTGAGAAGTGTGATCCCCCTGTAGTTGGAACACACCCTCCGGTCCCCCTTCTTAAAAAGAGGGACCACCACCCCGGTCTGCCATCCCAGAGGCACTGTCCCCGACCGCCACGCGATGCTGCAGAGGCGTGTCAACCAAGACATTATATTATATTATATTATATTATATTATATCATATTAAATTATTTAAAAACAAACAGAATTTATTTATAACAAATAATTTATTGTTTGAGTCTGGCATGCAGCACCCCATTTGCCTCTCTTTCACCCAACATTCAATTTACCATAATTTTTTTAATAAAGCAAAAAAAAAAAAAATTGTCTATAGAGATTCTAACTGTTGTTGATTGTATTCCAACAGATTCCTCCAGTGATGACGCCGAGAAGAGCTCTGTTCTGCAGACACATAGCCTGAGAGAGTTTGAACAGGTAGGTGCTTGCTTTCCTTTCCCCGAAATTAGCTTTTGCATGCAACTGCAAGCCTGTGAAAGCCATTTGTCAGGCCTCTGAGTGGCTACCTCTGTGTTGAGGACGTTAATCTCTGGTGTTTGCCTGCAGATGAGGTGATCCAGTGAACTAGTTGGAGAGCTTACTTAAAACGCAGATATACTTTGTTTTCTTGAATAAACAGAACCACCCTCTAGTTGCACAGCAAATCGTTCCTTGTACCAGTTCTGACATGTTAATACGCCATCAAGCTGTCCTAGTTCATTCTGGGAATGCCAGATTGTGAACAACATCACTATTGACATGTTCTTTCAGCTCGTTGTCCTTTCTAATCACATTTACCCATGCTGTTGTCCAGTAAACACAATGGAATCCATCAAGATTCCCAAGAACTACGTGTCCACACGTACAGCCGAGTAAACTTACATATGTTTTTTGTAGTGTTCTTTTTTATTTTTATGTGATTTCCATAAAACACACTTTGGAGCAGAGCAGAATCTGGAATGCTTGCTGTACACACACTGCTGTGGTCTATCTGTTTGCAAAATGCTTTCTGGGAAATGAGCCAGCCTATTATGGCGGTGATATAACTTCAGCCTTGCTACCTTCATTTACGAGAGGCCTCTGTGAGATACTGCAGTTGTTTTTTTCTTTGGAAAAGTTCAGGAGAGTTTTATGAAAAACATTAAATAAAGACACAAAACAAAAAGATGACAGACCACTGATTAGAATATCATAACGCATATCAGTATTCCATAACAAAAATGCTTGATAAAAATCAAAGTGGTATTTGAGCTATTGTATTCTAACCCTTTTAATTCAGATCGGAGTTACTCCGATTTATCCGCAGTTTAATTTTCATACATTTGCATGTACTGCTTTATAGAGAAGAAATCTCATCTCATGCTCCTTAAAAATATTGTAGTTAAAACTTGCCTTTATAGTGTTTTTCAGGGATGGGATTTTTTTTGTTGCATTTTATAATCTATAGTGTAATGTTTTTATATAACATATTATACAGTTTACAGTATATTTAAAAATGTTTTAATATTTTATGTAAATTGAAAAAAATAAAAAAATAAAAAAACATATATATAGCCTATATATGTGTATATATATATATATATATATATATATATATATATACAGTGCTGGTCAGAAATATTTGCCCCCTTGGTAAATATGATCAAAGATGGCTGTAAAAAAAAAATCTGCATTGTTTATCCTTTTGTTATTTTATTTAAAAAAATGCAAAAATCTAACCTTTTATTGAAGTGAAATAATTGAAAGTGGAGGGAAAATCACATTATGAAATATTTTTTTTTCTCCAAAACAGATTGGAACAATTATTTGCATCGAACTACAGTGTTCACCTTATCATGCAGCCACTGACAAAAGGCATAGCATCAAAGATCTTGAGATTTTAAGAATCGAAAAAACAAAGGATAAATGAATATTGGGTTTAATCTGAAAAAAAAAATATATATATATATATATATATATATATATATTTTTTTTTTCAGATTAAACCCAATATTCATTTATCCTTTGTTTTTTCGATTCTTAAAATCTCAAGATCTTTGATGCTATGCCTTTTGTCAGTGGCTGCATGATAAGGTGAACACTGTAGTTCGATTTATGAAGAAATGGCTAGTTTTAGTGGATTAAAAACATATGGCACAAGCAGCGTCTGATTCTTGTAATGAATTGCTCAAACTGATGAACCATTTGAATCCGTCTCTGAAATACTACCCTAAAAGAAAAATGGACATTAATGCAGAAATATACTCAAATGAATCAGAATCGAATCTAATAGAATCAGGTTATCTGTATCGATTCGATACCTAATTGTTTTTGCTAATCGGTGGTGCATTTTTGCTAATGTTGTCTACAGTGTGGTGCATATGTGCATTTGAATCATCTTTTTTGTATTGTGCCTTTGTGTTAGTGTCTACGTGAGAGATTTAAACGAATAGCAGTGATCTATTCTCCATGAATGAAACATTTGTTCTATTAAACAAAGTAGGCCTCTAGCCTAAATTCCTGTCAGTTGAAAGAGCCAATCATTTCCAAACTTGCATGAAATATGAATCTGCCAAAATATCAGTTTTAGCTGTCAAACAACTCGGTGGGGTGTGATTGGAAGGTTGAAGAGTTGAAAGTAGGAAAAAATCAAAACACACTTCTTCAAAAAGGAATTTTTTGCTGTATTTAAGAAATTGAAAACATATGGTTGCCTGTTGTTCGTACCAACCACAAAGGCAATTTAAATTAATATGATAAGATTGTTTGCGCGCTATTACAACCTCAGGACAAATTACAATTGCTAATCTGTTATTTTGCCCTTATTTTGAAGACTTCACAGAAATGTGGAGATTTTTGACAGGCTCTGATCACATGTGGCCCGCTCTCTGTGTACCTTTCAGCAAGTAGTCGACAAAATCCAGAAAGCCTCAGACAACGAGAGCCGGTTCTGTCTATCTGGGAGCTTCTGAGCTCTGTGTAGCACTCCCTTCATGTAGTTTTTCATTTGTATAGAAAATAGGTCAACATTTTCTGCATGAAGAGCAACACATGCCTTGAAGCATTCATTATTTTTTGCTCCTCGTGTCTGATTCATGTCACAAAGGCAATTCTCACTGAAACAAGCCCGGCACAGGGAATACACAAAAATATGGAAAAGAATATTATAATCTGAGGCGCGTGGTGTATATTCAAGTGCGTTTTTGGCTTTGTAGGGAATCGATCAGTATTATTCCCCTCTATGCTGGATATCATAAACTGATGAATGGGTATAACGGCTAACATGTGGCCTTTCTCTCCCAATCTGTCCATATGAAAAGCTTTTTTTTTTTCTTCTCTCATCTCACTCAAATTCATCTGGATTGTTGGGTTATTATTCTCTGACATGAGAGTGATACTTGATACAGTCAGTCTAAATTGCTTTCATTTCCAATATGAAGGCTATATAGAACCTCCTGGGAGAAGGAGGCGGGTGTAAATGTTTAAGATTAAGATTGTGGGAGATTTTTTGGTTCGATTTTGGCCTGTGGAAAACACATGTAGCTTCATAAGTGTCTTGCGCTGCCCTCTACTGGTTTGTTTCACAAAATCAGTATATTTTATCCACCCCTTGATCCCATTTCCTTTTCTCTCCCCCCCCCCACACTCTCACTGATCAGCACCATAAAGCATACAGTGAGAGAACTGAGGCCAGACGGCTTAATTCAAGCCAGATCTTTGTAGTAAATCAGTGGTCCGCATCAGAGGGACAGAGCCATCATCCTGAGTAAATTATGGAGACAGTCATGGTTGATGATGATAATGTAGTATAGGATCTAATCTGCACCATGTCTGTCTACAGAATAGATGCACCGTGTTACTTTACTAAGGGTTTTCCTCCGTATTATTCGCTGCATCCTTATAGATCACCCCTATATGTTGTGAATTCGGTTACATTGTGAAGTATAGGAAAAGACTGCAGTAGCCACTATAGATGAAATGCAAGGAAGAAATTGGGGATATTGGAGTTATAAGTAGGGTTGTCAAAAGTACCGGTAGTTCAATACTAAGCTCATAATAAACTCGCACTTTCTGCTCAAACAGCCATTCAGTTTTTTGTATTCACTATGGGGTTTTTTCTTACTTATTAAGATGATGACAGTTTGTTTTTATTTTCAACCAGTTTTTGAAATGTACTTCAGTACTGTGATAAAAGACTCAGCCATTATCATAATGTGAAAATTTAAAACCGTCACATGCTATTTAAGTTCCTTAAAAAAAGATAAAGCAATATTTACTTAATGTGCGTCTTTGATATGTTGATGAAATACACCTACACCGAATTGAGAAATGTGAATCAATGTTTATTTATTTGAGAAATACCTGAAGGCTACACACAATTATTTCATTTGCTAATATTTATATTAATATTTTCCTTCTTTTGTTAAAAAAAATGTGTTGATGTTTTGACAAGCCTGATCTGCAGTAAAAAGTCTGAGACCACATTGAAAATAGAGGATGCAAAATCTAATTTAAAGGTGAAAGCAAACTGATTTTTTTTTAATTTTGCATAATATAAAGCAAACATTATGATGTAAAATGAATAGGAAATATTTCAGATTTTACATAGTATAATTTACTTTATAAAGTAATTTTCCTATTCAACATTTAATTTTCTAAAATTGTTTTGCTAATATAATTTGTAATGAAAAGATTGTATTAAATTAGAAAAATGCATTTTCACAAGTGATCTAATTTTTTTGGATCCCATTGTATGTTTGAAGCAGCCTTGTTCTGGCTTCAGATTTCAAACCTTCTGCTGTGAAATCATTGCAATTTCAAGATCTATTCACAGACGTTCACAGATTGAGCATTGTGTATATTTTTCTGAGAAAGTGTGTGTCACAGTATCTGTGTTCCTTAGGTAAATTAGTGTATGTGAGTCATTTTGAATTCGTAAGCCATCCCTGTCTCCATTTCAGTATTTTTATTATTCCTTGAGGCCATGTGGGACCAATTACAAACAAAATATGCAGGGAGGGGCAAAAGCCATATTTTTATGAATTGCTTCAGCACTTAGTGGCAGACCTAATACCGCAATTATTGTACAATAAAGCAAAGATATTAACTGAGGTCAAAGAACCAGCAAACCAAACTATACTCTGTAAATCTTGACAGTCGCCGGCCAAATTGCATGGCAGAGCTGGATTAAAAAATGGAGAAACTTTCAAATTTACAGATTTAATGAGACCTCAGATGATAAATGAGCTGCGGTCGGATTCCTGAATGACAGAAAGATCGGCCGGGTCTTTTTTCCCTATTCAAAAAAGCGCTTAAATCATGAAGCAAACTGTTCTTAATTAAATGTAACCTGTTTTTTTTGTGTATGCCAGCACTCATATATCAATGTAGTGAGTCACTGTGTAAATAGGAGCGAGTGCTTTAGACCAGGGCTGTGACACAGAACTCTACTCTGACCCACTGACTCTACAAAGCAAAAGGGCTTTTAAGCGAAGAAAAGCATTGTATACGCATTTGTTTTTCATTTAACTTCTGTCTTACTATATGTATCCAGTATACAGCAATCACAAGGAAAATTTGAATTATGTGGATTGAGCTGAACGATCGTTAAAAGATTGTGATCACGATTCAAACTCTCACGTGATTTTATTCCTAAATGACAACAATTCAGCAATCGCCTTTTCAAAGATTGTATCAGTTGCATCGTTACACCAATAGTTTTTGTCAAGTGACTGTTAATAAAATGTGAATCATTCAAGAGAGTCATTCAAAAAGACTGATTCATCCAGCAATGAAACAAGTCATTTTGAGTGAGTCTTTGAATTATTAACTCAAACCGATATTTAATAATGAATAATATAAAATAATTAATTTATTAATTTATATGTATAGGCCTATAAGCTGTAGCAATTCACATTTTGTCAAATCCTTTAGTAAATTACTTGCTATTTTTTTTAGTTGTCTGTTCAGAATTATGGGAGAGTTGTTATCCTTATATTAAACAAAACAGTTGTTATTCTCAGTTTATCCAGAATCGTGCAGCTCTAGCGGACAGTCTATAGTCATGTATTCATTCTCAGGGATTTTTTTTTTTTTTAATGATTGCTTTGTTCACTACTACAGAAAATGTGTAATACATTATTTTTTGAGCCAATTATTCTGTAATCAATCTTTAATAATATGAAAATATTTGTATATATATTTATTATATTATAATTATATATTAATTAATGTTAATATATAATTATATAATAGCTGATTTGGGTGGAGCAGAATTTGGAGCTCTTTTTTAATATAAATGTTTAATCCGTTTCTTCTCCAGATGTTTTGCTGTTGGGTTTATCAAACAGCTCTGTTTTGTTCCAGTGTTTGGTGGTTTTCCCCTTCATTCCATCTTCTGTTTCCTTGGCCCACTCAGGTTTTGCAGTTTATGCAGTGACATTTTCTGACGTCTTGCCAGTACTCAAATGTTCTTTAGTTTCTCTGTCTGCGCTGTGCTTGTGCACTGGCGTGGTAGTTTGGAATGGTAATAATACTAATTTCACCGGGGGCACTCTTTCCTGGGGGAAACTTAAAGGCTGTGAGATCATATTTTGAGATCCCAGTCCAGTTTTGACATCAAACGCACAGGCCTGCATGTTCTCAGGCGAGGCCGTAATCCGATTTTTGAAAATATACCTAACGTCTGCTTTAATGAGCTAACTCGAGTGCCTCATACCCCCTGTTGAAAATATTCGAACTGCCTATGAAATACAAAAAATGAACCATAAAACCCTTGTTAAAGCACTCAGAGCTCAGGGGATGATACTGTGCGGTGGACTGTGCGGCTGTTATGTGTTCTGGCTGGTTCTGTAGAAACGGTGAGCCACGATAGGCCCAGGAGGAAGGAATAGCGGTGTTTGTAAATACCTCTCCAATTATCGGTAATACGCCACTAATAGGAACCAGATGAGCGTTTATTTAATTTGTCAGGAAGGTAAAATTAAGAAGAGCAAGACTCAAGAGTCATGGAGCTGCGTTGAGGCTCTTGCGCCCGTGTGTTTGTGTTATTCTTGTTGATTTTTTAAGGCCATAATCAAACATTTAACTGGTAAGGAATCAGCCAGGAGTCGACTTACACTAATTGGATTTTAGACTATTTTTCCACATCTCGTAAATAAAGCACACAACTGAGACAGATTAAATCAGATTCAGATTTTTTTTTATTTCTGAAAGAAGGAAAAAATTACTTATGGTTTAAACTACCATTTAGATGCATGTAGACTGTCTAATATCATGTTGTTGTTTTTTGGAACTTATTTCCTAATAATCACTTTCATATATATTTGCACAGCACCACTTTTGGGTATTGGCTACCGACCATGAAAGTTTAGATGCGTAACAACTTCTTATAAACATGGAGACCCAGTGTGAGAGATTCTCTCAATACTATCATAGCAAGTAGGCAATACAATATTGCATCGCACAACCCAGGTTGAAAAAGCCTCGTACTTGTGTGGCAAAAGCCAGAAGCTTTTGGCTGAATGTGTTGACCACAGATTCTTATATAAGATTGAAAAAGGGAAGCATTCAGATGGGATTCAGATGGTCTGTTGTTCATTTGAGTACTCAGTGTTTGACAGTAGTGCTCTCAAACCTCACTCTGTAATTATATATAATGATAAATGGCAAGTATAACTGACATATGTCAGGCAGCATTATGCTGTGTGCATATTATGTATTTTTCAGTATCTCTCTTACATTTGTGTACACGTATACAATGAGCATGTTGAGCACCCCTGAGGTCTTTCCACAGCAGCCTGTTCTTTTTATAAATTCTTTGTGGTCAAGAAATAGTAGCTAGTAGTACATTAACTTAAAGTGCCCTAGCTCTGTGATTGTATATTGCTATTCAACCATATATAAATGGACAGCAGCGTACTGGTACAAACACAAACCCATGTTTTTGTTAGTGTCTTGAATGAATGCTTATACTCCATTTGTAATTAGGGGGATGTCTAGAAGTGAAATGAAATCGTAAGCACCGTGTAGCTGCTTTCAGTTAAACTTTGATTATAATCTCGTAATTTAATCGAATTAGATTGAAATAAATTAGAATGAAGATGAACTGTATTCATTTCTTTTTGAAAGCCAGGAATCTCTTAGTTGCAGTTTTTAAAAGTCAGCTGCTAAAAGCTCAAAACGGACTGCTATAAAGGACACATTCGTTCAAACCGCAGATATCCCTGTTGTCTATATTTCAAAGGCCTGTGATTTCTCTTTTCAGTCAGTGAATCCACACGGATAGATCCTGGAAGACTGCAGTGACCTGTGGAGGTCTGGTTGTTGGCTTGGTTGGACCTTTTTTTTTTTTTTTTTTTCCTGTGCTCTGGTTTTAAAGAATGACTGCTCTCTTTGTTTCTGAGATTTGTTTAATTCGAAGCAATTTTCCGAATCATGTTAAGCAGAAATAGACAAAAAGAGTTTGAGGGGAAATTCTGTTGCACGTCACACATGGACAATAGCATCCAATGCAAAAGTCCATGACAATTGGCAGCGGGTTTCAGAGCTGGTTGAACTTGATCCCATAATTCAGTCTTACCATAAACACACTGAATTAAAGGCAGATTTAGTCTTTGAAGTGTGACTGAAAAACCAGTGTTTTATTTTGCTTCTTCCAAACAGAATTCAGTCTGTAACATGAAATGCTCACGCAGAGGAGGTCTCATTCGCTGTGTTTATGGTTTGCTCTGGGAAAATGCCTTGCTGGACAGCTTATGGCACAGTAGTCAATCTCAGTCACTTTTTGTTGTACTTGATTTAGGAAGGCTAGTGTGATCACAGTGACTTGATTTGTTTTACAGTGACTTTTATGTGTACATAAACATAAGTGATTATTCTTTCACTAAGTGATTTCTCATTTGAGATCAGATACTTCTGTTAGACATAAGAAGCTGATTGCTCATTTAACATTCTGTTAGAAATGGCAAAATCTTGTTGATGTAGCAAATCCATTCAGTGACGTGAAGCTCTCAGTAAAACAGCTTTGTGTAGAAACGTGCAGTGCAATTTGTTTTTCATTGCTTACATTCAGTTCTTTTGGTGCATCAAGACATGTTTTTTTTGTATTTGAATTAATAATATGAAATATTAAAACCTAGGAAGGAAATATTAATTGTTTTTTAAAGAAGTCTCTAATACTCACCAAGGCTTCATTTATTTAAAAAAAAAATGCAGTAAAAATAGAGGTATTGTGAAATATTATTACAATTTAAAATAACTGTTTTCTATATTAATACATTTAAAAAAGTTATTTATTCTTGTGATGGCAAAGCAACATTTTCACCAGCCAGTCTTTAGTGTCACATGATTCTGCGGAAATCATTTTAATATGCTGATTTGTTGCTCAAGAAACATTTCATATTATTATTATCAATGTTGAAAACGGTTGAACTGCGTAATTTTTGGGTGGGGAATCTTTTTTTTTTTCAGGAAAATAAATCATGAATAGATAGTTTAAAAGAAATTTATTTGAATTAGAAATGTTTTGGAACATTATAAACATTTTTATAAAAATATTTATTTAAAAATATATATTAACCCCAAAACTTTTGAATGCTAGTTTACAGTCTAGAGAAAATAAATAAAATAACAAAAAACCCACAATAAATCTAATTGTAAAAAGACCAATCAACAAACATAAAGTAACAAAATAAACAGGGAAAAAATAATAAAGAATAAGGAAAAAGATTATATAAAAAAAGAAAGATTACATTACTTGAATTTGAAAAGCTTTAGAAGTTTTACAATTTTCTCAGGTCTAGGGTTCAACGTTTTCATATTTAAAATGCTTTTAATATCTGACCTTTACTGATTCAACTGCACCTACCAGGTCAAATGCACCTTCTGAACATTTACCAGCACCCACTGCTTTTTTCCATTCCTGTATATCCACTAGGGATATTGTTGAGGTCACTTCCTCTCCTGGCAGAAACTTCACACCTCTGAATGTGTTTAGAAAGATGACACAAGAGATGGAAAGAGGGAGCATTAAGAGCGAGAGATGCCAGGCGTTAGATCTTCTGCCAGTGCAGTAACACCTTGGCACAACTTTCCCCTTTCATTTTCTCTCTCTTTCTCTCATATACATTTTCTCTGCTAGGAATGGAGAGAATATGACCAATAGAACGCCATCAATGCCTGCTGCTTTACAGTAGGCCTAATTTTAAAGTATGTTATTACATTTGGTTTATAATCACTTATCATAAGATTAGGAAAGGTGATGAAGTATTAACCCAATGTTGAGTATGTTTCAAGCTAGCAAAAGTGCCTTGGTGTTTCTCAGACATTAAACATAAACATGAGGGCTAAATGTCCTGAAAAAACCAGAGACTCACTTGGCTCAGCATGATAAAGCATGTTTTCTCTAACAGGCTTTACATTGTTGACGGTGGAGCTAAACCTTTCTTTAAAACTCGGATTAATGTCCTTCCTCTAATTACCGAAAACAGATGTGGAAATAATGAATCGGTTGCGATCAGAGAGTAACGTGCGCTGCAATCGAAGAGATGTATGATGTATTTCCTGAGTCATAGCGAAGAGGCTTAGCATTAATTGGAATTTAGTGGGGGGAAAAAATAAAATTTTATCGTGTAAATAAATACAAAAAGATGTAAATTAACAGACAAAATGGGAGAATAAGTCATCGCTTGAAGTTTGATCATTTTGCAGTCGTTGTTGTGAACCGAAGCCCGGAGTCTCAGCGGGAGTATCGGTCTGCTGAGTGGATGCGAGCTCAACGACGAGAGCCATCCGTCACACTCCATGCCCAGGGACGTCCACATTCGCCTGGGTAAAATATCACAACCCTGCAAGGGCCGGGGAACACCGACAGGAGCATCAGATCTTTGGCCAACAAGGCTCTGGTCTGGTATTCAGTGTCAAGCTGAAAAGTAATCTCACTGTTAAAATGTATGGCTTGGATGTGTAAATGGCACCAAGATGTGATGTTCTCTCTTCATTTCCTTTAGAAGTTACTGCAAAGAATCCAGCTGAAAACTAACTGAGCTGTTGCAGTGTTTTTGGTTGTTTTTTTTGCAATATACGTACACTACCATTCAAAAGCTTGAAGTAAAAAAAGTTAATACTTTTATTCAGCAAGGATGCATTAAATTAATCAAAAGTGACAGTGAAGGCAATTATAATGTTAAAAAAGATTTCTATTTAAAAATATTGCTGATCTTTTGATCTTTCTATTCATCAAAAAATCCTTTATGTCCTTTAAATCCTTTAGTTTTCACTAAAATATGAAGCAGGCCTGTTTTCTATGTTCATAATAATAAGAAATGTTTCTTGAGCACCAAATCAGCGTATTGAAATAATTTCTAAAGAACAATGTGACACTGAAGACTGGAGTGATGATGCTGAAAATTCAGCTTTGCCATCACAAGGATAAATTACATTTTAAAATATTAAAATGTATTGTAAAAAAAGTTATAGTTTTCACAATATTACCATTTTACTGTAGTTTTTGAAAATAGTGTGTGTAACATTTTTGTTTTGTGGCTCTCCCTCTGTTGACACCTTTATGTAATTTTACCTTTACACTGGGCATCATTTATCCCATTAGCTCCTTCTCTGTTAGCCAGCAGGGTGACTTTATCTCATAAACAATCCAACCAATGAACTGTTAAAGCCAATACGAGGGATCTTGACTTTTTCCACAAAAATGTAGTCACCACTGTGGAGGGCGAGGGGTAGTGGTTCAGATACAGAACCTACTTTCTGTACTGCAGTGTGTTTCTCATATGTGTGCCTGGTGTATGGCTTTCGTGTTTGTCTGCGAGTGCTTGTGCTTGCGTGTTAGGCTCAGTTCGGCTGGCATAGTCTGTGGAAAAGCTCTCCCCTCACCTCAGTATGATGCTGGCAAACAGGCAGAGGCTCCAATGTACGAGCACCATCCCGTGCCATCGCATATGGAAATTATTTACCAGGCAGTGAGAGAGGACGAGGGGGAGATTGTGAATGGAAAAAAGAGAAGTTGCATAGGGGAATTGAAAAAGGGTTTCAAAGAGTTCACCAAAAAACTACAAAATCTGTCATCGTTTAATCATCCTCGTGTAATTTCAAACCCATTAAACTCAAAATAAGCACCATAAAAGTGATGACTTGTGCAATATTATGTCCTCTGAAGCCATATAATAGCTTTATGTAAGATGATTGCCATTTTTGTCCAGTCAATGAATAACAAATTGGACCCGGTGTTTATATATTGTACAATTTTATTATATTGTATAATTTTGTTTTGTTTTACTATAATAACCCTGATTTGACCCCACTGACTTATATTGTTTATTCATAGTATATTTTTCAAAACATCTTCTTTTGTGTTCCACAGAAGAAAGTAGGGGAAATTATGACATAATTTTCATTTTTGGTTGAACTACCCCTTTAAGACGGATTATTTGAAATTTTGGGATCGAAATTTGTATTTATGCATCTGTAATCGAGAGGAATTGTTTTAGATTTAGGTTCATGAAACAGTAGCTTAGGTTCAAGCTCAAAGAGAGGATCCCATCCGCCTCCCTTCCATCTATCTTTTCTGTCTCCATGGCAACAAGAAGGATGTCCTGTGAAATTGGCTCAGGAATCTGGGTCTCTGTAATAAGGCTGAAAATACATGAAAATGCCACAACAAACAGTTGCTGAACTCATCAGTCAAAGATGTAAGGTGACTCAGTGCGATCATCACTTAAGACGATACAACGGTTGTGTACAGCGGAGTGGCCGTGACTGTTGATTTTCTGCTTGATTTATATCTGTGTTAAATAGAGCGCAGGCTTTGAGCTCTCAACCCTTAGGCTTAGCCTGTCAGACTGAGTTTCACACAAATACATCAGCCATGTGCTTCGGTCATCATAATTGCAAGATTCAAATAAACATAGAAATGGTCCAAAATAATTGACGTCTTTATTGGACTGTAAAATTGTAGTTAAAATAATTTGTTCTGGATTTAATTTGTATCAGATGAGAGACGTTGCAGGCCTTCAGCATGTTTATAGCACATCAGGCTGTTTAATGTTTTTTTATAGCATTATCTAAAGGCATTTCCCCATTGAGCTTCAAGACTACATTTGCCAATGTGTACTTGCTGCCACAGTCTCATTTATCATTTAATAACTGAAATATTTCACTACATGAAGGGTGTCAAATTTAGTTTGGTGCATTTTATGCTTTGTTTTTGTGTGTGTACTTGTATATGCCATATTGATCCAGAGAAAAAGGTCATTTCTCAGCAGTTGCTCATTCATAGCTCAGAGAATTGGAGTGTATAAAATTGTGCATACTCATTTTTCTTTTTTTTCACTTTTAGATTACATTTGCCAGCACTCACTTGAAGTTCATATTTAAAAAAAACAACAACTTAAAATCTTTGGTGTTTAATTTAGTGTTGGGAGAAGACTCTCAGCAATAAAGTACAACAGTAACATTGTGAAAAATGATCAATTAAAAGAAAAAACCTTTTTCTATTTTAATATGTAATGTAATTTAAAGGTGCAGTGTGTATTTTTTAGCGACATCTAGCAGTTCGGTTGCGAGTTGCACTAAGGGCTCACCCCTCCCTTTCAAAGAAGCTACGGTGGCTAAAACGGGACAAACATATCGTCGTCTGAGAAAGCAGAGAATAGCCAGAGTAAGCCAAGAGTGTGTAACATTGTCACTGTTTCTGTACCACAGTCCATTATAAACCACATCATGGATAAAGTTTACAAAGCCATAGTCAGGTGAGGATCAAGGGTCTTAATATATAATATAATAATAGTAATCAGCTGATTGTCTCACAAACATAACCAGCACATTTCTCCCCACATAGCAAACCCATAATACAGCGAGGGAGAAGAACCACATGAAACTATGCAATTATATATTTTTTCTAACAGGGTAGTAAAAGTTTAGCTGGCTAATATGAGCTGTTACTGTGGCTGAGCTGGTTAAAGCGTAAAGCCTTGTTTATACGAGCCCAAAGGTGCGCGCGGTAAACATGACATGATTGTAACAGTACGCGCGCCTCCGCATCCCCTAGACACCATTTACTACACACAATAGGCTTTTTTTCCTCTGATTTTGAAAACTCTTCGCGATCGACTTATAATGCTTCCAAGATCGACTTGTCGACCGCGATCGACGGGTTGGTGATTCCTGTAACGTTACTGTTTTACGGTCAATGAAAAGAGTACTAATCAGCTGTCTCACGAATGTAACCAGCACATTTATCCCCACATAGCAAAGCCATAACACAGCGAGGGAGAAGAACTAAGTTACATGAAACAATCCAACTACATATTTTACACCACTGACAAGGGAAAAGTCACTACTCACGGTGTCTATGGCTGGCTTCTAGCTTTCTGCGGCTTCTCTTTCAAGGTAGTGAGGAAACGCGCTCTGTAGCGCTGTGTGTTCGCTGTCGGCTACGGTGGAAACATGACGACACAATATGTCGACGTTCATAGAAGGGGGTGCCCGCGGTTATGCAGATATAAATGTCTCATTCTAAGGTAATTAAAACATTACGGTTTATTAAGTAAGTTCTTTATACACCACTGAAAACATAGTTATGGATGTCATATGGCATTTCAGTTAATAGATACTCAAACTTTTTACACATTGCAACTTTAAATGTAATTCATTCCTGTGATGCAAAGCTGGATTTTCAGCATCATTACTCAGTCTTCAGTGTCTAATGATCCTACAGAAATCATTTTAATATGCTCATTCCATAAAAAAAATATTCTCATCAATGTTGAAAATAGTTGTGCTGCTTAATATTTTTAGTTAAAACCTTGATACATATGTTTCAGGACATATACAGTACAAAAAGAAAAATGAGAGATGTGCTTATCATTTGCTGTGTATGTTCGTGTCTTTTGGCACCATTTGTCGTCAATTGCATTACGTTACATTCATAATATATTTGTTAGTGAGTATTCCACAAAACCTGCTGCATACTGATAAGACGTGAGAAGTGAAGCAGCAGTTGGGACTCAGCAAGCAAGTATCTCTGACACAGGGCGCCATGGCAACATTAACCGTCTACAGTAAATGCAAATGAGGGAGACACAGAGCTGATCATGAATACATTCCTGCACAGAAACAAGAGCAACCCTGGCTTCAGTAATTAGGTCTGCTTCATTGCAAACTGCATTTTATATAGCTGTTCTTTTGTTTTTTTAAGAGATTGTAATCATAGTAAGATGAATTTGATTAATAAGGCTTGGATTTAAATGTACTCTGTGTCTGGAAAATATCACACTACTATTATAGGACCTGCTGACTGAGTTTCTGTGTTTGTTGCTCATTGTCTTTATACACAGTTATTAGTATGATAAATGACTCCTAGTAATGATTGATATATGCTTTCATTCCTAATTTATAACCAAAAGTCCATATCACTTGTACAGTTTGTCATCTGGCATTACTTTTATGGCAGACAAATCCCTTCATTTGCATTTTTTCAGCATGTGTAATCCTTTAAACGACTGTTTCAAAGCCAGTTCCCATTAGCTGGCTCATAATATCAAAGCTCAAGCACTCAATAAGAGTCAGTCAGTCAGCTGTGACAGTGAATATAGACTGCATGCGTATATACCTCAGTACGGCACACAGAAGCTCACTGTCTTTGGCCTCCTTGTTTCAGACCTCTGCCCCGTCAGACAACGACAGAAAGACAGAGTCCAGACGCCGATGTGTCTCTTTACAAACATGTCAAACCTCCAATTTTCCGCCCACAATGGAAAACCTCCTGTAGACCTGTAGAACTCAAGTTCCCTCGCTGACAGACTGAGCAACGCAATCACCCTCGTGACGGGCCACAGATAGCCAGCGCTAGGGAAATAACCATGAAAGAACAGTATTGCACTTATGTAATCCAGTCTCAGTGCCTTTAACAAAGTCGCATGCATTTGATGGTAAGACTGATTCCAGATTGAAATAAATAGGGTTTTGCTTAAATTTAAAGTGCCCGAGGTGACATTCCTACAAGATGAGCCCCTTATGAGTATTTAGGGGTCTCCAGTTATCATTCCCAGTTGTCCTAGACTTTGAAGTTTAGTCCGCCGAGCTTTTTTTGCATATGAAATTTCTCTTTGCAACGAAATCAATCATGTTCAATTTCATTTGAAGCTTGAATTGTGAACCCGGTCACACTTTAGATTAGGGTTCAATTCTCACTATTAACTAATTATTAACTATGTCTTTTGCCTCAATAAACTCCTAATTACTGCAAATTAATAGTTGGGTAGTTGTTAAGTTTATGTATTGGGTAGGATAAGGGTATGTAGAATAAGTTCATGCAGAATAAGGCATTAATATGTGCTTATAAGTACTAATAAACAGCCAATATCCTAGTAATATGCATGCTAATAATAAGCAACTAGTTAATAGTAAGAATTGGACCCTAAACTAAAGTGTTAGCATGAATCCTAGCAACAGAAAGTAGAAGCTCCCACCAGGGATATTAATAGCATTTACAGTATTTGTTTTTGTGTTTGTAAGCCTTTGTGAAGTGATTTTATTGGGAAATGGTGAATCTGTCTCCACATAAGTGTTTGGCTTGTTGATGTATATGTAATTGGTTGTGGTTCGTGGAGGTTGTCGCTAGTATGAAGGAGGGATCCAGTCCAGAATTCCTTAGTGACAGCTGGTACAGGATACCTCCTGAAAATAACCCTGAAAAGTACTGACTCTTTTTAGAGTTTAGAGCCATACTGCCCTCCAATGGTTATACTCTGTGACAAATAAACATAAATGAAAGTATTTACATGTAAATAAATCTTTCAGTGGGTCATTCTAAATACATGTATATAGGATAAATTATTTATCTTATAATTTTAAAATTTTTGGGGTCTGTTAGATCTTTTTATGTTTTTGAAAGAAATAGTGTAAATCATATTAATTAGTTTTCTTTTGTCAATGTTTTAAATGATATTAAAGTGTTATCTGGAAGAACATTTATAAAAATATTACTTTACTTAACTGAATAGTGGTAATTATATTGGTAATTTTTAAATACTCTCTTTCTCACCGATATGGAAGTTCAATAATGAAAAACTATTAATACATGAAGAAACATTCCAGATGTTCATACTCCAGAAAACAATTTTTTATGTGTTGAAGTGGTCCTATTATTATTTTTTTTAGTGTGTATTGTTGCTGTTTGAGCATGAAAATGTTCTGCAAAGTTAGGAAGTCCACTCCAAAGGGAGTTATTATTATTATTATTATCAGTATGTTTTTTATGTCATGAATTATAGTATAGTATAGTATCAATGCACTGTTTCTGACCTCCCTGAAACACCTCTGTTGTAGTCTTGAGTTTTCTTCCGGGAATGTAAACGTCAAAATATCAAGGCATACGCAAAAAATGGCCGAGGCCTGGTTAAGTTGCCTTAGTTGTCTGTTGAAACGCGCTGTTATGGTAAAGGGAGAGACATTTCTGAAACGCGCTCAAGGCGGTTGACTAATAAAAACACACTGGTCTAGCTGACCAATCAGATCACATTGTGCTTTTTTAAAAAGTCAGGCATGAAAACCTATTCTAGTAGACCCCAAAAACAAAACAAGTCTGTTTTACATATTGTTGAGATAAATCTTTGTGGTGTGCTTGATAGCTGGATATAGTCGACTGACACCATACACACAGTCTCACGGTAAACATTTTTGAGTGAGACTTGGGTAACAGATTTAGTAATAGTAAATATCAGATAAAGGATGGCGGTTGTAAATCGAATTGAATCTAGTTGTTGAATCGTCCACTTTTGGAATGAGCAGTCTGTGATTTTTAGCACGTAAGCCTCCTATCTCTCTCTTTCTCTCTCGTTCTATTTCATTGTCTGATCACGCATGCCAATGATCCTTAAAGTTAATTCCTTCTGGTGGCTGTTGAAGTAAAAAAAGATCCTCATAATCACCCCTCCTTCTTTGCGGGGGAAGGGGGGTTTAGACCCCTTTGAGAAGGAGGACCCTCAGTGTGTCACTTACAGTTCATGTTGATGTTGTCCTAGGTTTAGAAAACCTACTACATCTAAGTTGGCTTGTTTTAGAAATCTTCATTCGCATTTAACGCGAGCGTGTGATTTAGGCAGTATGGCACAGGTATGAGGGGTCTGTGAACCCCTACGTGAAGGAAGCGATCATGTTTAACGGCTACCGTACTATTTCACAGCACCTCAATGACCTGAAGAAGGAGAACTTCAGCCTGAAGCTTCGCATCTACTTCCTGGAGGAGCGTTTCCAGCAGAAATTTGAGGACAGTAGCAGTGAGGATGTCCATCGCAGGGTGAGTGTATCTGGGCTACTCTTAAGGTGTTGACATAACCAAATTCAATTTGACAAGAAAATATGAACCAATTATTAGCCATAAAGGTCCATCATTTGCCTGAATATTGCTAGAAAATGCATATTTTAGCAAATTTTATAATAATAAGAAAAGACAGGGGCAAGTCACAGACTTTATTCCTGTTCATTTTGTGACAACAATGCTATGGGAAGGTCTCCTGCCCTTAAACATTCTATTGTAGTATTTTCATCACAATTTAACAGCAATTGTGCAATTAAGCAATTATGGAATGCAAAACAATTAATGAAACACCAAAAAATGTAACAACAAAATATCAAACCATTGCTCTGGCCAGCAAATATTGCATTTAATTAATAGGAAAAAAGTTGATTACTGATAACACACATGATAACTGTCACTGAATCTGTTGGAGGTGACAATAATCTTTTACGTAAGTAAATTCTAGTACTATCATCTAGTACTTTCATCTAGTACTAGCATTTGTTTTGCTGGCTTGACAAATGCAAAGACCTAAAATAGCCCATAGAGCCGCAGACATATATTAAGTCAAACAGTGGACAACAACTGCAGCCTGGATATGGGGCTCTATTTAAATAAACAGCATTAAAATGGATCAGCAGTCTCCTGCACCTGTCACAAACTGACGATCGGCACGGGGAAAACTGGATTATGGGTAGAGTTGACTGACTGACTCTGGTTGGGTTTGGTTTCCAGGGGGAAGTAAAGGTGACACTTTCTAGCAGCTGTTGTCTATGTACTACTATACCAGTCTGAAACATAGCAAAAGAAGAGTGTATCACTATGGATCACTATGTTTAAACATAGTTTTGTTGCATATAAAGTGACACACAGGTCCAAAGTCTGAGATCACATTGAAAATGTGCGATTAATAAACCAAAACTTCCCTCAACTTGTTATGCTGGTAATTTGTAACACACACACAAATCTCCGACTTTTGGATCCCACTGTATATTTATGCATCACATGTCAGCCTTGTCAGGTCACATATAGGCCCATTATTCCTAAGGTGCATGGTTATAATATTTATGCGTAAAGTATTAATATTGTAATGAAAACCACACCATTATGGTATACATTGCCCAACAATCTTGACTGGAACAATTTGATTCACTTTGATTAATTAGATGAACATGCATTCATGCACAATTGGACTTAAAATAGCATTGCTTAGCTGTTCTGGTAACTGATACTCACAACTAAAGTGTGTGTGTGTAAAGCCAAGGGATGCTGTATTAGTGCCAAAACCAGGCTATTTCTGTGTCTGACCTTTTCAAATGAGCCTGATAAAACAAATATTAGTCCCACTGACCCACATAGGCAGCACAAATCATTAAGAACGACTGATATATGACAGCTCCTGCGTGCTTTCATTCATCAGACACCATTTAACTGGCAAAGCTCTCTGAGGGTTACAACAGGATGTGTATGTATCATTTCAAAAACATATCGATGCACACACAAGTACTAGCAGGAACTGATCTCTTGCCAGCTACACTGAGTATCTGGTGGTGAGAGTTATAAAAGTCTCTGTTGCTGTGGCCTGGTGCATTGTGGGAAGAGGAAAGTAAAGGGGTCAGGTTTGAGTGCTTGTCAGAGAGAGTGAAAGAGCAGGTGGTTGGCGTCTCTTGTTCTATTTTAGGGTGAGACTGCAGCTGCATGTGCAGAGAGCTCACGCAGGCTCTGCAGACTCAGCAGAGAAGATCCATGAAATATTTACAACTTCTTTTTTTTGTATTTTTAATTTAGCATAATGCAGATTAATTTATTCAGACAAAAATATGTTGGTAGAAGCAAATAGTGTTGGAAGCATGAATTTTGAATGGACGGTTTATTAGAGTGAATAATAATTGAACAGGATTAAAGACAGGAATGCAATGTGGTAGAACAGCATGCAAACTCTGAGACTTGCAAAATGTGATTGCAATGACTTTTTCAAAGAATCCCTTTGTTTTTCAGAACATTGAGCTGAAGGTTGAGGTGGAAAGTTTGAAACAAGATCTCCAGGAAAGACAGGAACAGCTTGACAAGGCCCTGTAAGTATCAAACAACACAAATATATTCTTAATATATTTGCTGTTCACAAATTACAGTTCGTCTACATTCACACAGCAGAATATGTTTGTCAGTCCTGAGTTCTAAATCCAGTTACATTTGCACAGTTCACTTATAAATTAAAGTATAAAAGAACTGACTCCAATACATTTTCATACCTCTCATACTCTCATACCTGCACTTTGAGAGCTTATACGAACAGAATAATCTATTAGTTAATGATACAAACACTGACCGTGTGAATGTAACCTTTTAGTTGTTAAGCTATACAGCTATAAGAAAAAAATATAAAGTTAAAATGTTTAGCTAAGTGTCATCGTAACTGCTTTGTATATAATGAAGTCTTTATTAAGAGTGCATAGTGAAGCGAAGCATGATCAGGAAAGCATCTAAAGCAGCTGAGACATAAGTCTGTGTTTTATGAATCTGTCTCCTTCAGTCTGGTGATCCTCTCTCTCACTCATGATGCTGGGCTGCTTCCAACTATAATCTGAATAGCTCTTTCTCATAGGCATGTGCGACTTATCTTGCTATACTGCCAAAGGCCAAAGCCTATCGCCAAGTCCATGTCGAACACTTATCAGGTTTAGAGGACAAGACAGAGTGTCATGATACCCTTTGAAATGTGCACTGCAGCACATGGCCCTGTGACTTTATTTTACTGATGAAGAGGCTATTTGAGCCCGTTTTTAGACACTTGAATGCACACACACACAAACAGTACCTTTCAAAAGTTTGTGTCCCTATAATGCTCACCACGGCTGCGTTTTAAAATTCAATTTATTTCTTTGATGGCAAAGCTGAATTTTCAGCATCTTTACTCCAGTCTTCAGTGTCACATGATCCTTCAGAAATCATTTAAATATGATGATTTGCTTTTCAAGAAACTATTTTGATTATTATCACTGTTGAAAAAAGTTCTGCTCAACGTTTTTGTAGAAACATCAGGATTCTTTGATGAACAAAGTAAAAAATAATAATTTGTTATTCGTATTTGTATACTCAATAGTTTTCGACAAGTTAAGTCTTAACTGTCACTTTTTTATCAATTTAATGAAAGAAAGTTGAATGAAAGTTTCAATTTCTTAAAAAAATATCTTACTGACCCCGAACGTTGGAATTGTACTGTATGCACCTGTATATAGTGGCAAGGGCTAATTCATTCTCAGTAAAACACAATGAGCAACTTCCTCACGTAAATGGGGTTAAGTTTGGTGCTTAATGGCAGAAGCTTTGCTTTTTCTTCTACAGTTGGGTGGAAGTGTGTCAGTAATGTTTAAATTTACAGTAGGATCCATGGGCCTACAGGGGATCACCTATAAATGAGACCCCCTTCCTTCGTGTTATTCTTCAGGTGACATCATTGTTCGATTGAAGGGCCAGATGCTATGTGTCATTTCCATCACACACTCTGTTCGGTTCTGATGATGTATTTGCCGGTGACCTGAGTCTGAGTCTTTGCCATCAAGCTAAAAATCCCCTCATAATTTCCCCTCACTTTTTTAAGCCATCACTCCGACCCTCAGAACTGACATTCGGTTCACCGAGGACTAAAAAAATCAGAACTGAATAATATCACCTCCCAAGCTAAATGACATGTCTTTAAGCTGTGATTGCTAACATGTTGTAGTGACTGATCAGGACTATCGCTCAAACCGCTCGTTGCAGTTATGGATGTCCTGGCACGACACAGTTAAAAACCCAGAGGTGCCGTTTGCTCCGGATCAAACAATTAGAGCTGGGTCAGTGCCGCAGCCATCATCGCGTTCAAAAACAGCTCCATTGCGATGGAGCAACGGGGTCTGGAAAAGCTGTTATGAAGTCCTCGAGAGGCTTCTAGAGCGCGGCACTGAGTGAAAGGCTCTCACAGTCACTCCAGAATACTTAAAATGTCAGAGCACACCCTTCACACACACACAAAACTGTTGAAAACAACCCACAGGAGACATGAGCAAAGATTGTTACGACTCACCTTTGTGACTCTCTTCTTTTGCTTTAATAATCTTTGGGGATTGAAAAATGAAATGAAACACTTTCACTGAGTCTGAAAGGTATGAATGTGCTGAGGGACAAAGATTAAATAAATCAAACATGACTACTAGCAGTAATTTAAATTTTTCCCCAAAAAGACACTGATACATTTTCCCAAAACGTGATTTTTTAATAAAAACTAATTTTGTTTTTATTTGTATATATATATATATATTCTCATTTATCATCAGAACAATTACTGATAATAAATTCCTTTGACATACCTTTTACTAAAGCTGTTTTGTTTGTATTGTGTTACTTCACAGAGCCACAGCAGAGAGTCTGACCAATCAGAATGAGGTGGAGGTGCAGCGTCGCTGTGAGGAACGCCAGCAGGAGATCGGACACATGCAAGAGATTCTGGAGACCAAGATCCAGCTTCTGCAGGAGGTGCATATTACATTCACACACACAAAAAACTGACACAAAAAACACTTTCGCTGCTTTTGGTTACTTACTCTTGTAAGTGTGTCTTTTTGAAGCAATGTTTGTATAAGAGACTTTATAAAATCCTATACTTAACTTGTCTCAGCATGCAGAACCAAAACTGTCCTTTTTATTTTATTTTATTACATTGCAGTTTTTAGCGTTTTATTTTATTGTATTGCATTTAATTTTACTGCAATTTTTTACTTTCAAGGAGGCTCAATTGGCAAGAAGTGAAGCAGAAAAAATGGCTTCTCTGGCTGACTCGGAGACCCGACGCTGTTTGGCCCTCGAAAGGAGGATGATGATGGAAATGCAGGGGGGAAATGAAAGCTTGTCTGCCATGGCACAGCTTGATGAGATGGCTGAGAAGGACAGGTAAACATTACAGCACTGACCATGAATATGACTGAATACACTGAAGTTAATTCAGGGATTGTTTTTAAATGATGTTGATTATTCTGATAATCTATTACTTTTCCTTACGCCTTTTCCTCTCTTTGTTTCACTTAGGTTAATAGCAGAACTGAATGAAACCGTATGCAGGAGAGAGCAAGAAGCATCCGATCTAAGTTCACAGAGTGACGTCCTTACTGGAAAACTAACTGAGCTGGAAGAGCAAGTGCAGAGCCTCAACTTTTCCCTCCAGCAGAAAGAGAAACACACACAGGTATACAATAGGACTCTCATCCATCTAAATGCACACATAGATTTCATGTGGCCCTGCTAATCAGTAGCCTTCTTTAATGTGTGTCACCCCTTCAGCGTGTCACAGACTAATGCTTTTACACACTCAAACTTACATGCTCCCATAATTGTGTGTTATTTGTGATTGTGCGTGTGACATCTGACTCTACTGTATTCTTCAGTGTGGTTAAGGCAGCTAACTAGGTCACTTTGGCCTTTGGCCCCTATTCAACCCCAAAAGAGAAAGTGGGTTCAGATATCAGACTGTATTTATAAACACATACACACAGTCATGGCATATCAAATAGGTCATGACACATGCAGGAGTGATTCAATACTTCTCCCAGATTAGTATATTTACAGTATGGGTATAAATCACATAAACAGGGAGATTTATGTTAACTTCACCTTAGATTCATATGTAAACTGAGATGTATAAAATTGGTATAGCCTGTATGTAGACAAACATGTTTAACATTATACCAATGAATCAAATTGACTAGAATATGCAAATTGACACAAATGCAAAGGAAATTGTTTAACCCTATAAAGCTTACTGTATCATAGTTAATACACAAATTTCTAAGACCTTTAAATGATCACTATGATCAAAGCTTTGCTTTTTTACGCAATCTACTACATGCCTTCTGTCTTTTTTATCATAATTCTGAATAAACTTTTTGCTATGAAATCTTTTCTGATTTTTATAAAATAAATGTAAGATTAACTTTTATATTGTTAGTAATATTTCAAAATGGACACTTATTGTCCTAAAGCAACTTAGGTTCACATATAATCCATACATTGTTCTTAAGGAAATTCATGTTTAAATGTATCAAATTTGAGGAATGTTTATTTACACATCTCTCAATCATCATTGTATTGTGATATAAAAAAAACCTACAGAGATTTGATAAAACTAAGCATTTAAATAGCTTATTAACTATTAATATTGGGAGATATAGAGTGATGTGTCATATTTGTATGCATTTTAAGTAGTCTGCTATACTGTTATAAAGATCTTATTGATTCACTTTACCAGCTATCAGAATTTCTTCTTACTTTTTGGCCATATATGAATAACAGCAACTGCAACAAATTGCATATTTTTGCTCAGTTTGGGCTTGGAGTCGTAAAAGCCTGATGTATAATCAACAAAAGACTTGCAAACTCTTTTTTTATTATTAAAAATAACATTTCAAATAATCATGTGTCAGGCTTTGCAGGGTTAAAGAGAAATACAAAATCAAATGTTTATAATAGTCTTTTAAACTGTGTAAATAAGTAGGCCACATATTGTTTTCTTTTTTTTAGACCCTCAGAGAAGAACTGGCTCATGGAAAAAGCAGCACAGAGCAGGAGATGCAAGTAAGACTTTTTATTTTATTATTTTATAAGTCAATCTAAAGGTATGAATGAATTGTCCCATATTTAGGAAAATGGCTGCAATTTTACTAAAGAAATAGCATCACCAGTGTGCTGAGAGCGACATCTAGTGTACAGCCATAGCAAGCTGAGACTGCACATGATCACACACATTTACAACCATTTTAAAAATCGAAACAGCATGTTAGTTGTATTTCACAGCACTTGTCATCCAATCCAAGCTATTATTCCTGTTTTTTTAAAATATATATATATATAGATATATTTGTTATTTTCATGTATTTTACTTTCAGTGCTGCTCTTTGCTCTTGTCATGCCATAGACAAAATAGAATTATCCAACTGAGGGGTTATTCGGTTTCTTGTTTAACCTGGGTTTGCGAGGTGACAAGTGATGACATCTATTTTTGAAATCCTAGCACTTTCTTTCCTACAATTAAACAACGTATTTCAACTTCGAAGTGATTTTTCAAAATATAATTTAGGCCTAAAATATACAATCATTTACATCACAATGTACACACTTTTACTGTCTCACAACAGCTCGTTGCCATCACTGTCACTGGTTGACATAAACAATGAGATAATACTACATTTGCCTGATTAGGATAAATAGGTTTTTGATTAAGGCTGTTTTGTGTTTTAGCACTGTTATGGTGTTCTGTCTCCGTTGTCTAAATTCTAGAGACATTTGAATGAAAAATTCACACAGGGACACCACAAACTCCCAGTATGTGCAAATATGCCATAAAACATGACATCATCAGTTATTTCTTGCTAGAATCAATAGTAATTTATAAGAAATTGATCCATCTATCCCTTACAAGGCTGTGTGTGATTGTTGATAGTAATTCTGGATGTTTAAATCATTGTAAAATCAACAAATGACATTCTTCACTGCTGCCATTTACAAGCAGTGCTAAAATGCAGTAATTAATTGACCCATTACAACTGCACATGTATTAATGTTAATAAAAACAACCATTCACACAAATTCAGGATTGTAACAAGGAATATTTAGATCCGTGATGTAGATAGATGCTATAAAACCAGGGCGTATGAAAATCAAAATCACTTTCCCAGTCGCACTTCCTTTCGAAAATGGAAATTAGTATGTAAAGTAGTGTCAGCGTTTTCTTGGCTTGTTCCCTTTGTTCGGCCGGTAGCACTACATATACCGAGGGGTGATCAGATAATTTACAAAAACACCGTAGACAAGCAATGAACAATACAACGACTATTTAGATAGTATCTGTAATGTAATTGTGTATTCGGAAGTCAACAGCCGTTGATACGTTTTAAATGAGTTGCATATATTGTAGAAACGCATAATTGCGACACCCCCCTTTTTGTCTATAAAATGGTACGCGCCATTTTCCCTGCCTCACTCTTGCCATATCGTTTGCTGCTTCACTGCCTGTACATTCATTGAGACCTGTTTATACACAGAATATTGGGCCATATTATGGGGATAGAATATGATATTGTTTCCGTTTACAAATCGTGTAATGACGGTTATATGAAAATGTCTCGTGTTTTAAAACGGAGTCGGGCGGTGGGATTTAAATGATGTCCTGTCATGTCGGCGTCTTCACAGAAGAGCGAATGAAACATTATCTGGACCGCGCGAGTGAAGGACAAAACAGGCATCTTTATTTCCATTGAAGAGGACAAGCATCTGGACATTGAAATCAAAATCGAAATTTATTCGCGATATACGTATTTAAAGATCGATCTCAAGGACATAAATAAGGACATAAAACTACAACTTTAAGATATAGTGGATTGACTGGGATAAATGAAAGTCGTCATCTAAACTATGATAAACAACCTGACGTAAAATTATGATAGTTTACAATTAATATACATATATTGTTAAAATATATTTTTTAAATCCTTTATTTTTGAACGTCTTATTTTCAATTGATGGGAACTGAAGAAGAATAGAAATATAAGATATTTATATGTCATGACATCTTAACTTTCGCTCTTGGTATAGTCTTGGCATAAACACCTCTAGATTATTATTCAATTGAAGATTTATGATGTTGGACTCAAAGATGAAGGACTTGTGTCGCATCTGTGCAAGGGAGCTGTATGGTAACCAACGCCGATGGATCTTCCACCCAACTGCCAAGCTGAGTCTGCAGGTGCTGCTGTCCTATGCGTTGGGCAAGGAGATGACCCGAGACGGCCGGGGAGAGTTCGCCTGCAGCAAGTGTACCTTCATGCTGGACCGAATGTATCGCTTCGACACTGTGATCGCCAGGGTGGAGGCGTTGTCAGTCGAACGGATGCAGAAGCTCTTGTTGGAGAAAGACCGGCTCAGACAGTGCATCGGCGGACTGTACCGCAAAAACAATGCTGATGATTTTGGAGTGGATGATGGTGCTTCGGACTCTCCTGTAGTGGACTTCTCCAAGTTGACAGAAGTTGAATACAGTGCTCTACTGCAGGAAGATCTGACATACTCTGTCTATGAGTCATGGGCTGAGCAAGGTGCTCAAGAGCAGGTTCAAGACCATCAATGCCCTCACCATCAGTGCCACGCGGCAGCGGATGCCAGTCCATGTCCCCGACCCAGGAAGTGCAAAGTATGCGCTGCGCTACGAGTGGCAGATTCAGATTATGAGGCTGTCTGCAAGGTTCCCAGGAAAGTGGGTCGAAGCACTTCCTGTGGACCTTCCACACGCTACTCCGGTAGTGTTCAGGACAGCGCCGAGGAGACCGTCCCATCCGCACCACATCCACCAGAACCCGAACCGGTCGAGAACAACCAAACTCGCTGCCCCAGTGATCAAGAGCCCTTCTGCATAAGTCCTGGCTCCTCTGTGGAGTCTTTGGACACTGCTGTAGATCTCACCCTAGAGTCTCATTCAAAAGTCCATCCTAACACCATGCAGGGAGAGTCTGAAGAGGAACAATCTACTATCAGGAGGCCCGAGTCCAGGCCTGGTTCTGTGTGTGGACTTGATATTGCCCTCAGCCTGCTTAAAAGCTTTGAATATCACCCTCTCCAGAGTCACAGAGGTAGTCGGATTCCTGTGCTCCTCAAACCTAACGCTACACCTATGGAGAGTCCTTACCCTCTGCTCCAGGTGACTCCCACTGGGATGGAGTGTCCCCTTTCCCCCCATCTTCCAGATGCTCCTTCTAGCATCCACCAGGAGCTTCAGCTTGAGTTGGCAGAAATGGAAGACCTGTGGTTGGATGATTACATTCAGTGCAAGCCATCAGGTCTTGAGAAGGTACATAAGAAGAACTACAGATTCTCAGAAAAAAAAATCTGAATGAAGAAAAGGAGGAAATAATGAGGGTTGTTTGGAAAGAATCTTCTTTTGACTGTCCGTTTGTACAAAGTAGGCCTAAATTAAGAAAGAGGAAAAATGAATTTATAGGATACAAACTAGATGAGTTGATCAAGGACTCCCTCAGGCTTTTTTTGTTCCCAGAGCTCTCCAGCTCTCTGATTGCTTTTGATTACTAGGTTACCCATCATCTTCTTAGCAACTCTTTCATAGTAACTGTTGTTGTGAGCAACAGGCCAATTACAAAAGGATCGTTATATTCTTGCTCTTCTAATGAATGCATATTGGCTGTGTAAATGTTGTTTGGGGTCGGTTTTTTATTTATTTATTTTTTAGGAAATCAGTACTTTTATTCAGCAAGAATGCATTAAATTGATCAAAAGTGACAGTAAAGACATTTATGTTACAATCTTGAAAAATATGTACTAAGGTTTCTTTGAAAATATTAAGCAGCACAGCTGTTCTCAGCATTGATAATAAGAAATGTTTTTTGAGCATCAAATCGACATATTAGAATGAGGATCATGTGACACTGAACACATGAGTAAGGATGCTGAAAATACAGCTTTGCATCACGGGAATAAATTTAATTTTTAAATATATAAACATAGAACAAAATTACTTTAAATTGTAAAATTATTTCACAATTTTTACTGAATTTTTTATCAAATAAATATTTGGTGAGCCTCAAAAATATTAAAGAAATCTTACTGACCTAAACTTTTGAACGGTAGAGTGTATCTTAAAAACAGCAGTAAAGGAATAATTCACTTAGAAATGTAAATTCTGTCATCATTTACTCACCCTCTAGTTGTTTCAAACCTGTATGAATTTCTTTCTTTTGCTGAACACAAAGGAAGATATTTTGAAGAATGTCCGTAACCAGACAGTTGATGTACCCCATTAAAAAAAAAAAATACTATGGAAGTCAGTGGGGTACATCAACTATTTGGTTGCCGACATTCTTCAAAATATCTTATTTTGTGTCCAGCAGAAGAAAGAAATTCATACAGGTTTGAAACAACTTGAGGGTGAGTAAATGATGACAGAATTTTTATTTTGAAGTGAACTTATCCTTTAAGCATATATTATCTATTTGGCTATATAATTTTATGTAATGTTTAATCAAAAGGTAAACCCTAATAGGTGACAGATAAAGCAAAAGGCAGTGTGAGTAATCTGATCTTTAGTGTTCACAACCTGCACTATTGTACTACACACAGCCATTTGTAATCACTGTATGTTACTGTAGACAGGGCTGGATCAGAAACATTATCCTCCGGTTAATGGTGCTACCACTATTGTGCTAGACAAACTTTTATTTTTGTGCACAGTCCAGTCTCTATTTATAATAGAGACTAATTTATATTTTTTGTTATAAGATGATATGATAGATAAAGAAATGATGCTAAGGGAAAATTAAAAACAAGGAAGTGGACGGCATGCCGCGATGGAAAAATAGGACATCCTGAGGAAGTTGTTGAGTGAGGCTATGGTCATTACTGTTTGTTCTGCACCACGCCTGTCCTCTCACTCACATAATACAGTTTTCAAGCATATATGCTCATTTAGTAATTGTTTTTTAACTTCTATAACATAAATAATCAGTTTGGATTGATTCATGTTAATATTCCCTAGTCAGTTGATTTTGGTTACATCAGGGGAAAAGAAAATGTGCATCAAATTTGAATAAACTTTGCTCTCTCTGAAACAAGTAACAGTAATCCTATCGTTCAAAGTATTTGTTTGTGTGATGTGTCTGTGTCTCAGAGGTTGATTGAGGAGCAGCAGTGTCAGCTGGCGGAGTATGAGAACGCAGCGGGTCAGTGTGTGAGTGAGCTGCAGAAAGCCCAACAGCAGGTCCAGTCTCTCCAGACCAAGATCCGAGAAAGCGAGACCAGCAATAAGGTATTGACATTGAATGTAAAAGCTGTTTCATCAAGCAGTCTTTTTGTCTTTTGACTGTCATGTTCATGTTGTGTACTGTTGTTTGCTATGTTTGTTGCTATGGCATTGTTATGTCTCAACGGGCATGAGAATCATTAAATCATTATTGCACTGAGCTCTTTTGTTTGTCTGCACAGAAGTTACAGCAGAGGCTCAGGGACATGGAAAGTGAACTACGTTCTGTCAGAGAAGCAGTATGTGGTCAAGAGAGAACAATACAGACCTTGACTGACTCGCTCAACACTAAGGACTGTGAGGTATGTCTGCCCCTCAAGCACAAAGCGGTGACTGGAATATCAGGCATTCCTCACAAGCTTGAGACACACTGTTTGGCTTTTGGGTTTTTAGATAATGGACTCAAAAATTTGTTTACTAGATTACTGATCTCCATCGGCTCACTGAAGAGCAGAATGACCTTCTGCACTCTCTGAAACAACAGAACAACCATTTCCAGCTCCAGGAGCAGCAGCAGGTGGGAATCCTCCTTCAGTAAAGCTCACAGATCACACTCCTCAAATACCCCTTTTCCACCAAAGCGTTTTGAGAGCCGGTGCCTACTCACAAACCAGTTCTTTGTGTTTCGACAGCCTAAGAACAACCAGGAAAACTGGTTCCAAAGCGGCACCAACTCTTTGCTGGACTAGAACCGTTCTTTTACCTCGTCATGCTTACGTCGGGGGCTGGGGGCGGGGTTTAGATGTGTTCTAAACATCTTTTCTTACCACAAAGCCAGGAGAAACATTAGCAGAAACACGATGTAGTCCGCCATTGTAATTGTTATGCTTGAAGTTGGCGCAAGTGTTTCTAGCTTTTTTTTAACATTATGTAAGCAAAGTAGAAAACAGTCACAATATAGAACAAATAAACGGAAAGAAAAAAAAGACACAAAACAGGGGTACATAACTAATCAGAAAAGATTACATATCAAAGGAAAAGATTAAAAGACTTGCATATTTCAATTGTTTTTAAAGCCTTCTTGGTACACGAGTTAGAGATAATCCCAAAGTAATGTTGTACTTGCAAGCGTTTCTAGCTAAGACGAATAGCGACGTACACAGTGACGTAACGACGTCGTTCGCTGGGCGCTCTAGTCAGTGGAAAAACAAACAGGTTCTGAGAAGGTTCGCAAGTTGAACTAACTCCGAACCAACTTTGAACCAGCACCAGTTCCGAACCAGTTCTGTTTTGGTGGAAAAGGGGTAAAAGCTTCATGTTTTACACAAAGTTCTGTTTTTCACTTTGTCATCGTCGACAACGTTTTTACAGCCACTAGGGAACGACTCCGATAAACCCATTTTGATGACTATATCTGGTTCTCTGTCCCACCGCTCTGACTTCTCATTGGTGCAGGTGTCTGGAGTGGCTCCTAGCCGTCTGCAAGCTGATCTGTTGGACCTCCAGGGCTCTCTGTTCTCAGCCCAGCTTGAGCTGCAAGGCCTTCAAAGAGCACAGCAGCAGGGCCAGAGGCGAGAAGATGACCTGTCCCGAGGAAACCAGCGCCTCCAGGCTGACCTGCAGGGAGCCCTGCAGCACCACCAGGAGGCAAAAACACACAACCACGATCTACTTGCTGCTCTTGAGAGGGCTCGCTTGGAGGTACAGCAAATGGAGGAGAAATGGAGAGATGAAGGGAGACAGCGTGAGAAGGAGGTCGAGGAAAGAGAGAAGACCATCCGAGAACTGAAGACGTCACTAGAGCACAAAGAACAACTGTTACTAGTAAGAAATACTAAGAACATTTTGATTATTTGTTCTAGTATTAGTTCTGATAGACTTACTGTAAGGATGTAAATCTTTGATGCTATATACTCTTGATCAGGACTACAGTGAGCTGCTGGATGGTCAGAAAGAGCCTGTCGGAAATAAAGACAACCTCATCTTCAAGCTCAAACAACGCATTCAGGAAAGAGACAGAGCTTTGGAGGTACATTAACACACATTTACGAAACATACAGTATTATTATTATTATTAATCTTCTTACTAATCTAATTCTAAATAATTGTATTTATTTTTAAATTATGAATTAAAAAATATGTATTTGTTGTCTTTCTTTTTATTTAAATTTCTTTATTTGTCTTAATGTTCTTGAATTATTTGAATTGACACAAATGGCCTTATATACACTAGTACTAAGTTTAGCTCAGTAAGATTTTTAATGTTCTTAAAATAAGTCTCTTATGCTCACCAATGCTTAATTTATTTGATCAAAAACTGTAAAAACAGTAATATTGTGAAATATTATTACAGTTTAAAATAACTGCCTATTTCAAATGTTTTAAAATATTATTTATTCCTGTGATTGGAAAGCTGAATTTTCAGAAGCTATTACTCGTGTCTTCAGTGTCACATTTCTTTTCTTATTATCAATGTTGAAAACAGTTGTTCTGCTTAATATTTTTGTGGAAACTGTGATAGAATTTTTTTTCAGGATATTTTGATGAAGTTCAAAAGAACAGCCTTTATTTCAAATAGAAATCATTATAAATGCGTCCTTGCTGAATAAAAATAAGAATTAAAAGACAATCTTTTGTCTTTATTTTTCTTTTCTTAAAATTACTATTGTGTATGAAATGTACGACATCAAACTTCCCCTTGCCTTTCTCAGCGAGCAGTAGACGAGAAGTTCACGTGCATGGAACAGAAAGAAGACGAGGTGCGTAAACTGCAACTGCTGCTGAGAGAGAAAGAGAGAGACCTGGAGAAACTTCGATGTGTGCTTTCCAACAATGAGGAAACCATCACGGTATTGATGGCGCACGCGCATCCTGCTTAAAATTGTGAATACCAGCATTACAGTTCGTTCAAAACTATTTTGTCTGTGCTCATCATTACAGAGTCTGGAGTTGTTGCTGCGTGGCAAAGGTATAGAGCTGGAGCAGGTGTGTGAGGCCTGGGGCAACGCTCAGGGTGTTCAGCGTGAGAGAGAGGAGTCACACATGCGCAGCCTGAGAGAAAGAGACACTTTAATAAACCAGCTGCAGACGTCACTGCACACACGTACCAAAGAGACGGAGGTGAACACATGCTTCAGATATATTGCATATCTGTGTTCCTTTTCAACTTGCTTCATTCCATCCAACATGCATCTCTATGCAGGATATGACTGCGGTTCTGCTCAGTAAGGTGTCAGTCGGATCCAGTGAGGTGGCTGAGGAGCTCAAGTCTCGGCTGCAGCTGAAGGAGCGTTTGTTCCAGGAGCTTCTGTCGGACCGCACCAGACAGACTCAAGAGCATCACTCACAGGTCCAAAACCTTCTGAACACCATCAACTCAAGAGAGCAGTACATAAAGGTGACACTCTATCACTGATCTCTAAACTACAGGCATCGTTAAAAACGAATGTATCTCCTGAGCTTTCAATAGCTTTTTAACCCGACACTCAATCTCCCAGGATTCTGCGGGGCGTATGGGTCAGGTAATGGCTGAACAGACCGCTCGATTGCAGGAGCTACGCAGGCAGCTTGGGTCTTCAAACCCTCAGTTAACCGAAGTCGACACACAGGCGCTTCAGGATGAGCTCAAGTTGACTCTGCGCAAAGAAAGAGAGGCCCAGAACCAGCTTACCGCCCTGCGCTCCACCCTGGCGTCCCACCAAGACCGGCTCCAGGCCCAGGTCTCAGATCTAGAGGCCTTAAGCAGGACTGTGAGCATCAAAGAGGAAATCATCAAGGTTTGTGTTTAGGCTCTGAGTTTCAAATTTGATCTTTTATTTTTTAGTACATGTGTTTATTTATCAAGTCTGTTTTTCAGGACCTGCAGATCCAGTTAGTGGAGCCATCAGGTTTACCACTGGTAGAGCAACTGACCCAAGAGCTGCAGGTGCTGAGAGAGAAGGTGGAACATCACGATGCCTCCTGCATTAATCACAAGGTAAGTCAAGAGCGTCAACACAAATAACTGAGCTTTAACAAAACAGACTGAATCAGCAGACATGTCTACTGTACAATTTCAGCTTTTCATATATGTACTGTATGATTATTATTTTTTAAGCAGGCTGTTTTGGATCCACTGGTGCCCATGGAAACAGGACATGCTGATTTTGGAGGTGGGGACAGACTGCAGTTTGGTCTATAATGTGGGTTCTCCTGGGCTGCAGAGGACAAATGATGCTTTGTGCATTTCAATAAAGTTCATAATTACTAGATAAGCATGTTCTGAGATTAACAAATGTTTGAAATTATTAATAACTATAAAGACTGAATTGTGAATTTTTAGTTATTTGAAGCCACTAGAAGCCTCATAGATACTATTGTAATGGAGTCTAACAAAATGTTTACTTATGTTTCCTCTTATCTGTGTGCATGCGGTTTTTGAAAATTTGATTTTGTTTTTAACAATGCAGTCATTTGTATTTGAGCTCATTTTGTTTATTTTTATTCAGATATTCCATGTAGTTAGCTACACTTTATTACTTTTAAGAGAAAAACAAAAACCGTAATATATTAATTTGAGGACTACAAAAAAGTTTGCATTATATTAATTTACTGTCACTGTGTTCACTGTAGAAACCTGTTACAAAATGGACTCTAGAAGGACTGTAGTACCAACACATTACAGTTTCACTGTATTTAAGTGCTGCTGTGTTCATTTAGAATAATGTTTTATTTAATAGGTCAAGAGCATAAGCTTAATATATGATAACAAGTGTGTCTCTGCATGCAAAATAACAAGAACTGATGTTTGTAGCATGTCATATACAGATTGTTTGCACTTAGTATTGAGCTGAATACATAATGTCACTGCCTAACTGATGCCTTTATGGACATTTGCTTGATGTGTGTTGTGCTTTCATATTTAGTTTTCATATTTTTTGTATGTACCATGATCGTTTTGACTCTCAGTAAATTATTTGATGAAATATACTCAAAAGGAAAAATACTGGGTGTTATGGTGAAAACCTGTTTATTCTTTTTATACTGGGACATATATCGGGCCTTCGGGCTGATCCTTTCTCTTCTCTTTCTATTCTTTCATTTCCCAAAGTCACAAGCACAGTCAATGCCCAAGTTTAAATATGGCACAGTAAACCTCACCAAACACGTTCCCTTTTGTGTGTTTATAACTGATCCATGTAGTATATGCAGCTAAAATATTTGACAAAAAGTCCTAGAGATGTAGTTTTCGGATATTACACAACATACACAGCTGAGCTCCTGTGTCGAACACAGCCCAGAATAACAATCCCGTCAATCACTCATTCTCAAAATTTGTCAGTAGCTGATTTATATCAATATATTTATATTATATTTATATCTGTCTTGAAATTATGATAATGTCACATTTACTCTAGTCAATAGTAAATTAATGCAATACACACCATCTCTTAGTTCCACTTAGACCATTCCTAAATGTGTAGAGCATGTAGCAGCTTCCTTTTATAATTGTAAAGCTTCCTCAAATTGTAGTATTCAATAATTCTAGAATCTAGCTGGCCATAAACAGCTATACCTCTTTCCAGAGTCCAGTTTCCCTGTAGTTACAATACAAGGTGCTTATAGATTTAGCATCCCATTAGACATATAAGTCATAACGTTTACACTTTATTTTTTAATCCTTTTTTTAAAGTTATATGAGCTGCAGAAAAGATTAATATACCACTGAATTTACAATACAGCACTCAAAACAGACTTTTTAATATTATATGAACTTGTGCAAAACATATTAACTTGTACAGTAATGGAACGAAACCAAAACTGGGCAGTGCTGCCGCTCAGGAAATGAGTATTTTTATCTATTTGCTCCCGTTCTTCCTGTCTCTCTGCTTGTTTATTGTGTGCATACCGGCCTGGAGAATCTGTTTGTCACTGAGAGTCTAAATGATCCTGGATATGCTTGGTTTTATGGTGGGATAGTTTGTGAATGCGTTGCTGATGAAAGGTTACTCAGAGAAGCCCACTGTCAGTAAGACGAGCCTCATTAGAGTATTATGTTCACTAGTCTCCATGCAACAGTAAGTGTACAGTGTATATGTGAGCGTGTGAATGCGTTTGGGTGTATTTCTGTACTAACAATGCAACACTTTTTCCTCTAGGTTTCACATCAGATGATGGAGAGGAGGAGGATGAAGACTGCAATAGTGAGTGTGCTGACAGTGCCGAAGACGAGGAACGCTCAAAACTGACGGCTCAGTCTCTGCTCAGCATACAGGTGTGTCAAAATGCTGAATGCTTTATAGTACTGTATGTACAGTAGTCAACATTGGAAGTGGATCAAAACCTATCATCAAAGTTATACATGAATTTTGACCAATACCCGTTCTTGTCTTAGGACAACTTTGATGAACTTTTTTGTTCCACTTCAAATGTTGACTACTGTATTTTGGTCATACATATATTTCTTTTATAGGCCTATGTCTGAAGATATAATATATAAAGCAAATCTGACAGATATTTTACATTTACATTGAACTTCAAATATTTAAATCTAGCTTACTATACTATACTATACTATACTATACTATACTATACTATACTATACTATACTATACTATACTATACTATAGTAAGTTACAGCATACAAAAAATATTAAATTCTGCAACCATGCTGACTTATACTATGCAATCGAATTGCAAGGCACATTTATTTACATAGTACATTTCATACAGAATGGTAATTCAAAGTCCTTTATGTTATAAAGGGAGAGCAAAACATTTAAATATATTTTTTTTTTAAAAGGAAAGAAAAAAATTTATGCAAAATAAATAAAAATGTATTATATACAGAAACAAATGTAATATGTATTATATACAATAGTAATAGTATAAGTAATCATAGTAAATACCTGCTATATTATATCAGAGTTATCAATATTTATAATATTAGCTTTTAATTTTATATTTGCCGTTTTAATTAAAATTTTAGTTAAATTTGTAAGTGTTTTGTTATGTGCTTTTATAAATTTTACTTAAAATAAATTTTAAATTTTACTTTAAATATATATGTATAAATAAATAAATAACCTTAAAATCAAAACTGAAATAAATTAAAATTACTTTATTTCATATAAAATGACTTTACTTTATATATATATATATAATAAAGTCATTTTATATGAAATAAAGTAATTTTAATTTATTTCAGTACTACTACTACTATATATATATATATATATATATATATATATATATATATATATATATATATATATATATATATATATATATATACAGGTATATATATATAATTTCAGCTTTATTTCAGTTAAAAAAAAGTTTTTTGTTAATTTAGTTTTGTTTAACGATAACAACACTGTACTATATATTACACAATAACTGTACTAAACTACATATGTTATTGCAGTCTTCCATAAGACATCTGCCTGAAGTGTAAAATATCAAGAACAACATTTAGGTTAAAGCATGTTTTTTTATAAGACATCAAATGTGGATTGATGCATATAAAATGTATAATTCTGAGTGCACTATATACAGAGTCTACAGTCATAGTTTCTTTTGAAGTATAGCACAAGTCTTTCTCCTTTCATAGAGCTGTGATCAGCATACAGGTCTTAAAGGCTGCCAGGATGCAGTAGCTGAAGGTCCGGGCCTGACCGAGGTCAAGCTACTGGTGGAGCAGAAGAGGGCAGTAGAGAGAGAACTGATGGAGCTCAAGTCCCAGCTGGGAAAAGCTGGCTTCTCCTCTCTCTCTCAGATGAGGTACAGCTATCCATATAACAAACAAAGTTACAAAGGCTATTTTGCAGTGAAAACGTGTAAAATTCTGTTAATTCTTGTGCTCCTGAAACAGGAAAGCTTTCTTTACTCTATGCTCTGAAAATGAGGAGCTCAAGAGGACGGTGACAGGAAGAAAACCTCAGAATGATGGACTGAAGAACACATCAGATAGGTCCGATGGACAACTGGTAGAAGCATTTGGTACAGAGGTGAGTTTGACTTTACTTCTGAGGGTAAATATTGTCCATAGGTTTTTACTGCAAACGTTCACGCATATTTGTGTTTCAGCCAAATGAAAAGGATTCGGAGTGTCTGAAGTCTGACCTTGAGCAGGTCCAGCAGGAGAGCAGAGAGCTTCAGGAGAGACTCATGGTGTCAGAGGCCACAGTTCAAGCTCAAGCCGAACAACTCAAAGATTACAGAGAACTGCTCAGTGAGTGTAAACACGACATCATCAATGAAACTGCTGGCAGAAATGATTGTTAATGAAGGGTTTTTTACGATAGTCAGAATGCCATTTGGCGAACCCACTCATAATGATAGTTCGTAAAAATGCAAAATGAATAACGAACATATGTAGAATAAACAACATTTTATTACAATAGTGTACTTAATTATGACTATGTTTAGTTATTTCAGGAGATACATTTTTTTTAAACAAATTATTTTTTGTTAAATGGTGATGTTTAAATGAATATATGAAATGTTTGAATATTTGGTATAATTTTACACTTTCTTGTCAACTAAAATGTTTTTGTAGGGTAAAATTAGATGCAATTTAAAGTGCATGAGTAAAATGAATAAATATGACATCATGAAATGATTGAATTTGAAGGGCATTTTTGTCATAAGTCTATAATAACTTGTCTAAAGGTGATGATACACAGGGCAACTTTTTGAGCAATGTTGCTGGGCAATCTTGCCGAGTGATTGTTGCTTGGGCACTTTCCCATTGAAAATGGGCAATACATTTCTATCTGGATAATTTAGACCGGTCGTGGGCCCTGTGTCTCATCTGGTTGCCTGTTGACGGCAACATTGCTCAAAAAGTTGCCCTGTGTATCATCATCTTAAGTCAAATATTAACACTTACTAACACACATAAATAGAAAGCTTTAAATGAAAGGTTTATCTGGTCATTCATTTAGCTGAAACATCAGTACAGCAGGACAATAAGCAGGTCCAGGTGGACATCCAGGATCTGGGTTATGAAACATGTGGCCGCAGTGAGAATGAGGCAGAAAGAGAAGACACCAGCAGCCCAGGTAATCTCATTTGGTGGTACCACTAGGGAGCATTGATTTCTTAAAGTCATAGTATTTATTTTTGTTGCATAGTACATACTTATCTTTGTTGCATTAATTTCCCGTTATCACTGTAAAGCTTCTTTGAAACAATCTGTATTGTAAAAAGTGCTATATAAATAAAGGTGACTTGAATTTTTACTTTCTGAACATAATAAATGTACTTGTTGCTCTGCTGCAGAGTTTGATGATCTGGAGCTGTGCACATCTCTCTCCTATCGTGATGGCGGCTCTCAGTGGTGGGGTGGTCCCGGCTCACTGAACTCTGGGAAGACTGAACATGACGTGACGTACCTGCAGCAGCTGGTAGAGGACATGCGCGGTCAGCTGTCCCGATCTCAGGCTCAGATACGTAGCTTGCAGGCCCAAACGCGTGATCAAACTCCAGTCAGCACTCTTCGTAAGGTCAACTGGGGCTTGGATAACTCTGAGGCACAGAGTACAGCTGAGGAGGACGAGGGCTGGCAATCGTCTGACGGCTTCGGTTCTCTCCCCCGCCAGCCCAAGCAAGACCGAGAGCTGCAGGAGCTCGTCTCCCGTGTGACATCACTGGAGGAGCAGCTCAGGAAGGGCAAAGGTCAAGCAGAAGATGGCAAGGCTGTAAACTGGCCAGGGTGAGTTCATTTACGTAATAATTTTGCAGGACAGCAGACTTTACACTACATTTTGAAATTTTACAAGTTTACATATATATTGAATATATATATGCCTAAGATAGGCATATATCTTGCTAATAAATGTAACATTAATTGCAATTAATCACTTTTAATTTGCGATTATGCAATTTAAAACAATATTACATTTAATTTAAATTGCCTTTTTATTGTTTGTGTTTATTTCTATGTGTGTGTATGTGTGCATATGTGTGTGCATATATATATATATATACATGTATATAGAGATGGCCCGGTACCGATACTGGCATCGGGGATCGGGTCGATACTGTCCTCATATACTCGTACTCGTACTCATAAAAATTCGCCGATACCACACCCGATACCACGTACATTTTGCGAAACGAAACTGGCCGCCGCGAGTGCTTTGTCGAGGTGAACTGAGGCATAGGGACGTGCACTCCCAACGCAAAAGAGTGCGGCGCGGCACTAGATCTGATGGCCGAGCGGATGCGCGGGCGCGGGCGGTAATGCACTCACTCTGTGTGTGCGGGTTCCGGGAGAATAAAACGATTCGCGGGACTCCCGCAAACTAGAAATATCTATGAATACAACATATTAAAACTAATAGATTTTCATTCATCTGTTGCAGAAAAGCAAGAAGAACAACTAAAACAAAATAGAAACGATTTACAGGTCAGAGTTTCTATTCATAACATGTTTGCAGCGTTGAGCGATGTAGCCAATCACAGACATGTGTGTTGATTTCTTGAACGCAATGGCTAATCAGAAGCATTTAAGATAGACTCCCCTCACTGCTCAAAACTTTTTTGTTCAGTGCTGAATTCTGTATGCTGGCAAATCCTCTAATTATAACAAACAAAGTGTGGATATTATGAAAGATTCATTGTGCAGTCAGCTTCATTGATAATAACAGATGTGTGAGATCGCGATGAACTGTCAGCTTTTTAGGAATTAGACTATTAAGGGAGCGCACTTTGGGCGCATTCAGTCATGTCAGACCATGCACGCAGTAACTGCTTGCTTTTATGTTAAATTAACAGTGGTTTGTGTGTTAATAAATTTATTATTTTACTCATTATTATTTATTTTTCGACTTGTTAAAACAAGCAGAGAAGAAAATTAAAACAGTCTTCTAACCTGTGTCTAAAATAGTCTTCTGTCTTCTTTTCTGGGAGCCTATAGTTACTTTTGCGGTAGAAATATCGGTATCGGTACTCGATATCGGCAAGTACACAAATGTAAATACTCGTACTCGTATCGGTTTGAAAAAAAATGGTATCGGGCCATCCCTACATGTATATATATATATGTGTGTGTGGGTGTATGTGTGTGTACAGTATATAGTTTTGAATAATATTAAATGTAGTATGTTAAAAGAGTATAATAATACATATTAAAATATTATATATTAAAAGTGATTAATTGCAATTAATCTTACATTTATTTGTATTTATATTAAATATTTATGTAATCTTGTAACATTTCAAAATTTGCAATGTAATACAGCATTGAAAACAATATATATTACATATTATATTACTGAATACTATATACTGTGTGTGTGTGTGTGTGTGTGTGTGTGTGTGTGTGTGTGTGTGTGTGTGTGTGTGTGTGTGTGTGTGTGTGTGTGTGTGTGTGTGTGTGTGTGTGTGTGTGTGTGTGTGTATAGTAAAAATGGGAAGATTTTTGTTCCCCCTTCTGGAGCACCCATAGTTTTGTTTGTGAGTACCAGATGCGCCCCTGGTTGAGATATTTTATATATATATTTTATGTATATTATGTATATATGTATATGAATTTTATGTATATATCTGATTTTGATATACATTGATATATATATATATATAGCATTCAAACAATTGTGCATTTCAAGTTTTAAAATATGCCAAGTTCATGATTACAATTACATTAAATATAAATACACATATGATTAATTAGTGATTAATTCTTTAATATTTTTTAAAATATGACATTTAATATTTTACATTTTAGAAATGTATATGCAGTGTAATATAAAAATATTTTATTGAGATTAATATATTGCGATTAATTGAATAATCAGTTTATTTTATAGTTTATTTGATTACATTTTTTATCAATTGATACCACTAAAATTTCACACCATGCATTCTCACTCTAAGTAATAATGATGCATAATTGCTACTCTCATGATTCTCCCTGCAGTAAGTTTGACACACTGATCCAAGCGCAGGCCCGTGAGCTGTCTCATCTGCGTCAGAGGATGCGGGAGGGCCGTGGCGTGTGCCATATTCTGACTCAGCACCTGGGAGACACCACCAAGGCCTTTGAAGAGCTCCTGCGCTCCAATGACATCGATTACTACATGGGACAGAGCTTCAGAGACCAGCTCTCTCAGAGCATCTCCCTCGCCCAGAGAGTCAGCACCAAGATCAGCGGCCGTGAGTGATACCTGCAAACTTGACCATATACATCTGACTGTATCTCTAAATGCCTTTCTGTAACAAAAGCATTTCATTATTTTATCACTACAGGGGATCACTCTGAAGTCCCAGATGATAAATCAGGACATGAGCTGCTCGCAATACGGTGAGTCAACTGAACGTATGATTGATCACACCTTGTCATTATACCACTTCAGAACTGAATTAGGTTTCCCTTTGCTGTCAGTACACCAAATCAGCCAGAACATGTGATGAGCACAGCACATGGGCCATATTGATTTGTTTCATATTAGCTGACTGTTCTGACACAAATTTCCCAAAACTCCCAATAAAGAGCCTTTGAGGAGTGTCTTTGCTCAGCATTTTTCCTCTGTAAAGTCGAATCGCTTGCAGTGCATTAAAAGTATGTTTTGTGTGTTCATAAAGCAGAGCAGCTTGTTATGTAATGATTTATTTTGGCAGTGCATGCATTTGGTGGAATAACCACAGAGCATTTTGGCGTCCTATTGACTTGGACACCAGCTGTGATGAGTTATCACCCAGTAAGCATCATGGAAAGTTCGGTCTGTGCTGAATGAATCAATATGAGAGATTATTTCAGTAATGAGACATGGTCATGTCTCGGTCCATATAAATACAAAGCACTCAAAAAAAAAAGGTTGATCCAGTTATACTGGATGAATGAATCAGCATTTGGGGTTAAGGAAGCGCAGTGTGTAAAAGGTTTGTAAAAACAGAAAACATTTATGGGAATGCACTTACAGAGGAAGCCTCTGGGATAAATTAACAATTTAATTGGGTTTAAAATGTAAAGCTTGTATTTTGATCACAACACAAGTTATTCTGAAAAAAGGTAAAATTTTTCTGATTATGCATTACCAACATGATTGCATGCTAAAGTTTAACAGTCAAGTTCGTCAAATATTGTTATAGTCACAATGGAACTTTTTTTGTGGTTGCCAGTTTTACATTTAAATCTGTTGACATGTGACCTTCAGTATTGAGAGGTTGTTTTTTAGTTATCTCTTTTCTGTTTCCGTTTTTTTCATTTTCTTTCATAATCTCTTCCCTTACACCTCCATCTGTAACTCACTTACTTCATTCTACTCTTTCACGGGCACTGAAGTGGACTTATTTGACTTTGCCCGCAGGCCAGTTAAGCGATGCTGTACACTAATGCTAATGTGAACTGTCAGAAGCTTGCTACATAATGTCACCGCTAGTTCTAGGGCATCTCTGAAATGTTTTGAACTCATGGGACATTTGAACAGAATTCATGCCCCCATTCCCCTACAGGAAATGACCCTTATTTTTCTTTCCCTTACACCATCATACATTGTGTTGAGCAGTAGTCAGCCGGTGAGCGTGCATGAGCTGGGAAGATCTGCACTGTCTGCCTGTGAACAGAGTCATCTGTGTTTGTATATTGAACGCAATGGCGGAGTAATGGATTCTTAAGCATTTTTTTATATATATATTTTAAAATATTAATATTTTTTACGTTTCTGCGGGAACATCTAGACAAATTGACCTTATTACGAGAATGACCTGGCTGTTGCTCTGGTGAAATCGAGCTCCCCTGCATCCTTTTAAATGTTTTGTGTGGATCCATGTATAGCCCACTGAATCTGGAGGCACTCCGAGTCATCCAAAATTGGGATTAATTGGTTTGCTGGTTGGGTTAGTTGAAGAGATGGTCATATTTTGTAAGAGAATAGAGAGACAACCACTAGACATCAGAGGATCAATATTTCTTGCGCAATTATTTTTGCAAACAGTGTAGTCTGATTCATAAATGAATGACTCTTATGAAGTAATTCTATGTAGTGATTTAAAAACATGCTGCGCAAGCAGTATAATCCCACTATTGTAGTCCGATCTATTGTAGAATATTGTACTCTTAACAGCTTGTCCTTTTTAGTGAATCAAACACATACACGTAATCAGTGTAGTCCGATTCCTGAACAAATTACTTTAATGAGTCTGTTCTTTTAGTGAATCAATCACTTTAGCTTACAAATAACAGTGAGAGTTAGGGTGTTTATAAGACAATGTTGTTACTAAAAATTGAAAAGTTTTTCCTTTGCATTTTTCACGTACAGACAACAACGTTGTCAAAACAATCCCTGTTTACAGTTATCCGCAAAAACGACTTAAAAAGCTGTAATAAAAAACTTTTATACATACCAGGCAAGTAGTTGGCGATGTCACTTTATAGAGAAACACTACGCACCTATAGACTGAACGCGTAATATGCATGCACATGATGTCACCGTTTTCACAAATCCACGTTTTTGTAGTTTACATGCAGATAACAGTATTGTTTTTAAAACTTGCACTTTGAATCCTGTTTTCCAAAGTTTTTATTTTCAGGCCCCCAAAACGCAGTTGAATGGCCAAAACACATATTGAAAATATTGATTTTGAAGGTGTTGAAAATGATATTTTTGAGAATATGTTTGAGATCATGAATATGAGCCAGATGTTGAATGTACTGGTAAATGAGCTCTGACGAGGACAGTGTTGATGGTATTAAACATCTCCTCAAACCAAACAAAATATGCTTTATGTTATTCTTCTGTAATTGTTACTCTAATATCTGGAGAGTGTTATATTATCGTGACAGGTAGAGATCTATTCGTGTTAGATATAGATCCGGGTCGCTGAAGACCCGAATATGTAATAATGATTGGCAAAACATTCATGCATTTAAGTGTTAATGTTGATGCACATTATGAGTAAATGAAATATTTTAACATTTGTTTGTTTTAGTAAAGGTTTTTAATATATTGTTAATAGGAATCAGAACCGAAACCATTAAGTTCTTTATGATTCCTATCCCTACCGCACCAAACCATGACTAATTTCCAAAGGACCATTTAACCAATAATATAATTCCCTTCTTACATCACAGTGGATCTGTCATCTCCTAGTGGCTTTAATTGCCGTTAAGAGCCATCTTTGTCGATCATGTCGCCTCTCCGTCCCTTATTTCGTCCGTAGCTCTGTCATAATGGAAGCTCACAGCCAGAAAAGGATGATACCCAGTGTGATCTCCTTCTGGAAATGTCTCTGTTTGACTCTAATACTGCAGCCTTTAATTAGGGGAAAGAGAGAGAAAGGGTGCGCAGATGGCCAACCAGATGCATGGCTGGACTTAACCCTATTTTGTTGCCAGTCGGTTCATTTAGCTGGAGCTTGTAATTGAGTGAAAACGGAAGGGATTTTGCATCGGTTTGATGTCCTAAGTGTTTTATGTGTGTTTTCCGTGTTCTCTCGAGAACATTTGCCCTGGGACAGAGCTGTCACATGGTTGGTAGCTGTGCTGTGACCACCCGTCTCTGGATTGGGTGTTGACTTCAGCGCTAATCAGGTTAAGTTATTAAAACCTCATGAGTGAAATAGGTCAGAGGCAGCTAAAGCTGACAGAGAAAGGGAGCGAGAAAGATGAGAAGACGGTGGTAGGAGAAGACCACATGCGAGGCTATGTGATAGAAGAGAGTGACTGTATGCCACAAGAGGAGGGACGACAGAATATCGTCGTATTTCATTTGTCGTATGCATGTCTTCGTTTGGATGGTTACGGATACGCAGAACCATACAGAAATAAGAAGGAACTTCTAGCATAAGCAATGCTGTGATGATTTACAAGAGACATCCTAATTTTATAAGCATTTAATAGTCTGGATAGGCTTTATGTTTGTTTATTGGAACACAGATGTGTCTCTTTTGACTGAAGCACCCTGTTTATGCACAGAGGAACACTTCAGCCCAACGGCAAGGACCACACATACACGCACACTTCACCATGAGGGTTTGTTGTGTTTGAGAGCTCTAGGGGAAGGACGTTACGTTTCAGGAAGATACTCTGATTACCCTTTTCCTCTTTTGGGAATAAATAGAAAAGCACTGGTCTCTGAGAAGAAGGACTTACTGAACATTCAACATCAGTGGTTTATGTTTCTTTGAAATGGAGACCAGGAATTTCAGGTTGGCTTTGTGATTAGTTTCTCAAGGATGTGTTTGATCTGTTCCTGTTGTCCGGCAAGGACTTGAAAAAGAATAGTTTGGGTAAGACCACTGCCACGCTGGATGTCACAACACTTGGTGTTTTTGCATATGTGGATTTATTTAAACTCTCCTTTGTGTTTGGGAATAAACAGATCAGTGTTTCTCTTAGCATTTAGTGTAATCTCGGGATTTGCGTTGCTCTTCACCCAACTGCCTGCTGGAGAATTCCCAACTCCTCCCCCATCATTACTCTCAATCTGGGCAAACCCCCCTTCCTTCGTCGCACGAATGTTCGCAGCCCAGTTACCACGGAGACCCAGTTGACAGGCACCACGCCGGCTGCCGGTCCTGCGGCTCCTGATCTGCTCCTCTGTGTTTCCCAGCCAGTCGTGAGTTTGGGAAGTCAGGATGAAGTGACGGGGACCAGGCCTCAAGGGAGCACAAGGGGTCAGGCTGGTCGGGGGGCCATGGCTCCACTTTGGAGGAACATGCTGTCCAAAAGCAGCCCCCTGTACCGCAACTCCCTCTTCTCCTTCTCTCTGTGGGAATGGCAGGTGCAGAAGAGAGAGTTGGCTATTCTCAAGAAGCAGGCAGAAAGGGAGAGAAGAACCTTGCACAGACAGATTGAGAAGTAAGAGCTTCAAGGTGTTTTACGGGTGTAAATAATTTTGTAAACTTAAAACTATTTAAAGCAATGCTTGTGTTTGTGTACTCTACAGTTCAAAAGTTTGGGGGTGTTAAGATTCTTTTATGTTTTTGAAATGTCTCATGTATGGAAGCTTGTTTCCGCCACAGAATAAAAAATAAAAAGGATAATTGCGTTTTTTATCTCACAATTCTGACTTTTTATCTCGCAATTCAGACTTTTTTCTCAGAATTGTGAGATATAAGTCAAATAAAGTCAGAATTGAGAATATGAGAATTTTCCCCTTAGACTTGGACTTTATAACACGCAACTGCAAGGGAATATCTCACAATCTGAAAAAAATCAGCAAGACGTGGACTCGCAATTCTGAGATAAAAAGTCTCAATTATATTTTAAAATGTTTTATTCTGTGGTGGAAACTAGCTTCCGTACTCATGCTCACCAAGGCGTTTATTTAATCAAAAATAAATTAAAAACAGTAATATTGTAAATTATATTACAGTATTACAATATTTAATAACAGGGATTTTTTCATCAGCTATTTCTCCAGTCATCAGTGTCACATGATCCTACAGAAATCATTATAATATGCTGATTTGGTGCTCAAGAAACCTTTCTAATTGTTATCAACATTCAAACAGTTGCTGCTTAATGTTTTTGTGAAAAAACTGCTTTAACTATCCAGGACTCTTTGATAAAAAGAAAGCATTTATTTAAAATGGAAATATTTGTAACATTATAAATGTCTTAACTTTATCTTTTAATCAATTTAATGAATCCTTGCTGAATAAAAGAAAAAAAAAGGTTTATCTTACTGACCCCACACCTTCCTGCGAGAGTTTCCTGTTCATTTTACATGAGGTGCTCTATTTGGTGCTTATGTCTCTTATGGGGTTCCATTTCTGTTAGGATGTTGTCTTTGCAGACAGGCGCCTATATAGACAGTAAGGCAGCTTACTAGGTCTTTAGCTTCTGAAAAAGTTGCTGTGTGGAATAGAAGAAAGAGCATGTATTACTTGTTGTTCATTTTGTATTGTAAAGGGCAATTCACACTGCGCCGATAGACACATCACCGGGTTTTGTCGTGTGAGTGTGTTGTGAGATGTGAGAGCATGTGTGAGAGAGATGGCAAACACTGTGTAACTGTGTGTGTGTGATCTGGGAAACACCTACGTTGTAGTAAACTTAAAATGTTTGACCATTTGGGGACTTTTTTTTAATCCCCATGAGGAAAGCAGCTTATAAATAATAATAAATGATGTTTGTTTTTGAAAATGTAAAAATATAGTAATTTTTCTGCAAGAGTTGTGTTTAGAGGGGGGAGAATATACAGTTTGTACAGTATAAAAATCATTATGTCTATGGAAAGTCCCCATAAAACATGGAAAACCCTACATGTGTGTGTGTGTGTGTGTGTGTGTGTGTGTGTGTGTGTGTGTGTGTGTGTGTGTGTGTGTGTGTGTGTGTGTGTGTGTGTGTGTGTGTGTGTGTGTGTGTGTGTGTGTGTGTGTGTGTGTGTGTGTTTGTGTGTGTTTATGTATGTGCGTGCGTGCGTGTGTGTGTTTTGGCTCTAACAGAACAAAAACTGGTCTAATTAATCCAGCTTGGAACGAATTGTGGGTACAAAATTAGCCTAATGCCCACACCTGGCACGTGCCAAACAGAATATGGTGACAATTTGCATGTACAACACGCTTAATTTGAATCCACATAAGCATAGTAAACCCAAAACTCACTTTTATCAGAACCTGACATTTACATTTATTCATTTAGTAAATTTGACTTACAGAAAGGAGAAGCACAACACAAGCGCTTCATCATATGTGTCTGGCACATTAACAAAAAAAATCCTAAGTGGTAATTTGCAAAAGCATTTACTTGTGTATTGAATTTTAAGTGATGAATAAGTGAGAATGCTTATTTTGTATATATTTTGACAATAGTTATAGATGTTTTTGTTTGCAGATTGTGCTCAATGGTTATGTTTTTTGTTTTCATAAATAGCCACAACTGCAACAAGCAACAGGATATTTTGATGATCACTTGGTTTCTATTTCTGCAGCTGGGTAGCCCGACCCACTGTGATATCTGATTGGTCCAAAGTCACTGCTCCTCATAACTGTACAATAAACATAAAACCCACTTTCATCTCATGGCAGACAATTAGCTCAATATTAAATGCTATCTATGCAAAATGTCATTTTTGTCTGTTCTCAGGCTGAGTAAGGAGCTACAACAGAAAGACAAACTTATTGAGTCCCTACGCTCTAAACTTGACCAGCAACAACCACGAACGGATACTCCTACTAGCAGCCACGCCCTCTCTGTGGCCACAGACCAATCAGACAGAACCTCTTTTGTGTCAGAAGACCACGGCTCAACCAATGAGGATCTTGAGCTGTGCTCCGAACTAGATGCTGCCAGTGAATATGGCCAAGAGGAGGCAGCAAGAAGTCCCACAGGTTTTTGAATTTACTATCATCATATTTGAACATTTTATCATGTTTTCCCCACTTTATCATATTCAGGTTAGCTTCTCATTCATCTCTTTTCCTTGTCCATCTGTTTTGTTACAGATTCACACAACCATAGAGGCTCAGCCTCATTACATCCATCAAATCCTCCATCTATTACTTCGTCTCACAGCCACCAGTCATCCAACACCTGTCCCAGCATGCACTGCACACCACACAGGCCAATGGAAACCCAGGCACAGACAGGTAGGAAGAGTGCAATGCGAGGGTACCAAATCACACATGCCCTTTTAAGTATCTCTCATAACAATGTTATTTTATCACTATGTACACTACCATTCAAAAGTATGGGTTCAGTATGATTTAAAAAGAAAAAGAAATTAATACTTTAATTCAGCAAGATGCATTAAACATTTATAAAGTAACAAACGTTTTTTTATATCCAATTAATGCTGTTGTTTTGAAACTTTTATTCATCAAAGGATCCTGAAACAAAAATGTGTCATGGTTTCCACAAAAACATTATGCAGTACAACTGTTTTCAACATTGATAATAATAAGAAATATTTCTCGAGCACCAAATCAGCATATTAGATTGATTTCTGAAGGATCATGTGACACTGAAGACTGGAGTAATAGATGAGAGACTTCTTTCAAAAACAACCTAAAAAAGAGCCCAAACTTTTTTAATGGTAGTGTATTGTTTTTAATTAATAACATATGAAAAGGTTTAGTTTGTTCTATTGACCATCAAAAGTTTCACTCAATGAAGTATCTGTAGCTCTTTCTCCATGTGTCCTCCCATCAGGCCTCTCTACTGTACCTCAGTCCAGCTCCATTTCTTTCTCCACCTCCCTCCACTGTCCTCAAATGTCCTCTCCTCCTGTGTTTGACCCTCAAACTCATCCCTTGAGAACCCGTCACCCTTATGGTGTGGGATTCTCATTGGCAGAGGTTCACCAAGAGCTTCAAATGCTCCAGAAGCAGCTTGGAAACAGTGAGCCTGCATCTGAGTGTGTGTGGCACTGAACAATTCATACTAATTCTGTGACTGATTCAGTATAGGCAAGATTTTAACTCTTAACTGTAATAATGCTCTTGCCAAAAAGAAAATAAGATAGTTGATTGAAATACAATAAAGTAAACTGATTTGTAACCTCTTTGTCAATCAAACTTGAGAATGTATTGATGATTTATGCAGTCGTTGAATGTTGACTCACTAATACGCATGCAAAAATATTTTTCTTAATCTTTATTTTTCCAATAAAAATATCTAAAAACTTTCTTTTAGAGGATATATTGTGAATTAAAATGATTTATCTTACTTTTTCTTGGCATGATTTTGTTTTCTTGTTTTAAGCATAGACCTCACTATATTTGGTTAGATTTATGCCTAAAACAAGAAATTATTTAATAATGGTAAAAATAGTCAAGTCACCTTCATTTATATAGCACTTTTAATAATATAGATTGTTTCAAAGCAGCTTTACAGTGATAATAGGAAATTAAAGTAACAGAGATTGTTTTGGCTTTACAGCAGCTCTAGAATAAAGTTATTGTCTAGCTAAAGTTAGTTTTAATTGATTCACTTCCGTCGCAACGATCATTAATTAACTTAGGGGCCGCTAACACGACACCGTTCTAACAGAAAACCCTTCATTCGTTCCGGCCGCTCATTTGCATAAAACAGTGCCTGGTGGCTCGAGAACGCAAACCATGAAATAGGTTCCAAGGTACAAGCCTTGAAAAATTTATAATACATCGTTTTTTATCGCTTCCGTGTAGCCACGTGAACCGGAATAATCCTGACAACGTTTTATCAGTACAGAGGTAGGGAAGGCCTTCACAGGGGAGAGACTTGTTGACACTTCAGGACTGCGTTGTCGTCGTGTCCAGGCGCAGGTCCTTCATCAGATCCGGATACAGCCTGTATCCGGCGGACTGCGGTAAACCTCGGGATAAACAGAGAGGCTAATATTAGCGTAGACGCCATCCTTCTTATGATCGAACAAGTACATCAGGATTTATGGGAATGTTACCTGTTCCGGCTGATCCAATCTATGAAGCCTAACATTGAATTATAGAAGTCTATAATGTGTTATGTGTATGCTAGGTCAGAGAGATGTGTTTTTAGTCTAGATTTTAACTGACAGGGTGTTTCTGTTTCCCGGAAAATGTTAGGAAGATTGTTCCAAAGTTTTGATGCTAAATAGGAGAAGGATCTACCACCAGCTGGCGGTTTTGATATTCTAGGTATTATCAACTAGCCAGAATTTTGAGATCGTGATAGACGTGAAGGACTATAATGCGTTAAGAGCTCGCTCAAGTACAGGGGAGCTAAACCATTTAGTGCTTTGTAAGTAATCAGCAATATTTTTAAATTTATACGATGTTTAATAGGGAGCCAATGCAGTGTTGACAGAACCGGGCTAATATGGTCGTACTTCCTGGTTCTGATAAGAACTCTAGCGGCTGTGTTTTGGACCAGCTGTAGTTTGTTTATTAAGCGTGCAGAAAAATAGATGGCATGCAAAATTGTATTTATTGCACTTAGATGTTCATATATTACTGAGATTAGTCATTGTGAGGTAGCTTCACTCACATGCATCTTGTTCATGCTACACTTATTTATTTATTTTGTTATTTTGTTTTTACCTGCATTTGCAATCAGTGTACATTTCCATTCAAATGTTTTGGGGTCAGTAAGATTGTTATTGTTTTTTTGAATACTTGAAATGAATGCTTATATTAAACAAGGATGCATTAAAACTAAAGTAAACAGTAAAGTCATTTACAATGGTAAAAAAAAATTAAAAATTTTTCCACAAAAATATTGTTTTCAAAATTGATTGTTTTTTTTTTCAAAATTGAAATGTTTCTTGAGCAGCAAATCAGCATATATGCATGATTTGTGAAGGATCATGTGACACTAAAACCTGGAGTAATGATGCTGAAAATTCAGCTTTGCTTTCACAAAAATAAATTACATTTTAACATATATTAAAATAGAAAAGTTGTTTTCTTATATTCAATAATATTTCTCAATATTACTGTTTATACTGTATTTTTAATCAAATAAATGCAGCCTTGGTGAGCATAAGAGACTTCTTTTAAAAACATTTAAAATCTCATAGACCCTAAACGCTTTGATCAGTAATGTGTATATTCTCACACTGATTACATTATCTCCATTAATATTTGGTTTTCCTATCCCGGTACAGGCTACCATGGTCCTCAGATCAAACCCCTTCCTGCGTTTCCACTGGGCTCCCATGCTCAGCTTGACCATAGCAGTTTACACCCACTATCCCATCATGCCTTTGAACAGTCACCTGTCAGAAGCAGGCACACCAGTCCCGCTATGAAATCAGGGTCAAGCCTTCTGGAGAGCAGTGCAATGTGGGATATGATGTATGGCCAAAGACCTTTAAGACCAGGCGTGTATGGAGACCTGTCCTCTGGTTCTTCGGGATATCAGTCAGGCCATACAGGTACTCCAGCTGTGCAAATCACATAGGTAATCCTAATGTTAATAAAATGTTGTTGTCATATATTTTGGAAAGCTTATCTTGCTGTTTTTATAATATACTTCAGGCGCAGACTTGATGGAGGAGCATCTTAGGGAAATTCGCACTCTCCGACAGCGTCTAGAAGACTCTATCCAGACCAATGACCGTCTGAGACAACAGCTGGAGGAGAGACTGGCCTCCTCTGCGCGAAATGGAGGTCAGAGACTTACACATTCACATTCGTCCAATCAGAAACAGTGTGTTTTGGCTTTAAAATGTAATATTTTTGCTTGTATACATATGTTTATATATTTCATACAAGTTTCAAATGTATCTACATTTTTGCCAGGAGGAGCACCCACTAACATCTATATCCAAGGCCTTGATTCTGTCAATCAACTGTCCAATGAGATTCGAGTGCTGAAAGAGGAAAATCACACCCTGCAGGACCAACTCCAACAGGCCAGGACAGGTAAGATCTTAGTCTTACTATATTCGTAAGGAATGTTAGCCGTAGTACTATATACCAGCTTTAATATATTAAGAGTAAATGAGCAAGCACAATTTTTGTCAGTGTTCGCAATCGAATAGTAGCTTAGTACATACTGAAAACTGCACAGTATACACTGCATAGCTCTTTTTTCGTCATACATTTTAGTTAGTTATCATCTAGTTATCATTTTTAATAAAATGTTGTGTTAAGATGTGTTTAATATTTGGCAGAAATTATATCTAAAGACATCAGATAATACTCAAGTGCATTGTGGGATACAGTAATCCATGCAGGATGCTCTGATGCACAGTATATGACACATTTTGCCAAAAATGTTTTTTTTTAATGCATGCAGAACATTTGCATACTGTGCACAGTATACATACTATATGGTTGTTATGATGAGGTGGAAGCAAGGAGGAAGCAGGATCCAATTGCAGCACACTTTATTTAATAAACTCAAACTACATAAAGACTCTGGCTAGGGCACAAGACTCAGGAACAGAACCACCAACATCAAGGTACAACACCACAACATTAAGAACTCACAAAGACTGAACAAGACACAGGGCTTAAATACATACTGGACTAACAACGAGACAAGGGACACCTGTGAACATTTAAACAATCAACCAATGACACAACAGACAGGGGAACACAAGGCAAGATCACATGACTAGAACAGGGGATCACATGACAGACAAGAACCAGGAACAAGAAACAAAACCCAAACCGTGACATAGCCCCCCCTCTATGGGCGGCTCCCGACGCCCATCAAAACAAAAAAAACACAAGTTCAGGAGGGTGGTGAGTGGAGGCGGTCTTGGGGGAGGGACGGAGGGCCAGGCTCGCACTGGGACCAGGAACCAGGACACAGGAATGGCGAGCCTGAGCCACAGAGCCTGGGTGGACCTGGCTCTTGAGCGACCAGGGCAGAGCAGGATGCGCAGGCGGTGGCCAGGGCGGTGAAGACCCCTCGGGCGGCCACGGCGGTGAAGACCCCTCGGGCGGCCACGGCGGTGAAGACCCCTCGGGCGGCCACGGCGGTGAAGACAGTCCATCGGGCGGCCAGGGCGGTGAAGACAGTCCATCGGGCGGCCAGGGCGGAGAAGACAGTCCTTCGGGCGGCCAGGGCGGCGCAGACACCGGCTCAGGAACAGCAGACACCGGCTCAGGAACAGCAGACACCGGCTCAGGAACAGCAGACAACACACACACTGACTCTGGCTCGGGAACAGACAACACACTCACTGACTCTGGCTCGGGAACAGACAACACACTCACTGGCTCGGGAACAGACAACACACTCACTGGCTCGGGAACAGACAACACACTCACTGGCTCGGGAACAGACAACACACTCACTGGCTCGGGAACAGACAACACACTCACTGGCTCGGGAACAGACAACACACTCACTGGTTCGGGAACAGACAACACACTCACTGGCTCGGGAACAGACAACACACTCACTGGCTCGGGAACAGACAACACACTCACTGGCTCGGGAACAGACAACACACTCACTGGTTCGGGAACAGACAACACACACACTGGCTCGGGAACAGGCAACACACACACTGGCTCGGGAACAGGCAACACACACACTGGCTCGGGAACAGACAACACACACACTGGCTCGGGAACAGACAACACACTCACTGGTTCGGGAACAGACAACACACTCACTGGCTCGGGAACAGACAACACACACACTGGCTCGGGAACAGACAACACACTCACTGGTTCGGGAACAGACAACACACACACTGGCTCGGGAACAGACACAGACTCTGGCTCGGAGACGGCCATCTTGTCCGTAGACACTGGTTCAGAAGCGGCCATCTTGTCCGTAGACACTGGCTCGGAGGTAGTGATGTGAACAGTCTCTGGATCGGCAGAAGTGACATGAACAGTCTCTGGATCGGCAGAAGTGACTTGAACCGTCTCTGGATCGGCAGACGTGACTTGAACCGTCTCTGGATCGGCAGACGTGACTTGAACCGTCTCTGGATCGGCAGACGTGACTTGAACAGTCTGTGGATCGGCAGACGTGACTTGAACAGTCTCTGGATCGGCAGACGTGACTTGAACAGTCTCTGGATCGGCAGACGTGACTTGAACAGTCTCTGGATCGGCAGACGTGACTTGAACAGTCTCTGGATCGGCAGACGTGACTTGAACAGTCTCTGGATCGGCAGACGTGACTTGAACAGTCTCTGGATCGGCAGACGTGACTTGAACAGTCTCTGGATCGGCAGACGTGACTTGAACAGTCTCTGGATCGGCAGACGTGACTTGAACAGTCTCTGGATCGGCAGACGTGACTTGAACAGTCTCTGGATCGGCAGACGTGACTTGAACAGTCTCTGGATCGGCAGACGTGACTTGAACAGTCTCTGGATCGGGCAGGCCTCGGCGGCGAAGAGGGCCTTGAGCTGGGCAGGACCAGCGGCGAAGAGGGCCTCGGCGGCGAAGAGGGCCTTGAGCTGGGCAGGACCAGCGGCGAAGAGGGCCTTGAGCTGGGCAGGACCAGCGGCGAAGAGGGCCTTGAGCTGGGCAGGACCAGCGGCGAAGAGGGCCTTGAGCTGGGCAGGACCAGCGGCGAAGAGGGCCTTGAGCTGGGCAGGACCAGCGGCGAAGAGGGCCTCGGCTCTGGCTGGACGTGGCTGACGTGAAGCTCTGGCTGGACGTGGCTGACGTGAAGCTCTGGCTGGACGTGGCTGACGTGAAGCTCTGGCTGGACGTGGCTGACGTGAAGCTCTGGCTGGACGTGGCTGACGTGAAGCTCTGGCTGGACGTGGCTGACGTGAAGCTCTGGCTGGACGTGGCTGACGTGAAGCTCTGGCTGGACGTGGCTGACGTGAAGCTCTGGCTGGACGTGGCTGACGTGAAGCTCTGGCTGGACGTGGCTGACGTGAAGCTCTGGCTGGACGTGGCTGACGTGAAGCTCTGGCTGGACGTGGCTGACGTGAAGCTCTGGCTGGACGTGGCTGACGTGAAGCTCTGGCTGGACGTGGCTGACGTGAAGCTCTGGCTGGACGTGGCTGACGTGAAGCTCTGGCTGGACGTGGCTGACGTGAAGCTCTGGCTGGACGTGGCTGACGTGAAGCTCTGGCTGGACGGTCTCTGGCTGGACGGTCTCTGGCTGGACGGTCTCTGGCTGGACGGTCTCTGGCTGGACGGTCTCTGGCTGGACGGTCTCTGGCTGGACGGTCTCTGGCTGGACGGTCTCTGGCTGGACGGTCTCTGGCTGGACGGTCTCTGGCTGGACGGTCTCTGGCTGGACGGTCTCTGGCTGGACGGTCTCTGGCTGGACGGTCTCTGGCTGGACGGTCTCTGGCTGGACGGTCTCTGGCTGGACGGTCTCTGGCTGGACGGTCTCTGGAACTGGTTTGACGGGACGAGATTCAGGCAGGACGGTGATCCTTGCAGACCGTACGGACCTTAGCGGGGAATCTGCCAAGCTGGACATCAGCCCTGAACGCCCATAGACCGATCCGGTGTCAGACCCGCTGACTGGCGTGACGCGGGGAAACTCAGGCTCTGCAAGTGCCGAACCGCCCAAGGAAAGGGCCAGATCAACAAACCCTTTCAGGGTCCAGCCAGTATGATCCTCCGGCATCACTTGAGCGATGTGCCAATCCAGCCCGCTACAAAACAGGTCCACGAGCAAGGCGTCATTTAGCGCTCCCAGATGACAACACGCCAAAAAGTCCCTCACATACCTCTCCAAGGGCTGGCCATCTTGAGACAGAGATGATAGGAATTTCCTTAAGGCCTGGTTGCTAACAACTGCTGGATCCATTGGCGGTGAGTTCTTCTGTTATGATGAGGTGGAAGCAAGGAGGAAGCAGGATCCAATTGCAGCACACTTTATTTAATAAACTCAAACTACATAAAGACTCTGGCTAGGGCACAAGACTCAGGAACAGAACCACCAACATCAAGGTACAACACCACAACATTAAGAACTCACAAAGACTGAACAAGACACAGGGCTTAAATACATACTGGACTAACAACGAGACAAGGGACACCTGTGAACATTTAAACAATCAACCAATGACACAACAGACAGGGGAACACAAGGCAAGATCACATGACTAGAACAGGGGATCACATGACAGACAAGAACCAGGAACAAGAAACAAAACCCAAACCGTGACAATGGTACTGCACTACAGCTCTAAGTATTGCTTTATGATTAGGATGGTATGGATTCATTTTTATTTGAGTTTAAGTTAGTTAACCTGTAGTCAATAATTTTATCCCTTAAACATCCCTTAAAAATCTTTTTTTCTTTTCTTTTTTTGAACACTGTTTATTGGGTTTTTTCTTAATAAAAAATAAAAAAACAAACACAAAAATCAAACACATGGAAAAAACAATACAAAATACAAAATGAATGATTCATCCATATCACAACCCTATATCACACCCAAACCTCCCTCTCCCAGTGCCACTGATAAACCATACACAGATTAAACAAGAAAAAGGCATTTAAAGTCATATTAAATTTAGGTATTTGGTCCTGTTGTTGTTATACCCATATATGAAAGGAAACTGCCCCAGTGTTTTACAAACAGATCTTGACGTTTCTTCAAACAAAATGCAATTTTCTGAAGAGGTACATATGATGATACTTCTGTAGTCCACATAGAAGTAGTAGGTGGTTTGGAGTCCTTCCACTCAGAGTTATGCATTTTATTGCTGCTAAGAAAGCTAATATAACAAACCTCAGATGAATCCCCCTCCGTTCATCTAATAATGAAGTGTCCCCCAACAAGATAAGTCTGGGCTCCTTGGGTATATTAGTACCGACAACTGTGCCAATGATCTCTAAGACCCCTTCCCAGTATACCTCAAGATCAGGACAAGACCACAACATGTGTAAAAGTGTCCCTCTCTGCACTTGGACATAGCTCTGAATAGTTACTTTTAAAGGCGTTTAGTCTTACTGGGGTCTAATAGACTCTGTGTATCACATTAAATTGAATGAGTTTATGGCGGCTATTGACCGACAGAGTCTGAGCTTTTTCACATATAGTTTCCCATTCATCATCACTGAATGAGCACCCCAGGTCTTTTTCCCATTTAGATTTAACATTGTGAAGATTGCCAGCCATCAACTGGGACAGCTTACCATTAAAAATGATCTTTTATCACCAAAATGACACAGTTAAGGGTTTTTTCCTAGAAAAAAATTCTTCATGCCTTAAAATAGCTTGAATGTAACTCTACACTCTTGCCTCATTTAGTATATGCGGTTCTATGAATATGCAAATTAGCCCCACCTCAACTCACTCACACCAGCTTAGAGATCCACTCGTTGACGATCACACGTTGTCGTAATTGGTTACAAGGTAGTTTGTGACGTCAGAAACACCAGCGATTTCAAACCGTGTTTTTGAGACTGTATTTGGTTCACTGCAGTTTTAAGGAGAAAATACTCAGAAATGGTGTTGACTTATGAATTTACACATGGTTAAAGCATATTAAAAACACCACATAGACTTATAAACAATATTAAAACCTTGATTTTCACCACAGGGGGACTTTAAGCTAAATGAGAAATGTGGCCTTGTCAACTAGTTTTATTTAGCTAATTCCACTAATTTATTTAGCATTTCAGTTGACATTTAATTTATTTTTAATCTAACAAAAATGTAGCCAAGATTTCCTGAGCCCTGAGATGTTTTGCATTTACGGGCAGATGGCATTAAAGAGACGGAGCGGCTGAGAGAGGCGGTTCTGTCTGGGCGTGGCCAGTTAAAGCAGGCGGAGCTAGAGGCGGGCAGGTGGGCGGATCAATGCAGACGGCTGCAGGGTCAGATTAGAGAGCAGGCTCAGGCTGTACAACAGCTCAAACAAGACAAGCAGAACAGCCTGGACAACAGCACCAGGTACAGTGTCAGTCTACAATGACCCTTTTTGGCCTCTTGAAATTTCAGTATTTGTTTTGAGATTTTGCCCTCGACAAAAATGTGTCGGACTGCTTTGAATAATGTGTATGTGTATACATTTGTGAACAGGCTACAGCACGAAGTGAATGTTCTCCAGCAGCAGTTGAGTGAGTGTCAATGTTTAGTGCACACACTGCAGTGTGAACTACAGGTGTATCAGAGAGTCTGTGGCACTACTGAGAGCAATACAGGTAAGAAACTAATGCATCTGCCTGAAACTCATAAAGCAAAATTACTGAAAATAGTGTTAGATTGTAAAATTACTACAAACATCTTGCAGAGTGCATCTGGCTTTAGATTCAGGATAGGTCGACAAAATAATAAACATTAGGGGTGTAACAGTTTACAAAAATGACAGTTTGGCACGTATCTCGGTTTTGAAGTCATGGTGGTTCGGGAAGTTTTTGGTACAGCAGAGAAAAAAATCTTTTATTATACAGTGGTTTACTGAAAAACCACATGAATTTCACATGTGCAAAAACATGTAGTCACATCTGAAACACACTTTGCACATGGGAAACACGGGGTTTTGGGACAGTTCCCATTTTGTACAGCAACAACACTGCATTTTATGGTGCTGTTGTAATTGGAGGAAGAGATTTGAAGTGCTTACAATTTTGGATTCAAAATATGTTTTAGAATAAGGTTAGAATTATTGCACTCCCGTTCTAATTTGCTCCATCTATTTGACGTGTACACGCACGCCGGCACTTGTTCATTGAAGTCAAGTTAAAAGTAGACTCGCTTGGTTTTTTATGCAAAATGGAAATACTTGTATTTGTAACATTTAAAGGTCGCTTTAAACAGCACACACATCTGACAGTAGTTTATGATTTAGTTTGAAACGCTTAATAAAAAGCATGTCTGATGTTTTACGACAACATAGATAGAAACAATATTGTCCCATCCTATGAGGAAAACTTGGTGTTTGAAATTACGTTCCGCACACAGATAAGTTCCCCATATGCAGTAGTTAAAACAAACTGTATTCGATCGGTACACATGAATAGAAAGACCCGTCTTGAAAACTTTTGGTATGAATGGATGTACTGTCACACCCTAATAAACAGAGTATTAAAATGATAATTAGCATTAATGTATTGCGGCATATTGCGCCCACTTCTGCTCTAGGCTACTCTACTACCTTTGACCTACGTGAGCGAGAGTCTAAAATACATTTGTTGGAGCAGCGGTTGAGAGAGAGGCTGGACCAGTGTATGCCTCGCCTCTCCGCCAGAAAACAGCTATTCCACGGTGAGAGAATTAATTACAGTATAAAAAGTTTATCATGACTTAAACGCAAACATTTGCGGATTCATTGTGCCATATTTATGATACTTCCATTAACCTTGGTCTAACCGTCTGCTGTAGACCAATCATCATCTCCCCCCGTTCGAGATACAGGGTTCTCCAGCCCTGCTTCACCAGTCGTTGAATTAGATGACCCAAAGTCTTCTGGTAGTGGTAAGAGTCTTATATAAAACACATTTGATGCTTTATATAAGAGATAAACCTCACTCAAATAAGTGCAAGTAACAGAAAACTGATTAATCAATGCACATCTTCTGATTAGACTCGCCAAAGTCTGCTGGCGAAGATCTGGAAGCTGAAGCCCCTGACGGCTCCTTCGCCTGCAGGACGGGCCATCATATGATTGGTCACGTAGATGACTTCAGTGCCCTTCAGCAGCAGCTACTGGAGGGGAAGCTGGTTATCTGCAAAATGGAGGCTGCACTGCAGTCCAGCACAGAATCACATGACCTACCGGAGGTCAGTATAAAGTTCTGAGTTAAGATGAAAGGCTGATGTGATACTAGGACAGACAATACAGAGATATGAATATATTTTAGTAGGGCTGTCAAACAATTAAAAATGGAATTGAATGAATTACATGATGATTAAATCAATCAAAATTAATTGCATATATCAATATTTGCTTAGAAAAGCCTCCCAAATTAAGATTATATTGCAGAAGATGAGTAAAGAATTTAATAGACTTCACAAAAAGTCAATATATACACTACGGTTCAAACGTTCATGGTCAATAATATATATATATTTTTTTTTTTTTGGAAGAAAATACTTTTATTCAGCAAGGATGAATTAAATTGATCAAAAGTGTCAGTAAAGTCATAATTCTTAAAAAATATTTCTATTTTAAAAAGGGTATTCTCTTCAACTTTTTGTTAATTTAAAAAATCCAGAATATATATATATATATCATAAAACATACTGCAAGCAGATCACTGACCTACAATCAAACATTTAGCCCATTAAATGTTTCGGTGCGATAATGTAATAAATGTTTTTAATCATACTTTTATTGTAGAGTTTTATAACAGCTGCGAGTCTAAAATGGAGAAAGGCAACGTGCTGAAAGGTTTGAGCAATCCAAATGAAATGTTATTGACGCGCAGTCTCTCTCTGCAGGGTTATGTGAGGAACTTGCATGCCAGCACTACAACACTGAAGCAGATTCTGGAGGAGACAAGCTCTCTCTTGAGAATGTTCTGGAGGGCGGCTCTGCCCAGCACTGAGGCCTCGGTCCAGCAGCTTAAAAAGGTCAGAGGGCACTTAGAAAGTAAACATTTTGGTTTAAACCAATAATAAAACCAATTTGAATGTCAGTTATTCGTTTTTTTCTTTAAATGTTTGTGTAGGAGCTGTCTTTGAGAAAAGAGGTTGTCGCACTGAGGCGTAAGTTTTCAGAGCAAGAGCAGCTTCTCAGGGACACGATGGAGAATCTGAGGACCTCCAGTCGCACTAAAGATAACATGGAGCAATTCATTGTCAATCAACGTGAGTGACTCACTTCTCTTTTCTCTTCTTTTTGTTCATGCTTATTGTTCTTCTCTTCACTATTTTTGTTTGTTTCCAGTGTCAAGAACACGAGATGTGTTGAAACAAGCTCGCTCAAATCTAGAGGTAAGCCTTTTCTACCATTCATATATGCTTCTCTTTTACAACCTCAAGCATGTTTCTTTTTGTAAAACAAGTTCCCCCGTCACACACCCAAAGTGTAGCCCAGTGGCGGCTGGCCAATAGAGGGCGCTGGGTGGTAAAGACATGAGCACATTACAATACAGTCGAGTGTTTTAATAATGGATACTCGCCTAAGAAGTGTGTTATGGAGGAGTTTGCGAGGGTCAGTGGTGTTTATGTACATATGGACATCAGATAGCCTAGAAATCTAGACGCACCCTAGCGGCAGCAAAAATTATTCTGCAGCCAGTGTGGTCTAGCAACTCTCCGTTGACTTTCGTGCTGGAAAAAACAAAAACTGGTCAGGCCAATCAGATCGTATATGGAGTCGGCGGGCGGGCTTAACATGACGACAGAGTTGCGACGGTTCACTACTACTTGGAAACAAAGAATGGCTGATGCTGCTGGCGAACAGCGGCCTTTCGGTTCGGCTTTGGCCGCGACTCTGGAGGATTTGAATTTAAACTTTCCTTTGAAAGAAGAACAAAGAACGGTTTTGCTCTGACTCTGACTCCGTCGCTCTGACTACATCACCTGTAGCGCTATCCTATTGTGTGCAGTGGGAATTTGAAAGACAACCGTTTATCCCGCAAAAAAAATGTATTTTGCTGTGTTCAGTAATTCTGAATGTATCTGTCTAGTATATATGCAGTCAGGTCAAGATGGCGGCTGGAATCTCCTTGTGGTCCTGTTTGGTATCACATAATAGCATGTAGTTAGATGTGAAAAAGCTCTAAACAAATGTAAAAAAAACATTTTTTCCTCAGTTTTTGCTGTTGCAGTGTATACATAGATTGTGATTAAAGAAAATTTTAAAAATATTTTTTTACAAAAAACAACAACAAAAAAGCGCCTGCAGAAAATAGCATCTTACTGGGATGTTTGCTGAAACTGATCAATAACTGCTGCCCTTCCTAGAAAATGTTCCACCAGCCGCCACTGCTGTAGCCCAAATGGTTTTTCAATGTCTCAGAATAGTTTTAACCGAATAGATATTTTCATCAATGGAACAAAACTAAAAGGACTCCATCAAACTATTGCTAGCTATTAAAGGCTCTTTCTCATCGGGTTATTTTCCTTCTCCTCTGTATCTCTATGTCTTCTGAGTTATTCCAGAAGAATGAACTCAAGATTGCCTCTCTAGACTGTACGCCTCTCCCTTCATCCTTCTATTCGGTCTCATCCACTCCTTCCTGGTCTGATAGAGGTACTGGTATAAGTGTGTGTTAGTGTGTATGTGTTTGTCTAGCAACACATGCATGCCTGACCCAATCGTGCTTAACCAGCATGAAGTGTCGTCCAGCTTCTTTTTCATCATATTTTCAGGCAGCAAAAAAAAACAAAAAAACGAATTTGTTAATTTTTTGTGTGAAAACAACACATGAAATCTGAATTCAAGCATCTTGCTTATTAATATTTGCAGCGTAATTATAACAATCAATGTGGGTGCGCAAGCAAAAGTGACCGTACAAATCTGAATGCATATACAGTACATTACAGTTTAAAAGTTTCTGGATAATTTTTCATGTTTTTCATAAGTCACTTATGCTCACCAAGGCTGCATTTATTTGATCAAAAATACAGTAAAAATAGTTTTTTTTTTTAGAAAAATAGTTTATAATGTAATTTATTGCTTTGTTGGCATCATTTTCAGCATCATTACTCCAGTCTTCAGTGTCACATGATCCTTCAGAAATCATTCTAATATGTTGATTTGGTGCTCAAGAAACATTTCTTATTATCAATTTTTGCTACTCAATATTTTTGTGGAATCCCTGATATATTTTTCAGGATTCTTTGATTACCGGAAAGTTCAAAAGAACAGCATTCATATGAAATAGAAATATTTTGAAACATTTTAAACGACTTCTGTGTCATTTTTGATCAATTTAATGTATCATTGCTTAATAAAAGTATTAATATCTTTAAATCTTACTTTCCCCCAAATTTTGTATAACTTGCACTTTGAATAGTCTCTAAAAGATTTCACCTGCAGTTTGAATGAAGCTTGTATGTCACAAACAAAACACTTTCAATAAGTTAATTTGAACTCCAGTTCCTCCCCAGAAGTTTATTGTGGCATTCTGGGTAATCAAGTCCGTCATATCAGAACTAATCATGTCAATCAGCTAATTTTTGTGTTGGCTAGTCAGATCTGACATTAAAGTAGCCATCACATTGTATGCTTTCTTCTCTTTGGCGTGGAGGGAAACAGAAGCAGTTTTTGTTTGTTTGTGCATAATCTCAATAAAGAACATTCCTTTTGGTCTGTCCTTAAAAGGTGCAGTGTGTGATTTCTAGCGGCATCTAGTGGTGAGGTTACGAATTGCAACCAACAAAAGTTACGGTGGCCGACAGGAAAATATGTCATCGTCTGAGACAGCAGAGAGTAACCAGTTCAGCAATAAGGTTTCTTTACAAGGATAAATTATGTTTACTTAATTATTCATTAAAACTATGTTATTGCGACTATTATTGTTACTTGTTCATCATTGTGTCAGTGTTTTATTCGCTGAACTTGCTTCCTTGCACGAAGAGCAACATAGTAACGAAACGCGTTTGTCCGTTTAGGGCCACTGTAGAAACATGTCGGCATATTTCAATGTAAGGGCATCCGTGGTTTATGTAGACAGAAAAAGGTAATACAAATATAGCGGTTCATTAAGTAAGGTCTTTATACACCACTAAAAAAAATATTTTTCAAGGTAGTGAGGAAACGCGCTCTGTAGCGCTGTTTGTTCGCTGTCGGCTACGGTAGAAACATGATGACACAATATGTAGACCTCCATAGAAGGGGGTGCCCGCGGTTATGGAGATATAAACGTCTCATTCTAAGGTAATAAAAACATAACGGTTCATTACGCAAGGTCTTTATACACCACTGAAAACATAGTTATGGGTCTTATATTGCATTTCTGTCAATAGATCCTCAGAAATATTACACAATGCACCTTTAATGGCACAGTGCATTATTAGTGATTCCAAGTTTCTTATATAACATTATAATGACTCTTCCTGTCACTGTTTGTTCAGGTGAGATCTCAGGAGCTTCCCTCCAGTACGCCTCCTCTCTTGGTTGGAATTTCGTGACCCGTCATGCTCAGGATCAGCACAAAGTGATGACTGCCTCATGGCCGGCACAGGGGAGTGACAGACTACAGGTGTCCTCCAGACTGAGTGCCGCTGTCTCTCCCTGTCTCTGAGTGAATCAGTGTCAGATTATTTCACCATAAAATGCAGTAGATATCCTGGATTATGTTGTGTAGATCTATTAGTCAGTTTTATTTGCTACATAAAAACCACCAAAAAGCTCTCAAAGTTGCATTTGAGTAGATTAGTATTATAGACATATGGATTGGCAATCCATGTCTTTAACCAAAGTGACATCTTATGGGTTTATGTTTGATGTTAAGGTTTATATTGAACCAGCAACATAATTAATGTGCAATTATAATACTACTGTGCTACCAGCCAGACCTGCTACACTGTAAAGAAAGTCACTCCCGGGACAAGCTAAGGATCGATGGTGCAATAATCTTTCAATCAGCCTGCTACTGTAGTCTTGAAATTATGTTTGTTTGTTCTGTGTTATTGCCAAAGTTTTAGTAAGTTGCTTTTAATTAACTTTAAATGTACTTTTTTCCCTTTTTATTTTTTCTTTTCTCTCTTTTACTCATTTTTTATTTAACATTTTCCCTGTTTTATATTCATTCTCGTACTGGAGATTATTGATACAATTTTTTTTAATTTTTTTTTGGTTTGGTCCAAAACAAATGAGTTTTTTTATATATTTCTATTTGCTGTATCAGCTCTTCTTGATGGACCATTTTGGATTTTTGTTTTAATGTTTTTGTTTTGTTATGCATTTTGTTTTGTTTTTATTTACTTTGTTTTTTCGCTTTTCTCCCTCCATGATATTTTGCAATGTCTGTAAAATTGGTTCCTATGAGATAAATACTAAAGTGAAACATTATCTAAAGATGATAAGTTAACACTACTGAGTTAAATTATTATTGTGTTAGACACTGCAGACAATTTAGCAAATTGAAGATTGTGAGACTGGTCATAACTCTACACAACATGTGCATAGCTTTACTGTTCTTAACTGTATGTGGGTTTGAAAGAAAGCCTATTGCTCTTGCATGAACCTCATAGCTTTACGCTGTGCAGTATTTCAGTATTCCACAACCGTGCAAGAAGTCCTGGGGTTTCTGCTGTATATGTCAAATGAACTGGTGCCATTTTGTTTGTTCTGTATATTATGTTTGTTTATGAGAGTCCAGATTCAAAGCATAATGCATGGACGCGTTATGATGAACTCCTGAGACAAAGGAGAGCTATGGGTCATTTCAGTTCAACTTGCACTCATTGTTCTATGACAATCAAATACTTCTCAGAGGTTTGTAATTCTGGACTATCAGTTTAAAATATTGGTAGCAATGCAATTTGATTTAAAATTTCCCTTTGTTTAATGTACATTGAGTGAGGGTTGTTAAAGAGAGTAAAATGCATGTGTATTTCAGGGAAAAGTGTGTGGAGGAAACTCTCAAAACAAAAAGGGACGATTTAATAAAAAGGGAATCATACACGTGTCTCATAGTGTACGTTTTTTGCTCATATTTCTTAAAATACTTACTTCAGTTGTGTTTTATTGGCACACAAAAACCTAAAATAATATTTTCACCTCTTCATACATTTATACGAAGAATTTTTCTTAATACATTAGTCTCAACAATAGTTCTTTGTACCAGCAGATGGCACTACAGCTAATCTACAGTAAGACTTATGACATGCTTAATACATCAAGCATATTAGCCACATCGGTAATGAGGACGTAATTGAAAGCTTTTATCAGGAAGAATTCCTCTGTCCTGTTCAATGTCCAGTATAATGTACTTGAATTATTCATAACAGTGTGCTGCTTAGAAAGTCTGAGTGTATCCAAACGAAATCAAACGCACTAAGAACAGCTTTTGCGTCAGACTTGTGTAAGCCACTTCAGTTAACTATTCTCAAGTCTTTAATCCTTTTATCATTTGTTACATGCCGTTACAAGGGGTGGCTTTTCATGTTGACCGTATCACGTTGTCGAGTTTCAACATAAAAAAAAAACGTGAGTTATTCAGCTAGATTCGGCAAGATTAATTTGTTTATGGATTCTTTTTCTTGCAAAAAAAAAAATCTATTCATCCTTCTATTCGGTCTCAACCGCTCCTTCCTGGTCTGATAGAGCATAGAGAGAGCACTGGCCTATTTGGTTGCCCATATTCTTCAAAATGTTGTCTTTTGTGTTCAGCTGAACAACAAAATGTACAGAATTTTCAGTAAAAAAAAAAAAATTAATATCTTTGATTATCTGGTAAAATGTGCAATAAAACACAAATTGTATTAAAATACAACCTTTAATGTAAACAAGGGCCACTACGTTGGGGATAAAAGGCAACACAAGTTAAAATCATATTTCCAATGTAGAGTTGAGATGGAAAGGGACCCACTCAGAGATCGAACAAATGATATAAGGCACATTTAGCTCTTTTATGTGGGTTCCCATTTTGGATCGTTTCACTGGTCCTTGTTTTACTGGGGATGTTTCGCATTTTTCACAGAATATATAGGAAAATTACTGACTGCAGTGTATAAACACTTGAATACGGCCCAACCTAGTTCACGTAAAAAATTTTACTCTGTATAATAAGGTATTGCTTAATACAAAAAGGCAGGTTTTCATGGTCTGTCTGACTGACTATCTATTGTAAAACAGAGACTGATACTGTATAGCATTATAGTGCACTGGCTCACAATGGCTTCAGTGTTCTGGTCAGGTATTACCACATGACAAAAGCATTTAAATGGATCAAATTATTATCAGAATATTTCAGAAATTTATTAACTACATATAGGTACATTTATATTTTAGTGTAAACATTAATTAGGTTGGGCCCCAACCTCAAGGCAAGACACCATCATGGCTTTTTCCAGAGTTGATATTTTGGTTACAGAACAAAACGTTTTTTCCCATCATGGAGGGTGTTTTCAAAGAGAGGTGGTTAAAAGTTGTGCGTGTAAAACATGCAAAACTGTCATACAAAAATTCATCATTTCGAGATGCCTAATCCAGACCTCATATACTCATACACCACATAACTGATGCTGACAGCTGGGATCACTTTCATGAAGTTGGGCAATATCCCACGGTACAGCCCAAAAAAGCCCTCGTTCTCCATGATCTTCTTCACTAACTTGGACATGGACACCTGCTCTGATCCCTCCATTGACGCTAGGAAGAATAAAAAGGAAATGTTAGGCAAATTACAGTGCAAAAGGATAGATGAGGTGTATTTTCCGGCCAGTGTTTACCTTGGGCCTGCATGCGTGTGCGGATCAGAGCGAGAGGGTAACTGGCCAACTGGCCGCATGTGCTGGAAATGGTCCCACAACCGAGAAGAACCAGCACTCCTGGGTTAGCGGTGTCTTTAGCATAGCGAGACAACCAGGCGTTCTTCAGGGTCTGTAGAAATAGAAAGAATAAAATTATACATTTATTCATATTTTGCATTAAAATGCATGTTATCAAATAAGAAGATAGCATAGACACGCCAGTCCCATATTGCGAAATTGGTATTTTTAAATAGGCCTTTTAAGGTTAAAGCAGGCTAGTTTTAGCAGCTCAACATGTCAAATTAGCATAAATCACGATTCCAAAAAGAAAAAAACAGATGGGAGAGTAAAGTTCTGCGCGTGATCTACTGACGCAGCCGGATCATTTCCATAATGACCAACGCAATCTACCAAGAGCAACTGCTTTAAGACATGCGTAATTTGGGGCGGTAAATAATGGCACACATACCAGTATATTAACAAGCGCAAACCTTAGTAAATCACCTTGAGTGATTCATTTAAATACTCTCCTACCATAAATCTACCGTCTGAAGGGGAAACTTCTACAAATGTATATGCAATAAGGTCAGAAGGTCAAGGTAAAAAATGCCCACACCTTTTAGGCACTATATTTTCACTGCATGTCTTTATTAAATACTAAAGAGGGTTTTTGCATTGGCGCAAGCTGTTAGTTAATCCTGCCCTTGGTTTCTTGTTCTTATTTTAAATAAAAATGTTTGGATCCCGTCAGCAAGGGACTGGTGTGGTTTTAGTAATTTTTTACTATTATAATATTTATTAATATTCAGAATTAGCTTTTTCAGTTTTATTTAATTTCAGCTTAAGTTTAACCATTTATTAATCATTTTTAGTACCCATTTTAGTACCCATTTATTAATACAATAAACCTGTCTAAATTTTATATTTGTGCACCTCAGGTAAAGTAAAAAAGCTTTTTGTTCTTTCTTTTTTTTATTACTTTTGACCAATTGTTTATTTGATTTATCTGATATGCAATGTTTTTGTAAAAGATTTTTTTCTTAATTAAATTCTTTATATGTTTTCTAGAAAAAGGGACCAATCTATTAAATGCTTATCTTCATGTCCTTCATTACATAGCCGACTATATTTATGAGAAATAAATACACAAAAATGCAAACGCATTGATAAGTAGGTCACAAACCAGAAAAACTTGAAAATGCCAAGTGGTGTAACACCTAAACTAAAAATACATAGGTGGATATTCAGGAACTGGGTTTACAGTCTAACAATATAATCTTGAGCAGTGGTTCCCTGGTCCTGGAGAACCCTTAACACTGAACACATTAGTCCACTAATATAGTTGACTTGAGGGATTGAATGAAAACGATTGCATGAATCTGCTTGTGCTTGCGGTTTAATAATCATTTGAAACATGGCAAACTGGCAGCTCCAGTAGTAAGATGAAAAGATTTATCTTTAACTCTGTCATGGAATGTATAAACCTTAATTAAACAATTTAATAATCAGTTAAAAGGAATTTATACCTGTATGATATTACGCTGTAGCCACATTGGACCAGCGGTTTGGAAAATCAATGGATGATTCAGCTGCGGGCGTCCCCTTCTGGTCAGACTCGGGAATTCATTCAGCGCGTGACTCACAGTGCATTATTGGTATTCTATAGCCGTTGAGCATATTACATCAGTTGTACACTAGTTTTTGCAGTGCATTGTGGGATTGAAAGAGTCCACTCGATAATGTCCACTATGGTTTCAGACACCTCTATAACAGGCTGTGCTCTCAAATAATGCCCCATTTAAGGGTATAGGGGGCGATTTCGGGGACAGCCCTGGTCACTTCATACGTTTTCTCTAATTGAATAGCTATCTGATCGTGAAAAGACCAGGTGTAAATGCCCTTCTAAATGCTTTCGAGACAGATTTAAATTAGTTCACTCAAACCACTTAAGGAGGTTGTCTAAGACACATTCCAGACGAAACTGGACAAGTGTAAATGCATCTGGATATTGAAACCACATATGTAAATTTTACTCCTCCCAAAAAGGTCAAAAATTAACTTGAGAGCTTGTTATAGGTTACATGATGGGTTATAGCCAGATGTGACCGGGCTACTGCAACATGCATCGCCTCATATGAGTAGCTGAGTATCTCTTCAGCAAGCCGACGTTTGAAACTAAACGTTTGGAGTCGCAGACGCTCATCACATAATCATCTTCATTAAAAGTAACGAGACTGAATGATCAGACCAGTGCTGATTCTGCTCTCTGCTACAGTAGTCTTTGACCCTGAGATCAAATAGTCGACGTGAACTCCGTTAAATTTGCATATAGCATGATAATTGAAGACCGGATTCATATTAGTTTTGTGGAGGCACATTTATGTGTCCAAGTATAAATGGAACCGTTTTAATAAATCAGATAGCTATCCGATCAGTAAAAACACATGAAGTGACCAGGTGTTAATAGGCCCTGGGGGTATTCCAGGACCAGGATCGGGAACCACTGATCTTGAAGTATTTCACAGTGTTTCAGAGTTTGTACTCACCTCATACACTGCTAAATCTATTCCAGCATACGGAATAATTCCAATGATGTTGGGCACATAGCCTTTATAAAAGGCCTTCACACCCTCCTTCTTCATAATCTTCTTAGCACAGTCAAACATTCCAGAATACTGACCGGTCTTCCTCAGAGTAAGTCTGGTCTTCATTACCTACAATTTAAAAGAGTTAAAACATTCATAATCATTTACCTGAAGATGTGCACCATGTATCATTATTGCCACTGAGCACAGTTCATTTTAAATGGGCAATGTTGGAGCCACAATATATATATATATATGTATACATATATATATATACATATATATATACATATATATATATATATATATATATATATATATATATATATATATATATATATATATATATATATATAGACATCTTTATAAGTCTTCAATTTCTTCCAAGAACATCATATAGAAAAATCCATTTCCATGGGTCTCATCTCACCTCCATTGGGTAGATGGCTGTTTGAGCGGTCGCGCCGGCCATAGATCCAGCAATGAACCTCTCATGTGACTGGACTTTCCCACCATCTCTGGTCAGCATCCTCTTGTACTGTCAAAGCACAACACAAAACACATGTAACTGATGTGAAAGCTCATCCAAGCAAAACTGAGATGGGTTTAAAACAATCGGTTCTCTTCTCATTAGGTAAAGGAAATGCGATCTTCTCCATTGCAGTTATCCTCTGTCCTCCACACCGGATTACCAGTCCAGGGTTTTTTGAATGACTGCTGTTAAAATAGCTCTCACTAACACGCTGCTTGTGTAAGACACTTAAGCAATGTCACATGAGCGTTTGACCATCGTAATCACAGCCATGTTGATATTCAGATAATTTTGAGTAACTGACATTTTCACACACAACATTGGCTACTTATTTTGCTTATTCTTGCTTCACCAAGAAAAATATTAGCACAAAGACAAAAAACTAAGATTGTGGCAAAGAAAAATGCAAAAGTGGAAGTGGTTTTCAGTGTTTGTGGGTTTCTTGGTAACATGGGTTTCTCAGTGTGTCACACTTGGCAATCACACCATCTTTAAACCAACAGATATATTCACTGAGCATCTGTCTGATCTGTAGTTCAGTATTATTTGTTGATTTAGAGGGTGTTTTCTCACCTGCTCATACGCCATGAACTTGATTGAAGTTTCTGGAGCGATTTTTATGACGTTGACTCCATTACCCCTCCACAGAGAGGCCACGCCCCCTTCTTGAATCATCTTCTTGAATCCACCCACCAGACTGATTTTGTTGGTTTTTGAGGAATGAACCTATGAAAAGTATAGATTTACTGACTCATTACACCATTCAATTAAATAATAAGTTAAATACATGAAATGTATTCATTCAGCAGTAGACCAGTGTTATTTTACTATTATTTATACTAATACTATACTATTTACTAATATAACTATAATATATTATATATATTTTTGTATTAACTGAAAATATAAAATTAAAAGTTATTATTATTTTAATTTTAGTTTTAGTCATTTTGTTATGAGCTTTAGTCATTTTTTCAACAACTGTAATTTATTTTTATTCCAGTTTTAATTTTAGTAAAACTTTAATTTGACTAAATCTCAATATTCCTTTCCAGTAAATAATGTTAATTACATTAAATATCTTGTAATATTCATCATCCAATTCAAATATCAGTTGATCATAAATGTTATCATCTCACAGAATTGTATTTCTCAAGTAAATTTCTCACTAACATGCAGCTTGTGTAAGACACCTGTCACATAAGCATTTGGTCATCATAATCATGTCGTGTTGATATTCAGTAAAACAGTTCCCTAATCTACTAGTTAATATTGAGTAATTGACATTTCACATACAATATGGCCAGTTTATTGAACATCTATTCTCTGAAAAAAAATTTATTTCTCAAGTAAAAGTATCTTGTTTTATGGATGTGTATGTATTTTTACTAGAAATAATATTGATAAGGAAAAAGTCTGATTATTTCTAGGCTTGATTACTGCAATGCTCTTCTAGCTGGACTTCCATCATGTGTTACTAAACCTCTACAAATGATCCAGAATGCTACAGCCCGCCTTGTCTTCAACGAGCCCAAAAGGGCTCACGTCACTCCTCTGTTCATCTCACTGCATTGGCTACCACTCGCTGCTCGCATCAAATTCAAAGCTTTGATGCTTGCATACAGATCTACCACAGACTCAGCTCCGTCCTACTTTCACTCCCTACTACAAGTCTACGTCCCTACCAGAAGCCTACGATCGGCCAAGGAGCGACGGCTCGTGGTGCCATCACAGCGAGGCACTAAATCACTCTCCAGAACATTCTCATTCACGGTTCCATGCTGGTGGAATGATCTCCCCACCCTCGTCCGTAATGCAGAATCCCTGACAGCATTCAAAAGACAACTGAAAACTCATCTCTTCCGTGAGCACTTAACATAATTTTTTTTTTTTTTAATTAACAAAAATTCTTCTTCTCTTTTAAATCTTTCCTTCCCTTTTAAATCTTCCCTTGTCTGGCTTTTGGTACTCCGAGCAATGCCTGAACTTTGTATTTTGAGCACTTGCGTCGTTCTTCCCTCTTCACGATAACTCGCTTGCTTTAGTCCCAGATGTCGCTTTGGATAAAAGCGTCTGCTAAATGACTAAATGTAAATGTAAATGTAAAAATATGATGAAGTGCAAATTTGGGTTTTAGAAAATCTGAACTGCACCTGCATGTAGACTTTCATTCTGTCCAGGGGGGCGGTTCCTGTTCGAGAGATCGCCCCTGCCACGGCCCCGGCAACAAGCTGCCTCCACCAGATGCCAGTGGTCTTCTCCTCCTCAGTGAACTCATCTGGAATGCTTAGACTGTCACCTATATCCAACACCTAGCACACAATAGAGGTGAAGTTAGTTCATAACCAGATGAATCTTGCAGAGTAACTTACCAAACCATACTGAATCCTACATTGACTTGAGCTCGGAGAAAAAAGCTTCTTTGTCTTAGTGTTGGATTGAAATATGAAAACAATATCCTGTTACTGTTTTATGACTGGTCATTTACAGTGATATGCAAAGAATATGAAAATAGACAAACATCATGGATCCAATATAACAGTTTATGTGTGAAAGATGCAGTGTTAAGCAGAATGTACATGGGCCTCATTGCTGGACCAATTCTGACCTTTAAAACCGCACAGCTACTGAAGATGTAGCATTTGTAAGAGACAATAGTCAAAATAAAGCTCAAAAGGGTTATCAGGTCTTAAGTTAAACGGAAGGGGGTTCAATTGTATAATATTACATTTCTACTAATCACATCTAACTTGCACCTAATTCATAACACATATCCAATCCAACCTGTACTTAATTACAACCTAACTCTTAATCCAAGTTAGTGTAATTAAGGTCATCATCACCGTCATCTTATGTAATATATCAGTACTGCATCACAGACTTGAACAGGCAACACTATCTTTATTAAAGGGTTAGTTCACCCAAAATTAAAAGTTATGTCATCATTTACTCAACCTCATGTCATTCTAAACTTTCAAGACTTTCTTTTTTTCTACAGAACAAAAAGGAAGAGATTTTAAAGAAAACAGTTTTGGTTCCCATTGACTTCCATTGTGTTTTTTGTCCATTTAATGAAAGTCAATGGGAACTGAAACTGTTCGGTTTCCGACATCTTTCAAAATATCATCTTTTACGTTCCACAGAAGAAAGAAAATCATGAAGGTTTGGAATGGCTTGGTGGTAAATAAATGACAAATTTTTGAATAAATGCCTAATACAACCTTCATATATTTGTTGTCATATATGCCATTTTGAATCGTAAATTAAGCTATGTAGAAACAAAATATACCTCAATCGCATATTTTCACATTCATATCTTTATATCATAATATGGAGGATACAGCTCAGCAGACCAAATCTGCTTTGAAATAATGCGGATCAGAGGACCTACCATATCTACATCCATCACATATATAGCTTCTTCATCCTCAAAATCAAAGATGAGCCATTCCCCCTTGTGCTCCTGCAGCAAAGCCATGCTGACCCTCTGCTGCCAGCTCGTCTGATACCAGCCGTAGATGCTAACAACTACAACAAAGATCTATTGGTTCACCAGCTCTCCTCACAATGTTACAGTATCGGTTCACTCCTTCATCTCTGCCCAACATCACTGCACTCCAGCAGTCCAGCAGTCAGATGACGAGCACATCCAGGGATAATCCCAGTACAGGACAGTCTTAAATTAGCTTCGCTGCAATTGGCTGTAACGACTCTCGCTAAACCTGCACTGTCTCAAAATCTGTGTGATTCAGGGTGATTTTTGCCCTGCGCTTACTTTAAGTCTAAAACTTAAGTCAACCCGGAAAGATTTTAGATAGAAATATCCAGAAAGATTGTATTATTTTAAAGGGATATAAATCGCTGGCCAAGCTGATTAAAGGACTTCCTAGCTGTGTGCCTTCTGAACAGTCAATGACATGTGACTGTTTGACTAAACAAAGCCAGGCCGTCACCATAGCATTTAGTGTTCATCCTAAAAACTGATACCTGGTAATGGATGTATGTAATATGCAATATCGGAGTTCGTTTGTGGAACTTACAGTGGAGTGTTTCCAGTAGCGTATGATTTGCTGAAGGTTATCTGCTGGGTTGAAGAGAAAATGTTCCCTCCATTCATTCCAATCCAGAGACATTGTTCCATCCACATCAATACTGGAGAACAAAGGTCAAATGAGAGAAGACAAGTAGGTCTGGAGAACAATTTTCTATGTGGTAAAGTTACCATGGAGCTTAATGGTGAATCAATTGAAATTGTCAATGAAATAAGAATTGTCTTATTTTAGCATATACATACATACATATTACATACATACGTATATATATATATTTTTTTTTAGCACAAAGAAAACAAAGCCTATTTTTTGTGAGATTGTTATATTTGCATGTTTTATTTTTATTTTTTCATTAGTCTCATTCTTTTTGTCCCCTTTCAAACCATTACTAATCTTTTTTTCCTGCATGATAATCATAAATTTTCCCAAGAAACTCTTCTTTTCTCTGCAGTACTTTTATCAGCAAACTAATTATATATTAGCATGAGCATTTCACAAGCAAAGACTTAACACCAGCATATTGTGGAGTTCCCTAATCACTGACAACACATATGTTGCAAAGACTTGCATACATTTTACATAAAGGCCTGTTCACAAAAAGTTAACACTATCACATATCACTACATTAAAGCAAGTACAATTTGTATCAGGTGTGTAATATTTAGCATTAAAGTGAGATGAATCATGTGTGAACAGACATTTCATCTAAATTTGTGTTTCACTTTTTCATTTAGTTTGAGAATATGCCTTTATAGTACCTGTGGAGGATCTTCTCTGCATCTTGATCTGTCAAGTTTATGCCAATGTCTTTAAGTGACTGCTGAATCTCTTTGGCATCAATGCGACCTGCATACGATGCATACGAGCAAATAATGTTAATTAACGTTTATTTTGTGATCAACAAAAGCAGAATGTACGATGACAAGTTTTCAATTTAACTCTAAATTAGATCTTCAGAATACACACTGTTTCAAAGCAGCTTTACAGAAAGTCATACTGTTAAGTCTATAATGCCTTAATGCTTAAACATAGAGTGGTTTTAAGGCTAGGCGATATTGCAATATATTATAATGGTATAGGAGTTGATCCCATTAATCTAATGGTCCAAAAGTGCTTCAAAATTAGTCCTCAAAGGAGAGCAAAAAACATGCAGTATACTTTAATCTTACCATCCTCATTTTTATCCAGACTCTTGAAGGTCAATCTGAGTTTTTTCTCATGTTCTCTCAGATACTTGGAAAACTCCTCAAAGTCCAGCCCCTCATCCTTATCAGTGTCTCCAGAGGCAACAATTTTCTGTAAGAGAAAAACATAACATGAGGTTCCTGAACATTGCACATTGTAAAGATTCTGTTCAAGATATAAATCCAACGGAAACAATTTCTCAACTTTATAAAAGATAAAACATTGCTCATCTCATTTACTCCTCATTTTCATATTCAAACTGACAAACATGGCTTTTTTTTCCTGACATCAATGTGAGCTTTAAAAACACTGCCACCCAGTGAACTTCTACACACTTCTGACTTCAGTATAATGTAGAAATGTAGGTAATACAAATCATATGAGCAACAAATGATCACTCAAAACAGGATAACTATTATAAACCCCATTTAAGTGACCTGATTAGTTTGCTGGAATACCGCTCTGTCTTTGAACTTTGATACAGTCTCATCTGAATGGCAAGGTGGGGTTGTATCAGCTGTCTCAGGTGTTAGGAATGTTAAGGAAGAATGGAATATGGGTTATAAATGAGCAGTATAGGAGTGTCTTTACCCACCCTTTTGCTTTAAGTGCACTTCATTGCAAATGACAGGAAATGGGATAACCTGTGTGACTGGAAACCCCTATTCGAAAGGAATTCCCTTTTTAGGGGAATGTTGAGACTAAAAGCTATTATCTTATATTGCCCTGTAGTCAAAGTTTGGTGACTACTCCTATGAGCAATAAACGTAAAAAGCATGAGTATATTATTTACTCAGATCTCTGAATAGTATCAAATGTTAATATAAGAGGAAGAGGAGGAGGATATGGGCTGGCACTAAATGCATCATTTCCCATCATTTATTTGAACTACTACTACTACTAATAGCATTTTCTAATAAATAATTCAGCTTAAAAGCATGTATTATTTATCAGCATTTTTACATCAAACAAAATGGTGGATTTTTCATAGAAGTACATTTCTCTTGCACGCGAACAATAATGCTGAACAGCCTGTCAACGTGGTTTACGTGGTTTATGTTGCACCCAATACGCAGAGCTATAACAAAAGTGAGTCAACCACAAGAATGCAGTGAACTGGAATTACCTGTGCTTCTCCTTTCCCCATAGAGAAGCCCATAGCAGCCAGGCCCGTCTTGAGCTCAGAAACATCTACTTTCCCATCTTTATTAACATCCAACTTCTCAAACAACTCCGAGAAACTTTTCGCGTTGTCCTCCTCCAAACAGTGCGAGTCGATGAACACGAATTTCCTTATCATTTGATACATGATGAACTGCGATATGTGTACAGTATTTATATTTTTTTTCCGCACGGGATCCAAAGATTGCAGGGAAACTGCGGAAGAACAACAGATGTTGCCTGGCACAGGAGAAAACAGACCCTCCCTAAACGCCTTGTTCACTATGTCAGACTATCGTAGTCATTATTTTATTGCCACTATCTCTTGAAACGCAACGCTGTTATTAATATGTAGGCGTTTCGGACTGAGCTGAGCTAAGAAGGAGGGACTAGTATTACTAGGGTTATTTCCGAGCCGTGCCTTCTCGTTTAAGACGGACACACCCAAATGTACACAAGCTCAAGACAGCCAGTTGATGTTTTTTTTTGTTTGTTTTTTTCTATTTGACTCACTGTGTCAAGAATAACTTAACAGAGGCTGCATTTAGTAATTCATGCTCAACTTCCCATTTTTCATAGGCTGTGCATCGCCTATACAAATAGATAGATAGATGTTCTTTTTTGCAAACATACTTACAAACATACTACTGCAAACAGACATTCTTTACAACTTAAAAGTACTTAACGTACTCAGTAATTTGAAAAAAATAAGCACAGATCAATCTGCAATACCAAACAAGACCACAGGGAGATGCCAGAGGACTGGATATAGCTGTACAGTAGTATACGGATCAATTCTGAATTATTAAACAACAAAATACAAATGAAAAATAAAAACATTCTTAGTCGGACTGTGTGGAAACTCGATGTCATCGTGAATAGTTCCTCTGATAGAACAAGCACTCGTGTCTGTCTATGTTTGGATCGTCTGGTGCCCATGTGTGGGCCTACATAAACACCACACCACACGGATCCTCACAAACCTCTCGAAAACAACCGTCTTCAGCGAGCATCCGTTATAAAACACTCACAGTACATTAATTTTGACAACTATGCGATGTTAAAGCGATCAGTGAGCCGAGAGCGCACATACACGGTTTGTTTGCGCAGCACCAGTAACGTTAATAACGGGCTCGCGCATATGCTGCAATTCTTTACCTTCATTACAATCGTCATCAATCAAAGCTTTATTAGTGACACTGGTTTTCTTTATCCAACTGAGAGATGTAGTTTGCGTATCCTATGTTCATGAAGATGTTGGGTGTTTTGAGCCGCCTTCAGTCTATATTTTTTCATACAGCGCGATGAGGAACGGTTTCAGTTGCTCCGAAACAAGAGAGTTTGTGCTTTGTTTTAATTTTTTTTAACATATATATATTTAATTTATCATTTTTTTATTCGACGTATTAATAATACCAAAATAATAAATTATATTAATATATTTAAATTAATTTTAAGTAGGCTAACAATGGGGCCCACAGGTTGAAAACTTTTGTTACAGTCTATGGTTGAAAACCACTGAGATAGATAGATAGATAGATAGATAGATAGATAGATAGATAGATAGATAGATAGATAGATAGATAGATAGATAGATAGATAGATAGAATGTGCAATGCATAATCAGTTGCACAGCTGCAGAAACAAATCCCCTAGATCATCCTAAATATAGCAAGTTACTGTGGTCAGATTTGAATGAGGTAAATATAGCTTCAAAAGACTGCATAGCGAATAAATATAATTGCAGTACAAGTTCCTATCACGTAGGACATAAATAATAGTAACGTTAGTTGATGGCCTGAAACATTCATGATACTACAGGCTAATGTGATTAATGTCACTTTTATGATGTTCATAACAATCGCTAACTGTATTTTTCTGACAAAATAATTTCAACAAAACATATTATTTATAATACATTATATTACGATATTTGTATCACACAATAGCCTTATAAGACAAAACATACCACTACAGATATCCTCTGAACACTAGAGGTCCTCCAGTGTGTTTTTCAGAAGATGTACTGTAGCAATGTGCCTGACAACTTTACGACAACTGTACTTACATGTGTTGCTTTACGACACACGCATTCGCTTTACGGAAGAGTGTAGCATGTTCACTGATGTTGACGTTTTTATCAGTGGGTTGATGTTCTAACTAACTGCACGTTTTAGTGTTTTCCGTATACGAGTTCTGAATTATTTGTATATTGTTTTCGAGATGGGAAAGCCGAAAAAGAAGAGTAAGTAATTACTGCTAATTTTAAGCAGGACGTACGGTATTCTGTTAGCTGCTAAGAGCATGTTGAAATGTCAAGTCTTTCATCATCTTTCACTTGAGTTATATATTTCAGTTTTAATTTACATAAGCAGTTTAGTAATTGTTCGTCACTATTAAAATGACAATGTGACAAAAAAGTTGGCAAAGTTATGTGAATTAATGCACATTTGAGATTCTTGCATACTATTTATATTTTTGGATATGTTTAGTTAAGAATGTGTCAAATTACTCCAAATAAAATAAAAACGTCACGTGTGTCAGCATATGTGGGGAAGTGTTGGGTTAGGTTTAAGGTTTATAATAAAAAAAAAATTGTAAATATCAATGCTGTCAGTCCATACCAAGTAACTAGTTATATCCTTTAACTAGTCCTTAACAGTAGTGTCAGGTGTCTCGATTAATTCTACTGAGACAATAGTACAAATAGAGATTTGTGTTTCTCTAACATGACCTGTCTGTTTAACTCAGTGCTTTCTGTGTTCACATCAGGTGACTTGAGCCGTGCAGAACTGATGATGATGACAATCGCAGATGTTATCAAGCAGTTGGTTGAGGCCCACGAACAGGGAAAAGATATTAACCTTAACAAGTCAGTGCATTTTAAAGATTATTTTATTCTAATGATAATATTGTTTCATCATGAAACATTATTGACCATTCTCATTTCTTATGTAATATTACAGTATTTATAATGAATGATTTATCTGTGCACATCATTCTTTTTTTTTTCTTTTTTATTCATATGCCCTCATACTCTTTAATCAAAATAACTTCACCCACTTTTGCAACTTCTACTCTTCTGATGATATTTTTACTGGTCAGAGGGCAGGACAACCTGCCATTCACATGACATCACAGCAATAGCAAACCACAATGATCCAATCTATAAATTACTTTCTTGTTTGAGAAGCCGCTTCACCCGGATATACGTCACAATATGGAACAAAAGTCTGTCACAACTTCCAATATGTTTCAAAAACAAAAGTGGTAATGTTTTCTCACTGGAGAACTATAAACCAAGTTAGATTGCAGCTAAAATTGACAGCTGAAATTGTGTCTTTATAGAGTCAAGACAAAGACATCAGCCAAATACGGTCTCTGTGCACAGCCACGGCTTGTGGATATTATTGCTGCAGTGCCGTCTCATTATCGAAGAGCCTTGGTGCCCAAACTGAAAGCCAAACCCATCCGCACTGCCAGTGGGGTAAGGATGGTTTGTTGGCCATTTGTTGTTGTGTATTGGCGATGGTGTAAAGATATCATAATGTAGACATGAAAGTTGAAACCAGTGCTCAGACTTTGATTTAATGTTTCTTTGTAGATTGCAGTTGTTGCTGTGATGTGCAAGCCTCATCGCTGTCCACACATTAGCTTCACTGGCAACATCTGTGTGTGAGTATGTCCAAAATAAAGTGTGTGTCTTTTACACTACCGTTCAAAATTTTGGTGTCAGTAAGATTTTTTTTTTTGAAAGAAAGAAAGAAAGAAATACTTTAATTCAGAAAGGATGCATTAAGATGGATCAAAAGACATTTGTAATGTTATTAAAGATTTTTATTTTAAGTAAATGATGTTCTATTGAACTTTCTATTCATGAAAGAATCCTGAAAAAGATGTATGATGTTTTCTACAAAAATGTAAAATATTTTTGTGCTGTTTTCAACATTGATAATTATGAGAAATGTTTCTTAAGCACCAATTCAGCATATCAGAATGATTTCTGAATGATCATGTGACACTGAAGACTGGAGGAATGACTGCTGAAAGTTCAGCTTTGACATCACAGGAATAATTGACATTTTAAAATATATTAAAATAGAAAACAGTTATTTTAAATTCTAATAATACTTCACAATATTACTGTATTTAGCGTGTTTTGGACCACATAAGAGACTTCTTTCAAAAACATTTTTAAAAATCTTACCGGCCTCGAGCAGTAGTGTACATTTATTCATTGAGCTCATGCTTTTATACAAATGAGCAATTCTACAACACAAGGTATTCATTCAGATGCCTTGAACCTTTTACAGTGCAGATTCCATGTGGGCTCGCATCTGGTTCAAGCTATTAGCATTGTGTGTCAGTTGCTGGGGAAACTTTTATTAGCAGGATATAATGATAAAACTGGTCTCAGTTTTGAATTTGATGTAGTGTGTTTTTGTTTTCATTTGCTCAAACAGCTACTGCCCAGGGGGTCCGGACTCAGATTTTGAATATTCCACACAGTCTTACACCGGATACGAGGTAATTATCCATCTGTCTCCCAAAGCAATGCCATCACGCATATTTTTCTGAGTTTTGCACTAGTGTCAGGCAGTATGCTTCATTTTGACTTTCTATTCGCCCTCTTACCTAGCCCACGTCAATGAGAGCCATCCGTGCGCGATATGATCCCTACCTCCAGACTAGGCATCGAGTAGAACAGGTGAGTCATCTTCACAGCTCATGTTTATCAGCTGCCTTTTAAGCATTGTGCAGTTAAAATCATAAGTGATCATTACATACTACTTAATGGTTTTGATTTTACGGTTTAGATCTGCAGGGTTGATGATCCTCTCAGCTTTTCTACTCATTTAGATGGTGTTAATGACATTACGCTGCTGTGTTTGCACATCTAGCTTAAGCAGCTGGGTCACAGCGTGGATAAAGTGGAGTTCATTGTGATGGGAGGCACATTCATGGCTCTGCCGGAGGAGTACAGGGACTATTTCATCCGTAACCTCCACGACGCGCTGTCAGGACACACGTCCAACAACGTCACTGAAGCTGTCAGGTAACAGCACCCCATGATAAACTTGTCTGAGTGATAGCATCCACTCTTAATTATGATAGTCCCTACACAAATTTACAGGGCCTGGAGAGAGCAAGAAACAGTCCATCACCAGTGGGTGCTATGCCTTAGGAAAGACAACAATCTTTTTGTCGTAATTTACTTGTCTTTGTAAGAATTAGAAAGTAAGAATTAATAATTTCTCTTATTTGTCATCGAATGTTGCTTGAAATCAAGTTATAATGTAAAACCATTTTTTATGACTGATTAAAATTCAGTGCAATTTTATTTAAAATAAATTAAAAATAAAACACTAAAAAAGTGATAAAATTATGCAAAACAAGATTAAATGTTTTATTTAATTTATCACAAACATGCATTTAATTCATGCACAGTACAACATGCAGTGAAATGTTTTTATGTGTATAAAAAACCCATAAAGCATACACAATTAAATATAAAATATCGGCTGATTAAATGAAGATTAATCATTATTAAAATTAGAAAAGCTATACATTCAAAATTGATGAGTGATTTCCTTGTCTTTTGTTGTTTGATTAACATTAAAAACACACAGCAGGAATATTTAGCAACTGTCACTGAATTGATACTGAACACATGCATTGTCTTTCTCGAGTGTTTACATTCACTTAAGACGTAACCGACTTTGTTTGCTAAGATACTCACCAAGACGGACATGTTGTGAATTTGTCTGTGGTAGCACAAGACTTAAAGAAAACTCAATATTTGCTCACTGTGTGCGCATGCACGAGTTCTCTTTCGCGTCTTGCGTTCGAATGTTAAAATTGCCAACGCTTAAATGAGTTTAGTTTAAACACAGATAGCAGCGTGAGCTGTTCGGTCTGACCTGTACTCACACTATCAACACCCGGGTGATGACGGTGTAAATTACGGGTCATATATAGAGCATACGGCACTCACATTGAAAAAGTTTAGGGCAGGCCAGAATGCGTATCCATCGACAGAAACATACATTAGCCTAACTCTGCCTGTCTGTTTTATTTATTTTCAACAAACTGTATTATAGATGTGTATGTCATCATATTTGAGATGACCGGCGGTGCAAGTACCTGCCGAACCATGGAGAATGGTACGGTTCGATTTATTTAAATTTTTTTTTTTTTGAGAACCATTACACCCCTAGCTGATATATGCAATATATAAACCAATAGATAGATGTTGATAGATAAAACTTTATTGTCATTGGTTGCACAATTCAGGTACTCGGCAACAAAATGCAGTTTAGCATCTACTAGTGCAAATAGTAGCATTAAATCGTAATATATATATATATATATATATATATATATATATTGTAATAATCTAATAAATATTATATTATGATATATCTTGAATGCCTACTCACATTTTCTTCAGAAGTAATTATACATAAATGTACTTGTCCTCAACCCACTACACAACTGGTCCAAGATCAGTCGAAAAGTGCAGAAGTTAGATAAAAGTAGAGGGATTGGAGCAGCTGTTGTCTTATTATGTGTGTCTGAGGAAAATCACTAGTTAATAAGCTCTGACTTGGGATCAGTGCTTTTTGCTGTTGGATCATTTAAGTCTATATTAGCAAAATGACCAAATGCAGCTCTTGGATCAGTTAAAGCACAGCGCCAAGTGTTGGTGGCAGTGTTGGGAGGAAGAGATGGTGCTTTTGGACTGGTCTTCCACTGTCAGAGCAGCTGCATTGGCTCTGCTTTCTGCCTAGTCACAGAACAATAAGACAGAATGTGGAATTTGGATTGAAGACAAGATAATATATGTTATTAGTCACATCTCCTGATATGTTATTTAACAGTTCAGCCGTCATTAACTTGGCTAACCAAGCAAATAAAAGCCGTCTTTTCACTTTGACCATTAGTCTAAGACCATTTAAATAGGTGATGTATGTGATTTGGTATGTTTTACTTAGACTGATGGGGAATGGTCGAATGAAGGAATTAATAGTTGTATTTGAGTGACTAATTATATTTTATATTTAATATTGTAATTCACTTGCTCAGGGATTACAGATGGAAACTAGCTTAAGCTAAATCTGGTGCAAAGCATCTTTAATTAATGTTTTTTGCACATTGTCCCTGTTGAAATAAAAAAAATAAAAAAAAATAATAATAATAAAAAAATTCTGTGCCACCACTAACTGTTAAAAAATGTTTTATACTTTTTTATATATTTGTCAAGATTTTTCATAAAACTTGTTTGCATCAGTTTTGGCAAAGTGGTGACTCAAACGCTGTTTACCGCCCCGGTGACATCAGCTCCATACGGAAGGCAAATGTTTTGAAGTTAGAATGAAAGGCATAGGAGATGATTCCAAGATGTGGATAGACTGCCCACTGCAGGGCGCTGTTAGTTTATTACTGCGTTTTTGTTATTTATTTTCTTGATAAGAGAGAGAGAGAGAGAGAGAGAGAGAGAGAGAGAGAGTGTGTGTGTGCACGTAGGCAGAGGCCCACAGAATTGTCGGCACACCACAGCTTATCAGCGGGTTTGTTAAGATGACACGATTGCCATAATTGTTCCGCCGGCTAATCAGCCAGAGATGGGGAGACAACAGTTCGATTTCAGGCACATTGCTTATCTTGTGTGTGTGTGTGTGTGTGTGTGTGTGTGTGTGTGTGTGTGTGTGTGTGTGTGTGTGTGTGTGTGTGTGTGTGTGTGTGTGTGTGTGTGTGTGTGTGTGTGTGTGTGTGTGTGTGTGTGTGCGTGCGCGCGTAAGGGAGAGAGAACTAAAAAGAATAAGTACAAATGAGAAACACTCTGTTGGTTTCATAACTACATTGTCTAAAATCTGGAGCAAGAAACTGGAGCTAAATGGACAGAAAGAGTTTTTGGGCTATGCCCATTAAACTTAAATGTCTGGCATGACCGGAAGCCAAAAACCACACATTTCTGAATTATTATTAAATTGATGCAAGCCAATTCAGTCGTTAAATAGTTTTCACATTATCATCAGAAACTATTATAGGAACTATTTTCCTGTGAGGTAAAAGCTGAATTTCCAGCATAATTTCTCCAGTCTTCAGTGTCACATGATCCTTCAGAAATCATTTTATTATGCTGATGTGGTGCTCAAGAAACATTTCTTATTATTAGTCTTGAAAACAGTTGGCCTGCTTAATATTTTTGTGGAAACTGTAAAAAAGTTTTCTTAGGATTTAGCATTTTTTTTAAATATAATATTTTGTAATTTTTTAATGTCTTTACTGTGACTTTTGATCAATTTAACTTGGCACTGTTAATGTGTTCCTATTTATTTCTTTAAAAAAACATACATATATAAATACATACACGCATATATAATATTGTATCCTAATTTCTGAGTTGATATTTATTTTTTCTCAGGTACTCTGAACGCAGTAACACCAAATGTGTCGGCATCACGATTGAGACCAGACCGGACTACTGCCTGAAGAGACACTTGAGTGACATGCTGGCCTACGGTTGTACCAGACTAGAGATAGGCGTACAGAGTGTTTATGAAGATGTGGCTCGTGATACCAACAGGTCAGAGTTGGTTGCTTTTAATATGAAGGTCTTTAAAGGAAGGAGCAGTAGAGTAGAAGATGAGTGTTTGGTATTTGTATAAACTTGATCATGGGATGTTAATGGGCATAACATCGGTGTTAAGACTTCCAGTGAATATTTTCGTTCCTACTTTTTCTGGCTCATGTTGGTAATTGCTGTTTACTCGCTTGATTACGTGTCATTTAGGAATCACTTCAAGGCATTAAGAGACTTAGCAACTAGGCTAATTACACTATACTTACACCCTTTGCTGTAGTTGTAAGCACTTTGCTAAAGGATACAGTGGGAGTTTACCAGTTACCTTTTTAGCAGGACAACCATAAACTATACGCCTCAAATGAGATCTTTCTAGATCTATATCAGATTGTTCAAATGAAAATCACGATTAATTGGAAAATCAATATTTTTACCCAGTTGTATGACCATACAAAATTCAGTCCTACAAAACTTAGGATGATATTCCATTTGTAACTGCTTGTATCTTTTTAGATTGACTTTGTTCTTTTTCTAGGGGACATACAGTTCGGGCTGTGTGTGAATCTTTTCACCTTGCTAAGGATGCTGGTTTTAAAGTTGTAGCCCACATGATGCCAGACTTACCCAATGTCGGCATGGAAAGAGACGTGGAGCAGTTTATAGTAAGTACTTACTAGATCATTTTAATTCTGCAGCATTCATCTCTAAACTCTGGCACCAAAAGCAATGTAAGAACAGCAAAATGATTAAGAGTGAGCTAAATTATGGAATTGTATCAAATTTTTGGGTATATTGCTTTTTTACTGGTCAAAATGCTTGATTTGAAAATACTCAGTAGAAGACAAATCTTATAGAGATAGTTCACCTACATCATTTACTCCAAGCCTGTATGACTAAATAATAATATAAAATTTTTCAAATCAGCACATTAGAATAATTTCTGAAGAATCATTTGGAACTGAAGACTGGAGTACTGGTTGCTGAAAATTCAGCTTTGCCATCAGAGAAATAAACAACATTTTAAAATATAAAAGAAAACAGTTGTTTTAAATTGTAATAATATCTCACAATATTATAGTTTTTACTGTATTTTCAATCAAATAAATGCTGCCTTGGTGAGCATATAAGACTTCTTTCAAAAACATAAAAAAAAGTTTCCAATGCCAAACTTCTGAACTGTAGAGTATATTTATATATGCGCAACAAGACATGTCACAGCAGGTTTGATGATGTCAAATGTCACTTTGAATATGCACATTTAAATCGACGGGAAATTTTAGTCTGTTCCCCACAAATTTATTGTATGCTTTCATAAGACTTGTAATATAGTACACAAGTAGTATGGACTACATTTATGATACATTTATGGTGATTTTTTGTGTGACATTTTGGACATTCAGCTAATTGTTATCTTTGTATAACAAGAATAATTTTTATACCCTTGAATAAAGAAAGTCATGCAGGTTTGTTACAATTTGAGGATGAGGAAATTATGAAAAAATAATAATTTTAAGATGCTTTCAAAAGTGTTACTTTAATAATCATGTTTGAAAGGATTTCTTCAAATAAGACTCAAACATGCACTTCAAAAGGATTATGGGAAGGTTTGTAATTTAAGGTCCTCATACTTATAACTGTTTATTCTGTAAGCTCCTTTAATGTAAATGAACTGAGGAGCCGAGAGACAGACAACTGATTGCTCATGCACGGGTTTATCTCTGCATACCTCACAGGTTGCGCAGATGGTTTACAAAATGTCATTTTCATCAACTAAAAGAGTCAAATTAATCAACGTTTCTGTGAAATGGCTGTTGGGGAATCCAAAATTTCCATATCACTTTCAGGTGCTCTATTAATTTTGACACTCAAAGTAGAAGGAACTACTGAGATATTGTCATCATCAAGCAGACTGCCCAGAGGTATTAGGACAAAAATGAGCCTAGAGAAATGTTGCTTTCTTTAGAAAAAGTTTAAAATAAAAAAAATATATAAAAAAATAGTGAAATTAAATTGTTTTTCATATCACAGAGCCCTAGGTTACAATGCGAAGAAGCAAACAGAGGTTATACACGAGACGTACAGTACAGGAACATAATAACACGACTATCCCAAGAAAAATTTCAATATTATTGGGTGCAGTAGCTAATTGTCACATAGCGGGAATGATGGGTGAATGTAAATGAAGTGGGGAGTGATGTGCCATGGCAGGCTGCTCTTTTATGGCCTCTGTCAGTGTCCAGCTGTGACGCATTGGTTCACATTATCAGGGGCTTCATTATATGAAGTGAATAGAGCATTCATTATGGGTTTCATTACCGAGGCATGGAGATCCAATCAGTGACTGCGCTCTGGAACCCATTCAAAGTGCTTCTCTCTGAAAGTCTCAATCCAGGTGCCAACAGGTTTCTTTGATGTCTTAAGCGAACGCTGTCAGTGCACGATCTCTGGAGTTTAGCGATTTTAAAGCTGGTGATTATTTCCCATTAGGAGAACATCGCAAGTGGCATTAATGTTGCATTAGAAACATCATGATTAACTGAGTGCAATTATATAAATAATATTTTGCATTAACAGTCACATAAATGCCACTTAACTGTAGAAGAGAACCATTAACTTTTTATTGCGAATCATTCAGTCTCTAGAGTCTATGAAGGCATGCGTCTCTTAAGCTAAAAGTCTTTGCTTAGATTTTCACATTGTTGTAGCAAGCCCACATTACACCTACCTCTTTTCCCCTTGGGAGGCTCTTACTCGCCTCCACACTGCTGCAATCAAATGACAGCTCCAAAATATTTGGACAGCAACACCTTTTGTACTCTGTTTGTACAATTTGTAATTGTAGTATTGCAATTAGAGCCTAAAAGTGAAAAACAATCTACTTTATTTTAAAATATCCTTTTTTTTTTGTGGGATTTTTTTTTGTCCTCTTTTAATGTTAGTCAAAGTTTCTTGTACCAAAAAACAGATAACCATGTAATGAAAGAGGTTATACACTGAAATAAAATGTTACCGGTGTGAAATATATATATATATTTTTTAATACAAGAGCTCTTAATAGTGTAATAAGTGTCTGCTTCTTTTTGTCACAGCTCACGAGCTCAGGAAAGTCACCAGGGTTTGGGATTTGTGCGTGATCTTTGCCATTCCATGACATGAGTAGGGATGCACTGATATTAAAGTTACCAATAAGATGATTAGTTATCATTAAACAATTAATTACTGATATTAAAATTCTGGTTGATACAGATAAGATGATGAATTATTTTCATGCTATGTCTGTTAACGGATAAATGGCCGATATTAAAATTCTGGCTGATACTGATATTAATATAAATTTTTTATGTTATTGCCATTAATTTATAAATTGACAATATTAAAGTTTATTACTATTTTATATAAATAAATTAAAACTCTTAAAACTAAAATTATTTAAAATGCTAAATCATTTAAAAGTGAATTTAAGCCTCACAACATTATGAAAACAGTATAAAAATGTATATTCATTCTGAGATTGGCTAAAGATTATATTTAGCAATGTATATATAAAATTATCATATTATTAATAAAATTTGTATTTTTGTACCCTCTGCAGTTAAGCACAAGAGACCCCTTCTTTCTTATCAGTAGATTGGGTCGGCATGACCATATACCTGCAAACCGGTCAGTGTGTTCGTCAGCAATAAGTTCCTGTCATTTGGTTTTCCATTTCATATTTCTGACCATGTTGTTGCTTTGTAATAAGGAAAATTAAACGTTTGTACATTGTACGAGCACCAATATGAAGCACAACACTTTGTGCAATTTTTGACGATAATTGGCTCATTGCTTGCCGATCTGCCTCCTAATTCCTTCTGCGTTTTATTAGGATCTGTTTCATGCATAAATTTGAGTGTATAACGAGAGAGAGAGATTAATGGCTCTGGAAGGTGGTCTCTGACCCCACCGCTATCAGCTCCCCTCCTCCGCCACCGTGTGCCCACACAACCTCACCTGTGTCACCCACCGGCACCACTCGGCTGGTTATCTCTCCTAACCTGCTTTCTCTGATGCTCGTGCTCTCCCCTTCCCCTCCCACTTCCGTATTTTCTTGCTCGCTCGCTCACTCTCCGTCACGCCTCTCCCCACCTTTCGATACGGGGACCTGTCGGCGCTATCTCAGGATGAGTGTGTGGTGGAAAGGAGCGTGGCTCGGTGATAATGGAATCCCATTACTGGCTCGTCCAACTCTCACTTCTCACTTATCTGACTGTGTGCAGGCTCCCCTCCCTACATAAAAAAAATAACACTCAGCGTAAATATATCACACAAAGACTCATTTCATTTGACTCTTAGAGTAAGGAGAAGCTCAAACCGCAAGGATAGTCGTGACTGGAGTAATCCGTCATTTCAATTTGCCTTTGAAAGGCAACTATATTTGATTGTTTGCACTATTTAGAGTCACTGTTTAGTTTAGACCCATGCAGTCTTTGTTTAAATGCACCAGTGTCAAGTCCGATGACTCGCTATTATGTCAGGAAGTCGGACAGTTCCAATTAAATGACCATTGACATTGTCTCTTTGATTGTAATGGTTTCATTTTGAGTGTGCTGCGTGAACCCTGAGGTTTTCAAAGTGAGTGGGACAAAACAAAATCCCAGCACTATTACGTGTTAAGTGGCAGACGTAAGCAGGATCAGTGACGGAAGTCATGTTTCTTTATTTAGCCCTTTACCAATTCTTGAACTCTTGAATGATGTTATTTTCCAATTACGTTTAAGAACTTTAGGTGAACTGGATCAGTAGACTTTGCATCACAAGTATGTAACCAGAGCATAAAGCCTACCAGCATGCAAGCTGAAAAAGCTTATATTCTACTTGAAATTGTGATATAAATCTCATGTCTACGGCTTCTAAATACTATGAAGAGATCTTCAGTGGCAACCGTTTGGAAAAAGATTAAAAGTTTGATAACTAGTAAAAGATATCTTTATTATTGTGTGCTATAATGAGTTGTGAAGTTTGTAAAGTCTTTATCATGAGTGGGTTAGAGCCGGCAGATGCCACTAATTATAGTGCAGGGTGACTGATATTATGCCTATATATCATAAATAATTTAGTTTTATGATGGCAAATAAGCTATAAAACTTGCATTAAAAGAAGTTACATTATACAGTATATTGTACAAAACTGCTTAAATTAAAAACATATTTTACACTATATTTACATAGAATTCAAAATGTTTTTATGCATGGCATTTAATGCTCTTTAGTGCACTCATTACTGATCCTAGTCTAATGTTAGCACAAAAACATCTCTTGTCTCTGTCCCTCAGGAGTTTTTTGAGAACCCTGCGTTTAGACCAGATGGGCTCAAACTTTACCCTACGCTGGTGATTCGAGGCACTGGACTGTATGAGCTGTGGAAAACGGGCCGCTATAAGAGCTACTCTCCCAGTGCGTTGGTGGATCTGGTTGCACGAATACTAGCGTTGGTCCCACCATGGACTCGTGTGTATCGTGTACAGAGGTAACAGGGACTTAACGTTAGTTTTCTAGATACTACCTTTCAAAGTTAGATTTGACCTTTGTTAAAGGGCGGTCACTCTAGATCTGGTATTCCATTAAAAAAGTAGGAGAGTAAATGCACAAATGTGAATTTTTCATCTGATTATTAGCCAATATTAAAATCTGCATGGTACTGATGTGTGAAATGCATCCCTAATTTATTATTTATTCAAAACTGAAGCATTTCCTACTGCCCAAATTCATTGTAGTGTGACTATTATTTAGCTTTTAAACGTCTTTGAAGAAGCTAATAATCTGTGTCCTTTTTCAGGGATATCCCCATGCCATTGGTGAGCTCTGGGGTGGAACATGGAAATCTGAGAGAGCTGGCATTAGCCAGAATGAAAGACATGGGCACTGAGGTAACCTAAAATCTTTAATCATTTCATTTGTTTTCCGTATGAATTCAAGGCCATTAATTACAAAACATGCTGTTGACTCCTGCAGTGTAGAGACGTACGAACCAGAGAAGTGGGCATTCAAGAGATTCATCACAAAGTACGACCATATCAGGTCGAGCTGATCCGCAGAGACTATGTGGCTAATGGGGGCTGGGAGACCTTCCTGTCTTACGAGGACCCCGAGCAGGACATTTTAATTGGTCTCCTGCGTCTTCGCCGCTGTTCACCACAGTCTTTCCGGCCCGAGTTGAAGGGTGGCGTGTCCATTGTTCGGGAGCTGCATGTCTACGGAAGCGTGGTCCCTGTCAGCAGCCGAGACCCGAGGAAGTTCCAGCACCAGGTAAAGACACCTTAATTCCGCCAGTAACACACGGCAGAAACTGCTTTAACATGATTCGACATTAATGATGTCTGATGCCTGTTACCTCATGAAGGTCTCATTACCGAAACCTTACATTTAAATAAGATTTGCTTATATTTGGTTATTGATCTATTTTGGTTAGATTATTTGCTTCTATTTGTTCCTATGCACCTGCTAACAGGATTTTTTAGGAGTTGCCGTGTCCTTTAATTTACATTAATGATGGTTAAGGGTGTGTTCACACTTGGCAGGTTTGGTTCGATTACAGCAAACTCTGGTGCAATTGCTCTGTTTATTATAGTTAATTTGAATAAGTGTGAATGCTGCCATCCGAACCCAGGTGTGCACCAAACAAGCGGACCAGTCCTCTTCCAAACAAACTCTGGGCCGGTACGACTGAAATATGAATAAAACACTGACCAAAGGCATCAAAACAAACCAAAAAGAGGATGTGATGTCACAAGATGTGACCCTAAAAGAGACATAATGCTCAAGCATACCTGTTTTTTTCTCGTCATATGAGCTACGTTGCCTGTATCAGTTCGGTACAGTCATTGGAACCACGTCTCCTTGCATCAGATCTCATAATTTGTGTGTGTAACGGAGGAATTCCTGGTACTGTTTTGACTCCTTTACACAATTTATAAGCTCTTCATATGCTTGTACATTATGTACATGCGTACAATGAGCATGTTTAGTCCTGCACATTTTTTTGTTGTTGTTTTTTGTATCTTTAGGTTTGGTGTTAAAAAGGAATGTGATAGCTAACTAAACCAGGACTAAATGTATGGGGGTTTTATTTGGTCCAAACCAAAAGAACCAAGAAAACAACAAAATTGAACGCACCCTAAAAGTGTATGTTGAAAAACCTTTCCTCTGGTGTGATAGCTGAAGATAAATATGTAAATTGCCCAGATTTGTGCTATTTTATTTTTATTTATGGCATATTTTTTCATGTATTGTATATATTCTCACTGACTTACATTCTCATATGTTCTCTTTGGCCTCGTGCATTTGTAGGGTTTTGGGATGATGTTGATGGAGGAGGCCGAGAGGATTGCCAGGGATGAGCACGGCTCGGGCAAATTGGCTGTTATCTCAGGTATCAAAAATATTCCCAGCGTTAACGGAAATGGCACTTTCATTTTGTTGGGACTTCTCTTGCCCTCGCTTGAAAAGAATGAATAAGAAATTTTGACATGCACCTCCCCAAATAAGCTGCAGGATGGAGATAACAGCAATTGCAAAATAAATTAAAAATCTGCATTCATACTATTCTGGCTCTGATAATTTAATGCATGTCTGACAGAGCAAAGCAAAGCATCAACAGTAAAGTATATTGGAAATACAGTGGGGTTTAAAAGGCTGAGACCACATTCAGAGTTTATTTTTATTGTAATTTTACTGTTTCTTGCTTTAAATATTTTGAATCTATATAGCATCATTGAAACACTGAAATTATGGTTCCTCTCACTAGACATAAAAGAGTGATATTCTTTTTTACGTCAATCAGACCAGTTCATTCAATCATTAGTATCAAGATATACATTGATATTACAATTAAAAATTACTTTTCTGTTTAAATGTATTTTACCATTCTCAGCATCATTACTCTAGTCCTCAGTGTCACAATGATCTTTCAGAAATCATTCTATTATGATGATTTGCTACTCAAAAAAACGTTTATTATTATTATCAATGTTGAAAACATGTTGTGCTGCTTAATATTTTTGTAGAACCGTGATCTATTTTTTTTAATTCTTTGATTAATAGAAAATTTACAAATTAAGACATTTATTTGAAATATAAGTCTTTGTAACATTATAAAAGTCCTTACTGTTACTTTTGATTACTTTAATACATCCTTGAAAACTAAAAGCATTAATATCTTTTAAAAAAGCAACTTTTGAACTATTGTGTATATTGTTTAACCCAATTTAGTACTCAAAAGCATGTTAATAAGAAGTTATTTATTGCTTTTTAATGTTTTATTCCAAATAACATTGTCCATGGTGCCTCCACTAGAGGATGTAACATTAAAAGAAAGGTTCTTTTCTACTATAATTAAAAATGTTTGGTGTTTCAGGTGTCGGAACGAGGAATTACTACAGAAAAATGGGTTATGAACTGGAGGGGCCGTATATGGTGAAAAACCTTTACTGAAGCAGAGAGGAATTCAAACCAAGATGTATCATATGGAGAATTTCGTCTGACATGCAGGACACTAACTTTAAGGGCATCTTTACCCCCTTTCTATAATTGGACTGGGCATGAGGACTAGAGAGGGTGTATGTGGTCAGCACAAAGCAAACTGCCCTATTCTGCTACATGCCAGCCAAAGAGTTTTCTGTATGTGTTTTGTCATGAAGACCATGATGCAAGTATCAGTGCTTGTTAGAAAGGTACACCATTCTCCCTTGGCCTTAGCTCCCATTTTACAGAGTTCTCTCTCCAGTATATTTGCCAGTGCATTTACTTCTCTGGGTTAACACTCATTATTTTTACGTCACATTATTTTCGGTTTCTACTGACAACATTTGACATAAAAGAGAAAAAAACTGCGGAGGCTCTCAGCTATCCCGCTATGCAAGCCCACATTTTTCTTTTGGATTTGGGAGGGAGAAATAATTTATGCTTGCAGCTTAGCACATTTGATTAATCCACCATTTTTCCTGTTCTGTTAATTTTGAAAATGGATTAATTGCATTTTCATGTTTTCTTGGCTTTGCATGAAAAGTGTTCATCTGGCTATTTTTTATTGTTAATAAAAGATATTTATCCGGGATTTGAGTTATCACATGATTGTACATTGTCATAAATCGCATGTTGGCATGAAGGCAGGCAATTTGGATGAAGTTGAATAGACATAATACAGCCATCACTGAACATTGAAAAGAATTAATGAGTAAGAAATCAACTGCGGTGGTCTCCTGTCCGGCTCAGATATGAAAAACTGTCTCCAAAATGATTGAAATTCAATTGCCTCTATTTTTGACAGAATGAAAAAGTTCATTGGAACTACTCTGCTGCGTTTTAGTGTCTGTCACCACACTACCAATTTCTGAGAAATGCCGTCCGGCGTGGCGAGACTCTCCTCCGCAGGAGACCTCATGACTGTCTGCTGATGGGTTTTTACTGCTTCATTTGACATCGCAATACCCGATTATATCGCTATCTCTGCCTGTGAGTCAAGGTCTCAGGCGAATGATGACTGACTGCGCTTTAAAGCTAAGTTCAGTAAGATCACACTTGTAAGAGGTTTGTCATCAGAGAAATGGCTTCCAATAAACGGCATGATGTTGTTTTGCCACCACCCCACAATAAAGTGATGATCTAACAATCGTTGATCTCATAATTTCACAGCATAGACCCTTTGTTATGACTTTAACGGCTTAATAACCTCACAGTTAAAACAATGAACATTGGCGCTGTGTCATAGTGTCATCATACACACCAATAGGCAGCTTTCACTAAATCTCAGGAAGTGTTAACTAGACAATACTGGATTTTGCTAATTAAGCTGGATCATTGTGGTCATTATTCCTCATGAGTGAAGTCTTACAAATGCAGAATTAATACTGATGTAACCAAGATGATGACCTCAGAGAAGGCTGAGTGCTACGTTTAGATAATGTGCATATTTCGCCACTGAGGTCAGGATGAGCCACTGCAGTGTTTCATTTGCAAACCAGCGATGCGTGAGGAAAAGGGCAAAGTGTCTCTAGAGATGGAAATGTCACAGATGAGATCCACTTAGAAGGATTCTCAAATACGTTATATTATTGCTGGTGAGGCTGTAAGGTTTTGAAACCCTCTATGATCATTTAACACTCTTTAAAGTCATTAATAATCAAGTTTGGCATTATTATTGGCTTTCATCAACTCAACACTGAAGTTAACTGCTTTTTGTCTTGATCAGAGATTTGTCAAAAATAAATCTGCCGATTTACTCTCTTACAGAAGGTTTTTCATTTATTTTCTAGACCTGAAAACTTTTGAGCACAACTTTAAATCCAGCTGCCACAAATCATTTATATCCATCACAAAGGGAGACTTTAATTTCCTGTAAAAGATGGAGCACTTTCCCAAACCAAAAAGCCATTTGATGCATCCTACCATGTGCAAACAAAACCAACTACAAGACTGACCACTAAAGCGGCAGAAACCAAGACGGCCCTGTCGGTGGAAAACAGACGATCTGAATGATTGATACGAGTGCCATCTTTCACAGACACACATTAAAGGGAGGCCGAATTTTTTCCCCTCCTATCTAGATGTTGTACATGCGCCACCAACTGAGAAACTTCAAAGGATTCAGTCATTTTGACTTTCTATAATTACACTGTCGCTTCAAGGTGGCGATTTGTGGTGTGACCGTTCTGATATGCCGTTTCTCGTGTCTTGCTGCGTCTGACAACACGACAGAAACTGATTATGACGGACTATCCTTATAAGCATGAAGGCTGTTATGTTTTCTACAGATAAAGCATGTTTGGACTTGGAAAAGATGTTCTTCACACAATACTGTTGTTGCACTTGTTTTGTATTCTTTAGTAGTCTTTAAATAAATAATACATAAAAAAAACACTTAAATCAATGAAAACACCACAAAATAGAGCAAATACAGTTATATTAATAGGGCTGCATGAAATGTAAGAAAAACGCAATGATACTGTTTTAAGTGTGTAAAACTGAAAATGATATAACCAACATGTTTTAAGTTCTATCTGAGAAAGCATTACTACAACTGAATGTGAACAGCAGTGTTTACTGTAGTATTCCATACAAATTATTTTCATCACTGTTAACAATTAAAAAAGCACCAACTTTTTGACAAGTATATAGTTATATCAACATTTTGAAGTACTAAAATCATTGTTATCTTAAGCCGTTGCGATTTGAACAGTTGCGAAGTTTCAATATATTGTGCAGCCCTATATACTACACATATAATTCATAAAGCATCATATAGTAACAGATTCACCACACAATGAAAATACAAGGCATAAATCTTTCTTTTTTTTAAGTCTCAATTTCCAACTGTACGAACAGTACTGTTCGCTAACTTTTATTAGCTTCATCTTCAAGTTATTCAGTGTACAAAGTAGGCTGGTTGTTGGCATGCTGCTCTGAGATCAGTGCAGCTCTATGGCTCGCCGGACCCTCTTCTCCAGCTGGTCTGCAGTGGGCCGGGTGTCAGGGTCAGAATCTAGCATGTCCAGCAGTAGCTCGCACATAGCGTGGTTTAGAGGTGGCGGCAGTGGTGGAGCACGTCTTGACCTCATAGGGATGGTCAACTGCAGGTCGGGATTCTGACTAAGCGCTTCACCTAACGGGGTGAGCCAGCGGCCTCGCATTACATATGCACCTAGAGTGACGATAAACAGGAAACGTTGTTATGCTTTATCAATTTTCAAGCATTTTGTGAAACAGGTCCTTCATTCATCACTGTGTGAGGACTTTGTTTTGATCTCCCAAATGCTGCATTTGAATTTGCACTGTTCATTATAGTTGCACTAAACACTAAAAAGCGGCAACAATAACAAACAGATGCATTTTTTCCAAGCACAACTTCCCGAGTACACATTCATTATTATTCACAAAACTTCAAGGCATACCCACCACACAGAGAGGTTAATGAGTGGAAAGATGTTAATTGCCCTTATATAAATAAGCTAAGACATTTGACCTTTTTGTATGCCTGCTAGCAGCACAGAAAGTCGCTGGGTCCGAGTAATTACTGAGGACTGCCTAAATAGCTTATGCACTCCATCCACAACCTGCGTCCTCAGACCACTTTACATTATCTCAGCTTATACGCATTAAGTTAATGTGCTACTATATCAAGCACTCAACAACAAAGCTTTCTCACTGATATAAAGTGGTCCGGATGAGGGAAGTACTAAGAGGACTAACCAAAATAGCCACCTGCCTGCCAATGCTAGTGAAAGGCTCTGAAAACTGTAAGAATTTCTATTCCTGTTCCTATTTTTATTCTCATTTCCTGTGAAGTAGCTGTGATTGTCAATCACAAGATGGTGGGTTTTATTTTAATCAGCCATCATAATGCCTCATTTAAAATACATGCATCATGGATCCAGATTGATTTAAGTAAAGACTAAGACTTTAAAAAAATGTAAATGCGTAATGCTAAATGAGCCAAAGTATTTCCCCTCGCTCGACTCACCCAGTTGTTCTTGATTGGTGCCATCCTCTAGGAAAATGATTCTATCCAGCACAGCCCAGAAAAGAACACCCACAGAGAAGATGTCAGCCTGGGCTGTATAACTACGGCCTGCCCAAACTTCTGGAGCCATATAGAAGTCTGAGCCGCAGGTAGAGGAAAGAGCCGGTCTATTCTGGACGCCATCTGTAGGATTGTCCACCATCTTACTGAGGCCAAAGTCTGCCACCTGTAATACATGAGGAGGGAAGTAACATGTTGTTAATAGCTAGAACCAGCTTTCAGACCTGGGGTTATTGTATTTCTTTTTAAATTAATATTAATGTACACATTTATATTAATTTAATATAACCATTAAACTTGTTGTTTAAAATCAATAATAAAAGTATTTAAATAGTATAATATTAAAAATTATATTATTTTAAATAATTATATATATTAAACCATTTGTATCTATTCAAATCATTTCTTCGTCTCTGCATAGGTAATGTAAAAATATAGTCTTATATTATTGAAACTCTTCAGTTAGAAAATTAAACTACAGTAGATATACTTGCAATGGAAAATATTGTAAACTACAAAAACACTCATTCAAATAGTTAAAAACAGAAGTTCAAGTACTTTATTTAACAACTATAGACAACTCAAACTCTAGAAACGCCCAAGGCAACTTATTATCCACATTGTGCGATGCCTAATATTTGACTGGATTTAGGGCAAAATGGATCAGTCGCTTCAAAGCACACTACATTGATTGTCTCTACATGCAATGAAACGTAAGAAAAAACTCATTATTTGAAACTTTAGAAGAATGGATTTTAAGACAATCCATTTCTAACTTTATCTGAAAGCTGATTGTTTTGCTAGACCTTTTTGCATTGGAGCCGACATACCCAGTCTTTGGTATTGATTAACAGAAAAGGCTTAAAATGGTCAGGTACAATTTGTGTATATACATATAAGTAATTTGTGGGGGGGAAAACAGCAATATTCCAAATGATTTACATCATAAACTGTTGTTTCTTATCTTATGGAATGTTTTCCGGGCACTATTGTGAATAGTTTTTATATTGTAGGGCAACACCAGAGCATTTGTCTATGTCTAACATGCAAATACAAGTCCAAAAGTACTTTTGTATTGCTTTGTTATTTATTACAGTCCAGCTATAAGTGGAACAATTTTCATGCCTACATACTAATAAAAAATATTTAAAAAAGGGAAGGCGGTAGAAAAAAGACAATGTGGTTCCATTAGCAGTATAGGCTATTTCAAAAGCAAGATGAAAGCATGGAAAAAATGCAAATCGGGCCCATGACAATTGCACTTAGTTTGACTCCAAATACTCCATAAGCCATGAGCATTGAGCATTTTAACCAATATCATTGTTAGAAGTCGATGCTTATACAGGCTGATATAATAACGTATATTATTTTAGACTGCATCCTTTTTGTACCTTCATGACCGGTCCTGCTTTAGTAAGACGGACAAGAACATTATCTGGCTTTATATCACGGTGCACAACTCCACACCCGTGCAGGAATGTAATGGCACTGCTGAGCTGCACAAGCACTGCATGGTTGCACTCAGCATCCGGCGGCCTGGACAGAATGTACTGGTTTAAATCCCCTCCGTCGCAGTACTCCATCACCAACCAAAAGGCAAAGCAGCGCCTGGGAATCTCCTCTGTGGACATCAGTTTCCTCTTTGACCTGGAAGGATTCCTCATTTGGGTTTTTGAGTCTTCGTCCACCACTCTCCCTTTGAGAACACTCTCCACCAAATCCAAAGGCAGCCTCCCTGATCTTAAGGGCTGCAGTGTTCTAGGTCCAGTCTCTAGAAGGCAGTTGTATAAAGAGATGACATTTGGGTGGTTCTGTGCAGTGATTCTCATAGCCCAGAGCTCCTGCAAATACAGCTCTATACTCTCTGGGCTACAGCATGGTAGACGTTTAATGGCCACTGTGTCACCCCTATCGCCCCACCAGCCAGTCTCTGTCACGTGTCCCTTGAAGACCACTCCATAGCTGCCTCGTCCCACTTCTTGTTGCAAAGTGTAGATATCATCCATCCCAGCAGCCTTTGTTGTTCACTGAATCAAATGCAAGATTCGCTGGTGTTCTCAGTAGTTGAGTGTTTTATTCCATTGTTCTAATATTACAAAGGGGAAAAAAACAATAAGATTAGTTACATTAACTACAAAAAGTATGCAAATTATATTTACATATAATTAAATATATATTAGTGAATTTCTCTGACATCATACACAATCACATCACAGTTTTAAGATTGGATGTCCTGTAAAGAGCACACTCAGGGCTTTTTGGAGTATTTCGTAATAATATTTTGTAATAATAATTTAAATCTGAAAATTTTTCAAATTGTTTTTCATAAATCTACATCTCAGGAAAATGTTACGAGGTTTCTAATCAAAATATGACTTTCTGTCACAAAACAGGGCATTGATTTCATACATGTCCTGTAGAGGATACCAGGTCTTTCGTCATGTTTATCAGGCATTTTGGGAGACACAACAAGTGAATAGGGAAAGACATGCAATATGTGGGTAAAATAGATAAATGGCTATTGGCAACATTTTCATAATAATATCTAATATTCCTATGAAATATTAGATATGATCAAAATGTTGCCAATTATTACTCTCGATATTATACTTCTTTTTTCATTACATGTTGCCCCAAAAACACATTAAGATGCAAATTAGATACACTGTATAGGTACATTGTATTGAATGGGAATACCCACTTATTTTCCCATTTATTGGCGAGACTATTTTACCCACATATTGCATAAAGTAAAATGGAATTTTAATTAATTCCATTATATCTTTCATAACATAGTTGAGAAACATCTTTTTACAAAGTTTGGTTAAAAATCCTAAAACCTAAAAATTGATTGGTGAAAGAAAAAAAATCACATTGTTTTCGCCTATACGTCATTTCATGTCTTATTATTTTTTAAACAACCGTTGTCCTAGGGCCCATTGCATGATGGTAGTTGAACAAACTCAGCGTTGCGGGATTAGTTTAGAGTTAGCCTAAAGGTACAATATGTACGATTTTTGTAATAAAATATCCAAAAATCACTTGCACAGTGTGATACATTTCCTGCAGTTGTGTACTTACAATATCCCAATAGTTCCCCAAAAAAAATTATTTCAGGGAAATTTCAATTTTAAAAAATGTATCGTCCCTGTTCTCTTGTTGCCTGTCAATGACGTAATATCCGTGTTATCCCTGGTTTCCGCTCGTACTGCATCTAGTAACCATGGCGACAGACATGGACAACTGCGTTACGTCTAGCGGCACGCTCACGCTGTTGTTGTTTCGTTCAAACATTATGGAGCATGGCAAGCAGACTTTGGGACAAAAGGAGAACTAAATGCCGAGAGCTCTACGTCCGTGACAAACTTGAACTTGACAGAGACACCGCTCTTGCATGTACTTTATTAGACAGGTGAGCTAATGTACATAAAACTGATCAATGTTATATAGCTCAACATGATGAAATGTTAGAGTATAATCAGTATGTTTTTCTAATGTTGATCTAGCTTACTGCTAGTCTCCTACAGACAAACTGACACATAGAATAACATTATAACTTTCAACAAACTCAAATGCAGTTTAGTGTGATAGTATGACATTAGACCAGGTGAAACAGTGCTGCGTTACCTCACAGGTTTAATTCGTCAAATAAACTGACCAATTTGAGTATTAATTCAGCACTTGCGGGTAGTTCGGTAGAATGAAATGTCCATATTCCTTTATATCCGCGGGACTCGCGTGTGGCGCTAATATCCGTCTCACATTAGCAATCGCGCCCTGCTTCATACCACAGTCATGTTAAAAACATCAATGTATTCGCTCATACATGAACATTATTAGATCCATCGGCATGACGACAAGTTCCATAATTCCGCTTATGCGTCATCAACCTACGCCTTTGTTATTGTAAGAGGTTAGTGACCCCTAGGGGAAAAAAATACATATTGTAGCTTTAACAAAACCAAACCAATCCAATCAGGCTTTGTTGGTACCATGATGCTGATCAACTTCCTCTGTCAACTCAGGCTTTGATCCTGAATTTAGGAAACTGCAATTCATTTCTCTCTTCTGCAGAATATTACAAGATTGCAAAAAATCAAGAATTTAAACAAATATACACAGCAAGAAGAAAAGAGCCATCTAAGAAAGAGGATAAATAAAAGAAAAATCTTTCTATATGCAAGTAGCCTAATAGTTGTGATGTTAGTTTATATCCTTGATATAGGTATAGAGAATTGAACATTTAAGCTCACATGTAGTCATTTGCATAGCTTTATCTTTTGATTCTAAAACTTATTTATTTTACCTTTATATATTTATATTCATTTAAACTAAGTGCTTAATAATAACTGCTAAACTAAAATTGTACACATGTTATGGATTAAGGGTATAATTGCATAAATAATATCTAAATCATACAAAATTATTATTATAAATAAGCATTGCTAACAGCCAGACTGAATTTGTCTTTAAAAATCTTTTACTATGTAGTGACCTTTAATTTGGAGTAGAAACAGGGGGAGTGACTTTATCGCATCAGACATGTGTCACTTTGCTCATAGCTGATTGGTCCAATTTCGGGTTGAGCGCATAACCTCCAACCTAGCTGTGGAGCATAAATTACTATGGCGATGAACACTGCTAAAAGCCTAACCACTTTCATGGTGACTAAAACCCAGGATTGGCGCAAACTAAACTGAAACATACCTGGCTATCCACTTAAACCGGCTTCATGGTGTAGGCCACTACAGAGGACATAGCATAACATATTAATTAAATATCTTTTCAAAAATGGTTTTTCCCCAATCTGTTTCATATATATATAACATTTATGAAAATGAACACAGTTCCTATTAATCAAATTAACTGTCTTTACTATATAAACATGTATCTTGTTTTAAAATAACAGAAATGGACGCCATCAAATTATTCCACTACTTTAGCATTTCCACTCCTGTTGCTTTTTGTCAATAATGTGAATAAACTTACCGATTAAATCGCGTCAAATGGAAAGTGTAATAATTCAAAAGTTTTTTTTTTGTTCGTTTGTTTTTTATCCAGATATAATTCGTATAAACAACGTATTGTCAGTGTCCGACCTGAAAGAACTCATAATACAATTCAAACGTAAACACAGCACCTCAGTCATTTCCGTAATAAAACTTCCGTATTTTTTAGATCTTCGCGCGTCTGGTGGTGTTCTGCGTTTCTATTGGTCAATGCCGTTTCAGAGGACCGCGGTCACCAATAAGATACTAAAACGTCAACACCCATTTCAAAAGTGACCAGTGAAACTCTTTTTAACAAGGCTCGCCTTGATACAAATCTTTTAAAGGCAGGCCTTTATCAGTGTTTGAAAATCAAGAAACGTAATTAATAGTTTTGTAAAATTATTATTTATTAGTTTTGCCAGGTTTTGCGTGTAATTTGGTTTGGTTTGATACTCATAACAACGCAAGCCCAGTACTACACTAATCTGTTTAAAAACCAGTTAAATATAGTTTGGAAAATTATTGAGAATTCAATTTCCTAAACTTAAAATTCAATATAATCATAAATTTGTTATCGCTTGTTAGTGAGCACAACAAAACCACGCATACATTCAGGGAAGACGCAGCTACATAATGAAGGTAGGTTGAAATGCAGTCAGATCAAGAGTAGTCTACTAATAAATAATGTCGGGGCAAATTGTCACATGTATTTAAATGTTATACATTTATACTATTTGTTGGTCAGAACAGTTATTTTGCATGTCAGTACATTTCATTTTACATTGTTGCTGTTAAGATTTAGCTGAAAAAACTAGCCTAATAGTAGGTTACATTATGACAATTTACCCCATAATGTTTTTTTGTTTTTTTTGCAAGGGCAATAACAGGAAATATTTATTCATAAATGTGGGGTTTATGTTCCTTCTTTCTTTCTTTCTTTGACACCTCTTTCTTTCTTTCTTTCTTTCTTTCTTTGACACCTCATGGTCTCCCCTATATATACCCTATCAGAATCAAGGATTATCCAATTTTAAAAGTGGGATTAAACAGTAATTTTATAGCTATTTTGTGTTAAAAACACTAAAATCCCCCATAAGAATCAATGTCCTTCCAACTTTTAAAATGTGATAAAAATCCCTGACACAAGGTGGCCCTTTAATGCTTGCCTAAAGTTAGCAAAATGTCAGACACAGATAAGGAAACCTTTATGATAACACAAGAACATCCCCTGCCCTGACTGTCTGAACAGGCTGTCACTCCCATTCTCACATTACAGAAAATACCCATCCAATTATTTTCTTCTAATTTTACTTCTCTGCTAACTATAGCAGCACCGACATTATGTCTAACCAATGACCAAAGAATTTCTCGTTCCTCATCCAGTCAGTGTCCTTAGATATATTCCGGCTCAGTGCCATTTGTTATCTAGTCCTTTCAGATTTTTTTGTGTTGATTCTCTACAGCCTTGAGAAAATTCAATAGCCTCAATCTCTCTCACCCACTGGCTTTATATTTCCCATATTTTATAATTATTGAATAATGTCTTTGGGTCATTCTGTTTAAATCAATTAAGTGTTTAGAATTAATAGTCATCATTGAAAATTATTGCCAAGGGCTTCCCATAAAACATAGGAGTGTCTCACAGGGACGGACAAGCTTCAGTGCTCTTCATCGCCTCATATAACAATAAAACTTTGCCCTGGAATGATGAAGGGAATGAAACAACATTGAGGCTCCCCAATCATTCTGCGTCGCAGAGGTGAATAAGTCTACTCGTATAATTGCATATCTTGCGTAAACTGACTTCAATCTTACTCTGAGGTGGTATCTCACCACAATGCGTTCAGGTGCTGGTTCTGTGATTCAGACACTGCTGTAATATGATATGGCACAGAATCTGATGAGTTCCTCTGTAGCGGCAAGGCACATTTCTGTTTGTCTGTGTATAATATCTAATTCCAGACTTACTGCATGGAACAGTATGCAAATGCATGGGACAGGGACTCAGGTGATGGGTTATTTTGGTTGTCTATTATTTAGGAACGAGTTATCAAAGACTGAGTACTGGACGCTTCAAATTAATAATTATGATGCTTATTGGTTCATTTCATCAGTGGCACAAATGCATGACACATGCTTTTTATAATCACTATGTGTATTTAGAGATTAATTACAAATCAGGATTTGTGTTTATTTTTGCATCTAATCCATGTTATTTAACAGCCTCTGAAATGACATGATTAGGAATATCAAAGCAAGCTATTGTTATTTAAAGTGTGCTCTTTTCCAGACCTATATTAGCTACTGGTCTTACTCAAATTTGTTTATTTTTCAACAGGCTTTTTCTAATGCTGAACCACTTACAATTATAATGTGCTCATTCAAGTAATTATCAGCTAGAACACAATGTTACAGTATTTCAATTTTCCCCAATGCTTTTTTTGGATTTCGTGTGTTTTTTGATGGCTTTGCATGCTTTTCTCATTATGTAAGATCACAACATCCTTGCTGGAAAGACCAGATCCAAGTTGGTTTTTGCTGGTCACATTTTGAATGTGAATTGATATTAGCAAACTCCAGTTTGCATTTTAAGGTAAGTTAGTACTGTCACATTCTTGTTTCAGTTTTGTTTTTGTGGATTTTTAGTTTGTATCGCATTATTTCTTGTGTTTCTTTCTGTTGTCACGGTTGCTAAGTATGTTTTCATTTGTCGTCATGGTTACTTATCGTTTCATTCATTTCACACACCTGATCCTTGTTTTGTTTATTGAGTTTGCTTGATATATTGCCTCAGTTGAGTCTGTTTTTTTGCCTGGTGTTGTTTGTGTTTGCTCACACTGTTACTAGTGTTTGTCTTCATTGTATTTTTTGCTTTGTTTCGTGTATTAAAGTTAATAGGGCTGCAAATGAGATCCTCTGTGCCTCACCTCGTCTTCTTCCTGACCACCTATGTGACCAGTACACCTTAAAAAAAATATATTTTTATTTTAGTAAACTAAACTTAATTTAGTGTGTTTATCTAATTGATGCTTCCAATGTGTTTGAATTGATGAAATAATAATTTTAAAAAGTTATCTCAACTTTAGGAGTAAGTAAAACTCAAAAAAGCCAATGCAAAAAAAATATTGTGTATATATATATATATACACACACAGTATTTCAGTTGCAATTGTTCACAGTGTAAGAATTTGATATTTAAGAAAAGGAAGATTTGTCAAGAAAGACTTTGAATTTTGACTTCATATGTGTCTTACAGATAGAAATTTGAAATTGCATCATATTTAATAAATTAGCTTTTGTGGACCAAAGTGTAGACAAAATCTGTGTAATTTTTTTTGAATTGCAGTTTAGTAAATTCTTCTACCTCTCATTTCTTTTTAAATTTCAAGTCATCCTTCTGTGGGTTGTGGCCAATTCAGATCAATTGTACTTCAAATTGGAACTTGCAAGGAACCAATGAAGTATGTTTTAAGGCTGATATATTAAAAACAAATACATATTATTTAAATGCTTTATAAAATCAAGTTATTTTTATAGTTGTATTATTCATTACTCTTTTAAACATTGCTTTCCTTTTTGTCTTCTTATTCTTGCACGCACAATCCCGTCTTTCCTTTTGGAGTGGATGTGAAGTGTCAGCGTCCACCGAGACTTCCCTTTGCCTCTGGGAGATTTTGTTTTTCTCCTGTAAGTATCTCTCAACTGTAAATTACGTCTCAGGCTTAATTTGCAATTCTCACTCCCAAGTTAGCGCTTATCTTGTTAAAGGAACGTTATCTAAGTTTCTTATCATCAGTTAATTGATGGGCACTATGTTTAGACATATACAGTCAATAGATAAAACTAATGATATTTTTGGTCCATGACAAGAATTGATATACAATTTGAATGATGCATATTTTTAGCCCAGGTCCTATCTTTTGGGATGGAAAAAGAGGTGACGTTGATCTATACGTCAGCCTTGACTAAGGGTTGAATGTCTGTCCAGGTTGTGCGTAATACCCTTCCATGGTGTAGCCCCATCCACCGACACTGGGGGGGGGCTGAACCAGTGGAAGGGGTGTGTCGTTATAAGAGGGGAGAGAAAGCGAGCAGGCAAGCAGTTGTACAAACCAAGAAGCTGAAGATTGGACATAACCACCACACCTCAAGACTGAAAGTGAGCGAGAGACTGAGAACAACCCCTTATCGCAGACGGCAGGTAAAACAAGGCGTCATGGTGATGCCTGTATTTTTGTATTGATTGTAATTCCACAGTGAAAGAATGCAGATTATACCTGTTATATTGGGTCATTTGGTTGGTTTTGCCTGATGTGACAAGTATTTTGTGATTACTCGCATTTTTTTTTGGATTGCTTGTATATTAATGTTAATATTTATTGAAGCAATAATGACTGCAATTGCATTCAGAGTCAAAGTTTTTCTTATGGGGTTGCGAATGAGCTAATATCAAGTGCTGCTCTTTAAATAATATTTTTTTCCATTACTCATGGCTTTTCCTCATTAATCATCTTCATGGTTACCAATTAACCGACATTAATGTGGCTGGAATTTCTTGCTGTTGCTTGTAAACTTTTTGTAAAGTTTTTAATTTGCAGACATCTGTCTTTCTTTTTTATTTATTCTTTAAAAACAAATTTTTGCCACTTTTCCAAAGGATGGATTTATTGTAAAAATAGAACATAAAAATTCCGGATTATGTTTGTTTTTGGAGGTGTAGCGTTAGGCTCTCTCACAAATTTTAAGTCCACTTACAATGGATTGAACTTGCATATAACAACAGTACTAAACAAATGCATTCCATGCAAAGCTTTGATCACAAGCACTTGAGTGTCTGCGCTGGGTTTGCCAGTGAAGAGGGAAAGAGCAGCAATTCTGATACAGCTGTAATTAAACTGAACCTAAAACGATGTGTCCACTGAGACTCCCTTTATTCAACTACAGTATTTTGTGCTTATTTTTCATTCCAATTTCTTATGAAATTTCAGCCTACGCAGAATAGCAACAAGTGCGCTATTCATTTAATATTTTCTGCTTCTAAGACAACATTTTAATTCATAAGTAAATAACATTATCAATCATAAAAACGACTGGAATAAATAATTGATAAATGTAAATATGTTTGTGTGGGGTCATATATATATTTTATTTAATGTTTATATAATGTATGTATGTATAGCCTATATATATAATGAATGATGCAAAGTATTTGTGAAGGCAAGGCAAAAATATGAACTGTTATCTATAATTATCTGTGGTGATTTTATTTGTTAACTAAATTTAGTTCATTTTTAATTATGGTTAATTTTTTTTATTATATTTTGTGTTTTATAAACTATATATCATATGTAACAATACAAAAGATAATGATAGTTGAATCATTATTTAAAATTATGTAAATTGCTACATAATTGTTACATAAACAGCTGAATTTTAGATAATTATTTTTACCCAAATTAAGGAATATAACAATGTATGTATTTATTATAATTATATATAATTATAATAAATACATACATTGTTGTATTCCATATAATCATAATTTTATTTAACTTCTTAAACTTTATTTGTCCTTTTATTATTATATTCATTTTTTGCAAATTCTCTGTAAGAAGAAATCAAATGTCTCTTTTAAGGCCTGCAAAATATCTTCATGCATTCATGAATGTCATTACAAAGTGGACATTATTTTAAACCAATATCTGTGTACCAATATCCAATACCAATATCTTTCAAACCAATGCATCTGAGGACTAAGGCAAATTCAAGACGAACACCGCATCTAAATAAATCTTCCAAATAGCACAGATTATATGCATCCCATAATAAATGCATGCACCAATCCTCTGAATTGCAACTTGAAAGCTGCTTATCTAATTTAATGTAATTATTTTAAAACTTTGCACTGCATTTTTCCTCAGATTAATTACCTGAGCCATGTTGAATTGATTTTTACCCTAAAATCCATTAGAGCAGAAGCATTGCATGCATAATTAGTACATCTATCAATTAAAGTTGTACTCTCTTATATTGGCAAGATCAAATCTATTTCATCAATTAATTCCCTCACTGGATTTCCAGGAGCTGTCAACTTTTAAGCTTGGGCAACAAATTTAATATTAATTGCAATAAAAATTGTGAACAGCACAGAATCGAGAGATCACTCAGATAAATCCAGTAAAAGGTTTTGTGAGACTTAATTGTATGTATTTTATCCCATTCTCAGCTGCTCCTTAACTTGGACTCTAAGACTGTTGACTAAATGCCATAGTTTTTTATAGAATTTAGAATTTTATACACCCCCACAGCTCATTGTGAGCATTATTATTATAACTGCTCTATTTAGATTTTTACATTGAAATCGCAAACCCTGTGAAGGAATTGTGACTTTCCATGAGTCAAGCCGTCTGATGTATGCATTTACTTTCACCTTTGCTTTTGATTTGAAAGGTGGTGACAGTGGCATTTATTGCAATTTCTCCTCGCAATTGAAACATCATGCAAATAGTTCTTCAAAAATAAAGAAAGAAAGAAACTTTTCACTCCCTCCCCCTTCTCTTTATGCTCATTGTCATGGCCACGGGGAGGATAATGCAATGATTGCTGCTGTTCTGCCAGTGAAGAGGCAGTGTGTGTGGAGGGGAACCATGATCATCTGCAACGGGACTGCAGACTCTGAGCCCTCTGGCTATCGTTGTGCTCTCAATTAAAGTAACCATGCGGATCCCCCTATTCCTCAACGGAAATGGTAATGACAAAGAGGAGAACCTAGATTATTTTGATAGGATGCTATTGCGAAGGACAAAAAAAATGCTAGATGTAGCAAACAGGTGAGCTATCATTTACTGTATAATAAATCCGAGATGAAGTGAATTCAGCGGATGATATTAATACGAGAAAGAGGTCATGTTCTTCCTTCTGCTGTGGAACAAACAAACAAAATTAATTGTTTGCCTATTTGCTGATTCTTGAAATGTCATGACACAGTTTGACCTCCAAAAATAGCAACGGGAAAAACGCAAAGCAGAAGAAAAGCAGCAGACTTGATTTTCAGAATCTGGTGGTGACTCAGTTCAAGCAGTTGTGTTTCAGCCAAGTCGCGGGGACAGAATGAGAATGGGGTTTGGTGTTTACCGTAGAGGTGATACGATCAGGTGGCTGTATGAGAGAGCGAGCAGACTGATCAAATCCGATTAGTCGCATTCCCTTAGATTAGTCAAAGAATGTGGACAGAGCACCTTACCTACGAGGAAATGTATCACCGCGTACAGCTTTCATAGACTCCAAAAAAAACATTTCTGTCATCATTTACTCACATATTTCTCCAAAACATTTTTGTCAGTACAATGAAAATCAATGGGGTCCAAAACAAAACTAACTTTCCCTTGTATTATCTTCTTTTGTGTTCCACAGAAGAAAGTAAGTCATACAGGTTTGAAACGACATGTATCATAATATTTTGCAAAGACTTCTATCTCTTCTATGAAACTGGGGTCAATAGGTACCTTAGGTCAAGCAGGACACTTCCATTTCTCAGCAAAATAACACCAGTGAATTTTTTTATTTATTTAAAATACATTTATTTCATACTACTACAAATCCATTAACATATTGACTGATATATTGCTTGAGACTTACTGATATAAATATAATAATTAAACTTTATTTGGAGTATATTTCTTCACTGCACAATGCACATTTCTTTGTATTAAGCCTAAAATGCATTTTAATACCACTATTAGTAAGGATAGTGTGGTCTCTGTATAATATCAGTCTTTAAATGCAAGATATTTAAAGTCTACCTAAAGTATATTTACAATCCATTTTAGCACAATCATATATACTTAAGTATATATTTAGTTGGACCTAATTTCCGTATAACTAAAGTGCATTTAGTACAAAATGAGCAGATTTTATATCAATTGAGTATACCAAAAGTACAATTGCAGGGTATTTATAATAAGTACATAAATATGTAAATGTATTTGTAGTTTACTTTTCAAATACATGTTGGTATATTTATTTTTCACTGGGAATGCAGGCACCAAATTAGAACTGCAGATGACAAGTTGCTAAGGTTGATGCCTTTGCACTTTCCCTCCAGCTGTTTTTAAGAGATTATAGCAGGGGATGATCATAAAAAGTTCCATCAAATCACTCTCTAAATTGAACTGTATTAATGATGCAAGGGATTTAATTGGTTGGAAAACTTTTTGTGTGTAGTGTTTTTTGATAGTCCTTCCCTCAGAGTGCATTGGATACCCATGTCCACATGAGGGGCTGTAATTATACATACTCACTGAGCAGAGAAATCTCTAGATGCTTTTATTGTCAACTTTTCATCACTGCTCCGCCGAACGATTTTTGTTGGCTTTCATCAAAAAAAGCTTTTAGAGGTGCGCGCATGTGTGCGTTTCTCTAATGCGGTCGTGACTAATGTGTGCTGGCGCAGTGTGTGAGTCAGAGTTTGATGGGAACTGCATTCCTGCTCTTTCTCTCCCGCACTCATTTCCTTCTCATTATGCCACACACGCTAATTCAGACATTAATTAGGGCCTATGATGAGTTTCCTTAATGAACTTCAGTATGTGTGGGGAAAAAAACAGATGGTGGCTTGCGAATTTTGACATGTTGTAGTGGTGGTGGTGATCCACATCATTACGTTATACTTTCATGTGTGAATTTTGCAAATAGGTTTGATTCACTTTGAGACTTTGGTCTTCATTGTGATTGTCGTGACTTGATCTTTTCTCCAGAGGGACATGAGTTTGACTTCTGGGGAAAATTGAACCATTTCTGGGGTTATCTTTAATGTGCCAGATTATCAATTCTAATATCTGGGATTAGCAGGAATTTGTTTAGCTGATTGACAAGGGAGAAAAAAAGGTGTTTCCAGAGCTGATTAGCCACAGGTCAAATTGGCTTTGGATGTGCACGGGAACGTCCTTGTAAAATGTACTAGACCTTTCAAACTTTACCCCGGAAATTGGTTGGAAGCCTAACACTTCATAATTGATTTCATTAATAATATTACCCCATTAGATCAAAAATAATTAGCAAATGATCATTCATATAGTTAGAAAATTTGTGATAATGCAAGAAAGTTTAAAGCTGAAAAAGAAAGATGTACTCATATGCTCATCAAGGCTGCATTTATTTAATCAAAAATACAGAAATATTTTCTATTTCAATATATTTTTACATGTAATTTATTCCTGTGATGAGAAACCTGAATTTTCAGCACCCATTACTCAAGTCTTGAGTGTCACATGATCCTGACCTTCAGAAATCATTCCATTTCTAATATCAAGAACAATTTCTTTTTATCAATGCTGAATTGTGCAGTTGAGCTTTTTCAGGATTCAAATTTTTTTCCCTCAAACTTTTCAACGGCGGTGTAGTTAGAAATGTCAAAAAAATCGAATCATTATAAAACATATATACTTATATTAATATATATCATGTAACAATGATCTCCAATGAGCCCCTGGAGTACCTTCCACAGACCCCTGGTAAAAAAAAAACCTGCTAGAACTGAAGACATAAAATGAGTGTTGCGCAAGATGAGGCCAAGGGGTAAATATGACTAAATTACAATCCCTGAGCCAAATTGCTTTGCATATTCATTTTGAAGAGTTTTTCTTGGAACCACTTCAAATTTGCTGTTACTTTATGAACGCTGTCTTAGTCACTATAAAGTGCTTAGAGTATCTGTAGAAGACTTTAAATTCTTCTACAGACTTTACACTTTACAGCAAAAAGTTGTAAATTGCAGTTGTGTAATGCAAAAATTGATTACCAGTCAAACATCTCACCCCGCTTCTCTTCCCTCATCAGAGCTCCAGTGGCTACTCTTACTTTTGTTCAATCCGGTGTGTGTTCCGTGAAGAAGTCATGAAGACCCCTTTATGGACCCTGCTGCTCTTTTGCTTGTGCTCCTTGGGTCACAGCGACTGCCAAGGGGACTGTTTAACCTGTGGACTCATCCTACCTGAACATCAAGCTTTTAATACATTGGTAAGTGCCCATCTACGAATACAAAAGTACAAACTCCCTATGAATGTTCATGGTTTTGAAATGAAACAAGTGTTTGTAATAAAACAAGTAATAAATCAAATATGTCTATAAGATATCTTAAAGCAGGAGTTGATGAGAAAACTGTAATACAAATTAACTTTGTTAAAAGTTGGCCGTAATGAAGTTGCTAATGACTGTGCAGACCAAACAGCTGTGACTGGGGTGACTGGGGTAATGCCGGCCCATAATTGTCTGCTGTGGTGCCGTCAGCTGCTGATGTTGTGGTAGGAGTGATTGACACTTGGTGGGGGCGCTCTTTCTGTGACCAGATGGGTCCCTTTGGGCATGGTTTTCCTCCGTGACACCACAATGGTGTCAGACTTTAACATTTCATTAACAGATGAAGACAGTATATTCACACTCACATGCAGTGCACGCTAAATCTTTTTTTCTTATCCCCATATATATATTGTCTTTTATGTTCAATCTGATTGTTTTTCAGATGCCATCGACATTTAATTCGCAATGGCCAATTACTTTCCATGCGTGCAACTTCTAGTTTCACTCCACCGCTATAAGCCGCTACACCATTTATGGTCTATTTTCCCCTATAAATGGGAGATAGAAAAAAAACAGGCTCACGCTACGTGATCGTCTTTAGAGAGGCCATCACATGAACATTTTGAGGAAAGAACCTGCATTTGTCTAGAGCTGAGCACTGCTGTGCTGATCACATACATACATACATAATAAAGATTTTTATCCCATTCTAGTCACTCAATTATCATATCATTTCTTGCACCAATGCCACATATCATTTCACATCTCATTGCACTGGTAAGACCCTTTGCAAGCAGCATTGTGCCACTAGGAATATTTTATACTTAGATTTTTTATTAGAAAGGGCAAATTCAAATAACATAATAAATCTTCAAAGGATAAAACATATTTCCATTTTCAATGGGAAATGTTTTATATTCTTCTATCTGTCATTTTAACGGAACAAAATATAAACATGCACAAAAAAATCAAGTTTTTATAATATTAAGCAGCACAACTGTTCAACATTAATAATAATAATAAAGGTTTCTTGAGCAGCAAATCATCATATTAGAATGATTTCTGAAGGATCATGTGACACTGAAGAGTAATGATGCTGAGAATCAAAGCAAATCAATTTGTGAAAATTGTAATATACAAATAGAAAACAGTTGTTTGTTTGACTTTATTGTCTGTTCAGATTTACTGGACAGAAATTCATCTTTGACACTGGTATCAAGACATAAAATGATTAAGCATTCATACATAAATAAAACAAATTGATAAGACATGTACATATTCACAAGCCTCAAATTTTTAAATTCCAATATTATTTCACAATGTTCCTGTTTTTACTGTATTATAGAGAGGGAAATCATTTCAACATTTAAATTGTGTTCAGTCCAGTGATGAGTATTTGTCCATTTTATCTATCTGTTTTAAAGAAGAAGAAAAACTCTATTATGAAACAATTTTTCATGTCATGTAAAAAAAATATATATATCTCTGCTATTTTGCAGGTATGTATCCTGGAATGTGAGGCACAGGCTTCTCCTGCATTGACCTGGGATTTGTGTTACCAAGCAGCGGGTCTGAACCAGCTTCCACTACCGTTACAGCAGGAGGAAACATCAAAGCGCTCTGATGATGAAGTGGACCCTCTGGCCACAGTGAGCATAGAGAATGACAATGGTGTCGAGTATACTGAGGCTTTGGAGCGGTTTCGACACGCCGCGCAAGCACTCCGCAGCCAAAAGCCTTCAGAGGAGGAGAAACTCGGAATTTCATATGACCCAGACCTTGACCCGGGGACAGAGGAGGACCAGGATGGTGTAGGAGAAGAGAAGAGCGGTGAGGCAGCCGTGAGTGTATCCAAGCGTTTCGGGGGTTTTATGAAAGGTCGTCACGGTTTCCGGAAATTGGTGAGTTCCGGAAGGCCTTTGCAGAAACGCTACGGTGGCTTCATAGGGATAAGGAAATCTGCCCGCAAGTGGAACAACCAGAAGCGCGTGAGTCAGCTACTGAGGCAGTACCTGAGCTTGACGGGCCGCTCGGGGCGTAACCTCTCCACCAGAATCCGAAGACAGAATGAAGTTTAGATGGCCTTATAGTAGCCTACAGGCCCTGGTCTTTTCACTTACCTCAACTCAACTGCTCATCAGCCATCAGTAACTGTGAACATCTGTCATGCACCACAGGCCAGAACTAGATAAATCTGTGTTTAATCAAACAAGAGGAATATTTCGTTTAGCGTTGGTTTTTATCATTAACATTTCCATGGTGCCGTTCCAGACATCAAATACATCTCAATCAAGTCGTTAGGACAAATGTTGCTGATGAGAACTGATTGTTTATTTCAGAATCAAAACTCCTAGAATTAACCTTGAAGCATTGTGAAACAATAAAATAAAAGGCAAAGCAGTGAAACTTGAATTGAGCACGTGAATCAGTTACAAATGAGAGCAGTGGGTTGTAGTGGAGTATCGGGTTTTCTTGTTCTGTTTTGGGGATTACTGAGAGAAAAGCACTTTATATTTTTACCTTGCACACTGTATTGTGCTTAGATTGATTATTTGCACACATCTGTGTTGTATGGAACAATCTCAGAAGCAATTTGAGGAAGCAAGATCAGAAACAATCTGGGATCAATCAGACTTGGTTTCAAAATCAAAAACAACAGGTGAACATTTTTTTAGCCCCAATATTCTTTAGGGTTTGATGCTTGATGGTTTTGTGAGCCAATGCTCCCCCCTAGAGCTTACACTCGAAATTATTGTCCATATTTTGTGGAATAGCCTACCACATATAAAAAATCCTGACAGATATCACTGAAAATAGCTGCATTCACGCCATGTCATAATTAGTCTACCTTAAATAAACCTCTGAATGCTTTCGAATCGCTCTTGCGATACTTTGATGTCATACACCGATCAGTATGCACAGCGCCACTTCAAGTTGAACACACCTGAACACACTTTAAAGGGTTAGTACACCCAAAAATGACAATTCTGTGATTAATTACTCACCCTCATGTCGTTCCAAACCCTTAAGACATTCGGTCCTCGTCAGAACACAAACAAAGATCTTTTTAATGAAATCTGAGAGCTTTCTATTCCTCCATTGACAGCCTACACAACTACCACTTTAAAGCCCCAGAAAGGTAAAGCAATCATTAAAGTAATCAATATGACTTCAGGGGTTTAACCCCAATTTTAGAGACGCAAGTGCTTTGTTTGTGTAAAAATAAAATAAAACATAGTTTTCCACTTTATTAAAAAAATATTAACGTGCAACACACGTTCATGCAACAGTGTCTGCTCTCACGTCAACACAACAGTTGGAGGTTAACATTTTGTAAAAAAAAAAAAAAAAAAAAAGTGTGTGTGTGTGTTTGTTTGTGTCTGTGTGTGTCTCCTCGCCCTCTAAAAATGAGGTTAAACCACTGGAGTCACATGGATAACTTAAATGATGTCTTTAATTACCTTTCTGTTGCTTGAAAGTGGTAGTTGCGTATATAGGTTGTCAATGGAGGGACATAAAGTTCTCAGATTTCATTCAAAATATCATCATTTGTATTTCGAAGATGAACAAAAGTCTTACAGGTTTGGAACACAAATTTGTTCAGTTAACTAGCCCTTTAAATCCGCAGTGGTCAGGCGGTACATTGGCCATGTACAAGTCGTAGTTCTCAGAAATGTATGAGTTTACATGTTGTAATTACAAGTCCAACAAGCAAGTGAATTCTTTTTGGTTATTTCAAGGTGTCCTTATTACAGTGTAATTATACATTTAAGTACTGAGTAATATTAATTAACTACATGTACATACTTGCTTTAGGGTTAGGATTAGGTTTGATTTTGGGTTAGTTGCAAGTAATTATGCATTACTATAAAAACTACATGTAACGTGTAACAAGGACACTAAAATAAAGTGTTACCAGCTTTTTACAGTTCAGAATTGTTACGGTATTTACTACATGACATGAACGCATCTAATATGACAGATAGGCTCTGTAAACAAAGCAGAATCTGACCGTGGCCCGTACATGTTAGCCGATCTGAAAATGTCGGGCAGCTCTCTGTCCTAACAATAGCAGGTGGGGAATGTTCAGAAAACTTGTTCAGAAAAATTTGTGCAATTCGGTTTGGTTCCACAGAAATAGCACATTTAATTGTTTGCTTCCAACTGATGAGAATAAATGTAGCATGTGTTCCAGCTTTCTGCATTTATTTGTGCATGAACATATACAAATGAGATCATCTTAATACTTGACAGATTCTCCCTCACATTAATACTCATAGGATGTCACGGAATAGGTTTCTGAAAACTGACACCCCCGACATGTAGAAAAATAACTAGCAGGTAGTCTTTCAGCATACTTTACAGTATTCTGCAAATAATTGTATGGTTTTGTCTGTGTAGACATTTTGGCTTTGTGAATAATCTTCATTTCAAGCACATGCATTCTGCAAGCATTTTTGGAAGTTTTGTCTTTTAATCCTTTCCATTTGTACATGAAATGCACACAAAAGGCCAATAAAATAATTTTACAATTGTTCTTGATATTTGTCATGCACAAATGACAAGCTTATGACATTTGCATATTGTGTCTTCTTAATTATACATAATATCTTTTTTCAATGTGATGTTATGCTTTCAAATCTTTTTAGATGTTTCCAATGGGATGATCCGGCATTGTACAAGACCTTAACACTTTTTGGAAGGATGTCGAAAAACTTACAAAAGGAAACAAGTCCGATCTATTGACCGGGCAGTATTCAGTCAAGCTCCCTTTAACTCTTTGCAATAGCACTTTGGTATTCAATCAAAAGATTATAGCTGCACTTTTATCTCCAGACAACATACTGTGACCACCATTGTGGCCAAAATCATTCACTCAACACCACTCTAGCTTCATATCTGGCAGTTTAGATTGATTAGGAAGAGCTGTGGCAAACGATAGTCAAACCTTGCGAAACTCAAAAGTTGTGACATAATTCTGAGTAAATACATAGAAAAAAAACAGACAATACATGACATTACAGTGTTACACCTTTCAGGCTAACAAAATGGCAATAGAAAAAAACATCATGACAATGCTGAGAGCAATACACTGTCCACAGTATTTAAAAATCAACAATCACTTAAATATCTCAGGTATGGATGAAGTGCAGGACTGGGTAGAAAAACACCTTGTTCAAATACAGAGTTCACCTTTAAGAGCTTGGGATCCTACTACTCCACAGTCTCGACAGCTAGTACCAGCGTTCACTTTGTGGGAAATCTTAGCCAAAACACTTTTAACGCTAATAGGAAAACAAAAAAGGTAGAAAAGTGAAAAGAGGGATCCTCTACAGTGCAGGAAATAGTTGGAGAAAAGAAAGAAAATGGAGATTCTTCCTTGTCTCCTAAAGTCTTTCAGTTTAGTCTGGAAACCGCTGACAGGCTTTCTTCCAGCGGCAGGCGGTGCACCATTGGTCCCTGCGCTCCACGCCGTACACTTTCCGGCACTTTTTGGCCTCACCGCGGCCCTTCCTAAGGAAAAGATATTTTAAATAAATTATAGTAAACACTTATTTCTACTTGACTTCAATTTTAAAACGACCTCCTTATTGTGTAATGTTAAATTAAATTATATTTTTAAATTATTAAACATTTTACAATGTATCTGAAAAGCATGTATATAATATATTAATATATACAGTACCGGTCAAAGTTTGGAAACATTGCTATTTTAATGTTTTTGAAAGAAGTCTCTTATGCTAATCATGCCTGCATTTATTTGATCAAAAATACAGAAAAAAGTAACATTGTGAAATATTATTACAAGTAATGGTTTTCTATTTTAATATACTTTAAAATATAATTCATCTCTGTGATGCAAAGCTAAACTTTTTTCAGGATTCACTAATGAATAAAAAGTTTGAAAACCCCCCAGCATTTATTCAAAATAGAAATCATTTTCTAACAATAAATCTTTACTTTCACTTTTTATCAATTGAACACATCCCTGCTGAATAAAAGTATTAATTATTATAAGTAATTATTATAAGTATTATAAGTAATTATTCCAAAAAAATAATAAAATTACTGACCCCAAACTTTTGAACGATAGTGTATATTGTTAAAAAAAGATTTCTTTTTTAAATAAATGCTGTTTTTTTCTTTTTTTGTTTGTTTTTTATTCATCAAAGAATCCTGAAAAAAATCATCAACTGTTTCCAACACTGATACTACATCAGTATATTAGAATGATTTCTGAAGCATCATGTGACACCAAAGACTGGAGTAATGATGCTGAAAATTCAGCTTTGCATCACAGAAATAAATTTTATTTTTTAAAGCATACTAAAATAGAAAACCATTATTTTAAATTGTAATTATATTTCACATTATTACTGTTTTTTCTGTATTTCTGATCAAATAAATGCAGGCTTGGTGAGCAAATAGTTAAAAATAGTTATGTTTCCATACTGTATATATTTTTTGTTCATATATATATATATATATATATGCACTGTTTGTGCTACTAGAGTTTTAGCTTTGATTAGAGTACTCTTTCTTGACTACAGAGGGCAACATTTAACAAAGCGGTTCACCTAAATGAACAGTGCCCTCTGGAGGGAGATGCACTCATGGTCTGTGATCTGGTGGGGGCGCTGTTCCGCTGTAGCCACTGCTCTCCAACACTCACTGACCGGCTGCGAGATGTTGGAATCTACAGAGCAACATAGTAATAAAAGGGCAGATGTCATAAACTGTATTAAAATGCATCACTTATGATGTTAAGTGCTTTTGGAGAGCCAGACCAACCTGAGGTTTCTGCTGGACATCACCAGGCAGGGTCCAGGTGCAAAAGGTGGGAGAGCCTGGAGAGACCTGAATGGGCGCGCAGGCCTGCAGTGAAACAACACAGAGATGGAAAAAACACACAAAATGAACTGACAAAATAAAATACAACAAAACACACTGACATCACAAAGATTTTAGACAAGATTTCTATACATAATTTCCAAACAGCATCAAACAATCAGTTTCAGCCAGCCATCTGTACCTGATAGAGATGTTCAGTGTGGATCTGCCACACGCTGCTTGGAGCTGATTGGCTGAGTGGGGTTGACTGGACTGAAGTATATTGGTGTCCTGGGGTGGATTGGCTTTGAGTGGAGCTGCAGGACGTCCAGGCCCCGCTTGAGAAGGAAGGAGCAGGAGATGGAGGTGCAGTTTCCTCATCTTCAGAGGAGACCTCTGTGTAATAGAAGTCTTCCTCCCTATGCGACTGCTCTGAACCCCCACTGTTTGAGAAAAACAAATAATGGGAAGAATAAGAAACCTTATTTGTTGAATAATTGCAGACCTAGTAAATAATGTAAACTTTTATAGTTTTAGATTTTCAAAACAATAAAACATGAAATAATAGTCAGAAGAATCAGTCACACTTTAGATTAGGTCTAATTCTCCCTATTAACTCATTTCCACAAAAGTTTCATGGCCCCCGGAATATTTGTTGTATGAATATCCAACCATGCAATCTGTCAAAAGAAATAACAGACCCTCTGCTTTAACGACAACAACGAAACGACAAGTTTCATAAAAAAGCAACATTTTGAGCAAAAAGTCGGAGAAAATTGCATTTTTGTCAAAGACTATGATGGAGTGGATTGAGTCCATCAACACGCCCAAAGAGCTCGGCCTGGGTCAACATTCCTTTCAGTAACATTTTGATTTATATGCTGTTTAATATCAATGATCGCGTTATTTTACATATGCATCTGCTTACATAATTATGATATCATTTGTGTCTGCTTCTTTTTTGCCTGTGTTCTGATCAGGAGATTCAGTCCTGTTTCAGAAGTTGCGTAATAACGACCCCGTACTGTATAACAGTGAAAACACGGAAAGCCGGAAATTTCCGTCAATGGCGAGGAAGCGTCGTCTCACAAATGACGGAAATTTCCGTCAATTGCGGATAAAAAGTTAACTAAATATTAACTTTGACTTGTGCCTCAATAAACTCCTAATTACTGCTTATTAATAGTTAGTAAAGTAATTGTTAGGTTTAAGTAGTGGGCAGGATTAAGGGATGTAGAATATGGTCATGCAATATGTGTACTAATACTAAAAGTACTAATAAACAACCAGTATCCTTGTAATATGCATTACCGAAAAATCTTTTTTTTATGTTATAGTTTATTGAACCTTTAAACAAAATGTTTGTATATATGTTTTATTTGTTGAGTACCATATTCGATACACCAGGCTTTCATGGCTCATATTGAATGATAGTTGCATATAAGATATAATACAGGGTTAAAGATGCATCATAACGGTTCTGTGCCATCTCAGTTGTTCCAGGAGTTCGGTATGCGTGGACATACTCACCCCAGGTGAAGAATGCGAATGTGCCGTTTCATTCCGACCCGTGATGTCAGCACTTTCCCGCAGCCAGGCCACAGACACCTGTATGCTCCCCTGCTCAAACTCTGAGAGTGAGACAGAAAAACATAGAGTGACTCACACGTATTTTTACAACATCAGCTTAAAACGCTGTCTGTTCCCCCTCAGGTTCAGCAATCTGACAGTCTTCTCATTCTCACCTTGCACCTCCTGGCCTCCGGCTCGTCACATGCGGCTTGGTCCAGCTCCATGTGCAGTCCTTCGTCTGTCAGTTGGCCCGAGCTCCTGTCCATCTCAGTGACCGATGGAGAAGGGGCTGGGCTTACACTGCCATGGTCCCAGCTCCAGTAACCGCTGCTGCCGCTGTCAGACAGCTCACCTCCGCAACACTCCATGTCCCCTATGGTAAAAAGAGAGGAAAAGTGTAAATAACACAGGAATAACCATCGAATTGCTACATTCATTTTTGGGTTGTGTGTTATGCTGCACAATAAAAATACAATACAATAATTGTTCATTTATATAACCGTATATTAAAAAGGTGAAAATAATCAAACACACATATTTCAAAGAGCGAAAATAAAAACAAAAAGTCTACTAAATTCTATTTAAAATCTGATGAGATTTTGTTTCAAATAAACAGTCTGCGTCGGTTTGTCAAACAAGTATACACTGAAAAAGTGTTCCTTGTTTGGTAAGATATGGTTTTCAAAAGAAGCCCGTTCACCTGGTAGGAGGTCCCTCTGCGGGGGGCTTTGGACCACTGGACTGCAGGACAGACTGGTGAGCACCATCGCAGCCATGATCTCATCCATCTCCGCCGACTCAGGACTTCTGATATGGCAGAGAGTAAGAAAACTGTTCACACTATATTACACTGCATTATAGATCTATGAAGAACATGATGCACACAATAACACTACACCTTACACATAGATCAATTCTTCTCTAAGAGAGTTAGGATTAGAGTGATAAGATTTTGTGTGCAAGACAACAAACAAAGATCTGTAGGTTAACCTGTAAGGTAAGTCCACACCGGAAGAGCGTGAGAATGATAGCTTTGTTTGCTGTGCGCTGACATCAGCAGACCACTCGATCCCTGGTCCTGAATTCATCTTCTTCTGCATGCTCACCCCTTCCTGCCCACAACACTGCATGTAGCTCTGCTGGATTGGAAACAATCAATTATATACAGACTATCCACACTTTCCTCCTTCTATCTGTATGTTGCAGGGGCTATATATCAATTATTGTGATACACACCAATTTGTCCTGCCCTTCTGTGCCCATTGGTATCGTGTCCTGTCCTCCTCTGGATCTCACTGCTGCCAGGTTCTCAGTAAACAAACCTGGAAAGCAGGGAAAAGCATGTTATAACAACACCGTTCATTTAATACTGCATGTTTTAATCTGAGGGCCAAGCTGGCTAATAATAACACCCATTCTCTGCGACATCGCCACGAGGCCATGAAAACGTGCAAAAATAATAAATAAATACAAATATCAATCTCTTTAAAAACAAAAACAAAAAACTAATGCTCTCATATCCGAAATTCTGAAGAAATCTTAATAATCAGATATGGGATTTGCGTGAAAAAGGCAACATTTTAATGTAAAAATCAGTCTATGGTAAAAATACAAAAATACCTTTATCGAATACACGCGGTAGATGTTTGCACATGGACAAGCAACGCAGTAGGATATTCTCGGTGCCTTAACTGCCTTTACTTTTTTTAGGGCAACACACCCCCTGACTGTGAGCCTCTCAGATACTGTAACTCTGGATTTAGGGAGTGAAATCATGGAGAGAACTAAATCCCGCATCGGAGTTAGGATTCATCTCAGTGACTCGAATGTTTTGAATCCATTCGCTCACAAGATTCTTGCAGAGTTCCTACATCATTATGTCAACTGAGTCAACTAAACTATCGTTTTTTAATCTATTTATTAGTCAGCTTTTCTTTTATGCATCTATTTGAACTGCGGTTGTTGTTTTTAAGGTATTTACCAGGTCATGTCCGCCTTTACACTTATGTGTTGATTCTTGTCTCGATCACAGATGACAGAAAATAAGATGCTTGTTGAAAGCGTTTAATTCACAAAGGCGACACCATGCTTGCCGAAAATGTAACGATATTCCTTTGCTGTCATTTCCTCAAGGAAATGCAGATTTAGTTTAAATATTCGGAACAGTTAAATTAAACCGTGCCATTTGTTTAATCCAGATCCATACTTTAGCTGGGACGCTCGTAATGGGCGTGTACGTCCAGCAAAAAAACAATCTTCCCACTGGGGGCGGAAGCTGTGCTCTGATTGGCTGACTAGGTTCCCCGAAGGACACACCTTCGCCCAACAACGTGTGCGTACACGAGTTTCTGCTCAACCCCCCTTAATGGACAGTTGCAATACAATAATTCACATTTGTGCAAATTACTCTCGAAAATGCAGACTTAAAATCTTTTAAAAGACATACATTAGATAGCCACGCAAAACAACTCAGTTTAAACACCGTACTCTCTCGAAACGACCGCAGTAGGATTGAAATCAGAACAGTTCACATAAACACTGGCTACATGATTATAGTGGGAAAAGTCTGAAAACATGCAGTAACATAAAATAACCTGAGTATCTGCCGTACCGTCAGTGAAAAACCGGTGTGTTTAATGATGTTATCTAGAATGTATTCGTAGGAAGAGATGCCGCCGCTGCCTGCTGCTGACGTCACGCACGCCCCTCTGCCTCCCGTCAGTGAGTCAGTGAGGGGGGGGGATTACGTGCCCTAATATTACTCAGCTATGAATGCAACACCTCACAACATTGTTTATATAGCTTTACACGGTCTTACACAAATTTGTTATTCTATCTAGACAGATATAATTCGTATATTATTACACGATTGTTAACTGCAGGGTTTATTTCATGTAGGCTATTTTTTAATAATATAGCCTAAAAATAGTCTATAATAAAGTGATCCGCACTTTTTGTATTTCTTTATTTTATACATATTTGTCGACTGTGTGTGAGTTCTTGTAAATATGATTTGAGGACACAATATTGACAAGGTAAACAAGGGCACTTCCTGTGTCCTGGTAAACCAAATTACTTAAAATCATACTAAAAGATGTTTTTAAAAAATAAAAACGTTTTCTGTGAAATTCTAGGATGAGGGTGGGTTTAGGGGGGAAACAATATACAGTTTGTAGGCTACAGTATAAAAACCATTACGCATGGAGAGTGTCGTAAACCACACAAACAAGTAGGTCCTAAACCCATATGTAATGGGGAAAAAATGATGGGGGGCATTTTTTGGTCCCCATGAGGAAAACAGCTTATAAATCATACTAGGCAATGTTTTTTCTTAGCATAAAAATTATTAGATTTGACCCCATAAAACATGAAAACAACATGTGTGTGTGTGTGTGTGTGTGTGTGTGTGTGTGTGTGTGTGTGTGTGTGTGTGTGTGTGTGTGTGTGTGTGTGTGTGTGTGTGTGTGTGTGTGTGTGAGAATAAAAATTATTGTCTATTTTGAATAAAACCTGATCCTATAATATTGGTCTGTTCCATCATGTGTTTCTTAAACAAGTAGGCCTATAAAACCATGTTTTTCTACCACATTACAATAATCACTTTTTTGCTCAAAGTATATATCTTTTATTTTCAATATTAAATGAAGTTTTATGTAACAAAGTTCGGGAGGAGCATGTTCAGGTAATCATCCAATCAGCACAAGAAGCCAGTGTAAATAAAGCCTTCCCTTACCTCATGACTAATTTCTCAGCATCCCACCACCACCCCTTCACCCCACATTCGGCTGGGTCCGCTCATAGATACCTATGATCTCTAAGGTCATGGGGGGAGTACTCTGGGGTCGGGCCGAATTCTGAGCTCGGAGCCCTCCCCCCGGACAGCAAGCCAAATACGCATTATAATATTACATCAGATTTCATTAACATGTAAACTCGTGAATGATATACATGATAAAAGTATTACACACTATTATTACTAGTATTACACACACACACATACACACACACACACACACACACACACACACACACACACACACACACACACGCACGCACACACACACACACAGTCCCATGAAAACAACATGTAACAAATGTCAACATTTATCTTATATATTTCCATTTTTAAAATAGATAAAAATGTATTCCCAGGATAAGTCATTTTAAATGAAATGTACAGTTTGACAGAAGTCCGGCTGCATATTCAAAAGCAGTCCCTTGACAAGTGTCACCTTTCACCTACATCATTTGGTCTATTTCCTAAATATTCAGCATTGTGTATTTGCAAACAGACATTTGGAAGAAAACGTTCATCATGTAAATGATGTCTGGGGATTATAAGCTTTCTGCTGTCTGCGGCCGTGGCCGACGCACTTCATCCTCCAAAGGGGATTTTAGGTCTGGACAGCACAAGCATGTTGGGTTTCAGTCTCTGAATCCAGTCTGGGTATTGGCTCGAGGCATTATATCATGTGACTCATGCTGACCTACAATAACCCAGACGTGTTTGGCTTCCTTTATACAGTTTTATGTGAAGTTGCAGTGATGCTAAAACAGATATACCATTTATTTATTAATCTAAATGTTCTTGTATGGCAAGTTTGTCTTTAAGACTTATAAATTATAAAGATATAAAGAGGTATAAAGACTTAACAGGCATAAATATAATTGCTGCATTGTAAATGAAAATGTTGCCTTTACGTCCTACTAGAAATGTTTGTCTGGAATGGGAGGGACAGCCTCCCTGGCAATATCACTCATGTCAACCAGAGTATCTGTATAAAACAGAGGTTTTGTGCTTTTGTTTTTCCAGTTCACTGCAGCATAAACAACTGAGCTGGTGAAATGTAGATCATGGGTTTGAGGTGAAGAGAGACGCTGCTCCACTGCCTGTTTGTTGAGGGCTGAAACAGAGTGATTATGAATCTCTCCTGTGGAAGGGATCTCATTCTCCTCTTCAGCTGTGTCAGATGGAGGCTCTCTAATGCACTCGTAAGGATTTTCCTCATTCAGTTCAGCCTCCAGGAGCGAGTATATGTGATCAGATAGATCCTTGGCAGCTGGCATATATTCAGCACCCTGGGACTCAGGTAGTTTCTGCAAAGAGGACATTAGTTTGTGAGAATATTTTTTTATTATTATTTACTTTTTTTTCCATTCCACGTCACATGCTATATTATGGCAGTACTTAATTCATGATTAAAAAAGTTTTTTTTTAATCATTAGTAGCTTTCTCTATCTTCTTTCCATTACAGTGTCATTTCCCTTACAAGATTAATATAACAACTCTTTGGAAATTACTTAACCTCTCTTGCTGATTCACTGCAATTTAAGTGGTTTTAATTGACCATTATAGGATGAATATGGTTCAACAGTCTATTGCAATTGGTCTCAAAGCAGGAAAAAGTTTCTTCCTGCTAAAGCAAATTGTCAACAGTGGTCCGCACTACTCAAAAAAAACTTTGTTTATACTGTATAACAGTCATATATACACTGGGAAAGTAGATAGGTGCAGTTTTTTAGCGCAAGGAAAAGAAACCATTTCAGCATGATCTCTTACAATGGTTTTTGTTGGTGTAACCTAATTAAGTCAGGTTGATTTGGTCATATTAAATAATATTTTGACTTGAATAAAACCAGGTAATTTAGATATTGTCCAGTGAAGCACATTTTTAAGCAATCTGGAAGATCATTTTTATATTCCTTATTCCATAGTAAAAATGCTCTAAAAAACGGTTTGGACCAAAAATGGACTAACCGAACCATTGCTTTATATTTTTTAATTAAATTATAAACCCAATGGTTTGGGTTTGTCAATTTGACCCAAACATGAGTTGAAACAACCCAGCATTTTTTAGAGCGTAGCAGCAGCCAACAGTAATACAAACTTATTTACTGTTTTCTGAGTATTTGTGGTGTTTTGTGTCGGTCTCTTACATTTGGTGGAGATGCCAATGGAATATTTCTTTTCTCTTGTCTGTGTAAATGGCTGGATGATGCGCCGTCAAACATACTGGAGACATAAAAAGAAAAGTCACTATTTCAAATGTTATAGATATAGCATCCGCAGTGTGTGGTTTTTGTATGCAAACATGATATCAGTATTACATCTTAATGGTTTACATATGTGGTTGACAAACAGGTCTCTACTTTTATTACAATAACACAAACGATATTCATGCTGTGCATGTGAATTGGGCTCTTGATGACTTGTGCGTCTGAACCTGTCATTGCACATTCCACTGAGATCACTCTTTTACTCACAGCAATTCAGCTTCTGTAACAATCACTCCCTTCTTTTGGGTGTGTTTTGAATCAGCACATGTTATAATGAATGATGAATTCCTAAATATGCATTTAAATATACAGTGAAAGACAAAAAAGTAAGAGCCTTACCTGAAACAGCTTGTACAAAGGCTGTAGAGTGTGACATAAATGATGATGAAGAAGGCTGACACAATACTAATCTGAAGAGATGAAGAACAACCTGATAACCAGGGAATCAGACCCTCCTCAACAGGAGCCATCACTCTTCATCCAGTTTCTGTGATGACTGAAAGGTAAGAATAGAAGGAAACTAACATCAATAATCTGCCACAGCTGAAATTCTCAAGCAAAACAAGCAATGAGATTGTTGATGGGCCAATGAGCAAAAGTAAGGAAAGCGAATATAATGTAAGCTGTTATTGCTGTTCTCACAAATATGATTAGCTACTACACAGGTGAGTACATGTACAAGTCACACCTCTCTTTCATGTTAACACAAACAGACTGCAATTGTTACGACAATGTTTAGTGTATTACTATTTTAAAAATGCATGATAATACCAAAAAAAAGTGATACTAAGAGAATTGAAAATGTACATTAAAATATAAATCTTTAAACTGAATATAAATTAAAAATATTTTATATCTTGGATCTGTGAGATATTTGTTTTAGAAACTCCCTATAAACAGCCTTTTTATCAGTCTGCCTAAAAGAAAAAAAGAGAATCTCTCTTTACCTTTGACCTCAGTTACACGCTCCTATATCACCTGTCATCATCCTGTCTTTACTGGCAGCAACACACAGATCCAACAGGGATTTGACAGTTACACTTCCTCATTCTGGATTCCAGCAGCCACTCCAGTTCCTAATCCATATCTCCCTGTATCCCTCAAAAGAATTCACTTCACTTGCATTTTACATGTTCATGTAATTAGCTTAGTAGTTGATTTATGTATAAAGCCATATCATTCTTTTTCAGATTTTCATAGATATATGGTTAGTTCTGTTTTGAATTAGACTTAAATAATTAAAAACATTTTAACAAACTTTCATTTTTTTCTCGTTTTTAAATGGAACACTGCTGCCTCCCAAAGGACAAAGGAGGTATAATAAACTGTATTTTAATTATGTGGCTGCACTGAAACACTAAAATAATTACTAAATGAAATAGCATGGTAAGTTTTTAATTATAAATAAGATGTGTCATTCAACTTAGTTAACTAAAATCAAAACTCACCAAAGATTTATTAGAATGCTCGTAAACTGAATTTCTGCCCCACTGAGGTATATTTGCAAAGCAAAATAAATACTATACATCATACATTAAGAGAGGAAGAAAGTACAGTAAATGCATTCAAAAACTTTATTTGAAGGGCCCAAACAAAACTAAAAAATACAACATCATTACACCATGATTTAGGCAGGATATTTTTGTTTTGGCCTGTAGATGCCATTTATATAGAAGAGAGAATGTATTTTCTATATCAATGTTCTTGAGCAAACAAGAGTTGATCCATTCCTCCACAACAACACCGTCGCCTGACTACGCTGAGTGCAAAATAAAAGTAGCCTCTTTATTCTCCTTATCCTACACCCCTCCAACTCTCTCTCACACACACTCTATATTTGGGCCAAGTCTATCTTTACTCCTTAATTTGAATGTTTTTGCCTTCGAAAAACTTCTGTCTCAGACTCCAAACAGTTTTCAAGTTAATAGGCCAGTTGTGTAAAAGCCGTATACTGGATTTTAGAGGAATGTCGGCTAGTGGTAGATTATACTCAGTCAGCAGTGAATTCATTTGTGGGGAAATCCCCACTTAGTATTTATGTTTGATTTGATTTGTAAAAGTATTTGATAGTTACAAAAGTAAAAAACAGGGGAGGCCCCTGAGGCTGATTTCAGATAAAATGGTACAAAAGCTGTCACTGGGGTGCTACCCTTTAAAAAGTTACACCTTTGTACTTTCTTTACCCCATAAAGGGTGCATATGAACTTTAAAGGTGCATATTCGTGCCTACAGTGTACATACCGACCATGTGACAGCTTTTGTACCATTTCTTCTGAAAGTGTGGGATTTCAAAATGTGATTGTGGGACTTTCTAACTAAAACAAAAGAACAGGAATGAAAGAAAGAGACATCACAATTCTCATAATAAATGCACTAAAATAAAATAATAATAATTTTGACATGTATATTAATAAATACATTGTGGTACTGTATGACTAACAAAATAACTAAGCAATTTTTTTTGTAAAATCTTCTCAAAATGTTTTGCGGTCTTTTTTCTTCAGCTGTCTTTGCACAGCTCCTCTCATCAGAAGTGCAGTCAGAACACAGCACAGCACCAATAAGAAGAAAGATCCTCCAGCCAGTAAAATGAAGTGTTCTCCATGCACACCTCCAGACTGCTGATGCACCAGATAGTCTCTAAACATTGCTTCCAGCTGGCACATAGTACACATGGCCAGGAAGATGTGGAAGATCTGATGTCCGTGGCCCACAATGTCACATCTACCTGGAAAGAAGCGCTCGGGAACTGGGCAAGAGAAAAACAGAGCCGATAACACAAAAAACACCACTTGCAGGGCGTGAAACACCAACACTGGCTCGTCCCAAGATCTGGTGACCAGGCGGTGAGCTACAGGGCTTATGTCGAGCAAGTAAGCCAGGCTGGTGGGAATGATCTGGCACATCTTCCGGCGGAGGGGGTATGGACGGCGGTAACGGAATTTGGCGTAGCAGCAACTAGCGCAGGACAACCAGGCCAGCACCGCGGCACCGGGTAAAAACACAGCTCCCACTAGGCTGTGTCTCCATTCTGGCTCAGAACAGTAAAAATAGTGGCCTAGTGCACAGCCATATTGGTAAACAGCTACGCCAACGTAGTCTACGAAGAAGAGGGAGTAATGGGCCAGCTCAGAGTGTGACTGAAGCAGGTGGGCGGCCACGCTCAAACTAAGGTAGGTAAGTGACGACAACATGTACAAAAACAGAGGCAAAGACGCCACATTGAGCGTTAGCCCCCATGCCCCTGCGAATAAAGAAAAGTGGAGTAGAAGCGCAGGGATAACCAGAAGGTGTGTCCATACGTTGAGCGACTCATTGTGACATTGAAAGAGGCTACAGAAGTAGCTCAGCCATTCCTGACGCACAGGACGATAGCCAGACAAGATGTAGGGCTCGCGAAACAGGCTCGGCACATCGGAGGCGAGTACGGTGGCTTGAGGTAAAGGTAGACGGGGCAGCCAGTTCGACAAGTGTGGTAACTGACCCAGCTGCTGTATACTCAATCTCAGTGCACTAAGACGGCCCAAAACTCCACTTGGCATGGTGAAACTCTGGATCTCTGGATGAAGATAAGCAGAAAACAGCACGAGGATAAATTATACTGACAAATCAGTATGCCATGATTCATACCTCTGCCAGACAAAGAGCCAGTTCTTGCTGAACTAAACCTCTTACACTTGATAAGTTAATATCTGGCCTGGTTGAATTGATCATTGTGTTTGCCAAGAACTCACGTTGTGCCCTGCCGTATATTCCTCCAAACCAACGTTTCTTAATTTTAAAACACTAGCTGTGTCTTGAAACCTAGTATGTTGCACCACTGTTGGGGGTAGATGGTTTCAGTAATGGTTGCGTATGATGCCTAAAAATGCTGTCTAGATAGGGAGTTTAGGTTATCAATGATATTTGCATTCTGTGATTAGTATTTTGTATTTTTTTTTAAAACCCTCAATACTATCTAGACGACTGCAGCCACACCTTACAACACATTTCAAAGTAGGCAAGGCTTGAGAACAGTTTGCCAAATTTTAATTGTAAACTTCTAAATTATAATTATAAATAATGAAGAATAAAAAATAGGCTACTTTTAAATGTGTCTTATTAAGTAAAGAAAGAGCAAGAACTATGTGACATTTATATAACCTTCTGCAAAAACAACAACAACAACAAAAACAACAAAGTTGCCGGAAAAATGCCGGAAACTTTCTGTAGCGACTATGCGTTCAATAAAAAAGAGTTTATATTATCGTTTATATATATTAGTAGCTCCTCACCTGTGCGAAACTGGTTGAATTCGCTCTTCACTCTACCCAGACTTCACTTTTCACTTTTTAAAAGATATAAGGGGTTTCATATCAACCTAAAGATTAAATTCCGGTTCTCAGACTTAAGCATTTTTATTACCTTGGCAACTGTGCTGATCATGCCCAAGTCTGAACTAAAGAGACTTCTTGTGCCGGCTCCTTGTGAATTAGGGCGGGGCTACAAATCACTGAAGGGACTCTGACTCAGAAAATGACTCAGTTCACTGAGTTCGAAAAACCTAAAATATGAAAAAAAAACAAATGAAAAAAATAAATAAAATAAAAAATAATATATATATATATATATATATATATATATATATATATATATATATGATTGTAAAATTCAGATAGCCTACATTTTGATGGCTGAAGACTAATTTTCTCAAAATAAAATGAATTAGGAAATAAATCTGTCAAATCGGGTTCACTATTTCAGTGAAAGTGAATGGAACATATCGTTCTGTCTACAACTCATGTTTTGCTTCTCGGGAGATATTGACTTTAAAAGTAACTATTCATTATTGTACTATTTATGACGGCAACAACAAGATAGTAGTTTACATAGTAAATGTAAAGTAGCCTGATTGAAGACCGGCCATCGATGATGACTCATGCATAAAAGACAACCTGAGAATTTGATGCAATACGGAGCCCAACAGTAAGAAAAGAGTGATGTCCGTATATAAAACGGATGTGTATTTTACACTATGTACTTTGTACTGTGTTTAACCTATAATTTTGTGACTTTTCCTCGGCTCTGTATCATATCTCGATAGGCAGGGAAGTAAAATGCTTTGATATTATGTTTAATATATAGTAGTACATTTGATTTACAGACTGTCTGAGTGGCAACAGTGACTTCAAATGGGCACAAGATAAAGGAGCAAACAGCATGGACTCCTGTTTGTTGTCTTCACGACCATTATTTGCCACAACAGCTCCTCCGCATTCGCTGCATCTGAAAATGTGAACGCATGCGCAGCACCGGTTCTCTTTTCGCGCGAAACACTCAAGAGGGCCGGGCGAATCTTCACTCTATGGATTTGATTGGACGCCGCAACCCAAAAGACAGAATATGTTAATAAGTCACTGGTGTGTTGACCAATCAGCGGTCGGATTCCACAGCGATAGAAGCCTTTTGGCGCGAAAAGACACACAACAGTACGGCGATCGACACGAGGTGTTCTGCACTGAGGATTTCTTAACACTTTTAGAAGCTAAATACAAAAATGGCTGCTGAAGTTTTGGACGACCAGGAACTGAGAGAGGCGCAAAGGGATTACTTGGATTTTCTTGACGATGATGTAAGCATAACGTATTTATTATGTACTTAATAAATGTTAAACTATTGACGTTAATGTGTCTTATAGGAACAAAGGCCCACTCTCATAAACCATAATGTAACTTACTTTAAAAATTTGTTATTTTTGCTCACGTTTTGTTTGTTGACAACTTTTTCTTTGGCTTTTACCCTTTTCAGCAAGACCAGGGCATCTATCAGAGCAAAGTACGACAGATGATCAGCGACAACAAATCGAGGCTCATTGTAAACCTCAATGACCTTCGTCGCCGCAGCGAAAAGCGAGCAGCCAAGTGTGTTTAACCTACTTTTTTAAAACCATTTCCCCCTCCCTTACTTACACTTTACAGTGTACACATGCATAATTGAATTAGGCGTACATTCAATTATATATAAATATATGTTCATGCATATTAACTATAATTATATGTATTTCATATTAAATTACACTGAAAATACAGTTTAACATTATGTAAAGTGTGACAATGTTTTAATTGAAATGAACAATCTCTGGTCCTCAGGTTGCTGAATAATGCTTTTGAAGAGCTTGTGGCATTCCAGCGTGCCCTGAAAGATCTGGTGGCTTCAATAGATGCCACTTACGCCAAGCAACACGAAGAGTTCTTCGTTGGTCTGGAGGGCAGCTTCGGCAGCAAACACGTCTCCCCTCGAACCTTGACCTCTCGTCTGCTGGGTAGCATGGTGTGTTTGGAGGGCATTGTCACTAAATGTAAGTCCAAGCCTTTTTATGTGCATTTTAATGATTTGATATTTTGCATGTTATGTACGGTGAATTGATCAGATTGTCTGTATTCACAGGCTCTTTGGTGCGTCCCAAAGTAGTACGCAGTGTGCACTACTGTCCAGCCACTAAGAAGACTATGGAGCGCAAATACACAGATCTGACCTCTCTGGAAGCCTTCCCTTCAAGTGCCATTTACCCCACCAAGGTACTGTGATTTGTCCCAACTCACAACTTAGATTAGTGGAATCGTGCAAAGATATTGAGGCCAGAATTGCGAAGGGACCCTCTTCCTGAAATAGGCAGCTGTTTATTACTATAAGATCCGTTTATATTCTGTGGGAGAAATAGTAAGGATATTATAAAGACAATAGTAATAACAACATTATTATTATTACATAGTAATAACAATAGTAATTATTAATACTAAAATAATTTGAAATTGTTAATATCACACTTCTTTTATTTCTCTCAGTGCCAAATTATTTTAATAACAACAACAGCAACAGTTATAATTATTATTACTAATGCTCTGTGTCTATATTTGATTCATTCAGGACGAAGAGAACAATCCACTGGAGACTGAGTTCGGTCTGTCTGTCTATAAGGACCATCAGACCATCACAGTGCAGGAGATGCCAGAGAAAGCTCCTGCCGGTCAGCTTCCCCGCTCTGTGGACATCATCCTGGACAATGACCTGGTGGACTGTGTAAAGCCAGGGGACCGTGCGCAGGTGATCGGGACCTACCGCTGCCTGCCCGGCAAGAAGGGCGGCTTCACCTCGGGCACCTTCAGGTACAGCTGCACCAGCTGCGGTTAAATGGTTTTGAAATATTATTATAGTATTACTATTATAAATAATACTGTTTATGTCAAATCCTTAATATATCTTGTTATAACTTTTGTGTTTGTTCAGGACCATCATGATCGCCTGTCACGTCAAACAGATGAGCAAAGAAGTCGCTCACTACTTCTCTGCAGATGATGTAGCCAAGATCAAGAGTTTCTGCAGATCTCGCTCAAAGGTATGAGAATGGAAGTGTTCCTGAAAGGAAGGTTCAGCTGAATTTAACTAGTTGGATTGCAGATTTGGACACATTTTTGTGAAGTGAACTTTATGAAGTTATTATATGTGTATGTTCTCCTAATATGAATGCCTTATTCGTCTTTCTTCTCCTTTAGAACTTGTTTGATCAGTTGGCTCGGTCACTGGCCCCTAGTATTCATGGTCATGAGTACATAAAGAAGGCCATCCTGTGTATGCTTCTAGGAGGGGTGGAGAAGGTTTTGGAGAACGGCTCGCGCATTAGAGGAGACATCAACTTACTTCTCATAGGTATTTGCCAGCTTAGATTTGCACAGATAATGAGCGATATATTTTTTACAAATCGCTCTCTGTGCTGCACATCAGATTCAGAACTCCACAATAACTTTTTTGTAGCTATATAAGTCGCAGGTATACTCACACTCACATTAAAGTGCTTTTTTCCTGTAGAGATCTATTGAGATAATGTTTTTGTATCATATAAACTTTATATGTAACTATACATGTATGATATGTAATTATTTACGTTGCTAACATATAGAAGATCTAGACCAAGCGTTTTCAAACTTTTTCCCCCAACCTTGTGAGTTCCCCCTTCCTATTCATATTCTGTGAGAGAAATAGTAAGCATGATATAATAAAGACAACAATGTCAAATAATTTATTTAGTAGTAATAATAATAATACTATTTTTATAGAATAATAACATTTATTATTATTATATTGCTTTTTTAAAACATCCCCATAGCAGCCCCCTGAATGTTTTTAACTTTTTCTGTAGAGAACAATTGATATTTTTTTATGCTAATGTCTTTGAAACATTATAATAAGTTGCAATACATTTATGATATGTAGTAGGTTTAGGATACAAAGCAACTTTGTATTAATATTAACGAATATGTTTTATAAGAATGTTTTAATGATTTATAAGACTGTATGAACCCCACTAGTTTTAAAAAGGCCAGTAAAAATGCTTTGTTTTGACCTGTTTTCTGAACGTGCAGAACTTTAATGTCGTTTTTTTACAGACCCACCAGATGCCGCCGTTGATCAGTTTACTGGATTTTAAAAAAAATTATAAGTTCAAAAATGTATTACTTAAAAAAAAACTAGTATTATACTTTTCTTGGCAGCCTCAGACAACCAATTCAGCTAAAATACTTAGTAAATGAATTCATAAGATGTGTTTCAATTCTACATAAATCTCTTTATTTGTTAGGTGACCCGTCAGTGGCCAAGTCTCAGCTGCTCCGGTACGTTCTGCACACTGCACCTCGTGCCATTGCCACCACAGGCCGAGGCTCATCAGGTGTAGGTCTGACTGCAGCAGTCACCACTGACCAAGAGACAGGTACTGCGTTTCACACACACTATCAAGCCAAGAAACCATAGGTTCAATAACAAGTTTGCCTATTTCAGAGTTAGAAGATATTAAGTTGTGTCGGTCCCTCAGGTGAGCGTCGTCTTGAGGCTGGTGCCATGGTTTTGGGGGATCGCGGGGTGGTCTGCATTGATGAGTTTGACAAAATGTCAGATATGGATCGGACTGCTATCCATGAGGTCATGGAACAGGGACGCGTCACCATCGCCAAGGCCGGCATCCATGCTCGACTCAATGCCCGCTGCAGCGTCCTGGCAGCTGCCAACCCCGTCTATGGTCGAGTAAGTGCCTCATTTGGTGTTCGTAAAATCTGAGTAATCCGTATCCGTGGATCATTTCATAATGTTATTCTTGATAAACATCCAGTGTAGTTTAAGAAATCACCCAGACAGCAGCACAGATCCGGCCCACATCTGGTACACGTGGATTCCACACGTACCAGATGTGGGCCGGATCTGGGCCAGACACTATATTGCTGTCTGGCCAGACTTTAAAGACCAATGATCTGGATTATAGTTGCTCCAAAGATAGTTTCTTTCCTAGCATTTCATGTTTATGATTTTGTCTCTCTTCATGTGCAGTATAATCAGTATAAGACCCCCATGGAGAACATCGGCCTGCAGGACTCGCTGCTGTCTCGTTTTGATTTGCTCTTCATCATGCTGGATCAGATGGACCCAGAGCAGGACCGCGAGATATCCGACCATGTGTTGCGTATTCACCGCTACAGGGATCCCCACGAGCAGGACGGAGCAGGTACAAGCTGATAGATAGCATTTTATACTATATATTTTAGGTTAAGTGTGTCACTTCTGTGCGGTTAATGCCACCAAAATGAGTTCGATAAGGAGGAAGAATTTTAACATTAAAAACGTCACACTTCAGATTTGTCTGGAATAAAACGTGATATATTCTATATTAGGAAAGAATCATGTTGAAAGTATTGTGTTGAAGTGTTTATTTAACTCGTGTGTGTTTGTGTGATTCAGCTTTAGCTCTTGGTGGTGCGATCGATGCATTGGCCACTGAAGACCCTAATGTAGTTCAGGAGGAAGAAGAGGAGCTACAAGTGTATGAGAAACACAATCCACTTCTCCATGGCAGCAAAAAAAAGTATGAAGTGCCCACTCTTTTTTCTTTTCTTTACCTTCTGTTTGTTTTCTCTTATGCAAATCACCGATACTAATTCAGCTCAGATTATGTCTGCTTTATAATATTACTATGTGCCTTCAATAATGATTCGATATTTGAATTGGGTTGCCATGGTTTGCTTTTTTAAGATACTTTTACACTACCGTTCAAAAGTTTAGGGTTGGTAAGATTTTTCAAACTGTCCTCAAGTCTTATGCTCACCTAGTTGGCATTTATTTTATCATAAATACCGCAAAAACATTAATTTTGTTTTAAAATGCAATTTATTTAATGATTTCAGCATCATTACTTTTCAGTCTTCAGTGTCACACGATCCTGCAGAAATTATTCTAATATGCTGATTTGATGCTTAAGAAACATTCCTGCTCTTTTTTTTCACAGTTGTGCTGCCTAATATATTTGTGGAAACCGTGATACATTTTTTCATTCTTTTTTGGATGAATAGAAAGCTCAAAAGAATCTTTTCTTACACATTCTGTCAAATATGAACACCCCATTATTAGACAGCTAAATGTTTATTGTGTTTTTTAGGGACAGAGTGGTGAGTAAAGTGTTCATGAGGAAGTACATCCACGTTGCCAAGGCTCTTTCTCCTGTTCTGACTCAAGATGCAGCCAATCACATTGCAGAGGAGTACTCGAGACTGCGCAATCAGGAGCAGCTCGGCTCTGACATTGCACGGGTAAATACAGACACATTTTCAAACTACTCTGAGTGGTTTTGCTGGTCAGGTATTAGTAAATGAAGTTCTTATGCTGTAAGATAACTAATTTGAAGAATCTGTGCTGTGTTTTGTCCCTCAGACGTCACCGGTCACTGCTAGAACCCTGGAGACATTGATCCGTCTCTCTACAGCTCACGCCAAAGCTCGCATGAGCAAAGTTGTGGACCTGTTGGATGCAGAAATTGCTGTGGAGCTTGTGCAGTTTGCCTATTTCAAGAAGGTCTGTTTGTTAATATAGCGCATAGCTCATTAGTCACATTTGTTTACTCAATAATGAACAGATACAGAATACATTTAGCCTTTACATTGGTGTTGTAAGATACAAGTTTTTACTTTTTTATTATAGTACTTCCATCAGTGGCTGATTTAAATCCATTAGAAATTTCCTATCAATTAAATGAATATATTTTATATTTTACTCATTTCCCATTCCTCAGGTTTTGGAGAAGGAACGTAAACGCTCTAGAAATGGGGGGCAGGACGCAGACTCGGAGGATGAGGAGGAAGATGAGAATGAAGCACAAGAAACACCTCGACCACGGAGGAAAAGGTCTAGTGTTATTCACAATAGCATGACAAAGTCGATTTTTCTGATTTTTCCAAGCTATAAATAGTCTGTTTTTTTAAATGTTACATTAAAAATGTCTTTACTGCCACTTGAGTTCTTCAAAAAAATCTAACTGACTCCAAACAGTGGTGTGTTTATTATTTAAACCATCAGGTGTAGGATAGGGTTAGATAAGGATATAGGGTTAGATAACCCTTTAATGTGTTAAAGGAATGATTATGATACTTATTGTAGAACTTAGTAATACATGAGACTGGTCAATGTCCCCTGGTGGCCACCTGAGTGAACAGAGTTGACCAGGGAAAGTATTTTCATTTTTTTTTACCTGTAGGAGGCGCCAATCTGAGCGCAGACCATCTCAGGGCAGTGAGTCATATGACCCTTATGACTTTGATACTGAGGCTGACATACCACAAAGTAAGAAAAACCAACAACAGGCATTTTATACATATTATAATAAAGTTAAATTAATCCTAAAATAAATATCACACATCATTAAAAAAAATATATACTTGAAATAGTTTAAACAAAAAAACAAAAAAAATGTTTTAAAATATAAGTTAAATTGGGATAAATTATTTATAGATCAATTTTTGTATTATACAATTTCATTATTTCTTTAAAATTTAAACAAGCTTTAAAAATATTTTAAGTTAAATATTATAAATATTAAGATTTTTGCATATAAAATGCACAAATGATTAATAATATTTTTTCCCCTCAGTTCAGTCCCCAGCTCCTGCAAGGCAGGATGAGGAGCCAATAGACACACCTGATCAAAATGGTCACACGGAGTTGTCTGATGAAAGGTAGGCGTTCAGGTTTATGTCTGCTGAAATTTTCTGTATCACACTCAGCGTTTTCAAAGTGCTTCCACATTCTTTTTGAAGTGTTGTTTCTGATTGAGTTCCAGACAGAAACCAACGCTGGCAGGTCCGCTGGTTGTTTCAGATGCTGTTTGTCTGATGCACAATGTGTGTGTTTGCTGTAGGTTGAAGGAGTTCAAAACCGCATTGCTGGAGGTGTTCCGCTCTGCTCATGCTCAGTCAGTGGGCATGATCGCTCTAATGGAGAGCATCAACAAGAGCTGCCCATCACCGTTTAATGAGACCGAGGTCCGTGCCGCTCTCGCCCGAATGCAGGACGACAACCAGGTTATGGTGGCTGATGACATCATCTTCCTTATATAAATGTGTTTTCCGGTGAATCTTATTTCAGAAGATTTGCAATATGTGTGCATGTTCATTTTCTAATTCTTGTACATGCATAACTATGCATGTATAAAAAAAATGTATTCTCTCAAACTCATCATATTGTGCATTTTTCCCATGCGTACATATGCAAAAAAACAACCAAATCTATTCTCTCAAACACATTGTCAGAAGGTTTTTCATATTGTAAATTTTCCCTTGCTTTTACATGCGTACATATGCATTTAAAAAACAACTCAATTTTATTCTTTAAAACAATTTTTTGTTAAAATGGTTTTTTTAAACATGCATTTGTTTCATGTTTATCACTGTTTTTAGACTTGGTTAATGTTTTACAGAAATTAGTTTTCTCTGTTGGTTTAGCTCGGACCAGGTTTTTTTGTGACAACTTGTAAATAATGATTTATTGTTAAAAAGGTAAGTTTGACATCACTGAAAATGTAAAAAAAAACAAAAAAACCTGGTGTCAGAATAATGACAATACACAAGCTGGAGATGAAGTTTTCAATCCAGTCTTTATCATATCTCGAACCCATTCCCGCCTTCCCATCCCAACATTTGTCTTCTGTCTATTGCCTCCATCAATAAAAAACAAAAACTAATATCTCACTTTTGACTGTATTTTTCTACAATATACTCAATGTACAAATAGACTACAGATCCAATTCTAGCATTTCATGAATCTCTGCTCTTTTGCGTAACACCAGAAAGCCGCATAACCTCGAACTAGTCATGATTCAGACATTCCAAGTCATTATAGGCACTGTTTGCCACATTGACCTTTCAGTGTCTGTCTGTACCATTATGACTGGATTGTCTCAAAGGTGTAGAGCAAATGATGATTTAAATGCAAAGTGCAGCTCCTCATTTATAAACCTTTCTACTTGAGATGCATCTTATTGCTGTCCAGAACTGGTGATCTTAACTTTTTTTTGCATGGAAGCTGGAGAAACCCTAGCAATGGTTGCAATAAAATATGTAAGGTTCATTCTCATTACATTGTTAACGAAATTATGGTTTCCTGACATACTGTAAAGGCACAGACCGCTCAAAAATGAAAATTCGGTCATCATTTACTCTCCCTCAGGTCGTTCCAAACCTGTATGACATTCCATTGACTTCCATTATATGGACAAAAGGTTTGAAATGAGGGTAAGAAAATCACTATGCAACTTGTTCTCATGCTGTACAACTTTAAACATTGCATTGTTGTTGTTCTCATCTGCTTGTAATGGGTTCTTAGAATGACTCAGGAGATGTTATCATATGCTTGTGGTCATGCTGGTGCCGTCTGCCGGAACATACTGTTTCAAGAACCAAGTCAGCACTTCTGTGACCTAAATTGAAATTAGTTGGAGAGTGCAAGAGCATTGTGCAGTGCTGCAAGTATCAGTTGGTGTACCTGGGGCAAAGTTAACACTGATTTCCCAACGAGAGCCCTTGCATCAGGTTTATCGTGTTTATTTCTGTGCATACATGACTGATCAGAAGTTTGAAGTTGGCATTTATTTATGTTTTAGAAATAAGTCTCTTATGCTCAACCATGCTGTATTTATTTGACCATTTATTTAACTATTTTAATATATTTTAAAATCTACTTATTCCTGTGATCAAAGCTGAATTTTCAGCATCATTAGTCCAGTCTTCAGTGTCACATGATCCTTCAGAAATCATTCTAATATGATGATTTGGAGCTCAAGATACATTTCTTATCAATTTTGAAAACAGTTGTGCTGCTTAATATTTTTGTGTAAACTGATAGATTTTTTTTCAGGATTCTTTGATGAACAGAAAGTTAAAACGAACAGCATTTATTTGAAATAGAATTATTTTGAAACATTTTAAATGTCTTCTGTCACTTTTGATCAATTTAATGCCCTTGCTGAATAAAAGTATTGCTTTCTTTTTAAACTTTTTTTTACTGACACCAATCAAGTGCATTTATAAATGAACATTTACCCAGATTAATACATTAAGAAATACGGTACATTGTTAATTCATGTTATTAACGATAGATGATGAAATGAAAACTGTTATCATTTACTCGCCCATGAGTTACTTTAAACCGTATGAATTTCTTTATGACACAAAAGAAGATAAAATATGGGTTCATTTTTGGGTGAACTATACCTTTAACTAAAGTTAACAAATTGAACATTATTGTAAGGTGTTAATGTATTAAAGGCAGAGGAAGTCGATGTGTTTTGCCAAGAAAGGCATAAAGTCTGAGGGAAATGATGGGTGAATAACTGATGTAGAAGCACTTAACCCTTGTTGTAAGTCTAAACTTGACAAACTGTAAACTTGTCCCTCAAATCTGATTGGTTATGTGGAACGTTGTTCTAAGATCAACAGAGATGTCGATCCAGGAACCCTAACTCAGGCTCACCCTAAAACACAGTAAAGTCCTTGTCAGGTTTTAGATGCAAGATGTTATTCTGTGCAACAAAAGACATTGCTAATTTAAACGATAAAATTTGAAATTTTCCCATGCCTCTTAATAGACAGTCAAGACACACTTAGCTTATGTTTTGCTATAAAAGTTTTTTATGTGCATGGCCACAATCAACATGTATTAGCAGTGCATTAGTTCACATATGGGTCACTTTTTGTCTCACATTATCACACATTCTATCTTTTAGAACATTATCGACATATCCTGTCAAAGCTGTTGACCCATATAAAGTGCATCTCAATGCACTGCTGGTTATATAAATGAGTTATTCATAAGTCTACTGATGTGTAGGTGAGACATGAGAGTGTGGGAGAGCTGTCTGGCAATCTGATTACAAACTACATAATGAAAATTGTAGTTAGTTCATTTAAATTACTAATTTTTCATCATATATTTGGACTACTTTTTGATTACCTTTGATCAAACTTATTTATCACTTTGAGAGTCTGAAGAAATGCATTGCAGGTTGGTCTACATTGTCAGGGAGTTCAGTGATCTGAAGATTACTGTCTACTTTGCATTTGTCTCTCTGTCTACGTCAATTTTGGGAAGTTTCTTTTTCTCTTTCTCACCAGCCTATATAAACTGAAGCAGATTCAATGCAGTTTGTATTCTGAAGATGCAGCTCTCATTGGTGAGTTAACACCAATTCATTTAACTCTAATTATTCTTTCTATCTTTATTTACCAGTGACTAGAACGATTTTAGGAGGTTGTTTTCATTTTGGAGGAGTATAATCTAGATATTATATCTACTTGAAATTTGATCTGCAGGACAAAATTTTGTTGTGAGAAAATGTTCATTTAGTTTGTTTTGTTGAGTTCTTAGGATATGCACCACTTCATTTATGCAAATAAAAATGCTTAACTGACATTCAACTCAATAACTATATAAAATAACTAATAACTAAAAATTTTTTACGAATTTCAATTGCATAGTAAAATTCCATCAAATTGAATTATGGATTAAGAATTTTAAACGAGTATAAATCTTAATGGAATAAAGGAATGGACCATTTATTTTATGTGATTCATATTCTTCATTTTTTCGTATTTTCTTTTCTCTTTGTGATTTATGAATACTAATCACATAAACTGAAATGGTCCATTCCCTTTATACAAAATGTTTTATTAAGCTCTAGTTTTTTTTTTTTTTTTACTCGATAAATGTTTTTTGAGTGTATCTGTGTCTCATAATATTTCTTAGGTTAGTCTAAAAATGGATCTTAAAGATTCCCATATGGGCTGAATGCTTTTTTGGGTAAAATGTAAATATGAAAACGTAAAGTCCGAGAAACGCGCGGCAGAACTCTACTCTTTGTCTCCGTCTCCTCAGGTTTACAGAGCTGTGCTGCTGCTTTTCCTGCTCGCCCTTATATTAGGTGTAGAATGCGATTCTCCTGAGAAAGGAAAACAAAAATCAAAACATTTAGTTGCTGGACGTAAAAAGAAAGGAGCGTGGGTCGTCCTGGACTCATCTCCGTACACCTCAATGAGTGCCTCCCCGTCTCCGAGCAGATCTTTGTCACCATGGACATATGAGTGAGTCTTTCATCTGATCAATCACTACTGTCGTTTATTTTAATCTCAGTTATGTGAATGATAACAATGATTTGAAGTAATTTCGGGGAATTTAACTTGAAGGTCGATTGTGATTGACTGATTACACAAAAGGCTGTTCTGTGAATTTTTATAAATGTTTCTTCTTCCAATTCAGAACTTCCTTTGACGATTCACGAATCCCAAAGACAATTTCAGAGGCAAAATGTGAAAAAAGAGGCTGTATAACTGAAGATGGTGAGGAAGACTTGGGACTGGAGTCTAAACCCATCTACTACCAGATCAATGTTCTGAGGAGAGTGGAGGGCAAAAACAAGACGCAATACGCCCTGAAACTGGAGACTAAACGAGTTTGTCTAGGCTGTACGTGCGTTGTACCCATTGTTGTGCCTCAGAATTAGTTCTTTGATGTACTTTTAATTGTGTACTGCTATATTGTTGTATTAATCTGTCAATAGGTACAGAAAACTTCTGCTGTAATCTTTTCATCAGCTTTGTATTCTAGGGTAATCTCGATTAATTATTGTAATATTTAATGATTTCCTTGATAGATTCAGTTTGCAATAGTTTGTTTCAGTGCTATAATTGTATGAATTAGACATGCATTAGGATGCATTAAACAAACCTTCGTTTTAGTTAAGAGAAGCATTTATTTGACTTTGATTAGAGAATTTAGTCATCTGGAAATTACAAACACAGTGAGCATTTACGTTCCATTTTCTCACAAAATCAGGTCGATTAACATTATTTCATCATTGCACATATGATGGCTCTTTTTTGATGCCGCATACCAACATCAAACTCCTTTGTCTTTGTATAGAACGAGTAAAAGAAACAAGACTATACGGTAAAGCTCAGTGGCATGCCAAAGCAAAGTGCACCATTCATATCTAAAACTTTCAAACTATTTCCCAAATACAAACCGGATCTTTGTCTCACACCTGAGTGCTTCCATCCCTCATTTTCTGAGATGCCACTATGTGTTGATCTACTGATAAGCGTCAAAATACAAATATAATGAATGAAAAAGCTAACTGCTTCTGAGCTTCTGTGTTGTGCTTAAAGTGTCATTGTGCTCAACTTTTATCCTGTGAGAAGATCTATAGGCATCCAGAATGTTCTGATAATCTAATATTAATTTTATAAAATTTTCACCTTGCATCAACACAGCAGGAAATGTGATAGATATTGTACCTCTAGCCATCTGGTTACTGATGCTTAATAATACATATTGAATAGGCATGCCTGAGGTTCTATGAAACCCTATTGATTTTTGAATATTAATATCAAACGATATTGAGCCAAAGCCTCAGTAAATGGCACATGTTTTGGAAAAAGATGCTTTAGTGACTGTAAAGAGATATTTCCCTTAAGGATGGCTTTAAGATGTAGTTTAAGTTAACACATTCATCTGTACTGGATATGGAGGTTATAAAAAAAGCATCTCTTCATCGATTTCACTTCTTGTCCTCCTTTCCAAGTCATTTCAAAAGATCAGTTTGGTATATTCATTCTTCTGTTCTGAAGCAACCTCCTGTCCTCCACCAAGCAACATACCTTTAGTGCACCTTGCATTGCCATCTAGACAATATTTTTTTCTGTTTTTAATAACATTAAGTAGCTTTGATGTTGTTAATCCCCACAAAAGTTGGTGTGTTGCAAATTGTCATTATCGATGTCCAATATGTCCCCTTTTTGAGATGTATTGGCTACCATTTGATTAATTTTCTGTTCACCAGTTTCATCTCCATAACTTTTTCCCTTGACCGTGGCCACAGCAGTCCTGCGCAGCAGGCGCTCCTCTACCGGCAGGCCTCCTCTTTTAGCTCTTTGTTCTTCCTCACCTCCTCTGCGTGTTTGTCCTAAATAGACAAAAGAAAACGTTCATGCATGTATTAGTGTGCCTGAGTGAAGCAAAATACAACAGCATAAACAAAGTGTGGAAACTATCCACCCCATGCTAATGCAATATTCATACTGATTCTATAGTTAGACTTGGAAGGGACTCAGAAGCACAAAGGCCAGGAAAACACAAAATTTGAAATCATCACATATATAAATTATTTCTGAGTTATTCTAATTATACACTAAAGACTAAGTAATGGCTGCTGAAAATTCCGCTTTGCCATCACAGGAATAAATTATATTTTAAAACGGATTAAAATGGAAAACAGTTCATTTAAATTTTGATCATATTTCAAAATATTACTGTTTTTTATATGCATTTTTGTTTTTAAAAATGCAGCCTTGGTGAGAATAAGATACTTAACATAAAAAAAACGTATCTATCCCAAACTTTTGAATGGTAAAAAATACATTTCAAATTACACATATAAAGGTACACAAAAAAATTGTTTAAAAGTACAAATTTTCTTAGTTTTAGCTTTTTAGCTAAACAAACTAATATATAATAATATTTCCATTTAGAACAAATCTTTAAAGTCACGCCCTAAAGTCCATTTATTCTTGCTGAATATCCTTTTTCACTATGAAAGTAAAATGGGTTGTAAACAGCCATTCACATATAATGAAGTACTCAAGTATACTTTACATCCTTGTCAGTTGGTTTGTACCTTTTCCTGTAATCTCTCCAGCATGGCAGCAAGCAAAGCCTCACGGTTCTCTTTGATGGCTTCCATCTTCTGCTCCAGCTTTTCTTTAGCATTCTTAATGAAGTTGTTGTTCTCCTCAAACGCCTTCTGGATGACCTCTCTCTCATGCTCCCTCTTCTCAGCAAGATGCTTTAACATCTCTGCCTCCTGAAACTGGAGAGAATACAGTTTCAGCATCAAAATCAGACCAAAGAGAGTGATGGTTTGGGTATGTGAGTGTAAATACCAACCTTCCGCCTCTCCTCAGCGGCTTCCAGTTTCTTCTGGATCTCCTCCAGTGAGGGGTCTTTACGCTGGGGCATGGAAGTGTTAAGCTCAGGCACGCCGTCAAAAGAGGGAGGTTTCAGGATCACCTCAAATGCCTGGCCCGAGGCCCGCTTGTTCAGCTCAATGACCTCCATATCTTTGATCACACACCAGTTGAGATCCACTGCATCTTTAAGAATGATCACATAGAGTACTTACTGTGAGCAAAATGTATCAGGTCTTCATTATATTTATGCTCATTGCATTTTAGTGGTAGAGATGTGTCTATAAAATACTAGAAACACTGATGAGTAATGCTTTGTTATTTATATTTACCCTCAGCCTTATATGTGGGATTTTCTGCATTGTTTGAGTTGATGCAGGAGCACAGAAGTGACACTAGAGGGAGCTCCTTCACCTTGTCTCGATATGCTGTGTGGGGAAAAATCAGGTAAATATGAAATTCCTCGTAAATATAAACAAAAGCCTGTATTCTCTTAAAAATCTGAATCATACTTGATTGGTGCAGAAATAAACACATTTCAAACCAATCTCATTAAAAGCATCTATAAGAAATTGCACATAAAATGTAGAAAACTAGGCTACCTGAAAGATTTCACAAGAAAAGCATCATTCCCAGCCTCCCAGGGATTGCTTGAACTGCTAAAATGTATTCAATGTACCTTTAACACAATGTAAGTCGCTATGGATAAAAGCGTATGTGAAATGTATAAGTGTAATATAAACAGAACAATGGAATTCCTTTGTCTTTCGGCTATTTGCAATTACAAACATTAGCGCGTTAGAAACAGTTAGAAAACCTGAAGACGGCTCTCTGATAAACCCAACCAATCACGTGATTTTAGGGGCGGAACTAGGTGTCGCTCGACCAATAGGAGTCTGAGGGAGCGTTTGGGAAAGCTTTTTGGAGACAGGTTTATTTAAAATAAATTTAACATTTTTACATAATTTAAAAAAATATATATAGATTTTTTTTAAAATTTAAACCTGCTTTAAATATGCATGATATTTTTTGAAGTGTACAACTTTGCCAAACTAAATTTACATTTTGTAATGTTTGTATTGGCACTTTTAAAAAAAAATATCTGGTACTCTGATTAAGTTAATAATAACAATTGAAATGTATTAAAAGCAATTTCTCCTAGTTTCTCTAAAAAGATGTAAACCAAGCACCTGTGTTATTTCAGGACAAAAATCATATCCTGTGCCTTCAAATATTGATTTTGACAATGGGGGCTTAGGTGTTTGAGAATCAGGGCTGACTTTTTGTAGCTTACCTGCCAAGGTCATGTTTATGCAGTATTGTGTGTCGCTTACAACCCTTCGCTCTGTCCTGTTTAGAGAGAGAGAGAAAGAGAGGATTAGGAAAGAGTGTGTGTTTAAAGTTTACTGGCCACAAGGATAAATCACTCTGGCCTCAAGTGAAACATCAGAATTATAAAATAACTCAAATAAATCCCATTTAATTAATACACTAATGTCTCGTACTTTCAAGAAGAATATGTGAAATGCAGATCCATTGTGTCTAAAAGGCGCTTGTTGTGATGTGGCAGGACACTTGGGAGAGGAGCATGAATTTAGATGAGGGGCAGCAGGGAGTGTCATGCACAATCTCTGTATTGTTACTCCGCCTGAAAGATGCCACTTATCAGTCTAACAGACAATTTTAGAAAGCATTACAAACGTTGAACATTACATAAATCCTAAAACTAAATACCAGATATGATCTTAAATGCCCAAACTGATGCCAGCCCAGATGACATTTCATAGCAGGTGTAAGATGGAAGGACACAGTGATGCTTTGTTCAGCTTGGGGAGCACTAAAACCTAAAGAGACAGTTGCCTGGGCGGTCACCGGGTGGCGGGGAATGTCTGTCTCAATCTATAATCACGAGCAAAACTGGCACGGATGGACCCCTATGGAGAGACACCACTAAGAGAGAAGCATTGCCCTGTTCATACATACAACTCCTTTTGTCTATAAACTCTTATTAGCATTTAGATTAATAGCCCCTTACTGCACGTATAGCTGTATATTTACAGCTTATTAGTTGTTACATAAGCAGATACCTGTTTATACTTTCAATATTATATATTATATTCTCGCATCACCGTTACAAAACAAATTCATATGCCTCCTTTACATAATTGTTATCTGTTGCCCCAAATGGTATACGTGCATAATGTCAGGCTAAAGACAGGAAAAATAATTTCTCGAATGACTATATTAATACAAAAGTAACAAAACTGCAGTCAGTGTGTATGTGTGTAAAAGGCTGTTTACTGCCTCTTGCTCTGAATGACATAATCTAGTGCACCCATGAATTATGTCATCTTTTAACACATTGGAGCATATCTATACACACAGATACAGATACATTTGCCAATACAATTATTTTCATGCATATAAAATTTGCTCGGCATACATTATTGATGGCAGACACAGCATGCTGTAGGAACACTGAGTTCCCACTAGACGTCTGATGCGCCACTTTGAATCTTTGAGTCAAAGGTAACCTTTTTCTTTTTAGTAATCAATGTTCAAATCACAAAAAACATCAGAGCACATGCAATCATCTGATTTTTTGTGATGCCCACACTTACCTTTTCTTCTTGATGAGGTGTTGTCCCTGTCTCCCCCTCTCTCTCTTTCTGTCTCTTTCTCTGGTATCCTCTTTTTCACCTCCCTCTCTTCTGCTCCTCGGATACAAGAGCTCAGCGGCATCAGCAGCGGCACCCCTCCTATCGCATGACATCATCTCCCAGTGCTGCTATTGGCCGGGGTGAGTGGCAGAGCACGGTGGGCCAGCATTTCTCCATCACAGAGAAGCACGGGCGGTGTTAACACTTTGTGCCTTACTGCAGGTGTCCATGCAAAATTGCATGTGCTAACACGTACTGTAGATGACAGAAGACAAAGATTAAAGCTTACAACATTAAACTGTCAATACTATAATGTGTAGTACAAGAACACTTAGAACTATTATTATTAATAATACAACCAAAGCAATAACAAAACAAATGTTTAATTTCCCCCAAATTATATTATAAAATATAATATATTTTATATATATTATATAATATCTTGAAATGTATTTAGATCAGACATTGCTTTATTGTACTATATCCTGTATTTTCATGATGCATAAACTGCATTTCTCACATTTGTGAACCACCGCCCAGTGTTGCCATGTCTGCTAACAAAACCAGCACAATGGTCAATCAAAAATAGCCCAAAACTAGCCCAATCACACTATACCAAACATAAAACCTCAAAATCTGCCACTCCCATACCTAAAATACATATTTTACAGTCGCTGTTTTACGTTATACACAATTTCGACTGAAAAATCACTATATATTAGTAGCCTAATTTTAAACACGTTCTGTTTTCATAAAGGAGCTCACACCAGTGCCCTCCCCCACAAAACCCATCATTATTTTATCATGGGTAGAACGTAAAACAGGTAAAATATTTCAATACAAGCATTTCAGTCAAGTGCAATTTATGCAATATGTCAAACCTTTAACCCGCTGTAATTAAATCAGTTTATCAAAAGCCGAAATATGCAGGAAAATCACAGACTTGGCAACCATGTCACTGCCCCTTCTTCTATTGCTACAGAACTCCATACCCATCACCTCCTAAATGATGTCACCCAGATGTCGGTCCGCAAGGGATGCATGAGCACAACAAGAGAAGAAGACAGAAACAAATGAAAGGGAGTGTCTCTGTACTGTACTGCAATGCAATCCACCCCCGATTTATTCTGATACCAGAAAAGATCTTCAGTCATGATGAAGACCAAACACTGTCATAATCATATACACTGTTCAGTCTAGTCATAACCACTGACTGGAAAGAGACAGAGAGACACCATCACAATAAAAGATGTGATGATGAAATTTAGGCTTTATAACCACCTTTACAGTCTATCCGGGATGTGTACCATGGCCGCAAGGTTTTTGGTATGGTATGGCCCAAAAGTATTACATTTAAAAATGAAATATTTTGAAAATAGAAGAACTTTCACTGGTGGTCTTAAACATAAATATATCTTCTCAACATGCCAAGGTCCCCAGAGACTCTTCATCGTAAGCAACACATGTGATATTGATCTAAGGGGAAGGGAATAGTGGAAACCTAATGATTAAGAACCCTTATTAAGTGCCACTGAGGTGTGACAGATATTAGACCGTTACTGGAACCAAAGTCTCACTATATCTGGAAGTTTTTTTTATTTTTATTGAAAATAAATATTCAATATTCTATGCTTGCATGCTTTGCCTATACATTTCAGCGTCATGTAAGCGTACACCTCTTATGGTTTACTCCAGCACAAAGCATGACTCACTAAGGTAGAGCTGTGAATACGTCTGACATCATCCTGTGCTTTCTGATGACTTCACCCACACAGATATTGATCCACTTGACCAATAAGATTGCATCTCAGTGCCTTTCAGTAAATAATTACATTGTTATATTGTCTGCAATTTTCATAGTCAGACAGGCACATTTCTCTGACCCACATGAAAAGCTTTTGTCAGTTGTCGACCTCGTTATTTCTTCTAGTTAGAGTGGTTATATTTTCTACATTTCTCTATCTCCGCAGAGTTCAGGTTGAGATCCCTAATCATGGAATGACACCAGTGATGTAATGGGGCTGGACAGCGGTGGACATTGAGAGAAAGAGAGAGATAAAGGGAGGGAGAAAGACCAATAGGACAAGATTAAAGGGCAGGAAAGGGATTTTTTGTAATTAAAACGGGCGATCTAAACGCATAAATGTGCCCTTTCTTTTGATCTTTACTCAGGCATATATGTAAAACGGAGAGTATGAACGGGGAAAAATCTCAAATACTCCAACTATATTAGTGGGACTCTAAATTATGTTTGCACGACTTGCTAGCAGCCGTCCCCTCCATATGCCCCTTTCTTCCCACTCGGACCTGTTGACATGCCAGATGCTCTTTTCTCAGGCTTGTTGCCATGGAGACAGTCTTGCACCATCTACAACTGTCTGAAATTATTGGCAGCTTTGGTACAGAGTTTTAAATGTCTGAAATCATGAAACCGAACGGAAACCTTTCAAAGGTAATTTTAGGCCCAACACAAACATCGGGCTATTTGTTTCAGTTGCGGTAAAACCCAATGTTATAATGAAAAACAAATCTGATTGTAAAGGTCACATAAAGGCCTGGACTTACATTTACTTTATGAGTGGTTAACCTCAGAGAAAGTGAAATTCTATCATACTATCCCTGTTTCTGGGGATGATGTGAAGATCACGTCTGTTGTGACAGAGCAGAATTTCCATCAAATAGGAATATGAAGCATCTCATCTGGTTTCTCTGACTGCACAGTCTTTGAGACATTTTAGATTTGTTTTCATACATAAAAAGACATTAAATGCCTCATGTAAGAATTGATCGTATAGTCTCACAACACTTTCTCCAGATGTTCATTACGACTTCCTCCTGTCAGTGACCTTAGCAGATAAAAACACAGAAGGTGGTCTGGAAATGCACCACTGCTCACATAAAATGGCTTACAGGGGAATTACGTTTTGATGGGTCACTGCCTAGGGTTATAGTATATGAGTGAATTAAACTGCATTCAAGAATGAACGGTTTATAGACACGATCTCCTCAAGTTCCTTCAGATCTCTCTTGATCTTTTGATTTTGAGCAGCAATGGCCTGATACCTAAATCAAATTTCACACTTCCAATTCTTTAGTGTTCAAAGGCTTATTTTGTTTAGTATGCACAGAACTGAAACTAATTTGCTATATTGGGGTGTTAGAGGATGGTGGGTAATTCAACAGCTTGTGTTTCATGTCCCTGACATGTCAGATACCAGACAGGCAGGAGATTTGCAGATTGCAGGCATCATCATGTTCAGAACACTAATGTTGCTACTCCGCCAGCTTGGATCACAGCACTTTCTCCCCCTCTATCACTCACTGTGGACTGAGAAGTCTGGAAAAAACATTTATGCACTTCGTGCACATTATCATGTCATAATGTTTTATATCACAAAAGACACAAACCTAAATATAAACACTATTTTAAAAATTCAGCATGAAACACATTCAATTGTTTAAAAAAGACCAGTGTTGGGGGTAAAGTATATTACAGATAATTAGAGTTCTAGACTGGATTTGAGCAGGCATTTACTCATCTCACTTGCACAAAAACAGATTCAATATTCCTGAAAACGCATAAAAACGGTGAAAATCTAAATCAGAATACTACGCAAACCTCCAATAATTAAATATGCTACATTACACAAATATACTTTACGCATTTAATCTCACTTTATTGAACAATGTACCTGCTGCTGACGTTCCATGATTCAGTTAAACCATAATCAAAAACGTTAGATTTAGACTTTAGATTTTTTGTTTTTATTGGCGAAGTAAGTGTTAAACGTTAAACTTTCTTCTCTTTTATCCTATTCTTCTGCCATCCAGAATGGCAGCACAGCTGAAAAGTTTGTTTGAGCGGCGCCCTCTACTGTACAGGTATTTACATTTCCTTCAGCCTGAGGCTTTTTCATTTCACTTCTGGTGTGAAAAGGACTTTACATTTGCCAAAAATAGCCCAGCCCAGGTGAGAAAAAGTAACGCAAAACATTACTTTCCATAAAAAGTAACTAAGTAATTAAATTAGTTAACCTACTTTTTAGAGAGTAATGCAATTCTGTAATGCATTTTTAAAAAAGTAACTTTCCCCAACTCTGAAAATGCATTAAAGGCATTCATAAGGTTACAAAAGATTTCTATCTCAAATAAATGCTGATATTTTAAACATTCCATTCATTAAAATCCTGAAAAAATATTGTAATAAAGTATAATTTGAAAGTATAGTATAAAGGTTTCCACAAAAATATTAAGCAGTACAACCATTTTTTAACATTGATAATAATAAGAAATGTTTCTTGAGCAGCAGATCAGCATATCAGAATGATTTACGTCTTTCAAAAACATAAAAAAAAATTAATAAAATACTGACCCCAAACTTTTAGTTATAAATAAAATAACTCAAGCTACATAATTCATTTAAACTAGAAGCATTTTAACGTGTGGACACCAATATATATGTATACTATTATTTATCTAATTTAAACAGGCTAAATATAGAAGCATAACCATACATTTCATTATTATATTCATAAATGTATTTAATTGCCAGTGCCCCACTGATCATCTGAGCTTCATCTCCTATAGAGAGCTTCAGTCATGCCTCTACAAATCTGTCTCCCCCAGTGGAGGAAATTTATGTTACATATTTGACTACTAAATAAGAGCTTAGTTTGGTTGGTTTAGAGTAACAAATGTATTATATACATACCCCTTCCAGGTCACCCCCCCCCCCAATACCCCCCCCCCCCCCCCCCTCCATCCTCTTTTATTTGCAATCAGCTTTTCAATGACAGAACAAAAGTAAAGCACTCTAACAAAGAGCAGTGGATTTCCATAGAAAGGGGAAGCGGTGATGTATACAACACAAGTGACTCCACTCGTAGATTTCCATAGAGTCTGAGCTGAAGTTGTAGGGGCCACCGCAGTGCCTGCCTGTGGACAATGTACCACCCTGTGACTCGCTGCCCTCTCTGTGTCTTTGACTGCAGGTTGTCAAGAGACTCTAATCAACAGGGTTGCAGATCTCAGTCTTGCCAATAGTCCTACTGCACCACAACAACGCAATATACTCTCCTCCTCCTATTTTGTATAAAGCATTTTATCACTATTAGCCTATACAGACAATGCTATCATATATTTGACCCTATTATTTGATGAAACACTGATTTAGAAGCTGATCAGAAATGCTTACAGTCTCTTATGCTCATCAAGGTTGCATTTGTCTGATCAAAACATGTAGTATTGTGAAAAAATAGAGTATTGCGAAATATTGTTACAATTTAATATAACTGTTTTTAATTTTAATATATGTTAACATGTAGTTTATTCCAGCGATGGCCATTTTCAGCAGCCATTTATATTTGATTATTAAATTAATTGAAAGTCTAAAGGATAGCATTTATTTGCAATAGAATTTTTTTGTAACACTATGCCTTTACTTTCACTTTTGGTTAATTTTGCATGCTTGCTGAATAAAAACGTTAATTTCTGTCTTCTGTGTGTATGTGTGTGTGGGTTTTCACCATAAGTTTAGTTGACACAAAGGATCTCTTTTGGGGTTCAGGTAGCTCAGTTTACCCTCAAAACTTGTGACATTGCCCTCTTGATCAGGGTTAATAGAAACCAGGTCTTATGCTTCATTCCACAACCTCTGTGTGGAATCTGATCATTTCAGCCTGAGGCCTAAAGAGAGAGAGAGAGAGAGAGTGTGTGTGTGTGTGTGTGTGTGTGTGTGTGTGTGTGTGTGTGTGTGTGTGTGTGTGTGTGTGTGTGTGTGTGTGTGTGTCTGTGTGTGTGTGTGTGTGTGTGTGGCCTGGTAAACCCTACATTATGGGGACAAATTGTCCCCATAAGGATGGCAATATCTGAAATCCTTGTTCATGTGGGGACATTTTTGGTCCCCATGAGGAAAACAGCTTATAAATCATACTAAGTGATGTTTTTTGAAAATGTAAAAATGCAGAAAGTTTTCTGTGATGGGCAGGTTTAGGGGTAGGGTTAGTGTAAGGGAATAGAATATACAGTTTGTACAGTTTAAAAGTCATTATGTCTATGGAAAGTCCCCATAAAACATGGAAACACTACGTGTGTGTGTGTGTGTGTGTGTGTGTGTGTGTGTGTGTGTGTGTGTGTGTATGTATGTGTGTGTGTGTGTGTGTGTATGTATGTGTGTGTGTGTGTGTGTGTGTGTGTGTGTGTGTGTGTGTGTGTGTGTGTGTGTGTGTGTGTGTGTGTGTGTGTGTGTGTGTGTGGGGTGTAACAAGACTCCCATGCAGTAAATCAAATGAGATGTAACCCTCTTCCATTGTTCAGGTTGCGGCCCAGAGATGACAGGAATGAACAGGAAGGGAAAACCAAAGACACCAGAAGAAGAGTTGAACAAACAAACCCTGTCTTTTCTTCCAAAAAGACATTTCTTTAACTGTTTGTGTAAACCGGTCATCCTCACCTAAAAAAATCTGTACAAGAAGTCATATAGGAAGAGAGCAGTCTTAACAAAAAAACATATATTATTTTATTCATTACTTGGAACCTTATTCTAACTTTACTGATATTTGTTATTGTTATATATAGTAAACTTATTTTCTTGTCATGATTTGTTTTATGTAATAATGCTTAATGTAAATGTAAACAATCATGCCAGTAAAGTACTTATTTTTTAAAATATACAAAAATTAACTAACAATACACAAACTAAAATTGTAGTTTGCATATCATCAGCAGCTCAGTCGAGTCAAACCACTGGTTAGCAGGATGTTGGCCCATTACTGAAGGAACCAGCTAGCATTATTGTCCTCCTTGCATATTGTCACGATTAAGCTATAAACATTCTTAAGTGTAATTATTGTTAATCTAAAAGTTATTGGGACATGACACAAAATATCAACAGCTACAATATGCTCTCCTTAAAATATAAAATATAGGCTATACCATAATAGTAACATTATGAGGTGGTAAATGTAACAGTGAATGAAAAATGCATGTACAATCTTGACATCAGGGGAGTGAGGTTTACATGCACAGCTCTTACTGGCATATGACAGTTACACTTACATTACTATAAAATACATCACTAATACCCTCTTGTGTTTTTTTAAAATCCTTTACTTGTCTTGTAAAAGGCGGTTGCTAAAAAGTGTCTAAATAGTATTACAGAGGTTGTCGGGGGACATTAAACGTCATCAGCCAAACAGATAAACTCATCTACTCACTAGTCTGCTTTCACAGCCTCATTGTGTTCATAATCATGCTCTCACAAACTATTATAAGCTGAATTTCAGAGAAAATGTTTTTTTTTTGTTTAACAAAGACTGAAAGAGTTGTCAGAAGCTGATAACAGTGTAGGATCAGTGTTGGATCTGACCATAAGCTTTTGTTAGTCACAGACCTTATTTTCCGCAATAATCCAAAAGCCAATGAAAAAATCGAGGGAACCAGGGTAATGCTATAACTTCCTGGTTGGCCTACAAAAGCATGTCATCCCTGCACCACTCTATTGCATATGCACATTAAACGGCTTTATCATTAACTGTTTAATCACATCATTAACATTTTTGTGTACTTCAAATTTAATTGTATCTGACTTGCTATAAATTTAACTGACATGGGTAATGGCTGAGCACTGTATGTCAAAGAAAAATGCTAAAAGCGTAACAATTATCCCTTCACTCCTCCACTTGCATCCTCAAACAGCAGCAAAAATGTATCTACTTGCAAGTAACTTTGGTAATTGAAGCTATTTATGAATAATAGATTAAGCAAGGCAACTGAGTTCACTGTAAACTAGGCTACATAAAAATGCTGAGTTCACTGTAAACTAAGAAGAGTGGCAGGCTGCCTCGTCTCAAAGAGCCTCATAGCTGCAGACATATCCAGCTATCATTTTCTCAGATGAAAATACTTTTGCTTGCAGCAGGCCTACTATACAAATCCCATACTCAGTTCAATCTATGAACCCTCCTGTGCTCTCACTGTTGTCTTCAGGGAAACAAAAGCCCTCCATTTTCAGATCTACACCAGTGATAATGGATTTTTGAGGGGAGATAAGACAGGAACTCTCTAATTGAGATGAAACAAATTTGTCCATTCATCATGACATCTTTATTCTGTGCAGGCCATTGGGGAAAGTTCTCAATGACTAGACCCGAGAGCAAACCAAACTGTTTAGACAGATTATAGGGAGAGACAGGAAACTCATGGAGTACAGGAACCATGCACCCGGTATCTCTCTACGACTGTTTGACCTATGACCTGTGACAATTTGAATCTATGACATGGTGCATGCAATAGTTTGCCAACACTTCTAAATGGATAAACCTCATATGATGAATTTAAAAACATGTCACCTTTACACCTGCATCACAGCCCTGGACATTTTATTTAAATAATATATAAACCGAAGATTGAAAGGGTGAATTTACCTGAGCGACATTCAAATCAGCATATTAGAATTATTTCTGAAGGATCATGTGACACTGAAGAATGGAGTAATGATGCTTTGCTTTCACAGGAATAAATTCATTTTTAATATACATTACATTATTTTAAATTGTAATAATATTTCACAATATTACTGTTTTTACTGTATTTTTGATCAAATAAATTTTCTTTGATTTAAAAACAGGGTCTAATAAAACCTTAGTGGACCATTAGACCGGGAAGTGTATTATTTTGACCATTAAACATTTTGCACATTCCTAATGCACATTCTCAGAAAGGGTTAAACAAAAATGTGAGCACAACTGTAACCGCTACACATGTGAAAGAAACTAAGTTTATAGGTTTTATATTTCCTATCTTTCTTGCTCATCCTGGGAATCTGCAGCTACTGAAAACAATATGGATCATAACTCAGACGCTACAGCTCTCGAAGGCCTTTACACAGACTGATGTGCCTGTGTGGAATGTATGGTGCAGGATTAAGGGGAATCTGAAAGGGAAGACAGATGGAAGGAGACAGGAAGAGACAGAAGATGATGGCTGAGAGAAACGCTGAGTGTCATATATGAAAAGAATGTACAGGGCATCATAACATTGAACAAAGACTCTACTGTTCTGCAACCTTTCATCATTTCTATCTTTCCACTCTCCCACAAATGCATTCAAAACCAAACTCATTAATTACAGATTGCCTGCAAACCAAGAAAACAGAATTGAATAATAATATGGTTTTGACTGTACATGGCTTCACAGTTCCAGACAAAATACCGGAGAGCACTGGCTTCTAAAATGAAACATTTATTATCCAAATTGTTTTTTTAGTAGATAAATTACAGAATCACTCAATAAAAATGGTTAAGGAGCACTTCAGTTCTCACTACTTTTGCTTTTAACAACAGTTGGCTGTGTGCTTTAATGATGGGACATTTTTGGATTCTGACTATAGCAATTAAATTTATAATAACCAGGATATTTGTTTGTAGAAATTTGTTTTAAAATTTGATGCTGTCACTCTAGTGACCCTGATTGTACTTTCGTCTTATATTACTCTGAATGTTTTGAATGTTTTGTTGTTAGAATACCATTATTGATTTATACAGCAAACTCTCTGTTGTCAATATGTAAATCATGTTGTTATATTAATAACCAGTCTGTCATATGATGTAGTCCTATGACTCACAAACCTTTAATATAAATCATAATAACGATTTACGCTTAATTTCAAATAGAAAAAAAAAAAAACCTTACATTTCAGTGAGTCAGTTTTGAACTCAGTAACCGCTACCTCACTCACGACCGAATTTGAGGCTGTGAGGCCTTTTAAAAAGAACCAGTTCATAAAGAGTAATTTGTTTGTGAATCAGACTGGTTCATTATGCTGGTTGCAGGTAACACTATGTGTGCACTAACCAAATTATGTCTGACAAAATTGAATGTTTTTCAAAACTTTACCCACTAGATTTTACATTTTTATTTTCTGTCCCATTTGTGTCCATTTTATCAGCAGTCTGAAGACAATTCAAATAGCCTAGAACAAGCTAATTAAATTATTTTTTTAATTACATTGAATGAATTAGATTTTTTTCTACGAGTTTTATTTCATGTCACTTTGTACTTCAGCTGAGGTTGTGTCTTTACTGCTAAGCTCCAGAGATTTGGATCTCAAAGTTAAACTGCTTATATCGGCCCCTGCCTAAATGCCGTTACACAAGCCTGGTTTTAAAGGAATGCTGGATTAAGCATGCGCTTTGTCGGCCTTAGAAAAGAGTCCACAAAGAGAGCTCTTTATTTGAAAGTCTCTCAGCGCTTGATGCACAACTCCACCCAAGAAATTTCCTATTTCTTTCCATATAGACATTCTCCTCTTTAGCCATCAGGCAGTTTATAGTGTGTAAGTAACGTTCCTGGGGGCTGGCATAGATGTGGCGGTGCAAAATTTATATTTACTACCCTTTTCGCTTCAAAATGAGTGTGAAAGGGCATTTCAACTACACTTTGCAAAGGTTCAGTGTCTAACACACAATCAGCTTAGTGGATGAAACCCTACAGATAAAAGGGATGTAAGGGTCTGGGATCGGCTCCAACCTAGTGCCCACTTAATGGGAATCGTGAAGAGAATGATTGTTAAAAGTCTTTTCCTTTCACATTGAACTTAAATTAGTGGTTGTCACAGTGGTCAGTGAGATCAGAATCAGTATCCGCAGTAAAATCATTTTTTCCCTCTCAGAGCTGACTGTTTGCTCATGTACAGCTACACAGTGCTGTATAATTAACAGCTCAAATTGGGAGAGTTGGACAGGAGTAGGCCTGTTCTCCATCAATGTGAAGCTTACAACAAGGCAGCATCGTTGCACCGTCTGCAGCTGATAATGTCCTTGTAAAGAATAGCACCTAGAGGGCAAGAAACGTAAATCTAAAAGTGTTTCCCAATCTGAGTGGGAGTTCATTATTGGAGTATTCAGACACTGCCTTAAAAGTACAGTCATAAGTCCATTAAAGTTCACACAGTCTACAGTCCACTTTTTTTAGTTCTGTAAAGCACTTTGTCAGTGACTGCTATAAAATGTGCTATATAAATAAAATGAACTTGAACTTGAACTTGAACTTTATTGGCTGGGAGAAACAGAATTCATCTAGTGTTTTGTGTAACTTTTCAGGACTCGAAATACAGAAGAATGAACATGTTCAGCAAGCTCCGGCTTTGAACTTTGTGAGGGAAAAAGATCTGTCTAACAAACCATAAAGCTCTTCAGTACACTAACGGTCTTACTGTCACGTTTTTAAAGTGCATGTTCTGTGTTCTCCAGGACTGACCAAAAGGAGCTGCATTTTTCTGACTTTCACAGGCGTTCATAGGTAAGACTCTGAATAACCAAACCATCAGTATGATTTAAAGCAGTATGAAACTATAAATCAAAACAGATGATCTCATAAAGTTGGTGTTCTTCAACTATAAGGGCACTTCTGGCCTGGTGGACTTTATCTAAATTATTTAATCTAAATTTGGACTTTATGTAAACCCTTTTAAGAAAACATGCTTTTCACACTCAGTAGTTCATTTAACCTTTAAATGCATAACTCGGGTCTTTAGTGACCCGGGACGTCATTCACTACCCTCTTCCTCATCCATTTTTTAAAGTTAGACGTGAACCGTCTAAGTATTCCTCAATCAATCAATTAATTATAAACAATATAACAAGAAAATATAATAAAATTATTTTAAAAAATGCCTGTTTTCCCATTCAATTTTTGTAAATATTGTATAGGTAACATATTGTATAACGACCCGAGGTGTGTAACAGGTATTTATCTGAACAACAATAATTGAATCTTTGATGACTGATGACTTTATTCCACAAGGTATTGATGGTATGGCGGTAAATCAATGCCTAAAAGAACCGAGCGCACAACTGATGCTGGCGCGCGCGGTAAATTTCATGTGATACAGGGTTGGGTAAATGATCTACACGATCTACACGAGAGGAAACGCGAACTCGCGAGCTCATTCAAACCCTGCGCGTGCGCATGACATCTCCTTGTAATTGTTACTCTAATATCAGGAGAGATTTATATTCTCGGGACATGTAGAGAGATCCTTCCATGTTAGATATAGAGCCAGGTCGCTAAAGACCCGAAAATTTAATCATGATTGGCAAAACATTCATGCATTTAAGGGTTAAATTTAATTTAACATGTCTCACAGTGTAAACAAATACAATAACATATGAAACACTTTATTAGAAGCTAAATTGTTTAGTGGTGGAAATGACACCACAACTGAGACAGTAAAATAGAAGACTAAATAATGCTTTTTTTATGATAAATTCCATAATTTGTTTAGATTTTGAGTTTCAAATGTAATCATTTATAATTTTATGATTAATTTCATAACTGAAGATTAAAAGTCTGTTTCTGGAACAAGGGACAAAAAATCTATACATAAAAGCCATCTGAAAAGAGCAGAAATGATGAAGGAATAAAAAAGCATTTCAAAATCAGTTTGAATAAACAAAATTCAAATACAAACTGAATCTGTTATTTAAAAAATAAATAAAAAAAACCCTAGGACACCCTGCTGATTGGGATAAGACATTGTATGCTTCTGTTGTGAATCCTCTGATTGCATCTGTCTTTTCTCACAAAAGCTGTGTTCACCAGCTCCCCCAAGTTTAAACCTCAGGGATGGAAGAAAAATAATGGAGCTGTGAGAATGTCCATCTGTCTGTGCTGTCCATTGGCAAAAGGAGAGCATTTCTTATGTAAAGGTCTTGTCCTGCCTCTGTAAAGAAATTGCTTATTTAGTCAAGATGAATTATCTGAATCTCTGTTTTCCAAAGAATGTCTGTGTTATATTATGTTGTAGTGGGATGAACCAACAGATTTCTGAGAAATAGGGATGCATGCATGTTCTCTCTAATTTTGAGAAGATTTTGACAGGCATATTTTGTAAATGCTTTTTAATGAACAGAATGGATGGTGTATTAAAGGTTTAGTTCACCCAAAAATGAAACGTCTGCTAATTACTCACCCTCATGACGTTCCAAACCCGTAAGACTTTCGTTCATCTTCAGAATACAAATGAAGATATTTCAAATAAAATCTGAGCGACTTCTCCTAAACTAAAACTAATCGACTAAAACTAATCCATATTAATTGAGCGGTTTAGTCCAAATTTTCTGAAGAGACTAGATCGCTGTAATGTCCGATGGTGGATGAATGAAGATGACGGTACGCGAAGATACAAAATAGCAAGGATTTATTCCAATAAGTTAATTTCCAGACAAACAGAACAGTGTGCAAGTGCACAAACAATAACCAGCAAAGACAAGCGTGAGAGGGGAACTTAAATACACGGATAATGACAAGGACAACAGGTGACGGTGATGATGATGATGAGGGTGATGAGGCGCAGGTGCAGGTGATGATGACAGGGGATGCTGGGAAGTGTAGTGAAGACACAGACGAAGACGGTGGTGAATGTTACATAACTCCCCCCTCCCGCTAGGCGTACAAGACAGAACACGGGAGGGGTGGTGGGCATCCAGTACGGACTCCAGGATGGTCCAGACGGTAATGCTGGAGACAACCCCTCGGGCGGCGAGGGCGGAGCAGGACGAGCAGGCGGCCAGTGAGACATGTTAAATTAAATTTAACCCTTAAATGCATGAATGTTTTGGCAATCATGATTACATTTTCGGGTCTTTAGCGACCCAGCTCTATATCTAACATGGAAGGATCTCTCTACATGTCCCGATAATATAAATCTGTCCAGGCGGTGGAGCAGGACGAGCAGACTGCCAGGGCGGAGCAGGACGAGCAGACTGCCAGGGCGGAGCAGGACGAGCAGACTGCCAGGGCGGAGCAGGCCCTTCGGGCGGCCGCGGCGGCGAGGACCCTTCGGGTGGCCGCGGCGGCGAGGACCCTTCGGGTGGCCGCGGCGAGGAGGACCCTTCGGGTGGCCGTGGCGGTGAGGACCCTTCGGGTGGCCGTGGCGGTGAGGACCCTTCGGTCGGCCGTGGCGGTGAGGACCCTTCGGGTGAACGTGCGCTCTTGGGCGCCCACGGCGAGGGCATACTGCCCCCCCCCCCAAAAAAAAATACTTGGGGTGAGTGACGGCCTCTGGACCGGACGGACTCAGTGGTGAAGAGGACTCAGTCTGGACTGGTCGGCGCCAGCGGTGAAGGGGTCTCAGGACTGGACGGAACCAGCGGTGAAAAAGTCTCTGGGCTGCACGGCGTCAGCGGCGAGGGCTCTGGGCTGCACCGCACAGAAGGCATTCATCAACGCACATATCAGTAAGCTCAAGCATGTTTTATTCTCGTGTTATGCAGCAAGTTTGAGCTTCTGAAAGAATCAACGTGTTAATCAGATTCGGTTAAGGGTCTTTTTATGTTCGCAATGTTTATATGTGAGTAAAAGCCTAAATTCAATCTGTTCATAATTTTGTTTTGACTAAACCGCTCAATTCATATGGATTAGTTTTATGAGCGTCAAAAAGGTAGTTGCGTAGCTGTCAGAACTGGCTCTAATTTTATTAAAAAATATCTTAATTTGTGTTCCGAACACAAATCATTTTTACGGGTTGGGAACTACACAAGGTTGAGTATTGACAGAATTTTCATTTTTGGGTGAACTATCCCTTCGTGATTAAAAATTCATTATAATGTGACATACTGACTCACTAGGGATTTAGATTGGTAAACTGAACAAAAACTGGCTCCCGTGTACCAACAGCGCACACAGTCATGTATTCAATCCTGGACAATGGGGGAGGGCAAAAAGAGGTAACACATGTTTCCTGTCGTGCTTTATAAATTGTGGCAAGTGGAAGTGGGAAGGTCAAGGGCTATATTCCCATTTCACGAGGGAGCAACAAAGAGATTAAAGCTTAGAAACTTAAAGCAGGAACTCTTAAGTCACGTGTTGACTTGAACAGACTGAACCAAAAAGTCCAATGGGAATCACATTTAAAAATGCACTTAACATAAAAAATTGCTAAAACATTTCCTCGTGTTGTGAAATGTTATAAAGTAGATTTAAACTCACATCACCCAAATTAGCATCCCGTTGCTTGATATGTTAGAGAACATGTTAACCAAGCAGTGGGCACCAGCTCAGAAGCTTTTGCTATTACAATGATGTGTCATTTAACACAGTTGTTGTAGGTATACACTAAACCATTCAAAAGTTTGGATTCGGTAAACATTTAAACATATTTGAGAGAAGTCTTCAATACGAGATCAATAATAAAATGGTTATACTGTAAAACATTATCACAGTTTGTTTTCTCTTCGAATACATTACAACTGTTTTCTATATTTAATGCATTTTAAAATGTAATTTATTACAAGATAAAGCTGAATTTTCAGCATTATTCACGATCCTTGTAATATGCTGATTTGCTGCTCAAGAAACATTTCTTATTATCAAAGTAAAAAACAGTTGTGCTGTTTCATATTTTTCTAGAAAAAAGTGATTAATAAGATTTTTTCATGAATAGAAAGCTCAAAAGAAATACTTTTTATGAATATTTTTTATAACAACACCTCTTTGTCACTTTTGAGCAATTTAATGCCCCCTGCAGCTGGAAAAAAAACCTTTTGTGTGAATATCTTACTGGCGGGAGATATACAATGTTTTTATAATGGTCAAACATACTGTATGTGTGAATATTTGGAGCTGTATGACAGATATTTTAATATAATATCTTAAATATTTATTAACTAAGACACCAGCATGTAAAAGTTTGCAGTTTTGTTGGACATAACAAACCGTAAATTTTGTAAAAACAGACAGAAGGACATTCTTTATTTCAATTGTGAAAGAAACAGTGCATTTAAAACTCTTTTCCAACAATAATATTTTCCTCCAAATAAAGTCTGTGCTCCTTTACATTATTAATGTAGGGTGTATGACTGCAAAGTTGTTTGTGCAGATTTAGAAAAAAATTGCAGAGCTGTTAGACAGAAGTAATTGGTCTTTAATCAGCAATAAAATACACAGAGGTTTTAAGCAAAACATATGCATACTGCCAAGATCATCCATCAAGAAACAAGAAATGTTTACATGAAGCAAAGGAACGAGCTTGACATGACATTACAGAGAACATGGCATGAGACTTTGATAATATTTTAACCTCTGTCCTCCACTTTCCCCCATATTGTACAATAAAAAAAAGCAGACGGTAACAAGGTAAACTGAATTAGTTCTGGTCATTTAACCTCATTCAGTTCCTGCCAGATTTGGCCACCCCAACTTCTATAAAACAACTCTGGCCAATACAATGTCTTTGATCTTTTCCCTTTATAATAATTTGCAGGCAATTCATCACCCAGTAATGTTTTAGCACCGTTTTATGATAAAAGTAGAGGAAGGACAGCCAGTGGTTCACTACAGCATTCCATGCACAAGTCATCAATTTAAATCAGCCCGCAGGGACTTACAAGAGCTGCACAGAACCTATAAACCTTCTGAAGCGTGACACTTGCAGAAGATTGGGGAAATGCAGTTTACCTCTTTAGACTCTATAGGGAAAGTCATGAGGTTTGGGGGAGAACAGTGAATTTAGAAGCGTGTCTTATAGAATTAACCCCACTGCTTCGACACTACCCAAAGGGACACATGTCAGAGTGATCTAATGGGGTTAACCCTAACTACAAAAGCAGCCGGAGCACGCTTATAAAGGAAAAGTATCAGAAGATGAGAGGCACTCACTTGACAGACATTTTTAAAGCTTCTCGGTTAGCTACATTTCCACCGCTGAAGATTGGGTGCTCTCAAACAGAAGCCAAAGTAATAAGATCGTAAGCACCCAGCAAGTGCCAAAATCAACAAAGGTGAGCCGCCCGGCTTAAAAGGCCCTGTGGAATTAAAACTTCGGGATCTACAAAACTAAGGTGCTCCTAAATAAACTTTAAACCCATTTTGTTGCACATATTTGCATTAAAAAACTGCTGTGACAGACAAGGTTAAAGCCACATAGCCTACTGTATGAAAACCAGTATTGCAGCATTTTAGCAGATTGTTTTACAACCACAACATTTATAACCCAAATCTGTCATTTTTGCAGTCATATTAAACATACTGTGAAAAATTCCCTGACAGCCGAAATTCCAGATTTATATGGTTTGCTGAGAACCATTTGTGCATCAAATGATGGAGGATGTTATAAGATTGTGTCTTTGTTCTTAATCTGACATCCGTCATGGTGATTTGTGTGATGGGAGTGAGAACATATGAGTCTCTCACTAAATGAGAAAGGAACAGATAAAAAAAATTCTGGAGTGCAGGAAAGTATCTGTCCATCTTGAGAGAGAAATCAGGCATTTAAGACCATTTAAGTAGATCTGAGGCTCCTGGAATCCTGAGATCTCTTATTTCTTTTTCAAATAACATTTTTTGGCATTGCTATGGGGCTCCTGGAATAGGAAAGGCAAGTGAAATCATAATTGTCTCTGTGTGTGTACAGCCTCCGATTTGATGTCTCGGATTATCTGTGCAGCATTATTGTTGATTTCAACTTCATATAAGTTATGTATTATGACAGTAGCAAAAGTTACAAATCAAAAAGTAAACAGTTAACAGATTGACAGTATCTGCATCAGAAACAATAGACATAAAAATATTGAGTTGGTCAGTTTAAGTAAATACTTTTTAAAGCAACAAATTCAACCAAATATATCATTTGGCGGTGAAATTCATTATTAATGCACTCAAAGAAATGATTCAAGCCCTTCTTAGAGGTGACACATTTAAATCTAATTTGCTTTATTTAAATATATCTATTTAAGATCATATGTGTAAATATATTTAATTGGTTTAACTAAAAAATTATTAATAGCTCCACTCAAAAAAAAATATTCATTGGATGAACTCAATTAAGTTGTGGGCAGGATTTCCATCCAAAAAATATATGTAGCCCCAACTCAAACTGAGTACATCCATTCAACAGAATGTAAATTAGTTAACCTAACTCATTTGTAATAAATAGATGCAAAAGAATATAAACGAGAGAGGCTAGCTTATTTTTAACAAATACTTATTACTAAGCAGAATGACTTTATTTCTGTCAGACGTCTACAAAAGTTTTATTGAGAATTAACAGGGGTTTAACTCTATGTTTTCCATTTGAAGTCACCATAACAGTGATCAATGATTCCATTAGTTGGGCTCTTAACTCTTAATATATCTATTGTCTTTTTTTGCTGCTGTGACAGCGCGTTTGTTAAACACATTTGTAGCAGCAAAGAAAGCTAAAGTGAAATGAGATCAGTTGATGATGGTTAATGGTTGATGGTTTTATAATCATCATGAACCAGACTGATTCACCAAGTTATTTTAATCTAACAATTATGTTTTTTTCACAACAAACCTTGTTACTGCAGCATGAGATCAAGCATTATTATAACAACAAGTTTGAAAACTTTAACGAACATGAGCACAAAAAAGTCTGTTTCTGATGACACACACAGACATCAACAATCAGCGTATGAATCTCAACAATGGTGACAATCACAAATATTTAGATATACAGATTAATTCAGAACATCACTGAAAAGCTACTAATTCACAACAAATACAACAGCAAAAAATAAAAGCAAATATTTAGAATCAAACAAAATTATAGGACAGTTCAGCTGCATAATTTATTCATGTTGCAATGCATGCTGGGTGTTTTGTACTATGGTGGTACCCAGCATGCATTGCAGCAAAGTACTTTTGATTGTCACCATTGTTGAGATTCATACGCTGATTGTTGATGTCTGTGTGTGTCATCAGAAACAGACTTTTTTGTGCTCATGTTCGTTAAAGTCTTCAAACTTAGTGTTATAATATTCCTTGATTTCATGCTGCAGTAACACAAGGTATGTGTTGTGAAAAAAACGTGAAAACATAATGGTTAGATTATAAAAACCTCAGTAAATCATTCTGTTTCATAATGATTATAAAACCATCAACAGGTAACCATCATCAGCTGATCTCATTTCATTTTAGCTTACTTTGCTGCTCCAAATGTGTTTAACAAACACACTGTCACAGCAGCCTAAAAAGACAACAGATATAATAAGAGTTAAGAGCCCAACTAATGGAAACACTAATCACTGTTATGGTAACTTTAAATGGAAAACATAGTTATAAACCCCTGTTAATTTTCAATAAAACTTTTGTAGACATCTGACAGAAATAAAGTCAGTCTGGTTAGTAATAAGTATTTGATAGAAATAAGTTAATCAAGTCACTCATTTATATTCTTTTGCATCTATTTGATACAAACGAGTTAGCTTAACTAATTTACATTCTGTTGAATGGATGTACTCATTTTTAGTTGGGGCTACATATATTTATTGGATGGAAATCCTGCCCACAACTTAATTGAGTTCATCCAATGAATTATTTTTTTGAGTGACAATTGTCTGGCAAAGTATGCTCAGAAACTCAGGTTAAAGATGGGGATGGGGGTACTAAGTTTTCAGTGTACATACAGGAAAGGCCAGCTGTAAATATAGCACTCAGACTAGATGTACAGACAGATCATGCAGGGCTCTGGTCTGGATATCTGCTGATAAGCATTAATACACAAGTCTGCAGGTCCACATTCTGACCGGTTTCCACTGTCGCTGCTCTACTCACCCTGACTTTGACATAGTACAGGACAAGCCCTGTGACAAGCTGTAAACTATTTGTTTGGTCACTAGAGCTATACAAAAAGGAAACATTGTTTCATACTTTGGAAACATACTTTGAAACAAGCAATTCCAATAATATAAAAATAAGTAAATAATGACCTTATTTCATGTTTCTAACGTTAAATATTTCTGAATGCTGAATGTTAAATGTTTTGATATAATCTGATATTATCTGATATCTGTGTTCAAGTTTGCTGGTGGCTTCAGCGATTTTAGCCACATTCTCTTTCCACCTCCGTTTTATTGATTCGTTGCTGGAATGCTGTCAGGAACATTTCAAAAGTGAAGGCGCACAACTCCCCCAGTTTGCCAGGCTGGATGTTCCATTCCTTGACAGAATGCCCAACTAGGCCGATAAGACCAGATATATCTGGACTGCTTCACACTCCTCTCCCTTTGAGAATGTTAAGACATATTTCGGATAAACTACTAGTGCACTATAGGTTTCCATTCAACATGTATTTTGTTTGAAACTTGGGAATGAATATCCCAAAGAAATACTGTAAAAATCCAAAACAAGTTTAAATCCCAAATTATTTATAATTATAGATCCATAAAATATAAATGAATATTTCACCTAAAATAAATTATTTACTCATCCTCATGTCGTTCCAAACCTTTCTTTCTTAATATGAAAAGATATGGCAAATGGCATGCAGGTTTGAGGAGGGGTGAGTAAAAGATGACTTCTTTTTTGTTGTTGTCGGAAATGAAACACAACGGCTACAGTTACTTGTAATAAAACGGAGACCACTTCTCGCTTTCACACCCAGTATTATGCATTTTTGTCAGGATGTTGACACTCCTTGACAGTCTGCGTGTGTGAGCTTATGAATGCTGGCCTTTATACCAGCCATGCAGTGGAGCACAGCCAACTCCCACCTTTTAATTTAAGGTGGAGGAAAAAAGAAAACAAAGTATCACATGGTCTTTGTGACAGCAGTGTCCTGTTGCAGATGAAGGCTGTTGAAGTCTGTCTTTCTTACGGCTCTTGGTTTTGTGTCCCTCAAAAAGAAATACTGTTATGCATGCTATAATCAATTTTAATGTACTTTATGTTACTCCTGAATTTGGCTGGTGTGATTTTACTCAAAACATCTTAAGGGACTCGTTTCACTTTTACATTCGCATTTGAGATTGGGATGCGAGCTATACTTATCTTTTATTTTAAAAAATGTATTGCTTCCTTTAATCTATGACTTTAAAATTAATCCAGAAAGGAAGAATATTTGGCTTTTGTGGGGTTTCAGTGCTCACTCCTCCATTGATCTTGTGTTTGGTTACACTAGTCCAAAACGATAGTAAAGCAAGAGCTAGTGTTGGGGCGGGGGTGGAAGTCGAAGGATGTGGATGGTCTCTCCCCTCATCCACTTGCACAAAGGAGGCCTTTCTTTCCTCATCCCTTTGCTTTCTTAACTCTTGCTGCCATTAGCCCCCCAGCCATCCACGGTTCATTGAGAACACAATGGCTACCCAGTGGACCACTGCTGCTCTGGTTGGTTTAAAGACACAGCAGGATCACACCAAAACCCCTTCCCAGCCTTGATCCCTCTGGGCAGGGTATCCAGAGTGTCTCACCTCTGTGCCATGTCACAGGAAAAGGGTCTGAATCATTCTGGCATTTACGTTTAATTATAATATTTATATAATTAACCACCATGTTATATTAAATGCCCATGATGTATGAGCAACATATCCATGGCAATTTTGAAACTAACTTGATATTTTCCCTTTAAATTATTTTAATGTGTTCCTCTGATCTAATCAAAAGTAGGCGTAACTTTATCCTAATATTTTACCACTATTTAATTTTATTTGATGTTCTAGTAATGTTGTTTCTGTTTGGAGTGAATTTGACCCTGGTAAAAAAGCATTGTGGAAAAATACTATAAAAGACCACAAACAGAACATGAAAGTTAATCAGCTATCGAGATCTTGACTGTAGACTATGTGGGCTGGTGCTTTTTATTTTTATTTAGTTCCTGAATCAACATTGTTGTAATGTGTATTATTCTCTCAGGATCATTAGAAGGTCATAAGCGTAAGTCACAAAAGTAAGTTGTGGAAATGTTTCGCTTTGCATTTCCAAAATGAATAGAAAAGCGTATGCTTGTTTGAAAGCAAAACATAGTCAAAGTTTATTCCCACATGAGAACAATGCAAACTACCAAAATTTGTGACCACTAACTGCGTGACTGCTCCAGCATGCACATGGTAAACATTAAAAGCAATACTTCGTTCTCATAAATGAAAAGAGTAGTTTTTCTCACAGCGGTTTTTCTATTAAGTCTTCATATGTAAACCATGCAGTGTATGTAATTGGCAATTAAAACAGAGGTTAACGGGAATCCTGGTGCATGCGTGTGGTTGGATACAGAACACATGTTACAAGTGGCCTTTCTTTGATTTCCTTTGCTTTAGTATTATAATGCTTCTCCGGAAAACAGTTTAATTGAATCGTATTTTGAGTAAATTATCCCTCATATTAAATGGCTCAGAAAATGGACATGGAATTGATTTGATTTGAAATTATTTAATAATTCTACCTTTATTTAGCTTACAAAAAGAAAAATGTAACATTATAGTCCATTACCACCAAGTCTAAGGCCACGTCCACACGAAGCCGGTGCGTTCCTTATCCGATTATTTTTTTTCCTCGTTCTAAAAAAAAACTCCGTAAACACGGCGTCGTCTCAAGAAATATCTGCGTCCACACGAAACAACTGAAACCGACTGAAAACGGTGTAGTATATATGCCAGACCAGTATGGGTCGCTGTAATTGTGTCACAGAGATACACTATACACGGAGAAGAAGACTTTGAGCATGCGCCGACACGTGATGTGATGACATCATCGTTTCACAAAATATACGGATTGGCTGTACACACGAAACCGCAAGGGTGTCGTTTTCAGATTTATCCACTTTGGGACCCGGTTTCAAAAAATAGCGGTTTCACTCTCCCAAAACGCCGGATCCGTGTGGACGAAACGCCAATACGAATTAGTGTCTATGGTTTTAACTGGTCTCAGATCAGTTTTTATAATATAGGTTCATTTTTAAGTAGTTTAAAGGTGCAATGTGTAATATTGACAGCTAGTGGTTGAAATGGGCATGGCAGTCCAAATGCAAAATATTGGAGAGGGTTGTTTGTCCCGTACCCTCCTCCTCAGACTCGACACTCATGTGGGTTGCCAGTTTGAGAACACGCAACAGGAAACGAGTGCAATGGACAATGGAAGACGGCGAGCACTTACACTGTAAGTTGATGAGTTGATTCATCCGCGTTTTAAAATGCCTCTGGACTTTTTAGATGGATGCCGAGGCTTTTAGGTTGGGTAGAATCTGCAATCTCTCTCTTGGGTGAATAAATCGGCAGTGGGCAGAATCACACAGACCAAAAAAAACCAGACATTCCGACACGGAAGTAGAATAATTGGTTGTAACATTGTTTTTCAAAGAAACAAATATGTGAACTTAGATGGTTTCCTAAATATCTGAAAACGTATTATGGTAATTTTGTGTTCATGCAAAATACAAAAAGGAGAATTGTGTTTCTAATTGACCTAGTTTTCCTTCCTAATAACACACAAAACACAAGCTATTCACTCGGTCCGGATCATTGAATCAGTTGCTCACTGCTGTTGGATAAGTTGAATTCACAAATCATCCGATGTGACATAGTACGATTCAATAGGTTCAATAAAAATAATCGTCTCAAAAAATTATTTGTTCATAAACTGGACATCGTTATCGAGTCATAGAGTCTTTATTTTTTCCCTTTAAAGTCTGCATGAAACAGAAGTTGTGAAAGTCTTTTCTTCCCTATTTAAGTGAAATGGCTTCTCGAACAAGAAAAAAAATGTCGCTTGATTTTGACCATTTGTAATTGATTGGATCGTTGGTTCACTGTAGTTTACTATTGCTGTAATGTCATGTGAGTGACAGGTCATCCCGCCCTCACACCAGTAAACGCGTCATCAGAGAAGAGAAGAGAAGAGAAGAGAAGAGAAGAGAAGAGAGGAGAAGAGAGGAGAAGAGAAGAGAAGAGAAGAGAAGAGAAGAGAAGAGAAGAGAAGAGAAGAGAAGAGAAGAGAAGAGAAGCGAGGAGAAGAGAAGAGAAGAGAAGAGAAGCGAGGAGAAGAGAAGAGAAGAGAGGAGAAGAGAAGAGAAGAGAAGAGAAGAGAAGAGAAGAGAAGAGAAGAGAAGAGAAGAGAAGAGATGTTGCTGCAAATGGGAGGGGCAGTTTTGATTATGAGGGCAGATGAATTGAAAAAAATAATAATAATGTGATTGTGCACAGATATATCATTTGTAATAAATACTGAAATATTCCATAAAGAAAGAAAATAAAGAATTGTTCATTTTGATTTCATGGTGACGTGTCCTCTTTTAGAAACACTTAGGGCCACTTAAATCATGAGTTAAGGATTATCCCGTGTCTGAGGAAGCAAGCAGCAATGTCATGACACAGTGAAAATAATCCCTTCTAGTTAGTAGACAGACACGGTGAATGTGCTCTTAGAAGCAACAAGTCAAATCCCAGAGATTGGTTTTAACGGGACTGTGTTGCAGGGAGTGCAGCTGTCATTGAGGTTGATTGAATGTATTTATGTTAACTTTTGGAATGTGTGCAGAGACTCTGACAGCATGCTGAAGGCAAACCACAGGGCAGTGCACTGGGGTTTAACGGCTCTCGATGACTCCTATTAAACTAACCAACCATAAATTCAAGTAGTATTTTATTTTATTTTTTTAAATAGTGCAACTACTGTGATCTTGCAAAATATATATTGGTGGTGGGTGGCAATCAATGGCATTCTTGGGCTGTTTCTAAGTGTAAAATAACAACATACAAAGAACACACACAACTAAACCAAACAAAATGCTACGACCCACTGGTGTTAAGATCGCAGGTCAAGAAAGAAAGAATGTAAACATACTTGACCTTCAGAAAAAACTGATTCGGGGGAAGGAGGCTGATGTGTATAATTAATGAGGGTCTGTAAAAAAATATTTAAAGGCATAGTTCAGTCAAAATTGAATTATTTGTTCCATTCTTTGCACTTTCATGGCAGCTTATGAGAAAAGTCATTCTTTTAAGTTCACAAACGGTTCACAAAACCGATTTGAGTCATTTGCTCATGAATCGGGTTTATCGGATTCATGTGTTCACCACTACTGACTCAATCAAATTCTCTGGTTCACAGCCCCAAGGGAAAAATTTGTTTTGTCACATAACTACATAAAACTACAGTATCATATGGCATCGGAAGACTTGGAATACAGTGCACAAGATATATGAATGACTTCTATGATACTTTGGTTCTCAAAGTACAAATGCTGGACATTGGAAAGCTTTGGGTGAGAAAATGATGACAGATTTTTATTTTTTGGTTGAACTTATTTCTTTAAAACTTCTGTGAATACAAAAAAACATATGTTGTCACTGTCAGAGCAATAGCCTGTGCTTCAGGCGACCCTAGTTCAAGTTCCGGCTCAATGGGTTTTGCCTGGCCTGTTTCCCTGTCTCTCCTTCCCATTGCTTCCTGTCTCATATACTCATATAAGGCCAAAAATAAAGCTTAATAAAACTCAGAAAGGATGGGGTGAAGACATAACCCATGTCTTCATCATTTCTCAGAAATATCTCTGTGAATCCCTGAGAAGAATGTGACTACCACAACACCCCCAGTTTGTTCTGTGTTGTATAATTGTACCACAGTTATTGTTCACTGATTGCAAATAAACTGTCCCTCAGGAATTTGAATCCGTTGTACAAAGTCCAGGGATTTAACAGTGCTTTCAGTTTCAAAATGAAAGTCGGGAAGATACCGTGTGGGTTAAAGTCTACACAGCCAAGTTTGAAGGAAAATCGGAGTATATAATGCAGACTAAACTCAAATAGAAACTGGAAAATGCTGTCTTGTGGTTGAATGACATTAAAATGCAATGAATATTAAAATATATTCATCAAAAGTGTCTTTCGCTCTCTGTGGTGGACAGACATGGATTAAGAGAGATTTTAATCTGTCTGATGCAAACAGAGTTTGGTAAAAAAAAAAAAAAGAAGAAAATATTACTAATAAGCTGCATGTGTGCTTTTAAACACACAGATTTTTAGATCAAACTGTGGAAGGGAATTCAAAACACACCACACTTGCATTCACACACTTTTTCCTCACATCTGGCCAAGAAGCAAGACCTCACTCAAACCAACCTTGAATGTTTCAAATGCTGTCTGCCTGGGTTCTTACATTACCACTGCCATAACTGAGACACAACAAGTTGTCATAGTCCTTAATGCTGATGTCTAGCCACTCTCTTAAGACAAAACTTGACTTGACAAAATTTGACAAGAGATGCTGCTAGAGATGAAAATTTGCTGAGGCTGTTATTCTGGTCCACTAGACCGGAACGATCTTTGATGGTTAGGGTAGGTTAGGTCATGTCTCTTAACAGCTTGGATCCTCCCTTCGGCATTGCTTTCAGATCACAGCAATTATATGTGATGCTATCTCAGCAACCTTGAGATCAGAGGAAACTGTCCAGTGAATTCCAGGCCAGAACTGGGACAGTTTGGGTCTCTTCTTTCCCTTTTGTGTATTTCAGGGTTTTTTAAACCGGGGTTTAGAAAATTTGAGAGAACAGAAACTTTCTTTTATCTTTTTCTTTTTAATTTTATAGGGCTGTCATGTTATAACTTTAAAGGTGAATGCATTTTTTTTGACAGTAGCCTACTAAAACATAAAAATACCATAACATGTTTGTGATTTAGGAAACATGCTAAGATGACTTGTTTCTTCGAAACAAATGCAACAGCCAATTATTCTTTAAATTTTGCGTTGTTATGTGTATCAATTTGTATATGGTACTTTACCCCCCATCCCCTTATAAGGATCTAGGATCTTACTAAAACATGGTGAAAGATTATGGCAGGACAACAGTTAAAGGTAGCCTACTGATTATAAATGTAATCCGCATATAACATATTGTGTATGTAGTTAAAAAAGATATCACAGTTTCTGTAATAAAAAAAAATATATAAATAAATAGATAAAGTTGTCCTCCGAAGAGGGGAGGTGGGTCCAAAAAAAAATTGCGTTCCGTGTCGGAATGCCTGTTTTTGTTTTAGCCTGTGTGATCCCGCCCGCTACTGACAGTCGGCAGGAAATACAGCGTAGCCTATTGCAGACATAGAAGACAACAAACAAACTAGGTCAGAGATCGCAGATTCTACCTAACCCAAAAAGCCTCGGCATCAATGCACCAAAAAACTCCATATCCAGAAACGGATAAATCAACTCACCAACTTATTCGCCGCTTTCAATTTTTAAATTGCGCTCGTACATGTTGCGTGTCCCAATTTGGTAATCCGCTGGAGGTGGGGGAAGAATTAATTTTTTTGGACTGCAGTACCCATTTCAACCAATAGCTTTCGGTTAATATTACATAGGCTACTGCACTTTTGAATAATTATAAAACTATTTTTAGCACAGTGTTTTTTTATATATATATTTTTAACATAGGGCTTTACAAATATGTATCTGATTTTAATTGAAAATGTTTATATATATAACCGTAATAGCAGGTTGAAGAAAACGCAATGTAGCAAATATTTAAATACAGCGACATAAAAGCCATTGAAGCCACACATTATAAATGAGTAGCTACATGAAAGTATATAGGCTATAGCTACCTTTAGCTATCATCATATTTGGAGATCTTATTAGGCATCAAAAAGTTTGAAAACCCTTGGAATAGGCTATATATTAGAAATTTACAAACAAATGTAGTAGGCTAATGTTTTTAAAAAGTGGGTCAAATTCCAATGCCTTAAAGACCACAGATGAAACAAAAACAGAGTAATGAAAAGACAATGGGTTAAATAGATAACAGTTATATGTCTGTTATAATTAGAGTTTATGCTCACATTTGAAAAGAAATCCATGAGGGACCCAAAATTTGAAAGCAGAGCGTGGTTCCTTCCTGAGAGAGAGAGAGAGAGAGAGAGAGAGAGAGAGAGAGAGAGAGAGAGAGAGAGAGAGAGAGAGAGAGAGAATTTTGGATCCGCATCTATTCAGGGCAGTTTTCACATTATGACTGGGCAGACGAGAAAGAAAGAAAAAATCGGACACTTCTCATTAGGGTTTGACTGCGTCATGGGGAAACCGACGGGAGCATCTTTTGCGATGAATGGACACTGCGCGAAATTATGACAGAGGGGCATAAACATTTTGCTACACAGAACTTTATGAAACATATCAGTGCTGAACATCAACTCATGGAGAGTTAGTGGGGCTGTTGAACTGCGCTCGGTGTGTAGCCTACAAGTCGGATTTTCTACGTTGAAGTTTTTGGATGTACTTTTTTTTAACGATCGCATTTTTAAATACTGTTTTTAGTTCTAAGTCATGTCACTATATTTTGCTCACTTATTCGCTCTGTTGGCTCTGATTTTGCCGGGAGATATTTGGGGAGCTGGAACTTACGCGTCACGACACACTCAACATGTGGATGAGAGTCAGTCTGTATCTGCTGCACAGAGTGGATCGAAGGTGACCAGTAGACATAGGTAAGATATAAACGAGTTTTCATTTTTAGCAACAACAGGTCTGAGTTGATGATTTTATCATATTAATAATTAAAAGTAATACATTTGTACACTAAAATATGTTTTGTCATGTAAAATAAATGTCCTTCATTTGGTGAGCCTAACATCTAAATGAAGTGATTTTAGAGGTATGTTCTAGGCCTACTACATATTTATATTAATAAAATAATCGATATGCTAGTATCAGAAATTACTCGCTGATCATCACAATTAGTCAACTGTCAAAGCACTTCATTAAGTCGTGTACCATCGCTTACTAACTTTCAAGCTGGTTTATCAAGATCACGTGGTGTGTGTCACACACGTACCTTTCTTACATGGAGCTGATATGCTAATATTGCAAATAGGCTATACGTTCATGCTGTTATGAGTTTACTATTTTCTAGTCACTAAGACCAGTATGAAATCACAGACTCTTGCCCTGCGAGCGTGAGCTACTGTTGGACTGGTCTTCTCCCTTTTTTGGCATTACTAAGCAGACTTCAATGCATGTGCAATGGGACGGAGGCCAAACGGTGAAGACCTTAAGTGCACTTATCCTGGCATTAGCACAACCCAGTGGTGTACAGAGGTTCTGCGAGAAAGAATGTGTTGGCCCCTGGCAACACTGCTTAAGGCTGTTTGAACTCTGTTTTGTTTTTACAGATGTGTGAAATATTACACGACTTGTGGTAGCTGAAATCCTCCTTCACAGTGTGTCATGTTTCCTGTCTGTCCAATATCTTGGATGATATCATTTGCCCCTCTACTTTTGATCGAGTTGTACTGAGTCAGTCCACATTATGCCTCATAAATAGCTGCACAGATGCTTTAAATCCAGCAGTGTCAGTTGCCAGCAAAATTAATATTTTTTGCTGACAAATTTTGTTATGCTATTTGTTATTTGTCTGTAACAGATGCTGAAAGAACCTTGTAAAGTCTGTATACATAAATAGCCTCAGCAAATGTGTGCACAGTGTGTGCTTGTTGGGGGAGATTTTGATATGAATTTAATATGAATTTGAGCTTTCCTGTAGCTCAAACAGTAGAGCGTTAGCGCTTGCAACACCAAGGTCATGGGTTAGATTCCCAGGGAAAGCAAGAACTGATAAGAATGTAAAAGGTGTAGCTTATAATGCAATGTAAGTTGCTTAGGATAAAAGCGTCTGCCAAATGCGTAAATGTAACATTTCTGTAGTTCTGCACGGAAATGTAAGAAAATAAGTCTACGAGTGAAAACAGATTTTCAAAAGGTGACCTTTAGATTACATACAGAAAAACAAATCTGCCTTTAGACATCTTGCTTAAATATATTTGAGCTTTGTTTGTATGGATAACTCAATTACCCTGCAGGGGGACACTGACACAGTTTCTCTTTTGAGCATAGCAATACTTTGCCCTATGTTGCTGTGTATTCTCACTATTATTTCTGTCCAAGTTCTGTTTCTGCTTGATATGTTGAAGGGATACTTCATTCCTTGCCAAATTGGGTCCTGTGGATTTTTATCCTGTTGAGGAAAAGTGTTTATATTCAGCCGCCTTAAGCTGGATGTTCTTGAGTCTGAGTGGCACAGGCCTGACACTTGCGTCTGGGTCTTTTTGTTTATATGACTAAGCAGTGAATTTTATTCTTGTATAAAAATATATGCTGGCAGGTACAGTGTCTTAAAATAATCAGATGACTGGAAGTGTTTACAGACAGAGTTCTTTCCAACACCAAAAAAAGTATACTGCTTCCAATGAGCAACCATTGTTATAATTAAACCGGGAGCAAGAATACAAAAATGCTGCACATTGGAACTCATTCTTAAGACTGATCTTGAACACAATCAAAATGGATTTGTATACATATAAGACAAAGAAGCCATTGTGACTCCAAAGTTTTTGTTTACTTTTCCTCTCTCAAATTTGATAAAGCTGAGAACCACTATTTCCTTTTTTTCTCATTGGTATACATGGACCCAGGCCTTTGTCTTTCTTTTTTCTTTAACCACCCCCACAGACTACAACAGAAACAATGGCTCAGTGTTCTACTGCCATTACTCTTTAGTTGTATACCCCAAATACCACAATTTGTATGCGTGTCCTAATTAATGCATGTGCACACGTCCATGAATCCATGCATAAATTAATGTTGGGTTATATTCAGAATGTCTATACAAGCTCTTTCATCACACCTCCAATCCAAACTCACATACACAGTAGGATACAAACAAACACAACATTTTGTATTTATAATGCATGATGAAAAACACTTAGTCAATATTTAGGTCCACAGAAACACAAATAAATGCACCTTGCCTAGCCTGAGATTGAGTGAGTGTAGAATTTGAAAAGCACGGTTGTCTGTGGTGAAGATGTCCGTGTTGAACTTGTGTACTCTTTGAGTGTTTGGGCCCCATTTATTTGTGTGTGTGAGAGCAGAGCACTTGCAGTTGATGCATCGAGACATTCCAGTCTCAGCACTGCTCATGATAACGAATGACTAACCAGGCTCAATGAGTTATTTTAATGAACCAGTAACATTGGATTCCAGCCTGGTTTCGATCCCATCTAAACAAGCTCTCTGAGAAAACACCATAATTAATCACTTTAATTAGAAAATTAGTTTTTAAATCATACAGCTCTCCAAGGTGTTGGGGAAACTACATTAAACTCATCGAATATGAAGACAATTCCACATGAACAAAAATAAGAATCTTTTGTTTACCATATTTATTTATTTTTTTAAATATAGTATTATCCATTTTTATATGAAGTATTATTTCCAAATAAATACTGTATATGTGCCCAGAGCAGATGTATATATTTGAGCAGAATGGCGATATCTCTGCCCTCATTCTCTCACAGGATGGGTGGATACCCAAGTGACAAAAAATGTCTGAAAACCGAATAAACTCTTTTATTCTTTGCTAAGCTGGATAGGAATCATGAAGAATCATTAAGTTTCCAATTCTGATTCCTCTTAAAGATTTCAGTTCCTTATCGGTTCCATTAACAATTTTAGCTTTTAGTTTCATTTAAGGAATACATATTTGTAAAAAAAGAAAAAAAAAGAAATGCAAAATGATGAGATAATTTAAATGATAAATAAATGTAAAACAATCCTTGCAAAAGGTGTGTTTAGAGAGACTTTTTATATATTTTTCAGTTTTTTTAGAGGTGACATTACTAAACAAACAAAAATGTGCCAACAGATTCAATTCATTAATCCGGCTAAAGACAAAGAACTTAAGGATAACCTGTTTTTTACCCATTCGACAACTATACAAGAACAACATCAAAAATAATTAAAATTATTATTACTATTGTTATTAAAAAAAAATTGACTGTAATTTAAATTATTAAAAATACACAAATTAAAAGAGAAATGTATTACTATTGCACTGTTAAGTAAAAAAAAAGTATTTAAAAATAATAATTGTCTTAATTTCTTTCCTTTCAAACTTAAACCTTAGAGCTTTTATTTTGGTGGAAAAACACAGGAAGACCCCTTAACTGTCACTTGCCCGTATACGGGCAACCGAAATTTACTTCAAAATATTACTATTAAATCCTAATTTAATCATGACAAACTATATATCGTTGGAATGGTCTAAGACTCCTGAATAGATATTTTAGCGCTGTTTTTTTCTTACAAATTTTGTATGAACAGTAATATATGAATTTATGACAAGAGTGCACCTCAAAAAATCGACGTCATTACAGGAGTTTCTGACCTTTGTCACAAAAAGTCGACGTACACTCTTTTAATAACTGAAACTTTGGTTTTTTTAATGCTAAAAGTTCATAATAAAACATAATCTAGTATTTGTCAATAAAAAAAGATAAAATTATATTTTAAAAAGTAAAGTAAAAAGTCCTCTAAAAAGTATATTATATATTATATATATATATTTATAGAATTTTTTATTATTATTATATCACATATTTTAGTAGTTATCATAAATTAGGTATCATTTGAAAGCTTACGAACTCAGAATTCATCCTGTAAAAACCGTTTTGAAATTGGACGTTGCGTTACCATAGAAACGGTATTTTTTTTATTAGGCCCCTCCCCTTTTGGGCATCATCTTTCATAATTTATCATCAAAAATGTTCTAATCTTGACAAAACACATATTGTCAGAAAGGTCTGAGTCTCAAGGTTCCATATTTAGTGACAGAAGTGATATTTGTATAGAAATGTATTAATTTGTTATGGCAGAATGCATACAATTAAATTCAATGGAATGCAATGGCACCCGGTGGCTATTTTTGGTATAACGCCTAAACAAAATCTCATGGGAACTTCAATTTTTGTGATATCAACTTTAAATTTGGAACACAACTTGGTTAGATATATAGCTTTCATTTTATAGTAATTTTATAGTAAAAAATATTTTGTAAAATATTTATTTTATATTAAAAAAAATATATTAATAAAGTATATTTGATTTACTGTACATTTTAACTTCCATCACTTTTTCATACTTTAATTTTTTGAAGTGCTTTCACTTCAGTAATAATCTGCCGATTGTTTTCTTTAAAACAAGACCAAACTTAGGTCTATATTCCAAAGCATTCTTGAATTACAACCATTTAGGTTTGTATACTGCATTTTAATGTCAATTATCAAAAGGGGGATGACAGCTAAGGGGTTAAAGCTTTTTTTTGTGACCGATTTATAAATGATTCTCATTACAAATTTGGGAAGATAGCTGCCATAATAAGTGACCTAACAGCCATTGCAAAGATGTACTTTGTCTGCTGCAGCATTTACTGTGAACCAAGCCTCTCCAATAAACTGAAGACACCAAACTATGAAACATGATGTAGCACGTCAGCCTATTCATATAATTACAACGCAGCCTTGCACATAGTAATAATAAAAGCCATAGTTGTGTATGTTTGATTCATCATTAGAGTCACTCATTCGGGAATCGGACTACACTGTCACTGGTCAGCTGTAAGTTTTGATTCACCAAAAATAAGTGGTTTATAAGAGACATTAGTTTAGTTGCAACGCAAAGGCCCGCCCCCCTTAGTTACTGTTGCTACGTCCGACATGTCATGGCGCTCTCAAGCCAAAAATCACGTACTCACATAAAGAGGAGTAAAGAGGACACTGACCAACACACAAGACAGGTTACTTTTGGTGTGAAACAAAGTCTCAGCTTTCAAATTGTCATTTTTTTAAGAAGTTCAAACAATAAATACTGTTTTCTGGCTCTTTATTGTGATGCAACAGATTGCTGTAGTGCCTCAGTTTCAAGCAGCACATGAACTAATCATCTCTTCCTACTAGTTATAGCACAAAATAAACATGAATGACCATCAGAAGTATGTTGTTTCAACCACGGAAAAAAACAATACACATAATTTTCAATAAGTTCAAACCCTACGACGTTAATCTACTAACTCTTCTGTCTGGTTTGTTTGTCGGTGTTATTGGTCAGATCGCTTGTCAATCAAACTCTCAGTGAAGGCTGAATTTGAATAAGGACCAGCTTGTTGCCAACCCTAATGCTGCCATAACCTTGCTAACTGGTTACACTGATGTGATGCTTTGTTGGTGTCATTGGAGGAAAGTGTTGGTTTTGAAGGGCAATTATTTGTACTTTAATTAATTTACAGATAACTTTTTAATTTAGTTATTTCTACAATGAAGATGGCAGTCCTCAACCATTTGAATTGAAGCCTTGAGAATAATATTTTGCCCATGCTTTGTACACAAACAGAAACTGGTGTGCCTACGTAGTGACACGGACTGTAAGCTGTGTAATGGAAGATGGAGTGGAGACCTATGTGAAACCTGAATACCAGCGCTGTGCTTGGGGCCAATGTTCCCATGTGGTTTTGTAAGTATTGAGTATGAGGAAAAACACTGCCAAATTGCATTTCATTTAATCTTGGTTACCACTCGCTATTATGACAGTGTCGAACTGGAAAGTTTTGGCCCATGTCCCTCTCTCAACGGGATGCATGTCCACCAAACTATTTGTGGAATGAGATTGGAGAGAAGTTGAGACAGAAATCAGTCTCTGATGAAACTGCTAATGTACAAGTTACTTGTAATATTATTTTAATCATTTAAACAAAAACAAATTTCAGCCATAAGTCCAGGATGAAGTTTACCTTTTTCTTAGGTCTCAGTAAACCTCAGTTTTATCCAAGATCTTCAAAGACAGCCATAATACTAGTCCCCTATACAGAAGCCACATCACAAGTATGAACAAGAATGAGTATAAACAATGTTCTAATAATAGCAACAACTGCACTTGAAAGTTAAGTAAGACACACAAGAGGCTTGCCAGAGCAAAGCAAACACTTTCAAAGATTTTAATGATGTACTGAAAGCTTTGACTGAATAAAATAACAAAAACATGCCCAGAAACAACAGCCCGAAGTAAATGAAGAACAGACCTTTATTGTACTGTTTCCTAGCAGAGTTGTGGCCTTCTGAAAAGCGATACATAGCCTAGGATATGAGCGTAACAGAAATATTTTCTATCTGCCTACTTGAGCAGTGCCATTAGAGACGGTTAAAGTCGTGAAAGATGATTAAATTAAACTTGGCAGCTTTAAGTCTCCATTTTCATAAATGTCAGAAAAGTACACACATATTAAATCTTAAATTTTACAACAAAAAAGTAAAGTTGGACTAGCATACATATTGTTCATATTCATAGTATCAGCTCTTGTTAGATCCGAATATGACAAAATATCTTACACCACAGGTATCGGACTTTTAGAAGACCACGGTACAAGGTTGCCTATAAAATGGTCACAGAGATGGAATGGAAGTGCTGTCATGGTTACTCAGGTGATGATTGTAGTGAAGGCTCCTCTGCCACACAGGACAGCAGTGGCAGACATACTGATGAAGAAGGTATGGCGTTACACTTAACCCTTGAATCCATAAAGGGAGTCAAATTGATCTGCTAGGTTGTAATTTTGAGAATATTTGAATTGCTGCAGCATTTTGTTTTTATTTTATGTCTTAATCAAAAAACATTATACAGTGGATAGCATAAGTGAACACACCCATGCTAAAGTTGACTAAAAAGATGAATAAAAAAATCATCTTTTGGAAATTTATCTTAATGCCTTAATTTAAAAAATGAGGACCTTTAAGGACACCAATTTTCTTTGTGAATGAATAATGTATCGTAAATAAATAAATGTTCTTCCTTATAATACAGGTTGCATAAGTAGGGACACCCCTATGTTAAATTCTTATAGAGGCAGGCAGATATTTTTTTTAAAGGCCAGTTATTGCATGGATCCAGGATACTATGCATCCTGATAAAGTTCACTTGGCCTTTGGAATTAAAATATCCCCACATCATCACATTCCCTTCACCATACCTAGAGATTGGCATGGCATACTTTCCATAAGATTATCTCTCAATGCAAATCAAACCAGCTATTAGCCTAACGGAATTAAAACCGTGCCAATCTCTAGGTATGGTGAAGGGAATGTGATGATGTGGGGATATTTTAATTCCAAAGTCCAAGGGAACTTTATCAGGATGCATAGTATCCTGGTGGATCCATGAAACAACTGGCCTTTAAAAATAAAAATCTGCCTGCCTCTATGGGAATTTAATATAGGGGTGTCCTGACTTATGCACCCTGTATTTTAAGGAAGAACATTTATTTATTTACAGTGTTGTGCAAGTTACTTCCAAACTGTAATACATTATATATTACTTGTTACTGTTATTTAAAAGTAATTCATTACCTTACAATATTACTGTCTCAGAATTGTAATGCGTTACATTACTCCTGTATTACTTTTGAGTTACTTTCACCAAAATAACTATACAGAAGTAGAAGTAGATCCACGAACCTGCAGAATGGCGACACACCCCTTCCAACTCCCATCATTATCCATACCGTCCAGATCCAATGCTACCACATCTTTAAATTACTATTAGTATTATTTGAAGTTAACTTAACATTATAAAATATGTAGACCTACACCACAAAACTAGTTGAGGATAAATTATTTAAAATTTGGGAATTCCAGCGTTATGGACATGACATTTGCAGACTTGCAGTTAACTTATATAATTATAGGCCTATAAATTCTCAGAAAATGCATTAATACCAAAATATTGAAACGTCTGTTTATCCATAGTCTCTTCCCAGAAAGGAGTCCAGACATTAGAAAAATATCAGTCTACACATGCGTTTTATATTTAATATTAGGGAAATCGACAGTCATGTGTGACAAAAAAAATCTTTAACTTTTAGGAGGCAACGATTTTTTGTTGTTGTAATTCTGTGAATTACACTGCGCAAATCTAATGAAGAAGGGTTGGATCTCCACAGAACATAAAATATTCATTTTATTTTATTTTTCGTGTTCGCATTTATGAGGAAAAAATAATGTTACAGACGTGACAGTTCTCCGTTACGGACGCGACCGCTCTGAAGCGGCACTAAAAGACTGCTTTAAAACTTTCACAGAGACCTTACACAGAAGACACGAAGCCTTTCTTTAAAGTGAATTTCGTTTTGTTTTAATTGTACGGACCTGAAAAATATATCTATATTGAAATGTCTACTTGTAAACAGAACAATTCAAAACGAAAGAAAACAGACTGCTCTCTGCTTATGAAATGAAATGTGCATTTCTCTCTGGTGCATTCACTACTGCGAAGATCGCGAGTCAGCATCGTCAACTTCAACTTGACTTTATTAATAAACAATCAACATGTCTCCTTGCTATATTTGACATATTCATAATCATTGCTTTTGCCGGTTCTTTGTGACAGCTTTTAGGTGCTTTATCGGCAGCGCCGCCGCCCTTACATGAACGCGTCACCACCGCATCAAAAACATGATTGCGTGATGAAAACATGAAAAATACCACATAAACATAGCCTAACTGTTTAGAAAGAAAACAGAACGAATAGCCTAATGCGCATACGTCCATCTCGCGAATGTAGTCTTCTTCATGCCATCTTCACCATTAGCCGCTTTTCCACTGGCCAGCGCGAGCACAGAGGCCGAAATCATACCTCACGGCACTCCTGTAAAAAATAAATCGCTATACAAATATATCAGACGCAGATCACATTTAGTCTTTAATTACAGACTTGGACCTCACACGCGGATATTGACTGACCACGAACAGTTAATTTAGCCTACTTGCATCTTTCATTCGTAATGTCTGGCGGTCTTGCTGTTTTTTTTGTTTGTTTGTTTGTTTTACAATTAAAACTAAAAGTCTGTTGTAACGCAAGCCTTACCGAACATGTACCGAGTAAAATATTACTGAAAATTGATTAGTAATGCCTTACACTACTGCGTTACAGCAAAACAATGCATTACTTTTGTAACGCGTTACTCCCAACACTGTTTATTTATGATATATTATTCATTCACAAAGAAAATTGGTGTCCTTAAAGGTTGGATTTCTCCTCTTTTTTTAAAATAAGGCATTAAGATCAATTTCCAAAAGCTGATTTTTTATTCCTCTTTTTAGTCTTCAACTTTAGCATGGGTGTGTTCACTTATGCTAGGCACTGTAGGTATAATGGGTCATGCATGGGAAGATAATATGCTTACTGAATTAGTAAATGTTAAATAACTTCAATGTTAATCAATGTTATTCATAGGGAGAAGTTACAACAACAAGATTAGACAACTTGAGGAACAAATTCATAGCTTGAATAAAGACCTTCACAACCTCCACTCAACTGTACACAGCATGAATAAGAAAATGCATGAGGAATCTCGAAGGGACGGCATCAGTGGAGGCAACAATCTAGCCGACGCTGCCCAGTCAGGGATGAGGGAGACCATTCACAGCATCCAGACCAAACTGGACATGCTGGACAACATGACACAGGTCCATGACAAGACCCTCACCAGCATCAACAACCACCTTGTGGGCAGCAATGGAATTGGGAACGAATTGGACAGTCGATATGGCACATTTAAAGAGGAGATTCTCAGGGAGCTGGAACGGAGAGTGACACTGTCTTGCTCGTCTTGCCAAACTGGAGTGGAGAGCATGCGAAGGCAACAGCAGGAAGACAGAGAGAGGATCCGAGCGCTGGAGAAGCGCATCGGTGTGATGGAGCAGCACCACCGTCAAACTGTGGAGACGCTTGAGAGGGAACTGTCACGCTCTCAGAGTTGCTGTGATTCCCTGAGCGATCTTGACAGGAGACTTAGTGCCATTGAGAGGAAGGTCAGTTCGACTGCAGAGACGTATGATATCCTTAGAGGACGTCTTGAAAAAGAGTTGAGAGGATCAGGCAATGGAAATGGTGGTCAGAGAAAAGCACTAGATGAAAAACTGAACAGTCGTCTTAGAGACCTGGAGAGAAGACTGAACGGGACTGTGAGAAAAACTGAGCAAAAATGCTCCCATACTGAAACAAGTATGAAGGAGTTTGTCCAGAGAGAGATCGGCCAGATGAAAAACTCTGTCCTCAATCGAAATAATGATCATGGTTATAGAATATCTACCATGGAAATAGGCATCCAAGACTTGAAACGTTTCTTTAACGATCACAAAAATAACCTGGAACGGTTAGGGAACAAAACAAATGATCTCGACAGCAGACTTAAATCAGCGATTAATTTGTGCACAGAGACGTGCGGTCCAAAAGGGAGTGAGACAGCAGATACTGTCAAAAGCTTGGAATGGAAGGTTTTTGGCAATGAGGAGGACATTAAGAAGTTTGACACCAAGCTAAAGGAATTAAGTGTGTCTGGTGACTCCTTATTTGACCGCATTAAAGTTCTAAGCCATGACGTTCAAAAAATTAAGGATCTGACAGGACACGATGGAGAACACTTTAACCAAATCATCACAGATGTGGAGAATATGGGACGTGATTGCGACATATGTAGTACGATAGAGAGCGAGCTCAAAAAAATAAGAAACATAACCAGCTATTCTTTTAATACGTTCCAGGGAGAACTTACAGATTTACGCAAAAAGGTATATTCAGATGAGTATGGTTGCTCGCAGGTATGCTCAAACCTCCAGGAGGAAGTCGGCAAATTGAAAGAAGAGGTAGAGAAATGTACAGGCCAATGCATGAACACTATGATTGACCATAAGAGGAACATAGATAATCAAAACACCATAACTGGCAAGCTTGGCAAAGACCTCAAGTCCATTCAGGGTGAGCTCACAGGAGTAATCCTAACGTTCAGCTCCATCAATGACACTCTGAAAGGCTTCAGGAACACCATACAGAGGCACGGCAACTCCATTTCTGATCTGGACAGGTCTATGGACAAAATTAACTCAGATTTAGATCAGATTGAGGATGATTTTAACAAGCACAAAGATGACAGTAAAGAACGTTTTGACGGCATCAGTAGCTTTAACAGCAATTTGATGATTGAAATGGGAGAATGCAAACTTTCTCGAGAAGGGCTGGATAAGAGACTCTCGAAGTTGGAGGGTGTCTGCAGTAGACTGGATTCTTTGTCAGTGAACCTCCAGACTATCAAAGATGGCCTGAGCAAACATGTCTCTGGGCTTTGGACATGTGTTAATGACCTAAACTCCACAGTTATCTCACAAGGTGAGGCCATCAACAACATTCATGATGTTCACTTTAAGAACATTCATGGCAGGATGAACAACCTCAACTCTTCCATACTGCACGTTCTCAAGGAGTTCCAGATATTCACTGAACATGACTTTACTGGTAGGTTCTTATCTATTGATCTTATCTAGTTTGGAATAAGTAAGATAGTTTTATATTTTTGAAAGAAGTCTTTTATTAACAGTTTTCTATTTGAATGTTTTTTAAAATTTAATATATTCCTGTGATGGCAAAGTTGAATTTTCAGCATCATTACTCCAGACTTCAGTGTCACATGATCCTTCAGAAATCAATCTAATATGCTGATTTGGTGCTCAAGAAAGATTTCTTATTATTATCAATGTGGAAAACAGTTGTGCTGCTTAATATATTTGTGGTTAACGTGGCACACTACCATTCAAAAACTGGGGTAAAAAAAAAAGAAAAAAAAGAAATTAGTACTTTTATTCAGCAGGGACACATTCATTTTGTAACATTTATAATGTTACAAAAGATTTATATTTCAAATAAATGCTGTTCTTTTGAACTTTCTATTCATCAAAATATCCTGAAAGAATTATATAATGGTTTCCACAAAAAAATAAGAAGCACAGCTGTTTTCAACATTGATAATAATAATAAATGTTTCTTATTAATATTCACAACATTTATGGTTTTACTGTATTGTATTGATCAAATAAATGCAGCCTTCGTGAGCAAAAGAGTCTTAAAAAAGCATAATTATTCCAAATTGTTGATCGATAGTGCATATCAAGACAAAAACAAATTTTTATATTTTGTACCGGTTTGCCTGTGTTCCCCTCCGCTTATTTGTTTTCATAGTTTCTAATTAATCACGCACCTGTTTTCTGTTCAGTTCATTAGCTCTCTCTTGTATTTAAGACCTTAGGTTCCTCAGTGCATGGTTCCTTGTCGTCATTATACTGTGGTTGTGTTATATTTCCTGAAGATACTCTAAGTGCTCCTTATTTAAATTTATGAAAGATTGTTTATTATCTCAAACATCATTTATTTATTATCTTAGTCGTGCACTCATTACTATAACCAGCCATAACATGACATTTGGGAGGAAGAATACATTAGTGTAGTTAAAATAAAACACTGTCCTGTTGTGTGACATGCTATACTCCATCTAAAATATCAGCCAGCATTTTTTGCAATTATTACAATGACTTTTGGGCCAATCCTCAGGACATCCTGGAGAACCTGGTCCTCGGGGAGAGAAAGGATCCGAAGGACCTCCTGGGCCACTAGGACCTCCAGGCAGAGAGGGACCACAAGGGAAATTGGGGCCAATAGGACCTCCAGGTAAATGAATGAATAAATGAATGATTTTTTTCTTCACAATTTTAACAGAACTGGCAAAATTAATAATATTTTCCTATACATTTTTCTTAATTGTCTCATATTTAGGCCTCAGGGGTGAACAAGGTCAGTATTCCTACTATTACTACTGCCATGACCTTTTCTTCTACTATTAAAATTATTTCACTTTATATTAATAAATATAATAAAAACGTTTTTTTGTCTGTTCTTGTCCTTACCAGGACCTCCCGGAAAGGATGCCAACGTTCCAAGACTGTCATTCTCAGCAGCACTCACACGACCACAAGACAATGCAGGCACTATTGTCTTCAACAAGGTCTTCATCAATGAAAGAAAGGCCTACAATCCAAAGACAGGTATGTATGTTAAAGACAAGCATACTTTATGTGAATTAACGACTGTCTTAATCATAAATTCTCTTACCATATGTATTTTGACAGGTTTGTTCACTGCTCCTGTGAAGGGGCGATACTTCTTCAGTGCAGTCCTGACAGGTCACAAGAATGTCAAGATTGAGGCAGTCTTGTCTAAATCCAATTATGGTATTGCCCGTGGAGATTCGGCAGGCTATCAGCCTGAGGGTCTTGAGAAACCCATGGCCGAGGCACGGCACACTCCTGGCTCCCTGGTCATCTTCAACATCATACTTCCTCTGCAGGAGGGAGATACTGTCTGCATTGACCTGGTCACAGGTAAACTTGCCCACTCAGTGGAGCCCCTGACGATCTTCAGTGGGATGTTGCTCTACGAGGAAACAGAGGACATATTGTGAGACTCATCTGAGACTCAGCGAGGACAATGTCAGATGTAAAACTTTGCATATGGACTACTCGTGATTTTTTTTTTGAAGAACACTTTAACATATTCAGTATGTTTAATAAGGTTTATGATACAAATTTTATGCAGGTGTCATTTATAAGAGGCCATGAGGACACACAGGATGATTATATTTATCTATTATCAGAACAATGAACTGAAATGTGTATATGGTTGTTTTTTTACATTTTATTCTTGAATGGCAAGTCATATGTTCACATACTGTGAGTGGCCTGCCTTTATTAAAATGCTGCTCGGAGCAGCAAAGTTCCTTCTAAAAAACTAGCCCATCCACTTCGTTTGTTGTCCTGGAAGAGATGAGACTGAGTGACTGTCAAACTGGGATAGGACTCAAGTGGAATTTCTTACATTATTATACAATAACCTAATGCAATCTTTATTTGAAGTGTCAAATTACTCTCAAATTACTGATTTGCATCAGTGTTTAGATCTAAACTATAAACTTCCATACTAGTACATATTTGAAGGTGATTATTTGAATATATTTTTTTATGCAAATAAAGATAATTTGTGGTTGTCAGCAGAAGTGTTGCAAGACCCTTGAAATATCTCTTTCCCCAGTAAACATTACTGATAAATCCTTGTCTGAGAATATATATATCCATATACCACGCTGAGAATGATTTTTCCTGATAATATTTCAGCAATACTGTCATTTCTATCAGCTATTTAGAATCAGAACGACTCATGCCAAATTAATGGAATTAAGCACTCTTCTGATTTAATAGTTTTTGCAAAAATTCAGAATTTGTTCACGATTTAGTTTGATTCATTTGGATGGTTTGCTCACACACTGAATTGTTTGCAGTGGTTTCTCAAAACTGAAAAAGAAAACAAAAACAGCACTGGATGAGGTGGATATATACCTACAATAAATTGTAAGAAACAAACCGCACAAATGTCTTTTATCAGTGATTACACAGCGCATACATCTTGTGAACTCTGTGTAAAGACAATTTACAGTATATCCACATAACAGTATAAAAAAAGGTAGGCAGTGTATTGCAGTGCATAATATAGTGTATTCACATGTGCACAATACAGTGTATTTACAGCACTTCCCAAGTAAAGAAATACATGGATATTAAATATTTGTATTATTGTATTATTATTATTATTTTTAGAAAAGACAGAACATAAGCCCAACTATGTGGGAAACACCCTTCAGAAGCAGGCTATTTTGTTGTTTGTACGTTTGAAAAGGTTCTGTAAGCTGAGAACTTAAAGATTTTCAGTAAAAAAAATAAACATTGATGTGATGCCAGCAACTGAGAAAAGACTGAGAAATCCAATCCATGCCAAAAAGTTAGCCTATATACGTTCTTTATTTTTTTTAAAGAAGCTTGTATAGATAAAGATCTATAAATATACAGTTATGTACTTTTCGCCCACTAACAGTTCCTTGACATTTAACAGCCAACCAGTATAGCTTCACTAAAATACACTTCAAAAAGAAGGTCTTTTCTCAAGATGGATGCAATAAATATTACACATGACATGCTATTTTCTATTATTCCCCATTTCCCCACTGTGTTATTCTTTCATATTTGCGGCACATTTCTTCACTTAATCTCCAAATTTGGAAAAGTAACTATAAAAGGATGAATTCAAATAAAGCAGGCTATGCAGAGAGGGACATTTTTAGCCATGCCAGAAGCTATAGATCAAGAAACTTCTAACCCATCCTCTGGTAACTCTTCCAAAGAAAACTATCAAAGTTGTTTATGCTAGATGCAGAAAAGATTTCATCCTGGCTATCTTTTTGTCAATGGATTTTTATTTTGTCTCTTTGGACTGCAGATGTTCTCTAAATAGACCGAATCTAACAGCTCAGAATCTGCATCTTTGCCAGACATGTATTTGTGTGACCTTAGCCGTCTTGGTGGTCTATGCCTAATGTTTTCTTTTATACAAAGGGATTTAAAGGACTTGCACTAGAGTCTAGGCCTGAGATCACACCTTAAACCTTCAGAAGAGAGGAATTACTTAAAAGGCCTTTATAAATATTACTTCAAAAATGATTCATTTTGCAGTAAGAGCTGATATCTGCAGTCTAGACGTAGCCTGAACGACATGTTCATATCTGACAGTTTCACCTTGCTTCACACTATTACATGTATTATATAGCAGTATTATCAGTAATGTATCTGACTGTTGTGCAATCCAAATAGTCCTCAGATTATTTTCTTCTTACAAACTGAATGTCGAGTATTGGATATACATCACTATATTTGCAATGCTGATTTCTAATAAAAAAATATATTTTTAACAATTTTCTTTTTGTGTAAAGATGTTATTTTTCAAAAGCCTAGATTTAGATTGTTTAATTTTACTAGGAAAAATAGCCTACTATGTTAGTGTTCTGATTCCCTTCAACCAACCACACGCTCGCTTTGCCTCCAAAGCCCCGCCCTCCAAAGTCTCATTGGCCAAAAAAGCGCAGGGCACTCCACCTATTTATATAAATTTAGCGCCCTCTAGTGGACAATTTTAAATCTTCCCCAAGTTTTCCTCTTGAACCCGACCCTCTTCCTGAGAAGAATTGAGTGCTGCTGGTTGAAGTGATAACATTTTAAATTATGCATGACTTTGACTTCATGGTGAGAGAATTGTATCCCATATGAGCATGGCGCGAGGAAGCCTCTCTTTGTGATAGATGTCACTTACTGTCACTCATTCAAAAAGTTACACACACGCTTGAACAAATTGCCATGAAATCTGATAGGCCGCTCCTCGTTAGGCTACTCAACCCCGGTCAAGTGATCACGTAAAAGTGCGGTAATTCTACCTGCTGAGGCCGCTTCCAGATAAAAAAGAGGCGGGGACAATGAGGCGGATTTTAGGCTACTTCTTGAAGAAGCTTTTCTGGAGTTCACGAGCCACGGCGTGCTGTTGCCATAGAGACACACAGCGAGCACAGATCGACGCGCCTGGACACATTGTAACATTTATTATAACTTTAACATTATACTGTTGATTTTAAACAACGACTACAGGTAAGGAAATCCAGCTGTTGTTTGACGTTGAATATAGTCTTGTAAAACGTGTGGATGTGATATACACAGACTATATGTTTGCTAGCCTAAAAAAAAAACTTTAATTAAATCTAAGGTGTAAAGTGGGGGAAAATATATATTGGTCCCAAAATATAAGATGTAACGTAAAATTGGAAAAATTACATTCGTTTTTACTGAATATTCATGGTGCAACATGAGTTGTATAAAAAATAGAAGTGTGTATGTTATTAAAAAGCATGTAAATAATATTAAGACAGCTAAAGGGCCTACCATACAATTGGGGTAGCATTTGTTGGGTTTTGGTTTTGAGTTTTTGTCATCACTTTTAGCATTTCATAACGCCTTGACTGTGTATAGGCCTACTAAAAAGTACATTTTATTAGGTAAACTTCAAGTAGGCCTATATTTTAAGTAGGCTATACTTTATTTAGTAAGTATACTATTATCAATGTACTAGAATTATACTTGTGAGTGTACTAGCTATTTCAATACTACTTGGCACTAAATTGGCCCACTTTTTAGTGTATGAAAGTATATTTTATGTATACTTTAAGTGTAACACTATTAAACTAAGTACACAACTAGTTTAACAATTAAGTTTTTCGTTTGTACTTTAAATAGATTATAAATAAATTCATATGTACACTACAGTGGACTACTCAACAATTCGCATACTCAGAATTAGAAACACATCTGTTTTCTTTATAAATCAATATTTTCAAACAAATCTATTGTACTGGATAAATGTAAAATAAAAAGTAAATATGTAATCGACTACTCGATCAAATTCTTACATGCTTTATTGCACTTTGATAAAAATGTATGCATTCATTTAAGTTACACATTCAAATAGATCAAAACACAAAGCAAATAGACAAAAAATATTCAAATGCTACCATACCATAATATTTTCAGGTTCAAAATGTCATGCAGCCCGGCCAAGGGAAGGCTTGAAGTTTTGCAGATCTACCGGCTGCTTCAGTGTGTCCAGGATGGAGAAAAGCCGTACATAGAGAAATTAATCAGCATGGGTGTTGATGACCTCATAAATCTCACCGAGCCACGCGAGGGGTACGGCGTCTTGCACCTGGTATCAGTGGCCAACAATCCCGACATGCTGGAGTTCCTCGTAGCTCAGGGTGCCCGTCCAGATGTGCAGGACAGGAGGGGGCGGACACCGCTGATGCTTGCCGCAGAGCTCGGGTATGATGGTATTGTGTCTCTACTGGCCAAGGAGAATGCAGACATGAAACTTGTCGACAAAGATGGGAAAGGTAACTTTTAATTATTTTATTTTATAATATAGTTATACATTAACTGCTACTTTTTATCCATTACAAAAAGTATGAACGCAACTTTTAAAAGCTGTGCTCAGTGGCAGGGGAAATAATTAGTCAACTGTATAAACTTTATCTGTGAATATGAAATCATTTTATTTATCAATATACAACAGCTCACTTTCTCTCAAGGGGCAGATATTAATGAGGCTTACCCCACAAGAAATAATTCTTCATAAGGCAATTTGACAGCAGCCACATAGTCGACAGAGATCATCAATGGCTGGCAGCATCATGCCAGTTATGGAGATTTACTGTATGCAGTCTATCTAATTACAGATCAGGGCACGACCAGTTAATGTGTAAACCGATCCGAGTAATCCTACTCTGGCTTCTCTCCCAGGCTTGCTCTTCTACTGCATCCACCCCACCAAAAGGCACATGCGCTGCCTCCAGGTGGCCCTAAAATGTAATGCAGATGTCAACAATGTTTCAGATACTGGGATGCCAGTGTTCCTGCTGGCCTGCGAACAAGCTCAGGACTGTGAGGGGATGTGTCTCAGTATCCTAGAGAGAGGAGCAGACCCCAATGCCACAAATCAAGTATGCAAATGTTGTGTAATTCCCTGAGCTAGATTCAAACAAACCAACCTTCTGATATCGCAGGCATGTAATTTAAATACCAAACCATTTGTCCATACACAAAGGTATTACATTGACTACACAGAATAACATGTAGGCCTCCTAGCTCTGTTGACTGGTGTTGGTAGATTGATTTTGTGTGTATGATATCCCAGAAAACCGGTTTGACAGCTCTGATGGAAGCCACCAGAGCGGGAGCAATAGATCTAGTGAGAGCCATCCTCAAGAAAGGAGGAAACGTCAATGCTCTGGATAAGAAGCGATTCCACTCAGCTCACTTTGCAGCTGAAAAAGGCTTCTTTGAAGTGAGTGTCACTTCTATTGTTGTATTCTTCTATTTTATAAAAAGTGATAAAACGAATATAAGCCTATGTATTTCTACCAGTGATTATGATCACTGCTTTTAATTCTAGTTGTGCTATTTCCAGATAATTAAGGTGCTGTCTGCATATGCAGCAGATTTTGGAGTGGTAACAACAGAGGGGGATACACCGCTACACTTTGCTGCCTCTGGTGGCTACACAGATTGCTGCAGGTTTCTAGCTCAAAGAGGTAAATCAATTCATTTTAAGTCAAAACTATAATACAAAATCATTAAACCAGAGGAGAAGGCTTATAATTCATCGCATTTTGTGATTATTTTCCATATTTTCTTTCTTTATTGCTTTTAATTCATAAGGGAAGTTTATTTTCCTTTCATTCTAGAGAGAATTTGATTGGATAGAAATCTGTGCAGTGCAGGATGAGTAATCAATATTTTTTGCTCCGTTTTCCTGAGATAAAGACTGGATTAAAAAAACAAAACATACAGCCATACAACCTTGATATGGCTTAGCCATATTAACAGGCACAAAGGCTGTGATTTAAAGTAATAAATATATGCAGATCATGTTTCTGAGTGAAGCGCGGCACTGTGTGGTTTTGTGTATGAGCAGCTCATGATCCAGTGTTTTTTAGTGTCTCAGACTGGCACGGCTCACATTAAATGTTTCTCCGTAACTTTAAGGTCCGCCTGCCGTTTTCTTCCTAATTAAAAGCTTGGTGGTTTAATGTTTGAAAATGAAGAACTTAAGACAGCCATAAATATTAGTTATGTAATTCTACTGTTGAACTATACAATATATTTGTTATTATTATTATATATTATTTTTTCTAAATACTTGATTGTTTTATTTTACAGTACAATATTACAATAGAAATATTTCATATCGTTTCATATTTTCATTTAGTAATAATTGTATAATAAATTGTGCAGCCCTAAAAAAAAAAAGCATTTAAAATTGCAATCAAAATTTTTATCAGAAAAACCACACATTTTTTCCCCAAATCATGCAGCCCTACTATAAAAGTAATCATGCTTCTTGATGTGGAACAAGCTGAACTTTATTATATGATATTTCACACTTTTATTCCTACTTCAGGATGCAATCCTAAATTGAAGAACCAAGAAGGTCTGCTTCCTCGTCAGATTGCTAAGGACTGTGGCCACAAAGCCACTGTAAAAGAGCTTAAGAAGGCTGAACGACTACATGGAAAGTTCTCAAAAGGGATGGGCGGCACAAATGAACCATGGGCTCTGACACTTCACGACTGGTCTCTTGAAAACGAGAATGCGCTAAGGAGTGCTTTCGAGTCTGCATCAGATGGCATCATGGGAATAGAGGTGGTGTCCAGGGTGACGTTTGTGTCTGTTCTTCAGGAACTTCACGCTCCTCTAGATGATAACCAAATTCATACTCTTCTGCTTGCTCTCGATAAGAGAAGAGAGGGCTTTATAAATATAAATGACTTTCTAAAAGGTCTCAAATATCTCCCAAAGATATATGTTATGGCATCTTATGGGCCTAAGAAGAAGAAAGCAACTAAGTCAGGAAAGACCAAAAAGAATACGTTCAGTCTACCCATGCCCATCTGCACTGTCCCACCTGATCTCTTGCATCGGCGTGATGATGGTGGGCCACCGCATTTTATGATTGAAAGCTACCAGCATTTTACAGATAACCACAGATATGACCGGGACCATCGACCAGCACATCCTATCGAAGATGATACAACGTGGTACATCGATGAGCCCGAAAAGATATACATAAACATGAACTACTGTGCTAAAACAGGAGATATTGAGTCTCTTAGGTTAGCACTCATCCAAAAGGTTCCAGTAGATGTGAACGATCGGTTCTACAAGACACCACTCATGGCTGCATGTGGAAGTGGGAACTTTGAAGTGGCAAAGTTCCTTCTTGATAATGGGTAAGACTTGTGTTGAGTGTTGACTTAAAAGGATAGTCCTCCCAAAAATGAAAATCCTGTCATAATTCACCCTCTTGTCATTCCAAACCTGTTTCGTGCACCTGCGACGCATCTCTCTGTAGGCAAGGGCGTGATTAGCTGGTACCCTTTGACGTCAGAGGGTACCACAACTTCCAATAGGAAAATTCAACTGCAGTAGCCACCGTTCAACCTGAAGAGGGCAGCACTCAGACGTTTTTACACCATATATACGCTTATTTCATGCAGCCATTATTATGAAATCGAAAGCGAGTCTCCGGTGGGAAGAACCCCGGAAGTAAAGATAAACAACAATGCCTTGGACTACCAACCTGAAGCTGCTTCCGCGATTTACACTATTCGATGTTAATATCCAATATAGGATATGTATATAGTTCGTTCCTGCTTCTTTTTTACTTTCTGGAAAGAAAAATTATTTATAAATGAATTTCACTGTATATAGTCTAAAGCATAAAAGAAATGTATGTACATTTTTAGAATAACTAATTTCTACATTAAACACAACAATACGCCATCGCATTCGCGACTCTCCCATGATTAAAGGTGACACTTCCGGTTTTCTTCCCACTGGAGCCTCGCTTTCGATTTCAAAATAACGGCTGCGTGAAATAAGCGTAATGTCAAAAAATCTACTCGAATCAATGAACAGCATTTATGAAGCTCCATTCTTACAAATCATTAACTAAAAAAAGTTGTTTTAGTGTTTAGTTACCCCTTAAGGAATAAATTAAAGTATATTTACCCAAATGAGAATCTCATTACAGGGCTGACATGAATGCATGTGATCAGTTCAACTGGACTCCTCTGCACCATGCCTGTCATGCAGGACAGCTGGACATTATACAGTTGCTGCTGGAGGCGGGAGCTTCTGTGGACCCGCCCACTCTTAATGGAGCCACTCCCCTCATGAGAGCCATTGAGAGCTGTAGGCCGTCCTGTGTGGAGTACCTCATCAAAGCTGGGGCAAAGATCAATGCAGTAAATAAGACAGGTACAGTCCACTTTCTAGGAAGGACAGTTATTTTACAACTACATCTGTTGGAATCAGCGCCGCCACTCCCACCATGCGCATCACACGCTGTGTGTAGGGCACTAAGTGCTGAGGGGGCACCCAAAATAGCCTGATGAAAAATCAATCATCATATCATAGTCATAATAATTATAATGCCGATATTATTTCAGTTTAGAAATATTATTAGGCACTTTTTAGGGATGTATATAACAAAACAGGCGGAACAAGAGTATTTAATTGCTCTAGAAAGATCATAAAGGAATTATGATTAGGGCACCAAAATGGCTAGCAGCGGTACTGGTTGCAATATAAATCTATTGAAGCAAATTCATAACCATTAGCAACCAGTGCAGACTGTTTCTACGTCATTCCCACAATGCCACCTCATCTTTGCTGGAGTGCTCTTATGAACACAGATTTACAGTGCATTAAATCACTGAGATTGATCATTGCTGTCATTTGAGTCAGGATCTTTTAATCTTTTAATTGCAGAGCAAAATTGCTTGGATGTTGCCCACGCTTATGCAGACTTCAGAGTGGTGGATTTGATCCAGACTAAGATTAATACTCTACCGAGACCTAAGGACAACAAGAAGCCACAGCCTGTCAAAGTCCACCGCAAACCAACGCCAGCCTCAACCCCTAGCTCTACAAAAGAAAAGGTAGAGCAAGTGTAACTTTATGTGATTCAGCATATCTACTGTACACGCCTACCTTCATTTAAAGTCACCATGAAATCAAAATAGACAATTCTTACATTATTCAAACATATACTATGAGACTAGGGATCAATATGTTTTCCTTTTTAATATACTTTAAAGATGATATTTTAGTTAATTTTGGTTTGTTTCTACAATGGTCCTGGACTTTATACTCACACCAATGATATCAAATAATAATATTCAATATTAATACACTTAATATTCAACAATATTATTGATTTGACTGCACTGACACTATTGGATGAGAACTCAACTGAGCTGGATGATGACATCACTGTTTTAAAGATAAAACTAACTAATTTAAAAATTGATGAATAATGATAACCATAAAGATAACTATAAAGATATATTTGTAAAAAAAAAAAAATCTAAATTTAAAAGAATAGCAGAGTCCACACCATACCGATATAATGGATAACCATAACGGCATCAAGAAACAATATCGTTGGAATCGCTTTCAAAACGATTTTTTCCAGTTGATAAACGATTAAAAACTTTGGCAGCAAATCAGAATCCATCCTGCTTTAAAGAGCTTGAGCATTTAAAGGGCAAGACGATTAAACTTCACCATGTTCTTAGAATAAACAGAACGATATCGTCCGCTGGTGTGGACGCAAATATAGTTATCATTATAGTAATCTTTCTAGTTATCGTTCTCGGTGGGAATAATTAACACTAAACTGACTTCAGCTGAATAATGACACTATTTTCTTTTAGAGCTGCTGTATGCCAGAAATGAACTGTTTGCGTCCTTGAATCAATGTAAAGCTGCTTTAAAGCTGCTTTGTATTGTATAAAGTGCTATATAAATAATTGTGACTTTACTTGACTTGACCAATGGCGCAGATGCAGCATCACACAACAGCAAACGCTTTCAGATGCGCAATTCAAGTTTTTTTTATCCATGACAAATTTATTCTGCAACCAGAAGTGTCACCTAATAGGGGGTTATAGACTGAAATATCATTATACTGCAATATCAGTATTTTTCCTAATGTAGAAATATAAAAAAATCACCACATATTTGACAGAATTACTGTTTACAACAATTTGAGGTTTTCATTTTAAAATTGCTGTGTCATTTCAAATCTAAGCCGTGATCAAAACCATCTGGCCATAAACATGAGATGGCACCGAAAATGAAAACCCAAGCAAAGAGTAAGCAAATGAGTCCAGACGTGTCATATTTCCCCCCAACAAGGCACTGGCGGCTTTGTGACTCTGTTAGTGTGCTCAGGGAAACCCCGCTGAACCTTTTTAGAAAGTCACACCATTGTCTATGTGTCATCACGTCCACTGTGTCTTGATTACGGTGTTAGCGCTTTATCTTCTCAGCAGGGCACCGTTCCCACTCCCACAGCCTCCTCAAACTCAGCAGTCAAGAAAGCAATGAAGAAAGACAGTGTTATCGTGCACAGCACTCAGATCACCAGCGGCAAGCTCAACAAATTGGACATCAGTTTTGTGCCAAGAACGGTAAGCTGGACACACCACACGGGTATGCACAGAGAGAAATGTGAGCTAGGCCTGTGTGAGCAGCACATTGGGCCTCATGTACTAATAAAAAGTGTTTTCATGCAAAAACAGTTGTGTGCGCAGGTACATTTGCTCTTACTCTTACTCTCATTCTACTTCACATTCTACGTTCATTAATCTGGATTATTCTACATGTCTCCATATAAGGGCTGTACTCAAAGTAAGGATACATTCTTCTTTTGCAAATGTATCCTCACGCTCACATTTTGCATGAAAGATCTTGCAGCAAGATCTTTAAAGTCCCCCTGTAGTCAATTGTATCCCTTATAACTCATCTTTGATCACCAAAATTACATATTTAAAGTTTTTTTCCTTGAAGAAAATTCTTCATGCCTTAAAATAGTTTGAATGAAAGTCTACACCCTTTGCCTCATTTAGTATACGCAGTTCTATGAATATGCAAATTAGCCAGTCTCAACTCACACCAGCTTAGAGATCCACTCGTTGACGATCACACGTTGTCGTGATTGGTTACAAGGTAGTTTGTGACGTCAGAAACACCAGCGATTTCAAACCGCGGTTTTGAGACTGTCTTTGGTTCACTGCAATTTTAAGGAGAAAATACTCAGAAATGGTGTTGACTTATTAATTTACACATGGTTTGTCTTAAAGCATATTAAAATCACCACATAGTAGTGTGCCAAAAGTACCGACTTGAAATTTTTCAAATGTGACGATACCAGCATTTCCCTCTAGCCTTTTGAGCGCTGTTGAACGGATTCTTAAACACCTCTGATTGGCTATTGTGTTCACGCGCTCAACATATATGTCTGTGATTAGACTACAAGAGAGACACACAGGAGTGTTAGAAAGCAGGCATCTATCAGCGGATATATTAGGGATCCGCTGAAAGACCGAAGTCGGTACTTTTGACAACACTACCGCATAGACATATAAACAACAAGCTTGGTTTTCACCACAGGGGGAGTTTTAAGTAAAGCCATGCTAAGCATCCCATTCTCAAAAACATTTGAAATATACACGTTTTGTATTGGCCAAAACACATTTTCAGATGCATTGTATGCAGAACCTATTTTTGTTACTCTGAAATACAAGAATTTGTTAATTAATTATTATCATTTAAATTATTCAAAACATATGCTGTTTATAGGAGCACGAAGATTGTTCTTCTTATGTTATCTTAAATTTAGAATATAATATATGATAAAATATAAATATATATGTTTTACACATGAATACATGCGCACAAACTTCTAGTTTAAGAAAGGATGAGATGTCATGTGGCCAAAAGATTAGCACATTTATTTTCAGTGGATTATTATATTTGTTTTTCCTGCTATTTGTTGTAGACGTGGAAAAATCAGCTGACCACAAGCGAGCTGATGGAGAAGAAGGCAAGGAGGAGGCAGCGTTTCAGTTTTGAGGTGGACTTTGATGACTTCAAGATGCCATTCAATAAAAACATTCAGAAGAAGTCCGTGGAGTTTGAATTTACTGACTGAAAGGTGAAAACCTGTCTTGGATCAAAACAGCACTGATGCACAAATATCATTACTTGCTAAGGCAAATTTGCACAGACCCCACAGAACAGAAGGGATTATAATCTTTGGCATGTCCTTTTAATTTTAAGTGAGCAGACAAAAAATTCTACCAAAATGGACAAAATAACTTATCGTATATAAATTTTATTGTAGATAATCCACAGATTGTAGATAATCCCTGTCCCATCTAGAGAGGGGCTGGACTCATGACAATCTTCTTGAGGAAGAAGGCAAGCAATTTCTTAAGATAAAGATATGTTAAGAATTCTTAAGGAATTAAGAACATCTTATTTTTTACTTAAGAAGAACATGACAGGCATCGTGTGGTGTTATCTGTTGTTATCTGATTGTATGCAGGTTCTTTCCAAAGACTTGCAAATCAACTAATCTTTTTGTACTTCCTGCAAATTACCATAATGAATGAATATTATTACACACTATCTTTGTCACAACTGGCTCAAAATGGGAGCTCAGCACTTGCCATTGATTTTTTTTAATGTGCCATGTGTTATATATTTATTTTGCGCTGAATGCTGCCGAAAATTATGTTGTAATTCTAAAAACGTCCCTGTTTCAGTTGAGTTGTTACTGATTGTTACTTGATTACCAAAAAGTCACTTCACACATAATAATGTGTTTCACTTCAGTGTACTCAGTGTAACTAATAATAGTAATATGTATTACAAGTAGCGAGTGTTATGTTGTAATGCTTAATAATTGAAACAAGCCAATAAATCAAACATCTTATACCTTAAGTCAATTTAAGTCAAGTTGGATGCTAACCTAACTTATCCTAAGAACATTCTTTTCAGGTATTCAGTTTTGTCTTTAGAGCCATTTGAATTGTTTTGTAAATCTGGCCCCAGAATATCATATAAACTTGGGGGTCAGCTATCTTAGAAACCTGATAGCAATGTCCTGATAACCTTCCAAAATGCCTTGGCATCGTAGCGTCAAACTTTGCATGGGCATCAGCACTCTAGTTTTGGTACCATTCTTCTAACTTACAGTGTGTTTTAAGCTGTAGTTGAGGGATTAAAACTGCATGTCTTACGGCTGTTTCTCTGTCGCCTCCGAGAGGGAGTAGGTACGTTAAGTAAGATTGATTATGCGTTTAGGAGAGGCAGGAGATGAGAGCTGCTGCCTACGTGCTGGCATGCAGTTTGTCTCCTCCATGTCTCAGCGTCTGTCGGGCGTGCTGATTTCAGTCCTTTCACCACAGGCAGCTCTGCGCAAAACCCCTCATGTTGTTTATCTCAGAGAAAAAAACAAGAACCACATGCTTTAACAAGAATACATTATCTGCTGATTAACCATGTCTGATATATTCATAGTGGAAATGTGTGATTGAAACTGACTAGTAGAAAGACTTCCAATAAAAGCTGTTCTTATTTTCTGTACTTTACAGGTTACTGAGACGGCTGTGGTTTCAGAGTAGATTCTAGATTCTTTCTGGTGAAATGCGCCACTCGGCTGTCCTTTTTATTGCATTGTTTGGCCAACAGATGGCGCAATAGTGTTAACATACGAATTGTGTCTGTTTTGGATGGCTGTTGTTGTGAGATCCTCAAGAGCTCTTGTGTTAAAGCTCAGTATACTGCAAAATAATATTTAAAACTATTGTGATTATTCAGAGTTGTAATTTGATGTCAGTTAAAATAACATGTTTTTGAGGGTCATTCAAAATGTGCAGGTATGGATTGCATGTATTATGTATAGCTGCCATTTTAAGTTTTTTTCCAAAAACAATCTCTCTGATTTAATACTTGATGATTTCTGTTAGTTGATAAACCAATAGAAATGTACCAATAGTGAGTGAAATGGATTCTTACAGCATTAAAGAAATAAACAGCCACAACGTCACAACGTGTTACTGTAACCATAGAGTAAGATCTGTTTAAAATGTCAATAGTGGCATCTGAAAAACAAAGATAAGGTATTTTTTGTTTGTATGACATGGATCTGATTTAATGCACACGTCTGCTGATACCAGCGTCTACCACCGAATTAGATCATTAGGATTGCTATGCCTTCAAGATCTGTTGGGCATGGTTACATAACAAAATAAATGGTTAAAACCAACAGCAATAAATCAGGGCTACTGAAGCTATGAGGTTTTTACATATCCATTTGGTATCCAATTAGATTATGGAGAATTTATGTAAATTATCAGATACTGTAACTAGCATTGGAGAGATATATATGGATTTTTTTATGTGCATGCGTTTCTAAATAGACTTTTTTTTACTACGTTTGTTTCAGAAGCTGAGAAAGAGATGATAGACAACAAAAGAGCAAACATGAGTGGCAGAGAGAGATATGGGACAGCTCGGAGAGTTAGTGCATCAGAGAGAGAGAAGGACAGGGCGAATGAAAGCGATAGTGTGAGTGTGAACTCGTCGGTGGCATTCATCCCTGTAGATGTGGGTAACGACACAAAGCCGTGTGGGGTGAGTCAGGGATGGAGGGATGGAAATAGAGGAGTGAATGTTTTATAAAATCATGGCTTCAGTGTGAACTAGATATTTCAAGAGTGATGAGCACATGCAAATTTTGCTTTTATGCGTGCATGTCAATTTAGCTCACTTGATTTTTTTCTTATCTTAATACTTTGTTCATTGTTGTATTTAATAGGATTTGTCATACATTTTTAATGTTTATTTTTGTCTTATGCTGACCAAAACTGGATTCATTTGATTTATTATTACAATTTAAAGTAACTGTTGTCTATTTTAATATATTTTATAAGCTAATATTTCTAATATTATATTATCTTATATTTCTAAGCTAAAGCTGAATTTTCAGCATCATTGCAGTCTTCAGTGTCACACGATCCTTCAGAAATCATTCTGATATGCTGATTTGGTGCTCAAGAAACATTTCTTATTATTATCCATGTTGAAATCCATTGTGCTGCTTCATATTTTTGTGGAAACCATGATAAACTACCATAAAAAAATGTAGGGTAAGTACTTTTTTTTAAAAAAGAAATTAATACTTTTAATTCAGCAAGGGTACAGTAAATTGATCAAAAGTAACATAAAACTTAATGTTACAAATTATTTCTTTTTTTTAATGCTGTTCTTTCAAACAGCATCATCAAAGAATCCTAAAAAAATGATTTCGGTTTCCACAGAAATATTAAGCAGCATAAACAATTTGCACCATTGATAATGATAAGAACCCTAATTAATAATTGAGCACCAATGATAATTGATAATAATTGAACAGCAAATCAGAATATTGAAAGGATTTTTTGATGCTGAAACTTCAGTTTTGCCATCACAGGAACAAATCATTTTTCTAAATATAATCAAATAGAAAACAGGTCTTTTAAACTCCAAAAAAACTAATTATTCCAAACGTTTTTCTTTTGTTTATCTGGTCATGTAGTGCTCTGCTAAGACTTTGTTTTGCTCCATCTGAAATGATGTGCCTTGTTTTCGGGGTTGAAAGTCTTTCCTTGCAGCACTGCAGTGTTTCTACTCATACACACCCCCACACGGAGCTTACTCAGCATTCTTGTTCCTCCTGGGACCAAGGGGAGACGGAGTACACTGCTGGCCAGGGTTGGCCTGAGCTGTGTTTGTTTGTGTTTAATTCAGTGCCTGTCACAGCTCTGCCCCACTACCAGGGGCCGCTGATCTGAGCACAGTCGACTGGCTCTGTCCTGATAGAGAGTTAAGACCCTCCTGCAGACCCATCCTTCTCACTTCAGAGACTGGGCATCTGCATACACTTGAGTAGACACAGAATAGCATATAAACATAGGTATTAGTGTTGTACAATATCATATGACCTGTGAATCAGGGTTTTATGAGGTCTGCCGAATACGATGTGACCGTTTTGTCGTAATAAGTCCCCTGATGCCCGTATATAACAACTATCTTACACATACTGGTGAAGGGTACAGTCTGTCTGTCACAATAAAACAGGTCATAACTGGTTTATTTGGGTAATTCTTGTAAGGTGGAGGAATGTGGAGATGTTTACAACCTCCTGTGTGAAGCACTTGAAATAGTGCTAATATATATGGACAGAAAACCCAAATTCAAGTTATTAGAAAATACAAATCATTACAAAGTAGCGAATAAAAAAAAATGTGCTGCTTAAATTTTGTGAATCATGATACATTTATTCATCATTCATTGATGAATAGAAAGTTCAAAAGAACAATGATTATTTGAAATAGAACTTTTGTAACATCATAAATGTCTTTACTATCATCCATCCTTGCTGAATAGAAGCGCTTATAATCTTAATAGAGCTTATAAGTTTAATAATCTTACTGACCCCAGACCTTTGAACAATATGGCATATATATGCCTCAACCTAGATAAAATGTTAGGCCCAGCGGTATCCCTAAAAGTAATATTTTCTTTCAAGTCAGTATCAAAACAACTCTCTTTTTCATGATGTTCAGCGAGATTTTCCTACCAGCAGCCTTAAATACATTTGCTGTTGTTGTAGAGTGAAGGATTATTTTGGCTTGAGTTCCTCACTCAAGTTCTTTTCCCAAGGAGTTGGTGTACAATTTCAGTCGATAGAAGCTGATGGCAGAAGTTCAAGTATCTTGCTGTTGAGCGTTTTTCTGCAATTAGCATTTGGCATCCATTATTTGTAGCATCCCCTTTGCCTTCGCAGCCATCTTTTTTTACATACTGTCCTTAGTTTATTTTGGTACCCAGCCAGGGGAACTTGACAACAAACAATACAGATGCAGACAAAAAACAATTCTCAGCCAGGTTACTTTCATCGGTTTTAAAATTGACAAGAAATAGTCTTGAAACCAATGCCAGTGAAGACCCAGTAATACGATGAGTAATGTAATCACCACGGTGGTCATTTAGCATTTGAATCAGGCATATGCAAGAGCGCTCTTGAGAATACCCAGGCAGACATTAATCTTTAATCTCACTACCAGATGCTGTGAGGAAAGAAATTATTTTGTCTTGTTGCCATTCCAGCAGTCTGAAAAAGCAATTCTTATGAACCCTCTAGTGATAATATCACTAATGTATGATTGTGTTGTAGTCAGGTCTAACGCACTGGGGTTGAGCGGCATGCAGTGTTGTAGTAAGTGGCCATATATCAGTGACAGGGTTCCGAGGATGAGAGTGTGAGGCTTAGCAATGTGTAGCCAGCAGGGTGAAGCTGGCAGAGATCTGTTCTGCACTCCATCGATCCGTTTTTTCTGGAGTGGGTCACAGTTTCAGTGCTGGGCAGTTTCATTTTCACTGCAGTGGAGGCGTCTGCTGTTCCACCTCTGGGCACAAACAAAGCCACATAAAAACACACGCACACACTTGCATAGCTGGAAGCTGCGGTTCATTAAGCGGCAAGAGGCACTGAGGTACTAGTCCCCCTTTGAGCAGCCCTTAAGGGTAAGAATCTGCCATTAACACCATGGCAAAAAATGCTGTATCAGGTCTGCAAGAGAAACTGTGTGTGTTGCAGGCACCAGACATGACAGTCTGGGTCCAGGTCCTGGTGCTCTACACTTTTACACAGTGTTTAAGCCGCACGAGAGTGGCACGATGCGGACAAAAAGACAATAGAACCCATTATAATCAGTGATGCTGATTGTCTTGTTGCCATTCCAGCAGTCTGGAAAAGCTATTTTTATGAACCTTTCAGTGATAATATTACTAATGTACGATTGTGATGTAGTCAGGTCTAACGCACTGGGGTTGAGCGGCGTCTACATTAGATGCGACACAACATGACCTTCACAATAAGAAAAAAGTTATTTTGAAGGGTTAGTTCACCCAAATATGAAAATGTTATCATTAATTACTTGCCCTCTAAACGTTAGTTCATCTTTGGAACACAAATTAAGATATTTTTGATGAAATCTGAGAGCTTTCTGTCCCTCCATTGATAGCTTTGTAACTTCCACTTTGACGCTTCAAAAAGTTAATAAAGAGATTGTGCAACTAATCCATTTGTATTGAGCGATATAGTTTAGTTTCTGGCTTTCATTCACATATAAACCAAAAGAGTTCACAACTGACACCTTCACTGAAACCATGAGTCATTTTATAGTTATGTCAGATTCTAAATAAACTGTGAACCATGTACTGGGATACACACTTAAGGATCCTTGGGAGTAAAACTGTTAAAGTGGGTTAATGTATGAGCTATTATCAACATATTTCACTTTGTTTAAAAAAAAAAAAGTAAAAAGTTTTATTTATATGGCAAAATACAATCATTACAATGCCATAATCAAATGGGAACTAAACCTCTTTTTAAAAAGTCATGACCCTGAAATTTCTTATAGTATTTAAAGCTGCAGTCCGTAGTTTTCCTCTTTGTCGCCATCTCTGGTCGAAATCTGCAATTGCAGTTATTCGCGGAATTATCAACTTTACGTGGGTTGTGCCTCGGCACGGCACTGCGTGGCTGAATCCAATGTTTTGAGGAGAATGTGCGGCTGTCAATCACCGCGCGGTGTGGATCCTGTCATTCGGACTCGCTTTTATTCCAAATAGCAAAAACAAAAGAACAAAACAAAGGGCGCACACAAAGCGCATTCACCATGCCGACTCCTCAGTCCGTCTCTCTCGTTCCAGCAGGCTTTATAAGCAGTCTCTCCGCCAATTACTGCAATCAGACACAGGTGTTCGTCATTTGCACTTGACCTACTTTCGTACTGCACGGCTCCTTCCTCTCTCTCCCGCTACAGACTTCGCTAAACCACGCCTCCCGCGCCACATACATTTAATGCCCTTCAGGTATTTATCCTTGTTTTCGTATGGGCATGTTTAATTATATAAAGTGCTGCGAGAAAAGGCTATAAATCTCCACCTCCAACATCCTCACCCGCAATATAGCCTACTAGCCGAAACACAGTCTTTATGTGTACAGATGTGACGTAATGACGCAAAGACATGTTTGAATTTCCGGCGGAAATCCACCAGTAACACTGCAATTGAAAACATTATTACAAACTAACCGCTTTGAATCGAACTGAGACAAGCAGATAGTTTTGAACACTGGCTGGTTATGTACTTGCTCAAAAAAACGTTTTTGATCATTTTTAACCCAAAAAAGTTACAGAATGCAGCTTTAAAAAGTAATTGAACATTTTTCCTTTTAGCTCATATGGTATTTCTTTAAAAAACTAATTGTGTTAAGGCATTCACAAAAAATAATAATGAAATGAATTGCAATTAATTATTTTAACAGCTTTCAGTTTTTTTCTTAACTTTCTTTTTTACAGGTTTTAAAAAGCAACATCACAATCTTTCCAAGTACTCCCTGGAACCTGCTTCAGTACTCTTGGTTGGGAATCGCTGCTCTACAGCAACATAACCAAGCAGGAAGGGAAGCGTCACGAGTGAATTCAAGCATCGTTCATCAAATTCATGCACATTATGACACAACGTGGCTTCCGCTTTCACCTCTTCCCACATTTTCTACATGAACATGAGCATCTCTGCAGGAAAAAAAAATGAACCTGCAGGTGACGCATGGGGAGAGAAAACCCCCATGTTTCCATGGCAACATGCAGGTGAAGGCATCAAGGACTAATCTGGTGTTCCATCTATGAACCTTAAGCATTGTTACACTAGTCTTCCCTTAAATCCATCACACAGACTCGTTCATCATTACCTGGATTCTGCTGATGTCTCCCACTAATCCTGAAATGATAATGATCACCAACAGGCAGGTTTGCCTCACCAACCAGAACACTGCACTACTCACAGCGGAGAAGGAGAAAAAGACAACAGTTATTGCACCCGAAAGACTGTTAGCTTTAGCAAAACTCTTCCCCACTTCCAATCTATTTTCCAAACAATAACACACAGACGCTAAAAAGAAAGTGCAATCAACTGAAAACTTTCATGCTGTAGCAAGATGCAAGTCTGCACGGTCTAACACTGTGTATATGTCCTGATGTCCTTGTTTTGAGAGTGTGGTCATTACGTCTGCTCACTGGACACATCAGATTTAGTCATGCAGTAAGAGCGTCTCAGCTGTTCCACAGTTCTTCCCATGATGCAAATGAGCAAGTGCGTCACTGCAAAAATCATTGACTTAATTAGTATTTTTGTCTTGATTTCCTGTAAAAATCGAAACATCCTTTGAACAAGATTAATTTACTTGAGGTGTATTGAGAATGTCTTTAAGATCCCAACTCAGTTCCTGAATTTGAATTGAGGTAGCAAACAGGATGCAGAATTACAATTGAATATATACAGTATATATGAGCCAAAGCATTATGACCACCTGCCTAACATGCGGTTGTTCCTCCATGTGCTGCCAAAACAGCGCCGTCCCGCAGAGACATGAACTCTACAAGTTCCCTGAATGTGTCCTGTGGTATCTGGCATCAAGATGTTAGCAGCAGATCCTTCAAATCCTGTAGGTTGCGAGGTGGAGCTGCTGTGGATCACACTTGTCGGTCCAGCACATCCCAAAGATGCTGAGTTGGGTTGAGATTTGGGGAATTTGGAGACCAAGGCAACACCTTGATCTCTTCATCATGTTGCTCAAACCATTCCTTAAAGGGATACTCTACTATTTTTGGAAATAGGCTCATTTTACATCTCCCCCAGAGTTAAACTGTTGAGTTTTACCGTTTTTGAATCCATTCAGCCGATCTCCGGTTCTGGCGGTACCACTTTTATTATAGCTTAGCATACATCATTGAAGTGGACAAGACCATTAGCATTTCTCAACAAAAAAAAATTACCAAAGAGTTTCGATATTTTCCCTATTTAAAACTTGACTCTTCTGTAGTTACATCGTGCACTAAAAATAGTCAGTGCCTGAAAATAGTCCCCAGCTCGGTAACTTCCAACGTGACCGGGACTAAGTTTGTGTAGTGCAAGCAGGTTGTCACGTTGGTTATGTTGACGGAAGGAAGCCTATTTTCAGGCGCTGCGTCATATCATTACGCCTGCTGCACTCATGGTACGGCAGTAAAGTTTCTTGATTATTACGCAGGAATGAGAGTATAGTTCCTAGCCATATCAGCCTAGAAAATCGCAACTTTACATTTTCCGTCGGTCTTAGTGCACGATGTAACTACAGAAGAGTCAAGTTTTAAATAGGAAAAATATCGAAACACTTTGGTCATTTTTTTTGTTGAGAAATGCTAATGGTCTTGTCCACTCCAATGATGTATGCTAAGCTATTCTAAAAGTGGTACCGCCAGAACCGGAGATTGGCTGAAAGGATTCAAAAACGGTGAAACTCAACAGTTTAACTCTGGGGGAGTTGTAAAATGAGCCTATTTCCAAAAAGTGGAGTATCCCTTTAACAATGTATGCAGTGTGGCAAGGTGCATTATCCTCCTCAAAGTGGCCACTTCCACCAGGGAACACCAAAGTCATGAAGATACCTGGTCTGTTTTAGGTAGGTGGCGTGTGTCAAATTTACGTCCACATAAATGGAACATTTAGAGTTTCACACTTTCTCCACCGGCTTGTCAAACACAAGTACACGGCCATCCACGTGATGTAAAAGAAAACGGGACTCATCGGACTAGACGGCCTTCTTCCACTGCTTAAAGGTCCAGTTCCGAGTTGCTTTCATGGTGGACAGGGGTTAGGCATTCTGATTGGTCTGCGTATACACAGCCCCATACGCAGCAGAATGTGATGCACTTTGTGTTGTGACACATTCCTGCCATAACATCATTAACATTTTGTGACTTGTGACACTTTTGTTCGTTCAGACGGGATAGCTTTCGTTGTCCTCGTGCATCAATAAGACTTGGGCGCCGGTTTGTGGTTTGTCCCTCTTTAGACCACTGTTGGTAAATACTCGTCACTGCTGCCCCACAATCCTTCCCATTTCAGAGATACTGTAACCCAGTTGCCTTGCCATAACAATTTGGCTCTTATATAAGTCTCTCAGATCTTTATTTCTGCCCATATTGAATAAATTAAATTTGTGAACCAGAGTGGGAGAACACTATTTCCGGTGAGTTATTTATAATTCAGTATATTTTTCTTCCTGTCATTTGAATTTAAATTCAAATTTCAACTTTGTGTGTGTTGCTCAATTAAAATTCCAAATTGATTGAAGAAGAGCCAATTTATTAAGAGTATTTTTTTTACTATAGCTAATTAAAAAATAAAACAAAATAAAAGATGCATTTCTCATCTTAAGGATTTCAAAAAAAAAATGTTTACTGGGAAACCAGACAAAAACACTGATTAAGAAAATCATTATTTACTGTGCACACAAGCATTCTTTACACAGCCATACGTGGGCAAATAGACATCACCACTTTACATGCATGTGGAACTGGAAAGAGGAAATGCACAGATTCAAATGGCGAAAGTATAAGACGTCCTGTTAACTGGCTAGAAGGGATATCACATTCCAGCTTAATGCACACATGACGTGTTCAAAACTATTCTCTAGTCTACACTATCATCCTGGCAAGAATGAAACATTCTAAGTCTACTCAAGACTCCACTGTGGTTACACCCCATATACATAAATACATATTGATGTTACATGACTTTGGATCAAATCAATTTAGGTAGTAATTAACCTTTGACCTCAGTGCTAAAGCATGCTGCCTCAGTGCCCAGTGGATCAATGTGACCCTCTCCTGCCCCCACAACACTCAGAAAGAGAATGACAGCAGGTGACAGCATACATTTAGGTGCTTTGATACTAGTCTTGAGCATTTTGGTGATTATCCAAGCATAATAATACACATTTTTGATAACAATCTTGTATTTTGTATGTTTATTTTAATTACCCATTCTTGTTTGGATTGAATGAAAGGGTGAGATGAAACTACAGTCCCTTATAAAGCTCGGATCAATATGGATCAATATTTCTTCTGACATATATCTGCATCAGTGCATTTGAGACCCTCAGTCACACACTTATCAACATTGCCACCCATCTCAAATCTAGCCGCTCATCAATTATCAGACTGAATGTCACTTTCCCGAATTATCAAGCTTGCAGTCTGGCATTTTCACTCTACAGAGCTCAGAGAAGCAACTGGAGAGAAATCTGAACGAACCTCTGTGGAAAATAGGTCATGCACGTCTAGGGCAAAGGAGACAGGATGTAATGAGCAGCTCCAACAATATTGTCTGCTGGAGTGACAAGGCAGCCAAAGCTAACTTTTTGTATTTTTATGAATTCTAAATGAAAACAAGTCACCAGATTAGAAAATGCATGGGGGAAAAAAACAAAAGTAGGGATAAATAGTGGTAAAACAGAAGATCTAAAACAATTATGTGGGGAACGGTGTTAAAAAAGTAAAAAAGCTGGATTTCCTCAGTAACAATTGATAATAAGTAGTCATGTATATGTATAAGTATAAATAAGTATCATGTTTAAGAACATTATCTAATACTACATTATATAATGCTTAAAGAATAATTAGTTAGAAATGACTTCATAGTTGAGATGAGACTTAAGAAACGTCATGAAAATGCAAGGCAAAACTGATAGCAAAATTACCCAAATCATTGATTTTTGCAAGGATAGAATGCTGTATTGACAAATCAGAAGCAACGACTGGAACAATCCATTTTACATCATACACAGCTCTCTAGAATACTTGATTCTGATTGGTCAATATCTGCATCCTGCAGTCCAAAATTTTTGTAGAATTACCCCTAAAACTTTCTATCACACATATTGCCAGAATAGATGTGCTATATTCACTTCTCTCATATCGCAGTTTCTATCCTTCTCCGTTATTTAAAAAAAATCTAATATTTTATCTCCTTTTATTTATTTCAGGAAGTAGCTGTGCAATATAATGCACTGATCCTTAATAAAAAATAAATTCACTCTAATATTGCCTTATGGCTAATTGTTTAATAGTGAATTTATTTTGATCAAGGGTTAATGCTCTACACTGACCAAACACCACATGCAAATAAGAGATAAAAAAAAAAACACTAGTCAGATCATCAAGTCAAATAACTACAGTTGATGTATCGATGCTGTGATTTTCACATTCCTCTGAGTCATAATTTAAAGGATTCCTTTGTAGCAGCAGAGAATAAACATGTTTTTAGACTGCTGAGTCACTGGTCGAATCCATTGCCGAAGCGTGCTCCCCCTCCCTTCAACAGCTCTTCTCCTCATTCTCTTACTTTCATCCTCTCCCTCCATCCCCCTCTCGTGTTCTGATCTACACCCACCCGCTCCAACCCCAACTTTTTCTCTTTATCTCTGCAAGCACCCCTTGCTCAGCTCCCTCTGTGCTCTCACTCTCCTCTCTCTGGTTTAATTAACGGGGAAATGAGTCCGTGAGTGACGTGTCTAGAGCAAGGTCTAGTCACAAAGAGAGTTGATAATGCAACTACTAATTCTTTTCTTACTGCCTCTGTTCCAATGGTGCAAAAAACACAGCAAAGTCAAATGCTACAGATTAAAAAAAAAAACTTCAAAGGCTTCAAAGATTCAGCAAGACTTTTTTAAAGATTCGCTTTAATCGTAACATTACAAAAAAGAGCAAGATCTGTTTTGTTTCAAGTTAGGTTCCACGACAAGCAAATGACTTTAAACTGTCTTTGATTTGAAGAGAAAGTAACTCAGTATTTACTTGGGACACCGGTGTATAATAACATATTTGATCAATTTATGAATACTATTATTAATAATTTTACAAAAAAATTACCATTAAATCTTCACAAAACATTTATTGTACTAATATATTCTCATTCCATTACTCAGTAATAGCATACTGAGATGATGAGAAAACTGAGGCTATTAAGGGGGTACATATCACATTAAACTTTTATATAGTTGAGTTTAAACTGTGTATTAAAAATACATAAAATCTCTGTTATTCTTGTGGCCTTGTGGAATCTGCTGGAAATATGCTTGGTGGCATAAACTAACATCAAATTGAATTAATTATGAACACTACAAATATGTCATCGGTCCAATTTATTTCAAGAGCACCTACTTCAGCTTTTGCAAGTCATTCTTCCAGTTTTTAGGTGTTTTTGCAGTAGGCTAGCAGCAGTTTGTCCTGCTGGTTTCCCAATGTTCTCCAGAGGGGTTTCCCTAATGAGCATGATGAGCTGTTGTCACATGACTTCCTGACATAACAAGTAGTGGGAATTTAAGAAAGTAAGTAAAATATATATATATTTTTTTTTTACCTCATTGCATGTTACTCTGAGTTGAGCAAAATAAGCATAGGTGTGAAAATCCCTTTCCTGATTGGCTTGCAAGATCTGCCATTTGACCAATGGCTGAGACTTAGAGTATCCCTTGTCTCTAAAGCTTGCAATAGTGATTAGTGACATGCAATCTAACCTGCAAAATGTTAATCTTAGCTGTCTGCTTAACATATTTAAATGGTTAAATATTTTAAATGACTTCTAATTGTTCGTAAAATAAACTTTTCTAAATTCAACAAAAATAGCATTCACTTCACTCTGTGAGAGAAAATCCCAGACATTCAGAAGGTATAACATTCTAATCTCAAATACTGTATGTTGATTCAAAAAAATTTTTTCCTCAACAGACAAAAAAAATACTCAGACCAAATTAGATTGGACGAGTCTTGTTGTTCTTGTCAACTCAACATTCACATGCTGCTGCCAAACAATGTTCCACGGCAGGTGCTACATTTTATTTGGGCCTCCCCTCCCCGACAGATTTCTATTAAACGTCGGTGACGTCAAGCGAACGCCATCTTTGTCGAGGGCAGAGTTGCTATCCATTGAAGACGAACACACACGCATAGCCGTTGCAGCAACTCAGTCCCTACAGAAGGGAGTTTGATGGTGGTTCGCTGTTGAAATTCGCAGACAGACACTTCCTTACTGACGATCTAACAAAGACTACGGGATCAGGTAAGCTTTATTTAAAAGAGAAGATGATAAAAAGGATTTGACACGATATGTCTTTTCTTCTTCATTTTAAATTTGTTTGACCAGAAAGTGGTTGAGGGTTTTTTGTTGTCCAAATGCAATGTGAAAACTGATGGCTAATTAAAAGATATTAGTAACCTTTCATTTTCGTTTCCGTTTAACTGATTGAATGTGCGCTTGATGCGCTGTTTGGAGGATGTCAGATTTTAGGGATGACCATGTGTGGTTTAAACGCATTTGAATCGTGTGTTGGATGCGGCACGATGTGGACGGTTTCTGCGTTTCAGCACCCTGGACAACGACTGCGTTTCTGTCCTGAATTCACACACAGCCTCTGCAGCTAAATTGCCATTATATGTCTAGGGAAAGTTTTGCGCATAGGCGCCATCTAAGTAATGGCTGATTTTACCAGATGTTTACCCGTTTTAAAAAGGGCTCTGTTGCATCAGGCCATTAATCACTGACATGACAGTGAAAACGCCTAGATGTTTCATTTTGCAGCATCATTTTATGACCAGGTCGGATCATTGCTTTCCTTGCCAAAAGCATTTTTATCTCAGAATATAAATAAGTAAGGTTTGATAGGATTGGGTTGAGATTTAACGAACGTGATCAGCGATTGATAGTGGGGGGAAGTGAATATGGAAAAATGCGACAAAGTGGTCGAGAATTAATGTTCCGCATGTGCGTGATGCAAAGAAAGCAGAGTGGGGGAAAGTCAGATGGGATGATGCAGTGATCAGACTTAATAAATTGAACCAACATATTAATTGTTTGAACCAAATAATCTCAACCTTGGCGTATTTAGCCTATGTATGCGAGGGGGCAGCGGTAATGATCAGTTCGTGTCTTCCTGGTGTTAGACGATGGGCGGGGGCTTGAGCTGAGACGAGCGGAGGCGGATGCTGGAGATACCCTCACTTACCATGATTATTTGGGCTCACGTATGATTAGGGATGGCAATCTTAAAGAACTTAATGATTCCCTTACCACCTACTTTTAAGGAAGATATTTTAGGGGAAAATAACTCTGTTGCCAAATAATGAGATCCTTTCAGATTTCGTGGCTTTCACAGACTTTAAGAGGCGGCATAAACAGCCTACAATAATTGGTCTTAATAGCTACTAATTAAGAATACTAAAACTAATAATAGTAACATATTTAATTAATCAATTTATTTATTTATTATTGATTACAAAATGTAAAGCTTTGTCAACTCTACATTCAACGTAGCCTACGTTGTCGAATGATCAACCAGTCAGTAGTTACACTGATGTAAGTCTCACGAGACTTAACAACATACAATTCTTTTGATTAAACTCCACTCATACATGACGAAAGTAGTAATGTCATGTTCAGGTGTGTTTCATTCACTTCAAAGAACTGAGTCACAAGAGTAAGACTGGTCGTGCTGTAGCCTATATTATTGATTCACTAAGAACCGACACATAGGATTAGGCTAATTCTTTTGACTACCTGATCTAGACTTGTATGTTTTTGATTCTCTAGAAAGATCAGGCTTATATAGAAAGGAATATTTTTCTCCGGAAATAAATCTACACAGGTCGTGCTGTAAATTGTTGATTCCCTGAAAGGAATCGGCTCGTATGACTCATTCTTTCGGCTACTCATCCAGACTTTTGTTTTTGACTCTCTATTAAAGATCTGGCTCACAGGCATCCGTGTTTGCTGTACATTCTGTAGCGATGTTGAACAACACTATCAGATCATTTTAGTGTTCTAACCACATTGGCTGAAGAATCTCGCGCTCGAGAACCGAATGTCACCAAAATAAAAATCGAATGGTTCTCCAAACACTTTGAATGATGCAGATTCAATTCTTCGCCACATGACTCCATCCTCACGTGTTAAACACTTTAAGGCTCACAGAATGTACTGATTACACAATAGTATTATCGCGAGCGTAAAATCCCTACATTAACCGGATTTCCGTAACAACCCGAAATATCATAATCATCCGGTCAAAATGCCCGTGTGACTTGGGCATGTCAGGATACTGTAGGCGAGCTCCCTTTTTTCAGTCACGTGCCCTCATCTTGCATCTGCAAATGCTCTAAAGCCACGGTATTGTTTAATATCACTCTGTTTTTGGCCATCATTCTGTTGCTGTAAGGTTAGTAAATGCGCATACTGACGCATATGAGCAACAGAAAATGATACTTTACTACAGCGAGTTGAGCGTTCAGTTTCGCTTGTTCCGGTCTGTATTTGTCTTGCGGCGGTTGTGAGAGACAGGTTGGCACGCTTCTGTTGTTGAATCTGATGGTTTAATGCGGCTTATTATGGCTTGACTGCAGAGCGCAGGGCGGCAGGGATGTTCCCCAAATAAGTGGTGACTCACGCGATAGCCTACCAGACCACGATTCATCTTTTTATCGATTCTCATTGCTAATGCTACTTAACATATTTAGGTACCTAATAGTAATACATTCTATATAATATAGCATAATACAATTTGAATCGTAGTAGCCTACACATATTCGAGATAAACAAAAAGATACAGTGATTTGTTCCTATATTATAGGATACCCATGGATTGTTGTGGGTTATTTATGCAAATTGATTGGTGTGTAAGGATAAACAGTTGCATGCAAATTCTAAATCAGCCTATAAGTCATTCAGGCTTTATTATATGCATTTTAGAACAGCACATGTTCTCAAATTCTACTTTTAATAAATGGCTGAGCTCAGTCAGGAGTGATTCACTTAAAGAACTCATACAAACCAATTAAAATGTCATTTGGAAATTGTTTCATCAAATCTCGACACCGAGACAGCGAAGTGCTTTGTTATGGTTGCTCCGATGTCTTGATTAATCACGTACATTATCATTGTATAAATGAAATGTTGTGATAGATATAATGAGAAGAAAAAAAATCAAAAGCTTTACCAGCCTATTACTGAAAATGATATGTTATTGTCAGCTACAAGTATAAATCACCCTAAAGTCCTTGATTTCATATTCCTAATTACATATCGCCTTTTAACACAAAATTGTTTCAGATTAAAGCCCCAGCTGGGTAAAGAATGGAAACTATTTTGCAAATTCCCAAATGAAAAAGAGCAGGTAGTCTTGGGGAACACTTTACCTCTAGCAAATAATAACATGGGCCCAAGTACAAAATGGCTACTGGATATCTCTGCGACAGTCCTGCACAAGTGCACTTGGCTGAACACCCACAGATTGAAAATATGGAAAAATGCGTCACAAGAGCATAAAAGACTGAAGACGGCTATGGATAAAAATGAGCAATAGAAAGAGGGGGGATAATGTTGGTAGAGAATTAAAAAAAACAGATAAAGTACGTCAGAGGAGGGCGGCTGAGGATGAAATGAGAAAAGACAAGATACCCCGAAGAATTAGCTTGTATGATGCATAATGACTGCAGAAGGAAGCCCCCTCATGCCAAGCATCTCAGCCTGTAAGCTCTGCCCACACATGTGGGTTTCCCCTCCACCATGTATGAATATCAATAGTGCTGGAGGTTTCTGAGGGTGGAAAGAGAAGCATCATAAATCAACATAAGGACTGACACTGTACTCTCTCTCTCTGTGAACACAATGTAAGAGAAGTCACAGTGGTTAATAAGTGCAGTCTTAAACTTACTGAATAAAAGTGAGATTAAGCAAAGGATTAAGAGCTATAGCTGATGTAACTTACTGTAGTTTGTACTTGCCACTTAAAACTGAGAGAGCTGAAGCAATGTATTTTATATTTGTCATCTAGTTTTTGAAAATGCTCATATAAACTCCGTGTTTGTTATGATGTGGAAATAGATGTGAGAATGCGTCATAGGACGGGCATTTGTTTAAAGTACAAATGGATTTAAAATACGAATGCGTTTTGCGTGATCAATATGATTTTTCTTACCTGTGTCAGCTGTCTTTTGAAGGCATCTTAATGTTTGTACCAGATCAGATGGACTTGTGCATTTTCAATGTATGAATTTGGCTACGTTTGCAAGCTGTTCTTGTGAGTAATTTGGACAAATGTTACGGCATCTGTTCATTTGCTCATAGCTGAAGTCTGAAGCCATTTTAGAACGGTGCTCTTTCAGAGTACAGAGAGTTCAATCAGTTCATGTCATGAAGTTTTCTACAGTGTAGTGCATATATAAGAGATAGAATAATAAGATACATGAGCTCATGCAGATGATTCATACTTTCTCAGTGTACATTCTTTGACAATCTGATTTCATTAAAGTGGAATCATATTTCAGTATTAAGCAGCATGCTATAGTAAATGCTACTCATAAATTCAATATTAGCCTTTGTTTCATGTTTGCATTTTTCTTTTGAGGATTATTTGACTGTTGACCAATGTTTGACATGCCAACCAGTCATTTGATAATAATACACACTGGCTCATTTAAACAAGTCAATAGGATATAGAAAGACAAACTTGCTATAGTTGAAGTTTGCTTGTCAATTACCGATGTTTCTCATTTGGAAAAAAACCCACCATGTTAAAGAAATTTGATTTTGTGGCATTCACTCTTTTTGATGATTAACAGTCCAAAAATAAACCTTTAGATGGTCGTGCAGTGAATATCCATATCATTATACAGCATTATGAATATTTTTATTTGTGAATTGTTTGGTACATTTTTGTAGCACTTTTCACTATGCTTATTGTTCAAATCAGATTTAAAATAAACAGTGGCCTAAAAAGTACTTTAGTTTTGTTTTTGCATTAAAATATTTAGAAATCTTTAAACCATGATATACTTGAAATGCAAAATTGCATGAGACATTAAGACTAAAAATGATTTGCTAATGTGATAAGAAAAATATAAAGATAATTCAATATTATTCTCTGAACACAAATCTATATAAATTAATCTATACAAATAAATATATTTTTATATCTTAAAATATCTTTATATATAATAAATATGGTAATCGATCATTAGCTGGTGCTTTCAAAAAGATTTCAGAATACATAATTTAATTTAAGTGTTTATTTAGGAGAGTTTTACTTCCTTTAGCTAAATGTACCAGGAAATGCAGCATTACGGGAGGACGTCAAAACCCGGAAGACTAATTCAACAGTGCTTCCCTTGAGATTTCCCTGTGGTTTATATAATGGTTTATATAATATCGTTGTTAACAAGATAAGATCGTTTGGGGTGTGATTGTCTAGAACATTGTAGAACAAAACTTCCAAGTATCATCAAATTATGTTTACCACATTAATTTACAAAAAAAAAAAAATCCATAGGAAAATCTCGAGGGAACCAGTGGCGAATTAGTCTTCCGGATTTTGACGTCATCCCTGCACCACTCTACAAGTAAATTAATCTGTTAATCATGTTTCCGTTGAGCAAAAGCTTTTGGCTGCTTTCTGGATTCTAGGCTTCTTAATTGTTTTTTAATGTCTGTTGTTTATGACTCCTCAAATATTGAACACCTGCTGATGCTATCATTCAGGTGTCATTTTTCTGTGCTTTCTTCATACCTCCCTCTCCCCCTCCTCCTCCTGTCTGATCAACAATACAAATGTCACAACCACACAATACCATCAGTGCAGTTTATGAGATTTTCATATAAATTACCACTGATGGCACCCAATTCGTCTTTGATGCAATTTGACTTTTCTGCAGCGTCTGTTGTTGAAGAGGCATGTTATGTAAATGTAATAACAGTATGTTTGGATGCCAATCAAAAGTAAGATGGCAAAGCAATGATATTAGTGGAATGGCAATGGCAGTTGAAAACAAATCTTCTGCAAGTGTGAGGACGTCTGAATGTTGTTGTTTTAAGTGGAAATTTAAAAAGATGGCTGCACGCGCTCTCATTCCCCTACCGCTTTCTGATCATCATTTCTATGAAGCTGCAACACAAATGTGAAGGTCACAGTCAAACAGACTGCATAGCCAGCCCTCCAATCCTTGCACTGTCAAACTCATCACTTCATCACTCTTCATATATCGCCAAGAACCTTGGAGCCAGATGGGGAGGCGAGGGAATCAGTGTGTCGGGTGGGGAACACACTGTGTGCTTTAATGGCACCGTTGTTAATAAATCCATCCCGGGGCTTCCCCATGAGTGGGAGTTTACAGGCAATGAGAAGGGAGGACTCTCGGCAGAGGACCTGATGCTAGTGTTGCTGCAGAGCTGACAACAAATGGGCTTGTGAAATGGACTCTGTCAAATCAATTGCACTGGCCATTGGATCCCTGCTAAATCACAAGACCCTTCAACCCAATGTGAAAGGGTGGATATAGATGAGGTTCTGAGGCTGCTGCAGTCATTTATGGTGCAGCAACATGAGTGCGTAGTGTAGATTCTGCTGAAGAATACTCAGCATGCAGCCACACGCACTCTGGAATGTATAATGTAGATCAGTACTAATGACCGCCACTGATCACAAGCCTAATGATTTTCTGTTGGAGAGTACAAGGTTTATTTTATTTTATTTATTTATTTTTGGTTAATTTATTTAATACTTTTCACTATGCTTATTGTTCCAATGCAGAGTTTTTTTCTTTTTGCATTAGAAAATATTTAAGTTTTTGAAGCTTGATACATTTACTTGAGATGCAAAATTGCATGAGGTACTTGTTTTTAGACAGTTTATCTTAATTCATTTTTCATACATACCCCATTGGTATATATATATATATATATATATATATATATAGAGAGAGAGAGAGAGAGAGAGAGAGAGCGAGAGAGAGAGAGAGAGAGAGAGAAAGACACAGAGAGAGAGAGAGAGAGAGAGAGAGCACAATTTAGTCAAATATATGCTTAAAGGGATAGTTCGCACAAAAATTGTCATCACTTTTTTTGAATGTTGGTAACCAGACAGTTGACAGTAGCCATTGACTTCCATAGTAGGAAAAATAACTCTGGAAGTCAATGGCTCCCATCCACTGTCTGGTTACCAACATTTTTCAATCTTCAATTCTGCATTCATTTGTGTTAAACAGAAGAAAAAAAAACTCATAGGTTTGGAAAAACTTGAGGGTGAGTAAGTGATGTCAAGATTTTCCTTTTTGGGTGAACTCTCTCTTTATATAATTTGGTAAAATAATTTGCTATGAGGTAATAATGAGATAATTCAAGATATATTCTTTGAACCCAAGTCTTAAATTTCTTAAAAGTCTTAATGCCTTAAATTAATGTTTAAGGATGTGTAGATATTTTAACTGGAATTTTTGACAAAATAATAATAATTGCAGTGTAGATGAGAGGAAACCTAAGGAACTCACATCCTCCGGCTGTTGATGGAGTTTTCCTAATTCACGGCAGTATAATCAAATTTGAACTAGATTGTTTTTGCAGCAAAGGTCTTTTCATCTTATAGGAATTTATATTTCTAAATATTATATACATGATTTATATAAGAAGTGTGAACAGTAAGAGGTTACGAGACGTGTTAATAGAGCCCTGGAATCACTCCACGCAATCCTCCACTCAAGAGGAAGGGAACTGATGCTATTAATCACTGCTCATGAGAGGAGGGGGCGGCATTGCTCTGGCCTGTCCTCCTCATCTGGTTGCACTGCATTGTGAATAATAAGCCATTGCTATAGTTTACAGGTTGCCGGCTCTATCCGTTACTAACTTGGTTTTCAATCAAGGCATGGCTGGAGACAAATGGAAGCATAAATGAACTCAGGGACCTCCCTAAATTATGCATCGCCCACTTCAGTTTATATTTTACATTAGTTCAGCTAAACGTAGCAAACTGTTGACGTGTGTTTTTTTTTTTTTTTTACATGAAATGCGCTTTAGCTATGCAACTTTCTGATGCATTCAGGATCTTATTTTATGACAAACTAAGGCTAGGCTGTCAATTTACTGTTGAACTTAGTTTGATGGCCATATCAGATGTCCATCAATTTGCCAAGCATAAAAGAGTAGCGAAATGAGTAACAAATGGCATATGGCTTGAGTTTCTGTCCTCGCATCTGTGAATAAGGATTCTCTTGGAGATTTTAAAACATGTCAAGCTCAATAACCTGCTCTACAAGAGTCAATCTGTTGCAACAAACATAACACTGTAAAGGGGAAATACTATAACCCGATTTCAAAGGTAATCTCGTAAAACACGTCTGTTTCGCCTGACTCGGAGATTTAGAGGTCAGGCATGATAAGTTCATTCCGTTTGAGGGGATATAAGGTCTCGTTTGCGTTTAGCGAACCATGTGAGGGGGAAAAAAGAGTGCAGCGTCAAGTTTTGGAGGAGGACAGTTTTTGTGTGGTAACTGAAGTGCTGCAGTGAAGGGAGAGGCTGCATGTTTGAGGAGAGAAAACAAAATGGCAGCCAGAGACGGAGGATGAGCGAGCTCACACACACACACACACACACACACACACGCACACACCAACACACACACACAGCTATTCTAAAAGAGCATGTTTAAACCATAGAGCTTCTCATTGTGTCAGTGAACAAACATAGATACAACTTCAAGTACCCACATCAATAAATATTGCTCAGTAGCCTAGTTCAAGAAACAACTTTTGATATGTTTACTGCTTTTAATTGCATTACTGTGGAGCTTTTATTTCAGAGGTCCAAACGTGGGTCCAATATCAAATTGTTTAATGAAAAAAAAACTCTTTTTTCATTTTTCAAAGCAACAGTTCTGCTAAATGTTTCACTGTCCTTCCCACTTTAAAATGAATTCATTAAAAGTTAAATGTGATTTAACTGCTTATTTTAATGGCTAGACATCATAAAGTTTGAAAATACATTAATATTGTACTCTGTGTTCATAATTTAAGGCCAGTCTTGAATGGTTGAAGACCCCTGCTTTATTTGCATTTTTTCTCCAGTTTACCAGTCTTCATTTCTTGTAATCCCTGTCCATTCTTTGTTTATAATTTACACATTTGCATAGTAATGTTCTGAAAAGATGCACACAGGTATCATCAAATGCACGTTCGACTGCCTCAGAATTAGCATGGTCTTCCATCATTCAACAAGCATAAAAATAATGTCAGTCATCAATAAAGCACGAATGAGACCATGTACATATTTGCATTGTTTTTCTTCTATATTTAATGACTCGTAGTGCACTGGAAAAAAAAATTATAGAAAAGGTTACCACTACCCAATGCATTATTAATAATCCTTGGATATAGGCAACAGGTATAATTATTTTAACCTGAAAGCAGAAGTGAATTGCAAAATAATTTAAATTCGAGAGCACCTGCTAACAGGTCAATAATCTGCTCAGTTATTTGGCCTACACTGATGTTAGCTTTTTACATTTTTCAGGTTTAGCTAGCCTACAATCCAAAGGACTGCTAGTAGCGCCATTCATATTCATAATATGGCAAATGACATTATGCATGCTCAGTTAAAAAATGAATGTTAAAAAAGATGAAAGATGTGGAGGGAGAAGCAAATCAAAAGGTTGTTTTTCAGCAGTAAGGAACTGTGTGAAGTAGAGTAAATTAACAGTAAACATAAATTCTGATGTTTCACTGGCCAAGTTAAGACAAAAAATGCTATTTTTTTCCCCTCTGGTCTGGTCTCTCAAATTGTGCTTAACTTTTAGGTTATTTCAAGAATATTACCACAAAGAATTCTCTATGACAGCCATTCACTGACCTGACATTTTTATGCACTCATCAGAATCGGAATGAGTTCATTCATCAGAGGTTGAGCGAGGACATGTGAGGGACGTTTCTGTATTAGTGCGTTTCACTGAAACCAGCTAGGGACATATGGTACAATACTTCTGATTCATCACAAACATGTTTCTACTACCCTGAGAGCTTGCATCAGTACAGCCTGGTTGTTGGGTCAATCAATTTTAGATTGGTGCTCCCTGATCTTTAACCAAAGCAGACGATGACATTCACTAGTGGAGATGGGAGTGTAATATCGCAGCCTTTAGAGTCTCTGGAGTATTTGTCTGGGAAAGGTCAGGCAGGCGTGTTAAATTTAATCGCTTGAGTAAAATTATGCAATTAACGGAAGCAGTATCACTCTTAAATGCCTGCTCGGAATTCATTGAATTTTTCACTGATAATATTGTGGATGGTTGAGTTGGAGAATTTGCCCCAAAATCTGTAAAATATCTTTTAAAATAATCTATTTTTATATTGCTTTTTCTTAAACAGAATTCAGTGAAGTTTCTGCTTAAACATTTAAGAATGACTGGGCAATGTCTGGCCTTGCATGCAGGATGGTTTTGCGAAAGAATGTTTACTTTTTGCTTTGAATAAGGATGGAATAATTTAAGCTCACATGCTTGTGCAGTTTAACACACACTCACAATTATTCAGTAAGCTGCTCTTATTAGACCTCATGGGATATCTTGCTAGCTGTCAAGCCAGTATTTTCAGGAATATATCTGTCAAGCTCACAGTTTCCATGGCAGAGCAGGGAATCATTTCTCCTGGAACACCCAGAACCTCAGGGAAGAATTTAATCAGCTAAACACAGCAGCCACCACCTCGACGCTCTTCGAAAGAGTGTGGGTTCTTTAAGAGCAGACCATGTCCTACTGTCTATTTCATGACATTTAATTAGCCTGTGTAAATGAAATTGCTTTATTAGCTACATAACTCTATCTGCCCTATGAATTTACCATCCATGGCTGTTTTTCTGGTGCTTATGGGTCTGGGAAAAGGAGAGTTTAGGATTAAGATGAGTATATTGTCTTTGTTCATTCTTAAAATCTGGATGACACACTTTATTATTCAAGTGAGCTCCATTGTTTAATGTTTTCCTTTTCTCTATGTCCAAATCTTTCAGCTTCCCCCAGACTTCCAGTAGAACCCACTCTTCCCAGTTGGAGACCAGCTCCCCCCAACACACCCAGCAGCCATGGCAGATGATTCGGATATGCGCAATGAGCTCTCTGACATGCAGCAACGTGCAGACCAGCTGGCCGATGAGGTGAGGACATTCACTTTCTGCCTTTATGCTACACTCACATGAACAACAAGCTTCAAACATCAACTGATTGCAACCAAAGACTAATGTAGTGCCAAATAAGAAATCAAAAAGGAGCTTTGACATGTTTTCTGATAATGATGAATATATATGAGTATACTACAGTAAATTAATTTACACTTTGTTTAAAAATGCATTCAGCAATAAGGAAATTTCTTTCAAAAAGAAAAAAGGAGTCAAAATAAAGCTTTGTTGCATCATTAATGTGTTTTTGACTACCAAACCAAATGGTTGCGAAATGAATAACAATTTTGACGGGGAAAAAGCATGTACACTCACATGACATTAAGACTTCAGTCACATCAGTAGCCCAATAAAAGCTGATTTATTCCACGTGGAGCAGGTCTCCTCATGGAGGCGGCCATGTTGGTCAGCTGATTACTACTTCCTTTATTTTGGTAACTTCCTGTTATTGAAAAAAAAAATTACAGTGTTTTTTTTTTTTTACGTGATGCTGCATCAATGCCACTAGTCAATGACTAAAACAAATTATAATAATGATAATAAAAAAATTTATTTAATTTGCTAAGTCATCTGTTTAGTTGAAGCAGACATCAAACTTGTTTCGCTCTTATCCAAGTCTCCAACACAAGTTAATTATTTCATGTCTTCATGCTCTTTTGATTGAGGCTTGGATAAATTGCTGTAATTTATGCTACAGATATATTTATTTGTACACAGCTTGTTCTATAGGCCGTGACTGCGAGATGTCAGAGTCCATATGTGAATGTGTGTGTCATGTGGAGAGAGGTTCACCTGCACTCTGCCTTACATAACGCTGCAGCATTTACTGTGTGTGTGTGTGTGTGTGTGTGTGTGTTAGAGAGAGCTGGGGGTGGCGCCTGTGTGTTTGCAGCCTAATGGAGCTCCTCTTTGCCGCCCCACGCTATGATTCTCACAGCTGAGCAGAATATTAAAACACAAACAGCACACTGTAAAAATTTCCTCCAGCCTTCTGATCCACAGAGATATGAATTCATAATATCCAGACACCCAGTCCATGATATTTGTGTGAAGAATGCTGTAATTTACTCATATAAACTGCATATTTCGAATGTATTCTGAATGTTTAGAAAGAGAGAAAAGAGGAAGTGTGTTTTACATCAGTGGGAGACAGAAACATAAGGTGGTCATAATGGTGGATGGACTAATGGATCTAGAGTTTGAAAGGAGAGATGTATAATGTTCTTTCTGACTTGGTGCCTCAGAGCACCGACCAGTGAGACATTATTTCACACAGATTGTTTATTATGCATTTAAATAATAAAACATAAAAAAATAAGTAGTGCAATCATTGAGCACTGGAAATTGTATGTTTTTTAAATGTTAAATGTTTTGGTACATTAGTGCTGCGAAGAACGTCAATTGATTATTTATTGATTATAGTGTGTGTTAAAAATCCTCCCACACACGCCACAGCTTGTGGAGGTTTTTATCTCTGTCAGTTCCTAATGAATTCTGGTTTTAACATCTTTTTCCTCCCCCCCCACAGTCACTGGAGAGCACCCGTCGTATGCTGCAGCTTGTGGAAGAGGTAAGAGAAAGACGCTTTATTATATTTATATAATATATTAATTCATATGTATTATATTTATAATCAAAAATTACATCTCACTGTATGCATATGTTTTCTGATCACAAATGTTTAATATATGATCTGGCATAATCTCTATACATACATTACCATTTAAACATTTGGGTCAGTAACATTTTTTAAATAATTTTTTTTATTTAGCGAGGATGCATTAAATTGATCAAAAATGCAGTAAAGACTTTAACATTGTTAAAAGAGGTTTCTACTTCAAACTTCAAACTTTCTATTAGAAAAAAAGTTTAACAGTTTCCATAAGTTATTTTAAATTGCAATAATATTTCACAAGTGTACTGTTTTTACTGTATTTTTGATCAAATAAATGCACCCCTGGTGAGAGACTTCTTTCAAATTTTCAAAATTACATTTATTCATTTAACATTTAGAGTTATGTTCAGTTTCTAGGGCTGTCAATTTAACATGTTGATGTAGTACATTTAATCTGTTAGTCACTTCGGATAAAAGCTTTTTTCAGATTAAATGTACTACATTAACACGCTAAATTGACAGCCCTAGAAACTGAATATAATTCTATGGTCAAACTAGGAATAAAAAACTAGAAGAAAAAGATCAATATAAGGATAATAAGAATCCTAATTTTATCATTTTTTTTCTGTCATGAGAGCTTTAGTCTTCAGACAGAGCTGAGCACAAGCTTGGCTTGACTATTCTCGGCTTGATGAGTTGAGGGTGTTAGTTAGAGAAAGAGAAGAGAGGTGTGTATATCTAAGGGAAAGAACTGTGAAGAAGTCTCCACAGCATATCTCAAGGTCATATTGATAATCATAGCCCATATCTCTGCAAAGAGCACCTCGCCATGTCCATTACTGGCAGATCAGAGAAGCGATAAATCGCCTCTGAGTTGACAAATAGACAAAATTGCCTGAAGACTCTGAGACTGACAGACAGAAGAAAAACATGGAGAGGGAGGGTGCGCACACAGATCAGGAATATGTCTCGGTCAGGTCTAATAAACTATGTCAGTCTATACCAGCCTTTTCATGTTCTAGTTAGACTAATCGAATGTTCTCAGCACTTATAGACGATCAGCAGTATTCCTGCGTTAGTCCAAAATGGAGGTAAATCACATTCATTATTTATATTAGTAGAAGCATTGAGTTTGTTCCAGGCTTTTACAGCTGAATGAAAATTCAGCGGTTTATGGCACAAGCAAATTAATCCCCAAGGATCCATTTAGGGCACATTGTGATCCCATCCGGAAGGAGGGGGGTGCTGCTGCTTCACGTCCCACTGATATATGCACCACCGAGCCTTACGATTATCCCAAATATCGATATCCTGTTCCCCTCAAAGCGCTGAAGCTGCACTTTCTGAAATATGTGACAGCTACCTGTTATTTTCCAAACACCAGGGGAAAAAACGGCAGAGTGAATTTACTTTGCCGATCATTACGTTCAGGGAAAAATCATATTTTGCAAGTGTTGAGATCCGGGATGCCAGTGACCAAATAGTGATGGAAATAGATTACTCAAAGATGTTTCTCATTGAAGACCAGCACAGTAGGCGCTGATTTATAATGCAGACCTTTTCAGGGCACTATGGCAAGGACGTCTATAGCAAGATATGAAGAACAACTACTGGCCTTTACGCTAATGTCCCCCAATTCATTTTTACAGGGGTTTGGGAGGAATAGGCGCCCTGTTGTATGAATATTATATAGCTTTAATGAAGTGCCAGATGATTTGTCTTCGTTTTAATGGGCACACCAAATAGTGTGTGCTAAATCTGCCTTCAATAAGAGGAACGAAAAGGCATCACTCCTTCTCACCTTCAATGAGACCACACAGTATTTCTTGCATTGCCTAAATTGACTGTACTCCAACAATCATTCATTCTCTTAAACAAACAAGCGGATTTATTTTAGCCTCAATCCGATCATGTTTCAGCAAAATATTTCATTGATGGATTTTCGTACTGTTTAAGGGTGTATTAGAATTGCCTCAAGCTACCAAAGCTCAGAAATTAGTCTAAGTAGATTCTGCCTCACATTAGCGTAGAGAGTGCATTCACAAACTATATTGATCAGGGCTATATGCTCCACAGTAATTAGCGTCTGCTTATTTAGTCTAAGAAAAAGGAGAAGAACATTGTGCAATTTGAAATGTCACCAGTACAGCCTAAAAAAGTAGACTGCCTCTGAATGAGCCTTGTGTTTTGTGTGCTGAATCTCACCTCTTTTTCTTTGTCCTTTATTCTCCACTTTGTTTTCCATGTATTTCACCCTTCTTCACCATGGTTCTTGATGCATAGAGTAAAGATGCTGGTATCAGGACTTTGGTTATGCTGGACGAGCAGGGAGGTAAGTGTGGATGTGTTTTAGATGACAACATTTTCTTCCATTCTTGGCACATACATCTTTGAATAAAAATTCCATATGTCTATTACCTTTTCATATCAAATTTAAATGTGCCAATGTGCCATTATAATATGCAACTAGAATATGTATTATAAATAGATTTTTATCTTTATCTATTTGTTTTGTTTTGTTAATTCAGTTGCTTAATTAATTGCAGTCATTTCTGTGCAATGTCATTTTGATTTCTTCTGCTTTTTCTGAAGTAACTCTTAATCTTTCACCCCTTTAACACACTTTTCTCTTTCATTTAATATTCTTTCAATATGCTCTTTTACCAAATAAACAGAACTGGCCACTGCAACTGTCCATTTAATGTTTGCATGTCAAATATATTCACAGTTCAGTTTAAAAATTAGTTGCCATCACTTTAGTTTTTTAGGCCAGCTTGTAACAATACAAGTTCAAATAAACAAATAAAGCAACGATCGATTTAGCTGGTAATGACAAATGATACTCTTTCCCATAAACTGCACAGATACTCTTTTGTATAATCCCTGGCGTAATCCTAATATTGAAACCAGATATTAAATACTTTAACAGTGTCATTTAACTCAGTAAAAAGTCAAATTGGACCATTAAATAAACAAATCGGCATGGCTGTAACCAGCTTTTTCCCATTTTAAAAGCACACGGTTTGCTTGTTTGGATTAGTGTGGTTTTAAAAACTACATAATTGGCCTTGCTTTAAGCATTAGCTCATTAGAAGCCCTCTGATTGGCCCCTGTGTATGAGGGCCCCCATGTCTGCAGCCAATAATTAGTCTTTACATAGGGGGAACGAGATCTCACTCCTTCATCCCCTCAAACTACAGTCCGAAGCCTATTTAAATACTCTCAGCCCAGAGGTGACACTAAGCTCTAGCTTTCTCAAGGAATGAGGTGTCAAAAGTTCATTTTCTTGTTTTAAATGAGAATCTATAGAATTTTGACACAAGGAAATTAATCAGATTTAGTTTAATTTGCTTTGCCTAAACGAAAGTCTCTGAATGCCAGGGATTAAACAAACGCAACTGATGTGGTAGGCTTGTTTCCCTTCTGAACCATTTCTAGTTTGCCTCTCTCTTTCCTGTGACTGATACCTTTACTAAACCTCTTAACAATATCGAACACACCCTGTCTGCACGACAAACACGGCAGACTGCATCACCACGGGTCACTCAGCACCTCAGCCATATCATCCCCTAACCACACAGCGACAAACAAACCATAAGCTGCTCCCTCCATTGTAAGGAGCAGAAAAAGAGGCTGTCCACTTCCAGCAAAAGGGCACTACAGCCACTAAGCCTTGAGTGAGATCAGGGCAGTGTTTTATTCTGCCCCAAGGTCTAATTAAAAAGACACTGTCGCCCTCCTGCAGTGCCCCTTGTGGGAGACTCTGTCTGCTATTGACTGCTGGGATCAAATTCAAGTTTTCCATGTGTTAAATGTGAAAGTCCACGTGAATTGCCATTCAATGTCATTTTACTTCTGTAATGTGACATATTTTGAGTAATGATTAAAAATGTTTGAAGGGGCTTGACTTAGTTTATTGAGAATTGGAGAAAAGTGGGCGTTACATGTCAGAATTTAACCAAGTGAATTTGAGTTTGCAACAAAAAAAAAATCGAAATACTAAAAAATAGCTATTTGACTACAGGTTAACATTATGCAATAGCCTGCGTGGCCTCATTGATGTCAGCAGGAAACTTTTTGAATAGGGATTAAAAAGACACTTTCATCTCTTTTCATTCCCGATAATACCAGGAATGTGCATTAAGAAAGTAAATAGGGCCCGTTTTGATTTCATGTTGACTTTGATGCATATTTAGCTAAATAAAGGAAGAAGTCTTGCTTTTTTAACTCTTTCCTAATTCTATTTTTGCATATGTAGGTTCATTCTAATGCATGCGTCCCTTCTAGATGCATTGAACAGTTTCGCATCCAGTTCAGCAGTGCTCATTTCTCATATATTCTTGTCAAACAAGGGCCAGTAAGATTCATTCCACTGCTGTCATCCCTTTGTCCTGACCAGAACAACTCGATCGTGTTGAAGATGGCATGAACCATATCAACCAAGACATGAAGGAGGCCGAGAAAAATTTAAAAGATTTAGGGAAATGCTGTGGCCTTTTCATATGTCCATGTAACAAGTAGGTACTGACCTATGTGGCAGAAGGGTCTTACGTATGTGGTGGCGTCCGTTTTTTTTCCCCCTCCCTTTTTTTGAGTTTCCTTTTGTCACAGTGACTGTCTGAAGTTTTGTCTTCTCTTCTTTGTCCTCTCTTTCCTCTTTCTTTCCTCCCTCCTTTATTTTCCTGACACCTGCTCTCGTTCTGTGGGGGATAAATTACTTGTTGTTTAATCAGAGCAACTGGAACGCATCGAGGAGGGAATGGACCAAATCAATAAGGACATGAAGGATGCAGAAAAGAATTTGAACGATCTAGGAAAATTCTGTGGTCTTTGTTCCTGTCCATGTAACAAGTAGGTGCTGCTTGCCTGCCTGCCTGCCTGCCTGCCTAAAAATTAATCTTATTGAGAGGCCTGTAGCCCTAGCCAGGCGTGCCCAGCTCCTGCCAACTTCACTACCCATGATCCTAAGCACAGACAGTGAGCATGAGGCATGGTCACACATGCTCACAGAAGTACAACAGTCCAATAGCCTTAGCTCTGGCTCCTTTATCAGACAGTTTATGAATGAAATGTATGAATATAAGGCATGCTGCACAACCCAAGGCCAAGTCAACATATTATGAACGCTATATCAAACCACTAAAACTGCATGGATGTGCCAAAGTTGAGTCACTCAACGTAGTCTACTGAACAAAAAGTAAATTTGACTTTTTTTTATCAACTTAAGTATTTTATCTTCCGATAAATTATTATTCCTTTTCAGTCCATCAAGATTAGTTAACATAGGCTACATAACGCATATGTGACGAACTCGTCATTTTGAGTCGTTTACGGAGAAATACTGTTTTGTGTTTTAATTACTTTTCAATGAATTCAAACTCAATGTCTTCAAAATGCTAATTTTAAAAGGAATGCAAATAACAAATGGCGTTTTGGCGCTCAGTGATTGTGTTACATATCTACGGCTTTACTAGGCTACTATTTATAAGCACGAAAAACATGAATGAACATAAGAGGGCATGTTAAAAGATATAGTATAACTTAGTAAAATGTATCATCTGACGTTTCATCAGCATTAGAAAGACCTCAATAAAACAGCCTGTGAACATGTCACGTGATGTTCCATTTACCTCAGAAATGGTCGAGAGGATCATATTGCTAAGTATATACACGCGCACACATACACACACACACACACACACACACACACACACACACACACACACACACACACACACACACACACACACACACACACACACACACACACACACACACACACACACACACACACACACACACCCACACACACACACACACACACTATTATAACTGCATTATATTTAATATAAACTGTTAGTTATGTCTTGTTTAATGTATGTTTGAATTAATTCTGTCTGAAGATGTTTGGAATCTTTAGAGGCATTTTTTTACAGCCACTATTTAAATGAGTATATCTAGACAACAGTTTGGAACAGAAACATCATAATTCTATCATTAGAAAGCACTTTCCTGTTTCATTCAATGCATGCAATTCAGAAATATGTTTCTTGGTCTAAAATGACTCAAAATGATAGCGTAACTCACTCACATATATAGGCTATATAGACCTATATTAAAAGACAAACATATTTAACAGTATCTACTTGAAAATGTATAAGCATAGACTAGCTTTTTTACAACTTTGAACGCACATCCATCAATGCTACCTGTATGACTGCAATAGCATGTCCCTGAATGCCAAATGCATGCTCATGCACCTCTTGCTAATGATACTGACATTGCTGCTATTTGTTATAAAGAACAATTATGCATAGTAACCATGCTGATGACCAACTCCTACTGAAAGTCATTCAGATGATCTAACAGTTTCAAGCCTTTCTCATTTATGTTGGCAGGGATAGTTCAGCAAAGAACAGGACACAAAGTCCAGTCTATAGCCGCAGAACAGTGGAGAGAACCAATCCTTTTGCTGGTTCCCCAAGGGGAGCAGACGAGATCTAGGTCAGACAGAGAAAAAGATACGGTGCAGATATTCAGGGCTTTTTTTTTTTATGTGACAGCCTGTCATAAAGTCCCGGACTGGTGCAGAGGAGCAAATGAACCCGTGCACTCAGGGAGGTTGAATTTGGGGTCAGATTGTGTGGTTCACATTGAACTCAGTTTTATCAAAATAACAGTCACTTTTTAAATAAAATATTATTCTTTTTATTTTCAATTTTTTTTTTTAAATCTGATTTTTTTTTTTTTACAAATTCATTTTTCAAAACATTCTTTCATAGTTGGACAGCAAAAGGTATTTTTTGCTCTTACAGAATATGTAAAGGAAAATAAGATATTCAAAGTTCTAATATATTTTGTAGGCATTGTTTGCCAGTTTGAGTATTAACTGCTCCTTCACATTAGATAAAGCTCAACATGCTGTTTAGAGAGAGAACGGAGGGAAGGCAGCCGGGGGAATTGTAGCTTTAGTCCGTCTCTATAAATAATACTGCAGTGGGAGGCTTGGCCATCTTTCTTTAGATAAATCAAGAAATATTAGAACTAAAATCCATATCAACAACTCAAAGCAAGAACAACAGCAGATGAATAAAACCTTGTTTATGCAAAAGATGCAATCTAGATTCTTGTTTAGAATTTATAAATTAAGTTGATGATTTTCTTGATGCCATTTTAATGAATTCAAGGATCTCATGTTGATAGACTATTAAATTGATAGCAGTTATGAAACTGCTTTCAGTCTTTAAATGGGCTCTTCTCATGCTTTTGATTATTGGGCAGCACTTTACAACAAGGTAATTAGTTGTAACATAAGTTAATATAAATTACAATGAACAACACTTCTGCAGCATTTATTAGTCTTAGTTAATATACTAATACATTAATAAAAGTTGTGTTAATTAGTTAATGCTAAAATGACTATCATGAACAAACAATGAACAGTTATATTTTTATAAATAACATTTACAAAAAATAATATTCCTCATAAATGTTACCAATTATTGTTGTTCTATACCTCACCTCTGGCCTCTGATTGATCAGCAGATCCCAGTAGCATGTCTACAACAAATTAATAATCATAATAGGTTGTTGTCATATTTGATAAGATTGCATATGTTTTGGATAATTAGCATGTAAAAGAGGCTAAATAGCAATAATTTATTGTGGCTGTGGGCTTGTAATCTCATAACAATATTGATCTGTCATTGCTTTTCTTTCATTATAACATTCATTTTAACACATTTAAGAGTCAGAAACACTGAGCTGAGAGGTGGCCAATGAAATGGCAAGATAGGATGCGCTTTTCTTCCTCCAGTTTCTTTTCTGTTGAAGTTATTTACACTTGTCTCCACTGATGTGGCAGTCCTGTTACTCTGTGTTGTCTGTCGCCAAGCCCTGTGCTCTTTGTTATTTGTCATAATTTGAGAGGGGGACAGCTCATGTGCCATGGGGCAGAAGTGACCTCCGAGTCCCATTTATCTTTGTTTATAAATGGCTATCCACCTCTATTTACATCCTCCATTTACAGAAAGGTATGTGTCTCAGCATCGAGTACATGTATGTTAAATGTCCGCAGGATATAGCATTACAAATTACAAAGCCCCTAGGAGAATGAGCCCATCCCTGTTATGCTTGCCTGGTAATTCATGTTTGTTGTTGATCTGTGGACACACTGCTGCTGATATGGAAGTGTCCGGTTACCCTAGTGCTCACGCTTCCCCGACTCTGTGCAGAATGAAGAGCGGAGCCAGCAAGGCCTGGGGAAACAACCAGGATGGAGTGGTGGCGAGCCAGCCCGCCCGCGTAGTGGATGAGCGCGAACAGATGGCCATCAGCGGAGGCTTCATCCGCAGGTGAGACTCCCAGGATTCCAGAACACTCAGTCAAGAGGGTTAGCTATAAGAGAGAGGTTTGATCTGGTAGCCTAAAGCTCAAAATAAAAAGACTTAAGAGGTCAAATGTGTAGATAGCCCGTCCATGTGTATGCGTTCTGCTTTGAGAAATGATCGGTGATTTAAAGTGACATTCTACCGTTCTCATATGGATGCAGGGTAACAGATGACGCCAGGGAAAATGAGATGGATGAGAACTTAGAGCAGGTGGGAGGCATCATTGGTAACCTGCGCCACATGGCCCTTGACATGGGCAACGAGATTGACACCCAGAACCGCCAGATCGACAGGATCATGGAGAAGGTATTGACTGGCTCTCAAGGACAGTTTCCCCTATTGGATTTTCCAATGATTAAACAGAATCCTAAAATGCTGTTTTAAAAGTCAATTCAACAAATTAAGAGTTGACCTGAATATCTGTTTGCAACATGTATGACTTCCATAACATAAATAATAGGGATTTACTAAATTTATATTAATATTACTTAATGTTGTATTTTGTTATATATTTTATATATAACTTAAAATATCTAAATATTATATTTTATGATGTTATATATTAATATATACTGCACACACACACACATATACAAATATATGAATGATATTATTTTGATTAAATATTAAGTCAATTTTGATTTAACATAAATAATTGGGATTTAGTAAATTAATATTTATAAAAAGTACTACATGTTGTGCTTTGTTATATATTTTATTATTTTATGATATGTTATATATATTTATTTATATAAATATTTATATAAATTGGGATTTAATCAGTACATATGCTGTATTTTGTTGTATATTTTACATATAATTTGAAATATGAAATATCTAAATATTATATTGTATTATATTATATGATGTTATATATTTATATATATTGCGTTATGCATTTTTTTCTGTATAAATATATCATATTATTTTGATTAAAGATTAGTCATGATGAATTTAAAAATGAAACAATATTATATAATAATAATAATAACAATCTATAAAACTTGTTTGACTTCCATAACTTAATTGGGAATTGCTAATTAAATTATATAGATATATACTGTGTATATAATATATATATATATATAAGGTTTGATTATATGAATAAAAACATCTTTGCTAATAAAGCACTGTTTGGTCTATTTCAGGCTGATTCCAACAAAACCAGGATTGATGAAGCCAACCAGAGGGCCACAAAGATGCTCGGCAGTGGCTAAAGCTCTGGTCTGCCTGCTTTTACCAACCATGCAGTTTGTCAAAAGGCAATGCGCTTATCATGGTATTTACCTTCTAGGTTTGCACACATGCACATATCACCCGGCCCCCATTGTAAATGTCGTTCTATGTGTCGTCTGTCAGCTTTTTCAATGATTGTCCTCGTAAAATGATTTCTTATACTCTGTATCATTCTTTCCAAAGGTTGTATATAGTGCTGACTCGATGGCTCTTGCTCACTTGTGAAGTTTTTATTCTCTTTATTGCCTGTATACATATATGTATGTATGTATACATATATCTACTTGTATGTGTATGCATATAGCCTATGTGTATATACATATATATATATATATATCGAATTTTTGCTGGAGGAACTATATAGGAATGCTATACAAGTTGTCTTTCCTTTTCAGTATATTTCAGTATCGTCTTGGTAAAACCGTCACACCACTCAGCTACTGTCATGGTCCTTATTTTGATGTTGTCATGACAATGAAAAATGGGAAAAAAAATATTTTGCAAATGATACCAATACAACAAGCACTTACAATCAATGTCCTTGGTTCATATCCCTCATCACAACCATAATCAGTTACTGTTTAGACGATGTGCAACTAGATTCTGTAGCTGTAGTAGTAAAAACATTGCATTCCGAGTGATGTGAATTGTGCGTTATGCATGACAAAAGGTAGATCTTAGCGTCTTATTAATAAAACTTGTTTTAAAAAGATGACAAAAAAAATAACTTAATCATGGCAGTAGCAAAATTGACAAAAGCATGCTCAGTATTAGGACACAGTGGAACGTTCCATATTACTGCAAGTTTGCAATAGTGCCACCATTTCAGTCGATAATATATATTTACAGACTGTGACCTTTGTTGTAAAATAATGCAAAGCGACTTAAAGAGGAAATGTGATGGAAACGAAACAATACCGGTGTGGTGGTCCTGCAAAAATGACTTGTTTTCTAAAAATGAATATGCAGTTTGGTGTAGAAAATGATGTTCTGAAAGGTGGGGTCCGGTTGTTTACTGTATCATAGGTTTTGGATGCTCTGAAAAAATAAAAATAAATCATTTGCAATGTAAAGCAAAGACATATTTCTGAGAGAACTTACTTTTATAAGATGACTGTATCCTGTTAGTTTACTTTCCCCGTGTGGTTTGTTATTGGTAAAAAATTATAATAATTCATAACAAAAAAAGGATTTTTTTGTTGCTTCTGTACTTAGAGCTATGCACACCAAATCACTACGATATTGAATAGTTATTATAAGAAGTCAAATAAATACCTTACCTGAATGACATAGGTTGAACTGTGAGATTGATGTCCTCAACGCATGTAATATTAAAACTCCCTCTGTATCCTGTCAGTCTGTGAAGTGGTTGACATTTTGTAGCTATAGCTGAATTGATTAAAAGTAATAAACCCCTAATCGCTGTGGGTTTTCATTATTGTCTCAAGCAAAACCTCATTGTCGCTTGACAGAGCTGCTTTGTGAGAAAAGAACAGGAGATCTGAATAAGCCAAACTTGAATTTAACATAGCTGGCAGACGCTTTTAACCAAAGCAACTTGCAACTATGTATTCCCTGGGAACAAAACCCTGCAGCCTCGATGTTGCTACTAGTGTCACGCTTTACATATTAGTCGTTATGAAGGTTATGCATTTCTAATGAGTCAAAACTGGCACTGAATGATACGAGACAGCAATCGCAGATTGGAGTAAATTGCTTTCAGACAAAGTCCGTTCACTCAGCCGCCATATTGGTAACAGCCCCCGGGGCTGTTGTTTTCAATGTAGGTAATAGACAACTTGAATGGGGAATGACTAAAATCTAGATCATTTTATTTTCAATTACATATTTTAACTCAGCGATGAATGACAACCATTATATCATAAATTTAGCTTGTTTAATTAAAATCATGCTAAAACAGGCTTGTCCAGTACATGGACATTCTAGAGTAAACAAACAGCTGATGTCTCTATCATAAAGGTGATTGGCTCTTTTAATTAAAAAGCAGGACAACATATTGTTGACTTCTCCCATTCCTTTTTCTACAGTCTCTGTTTCAGATCGTCTCCTTGAGCTGTCCAGTTTTGGCTAGATATAATTAACAAGGATGAATTTGCTGATGCAATGAAATAATCAAGACACATCAGCCTAATTTAGTTCCATTAGGCAAGAACAACAACACAACATGTTAATGCTTAGCGCAACCAGCAAGATGTCTAAAGTTTATCCAAAAACTTCTTCAAGAAGCTTAATAATCATATATGCTGTTACAGTGTATTATAATGAACTGATAAACACTTCCGACCAGAGGTACACTGCAAGCTAATAAAGTATGCATTAAAATAAGAGGGGGTGTAGGAGAAATTAAAATTATCTCATGCAAAATAAAAGAGAATGTGATGTAAAATAAAGGGTATGCTATCAGATTTATTGAAAATAGACATCAGAAAGGCTTTGTTTCTAATCATTTTTATCGATTAAATGATTAAAGTCATCATGAAACGGAAGTTGCGATAGTCTTTCCTTTCCTATTGTGATGTGTATCCAAGTGAAACACGAAACAGCTTTTTGAACAAGAAAAAATGTAGGGAGGGACTGTGACTTTAGGATTTTGTCCATCGGGAATTGATTGAATAGTTGGACGGTTGTGGTTTGCTCTTGCTGTGATGTCATGTGAGTGACAGGTTGCCCCGCCCTCGCGCCAGTAAACACGTCATCAGAGAAGAAATGTCTTTGCTAGAGGGAGGGGAAGATATTTTGATTAAAGATTACAAGGGCACATTCATTTTTTTATATATATTTTTTTACAATGATTTACAAATCATTTATAATAAATACTGCAATATTCCATAAAGAAACTAAAGTTGTCAATTCTGATTTCATGGTGACTTTAAACAATAGAGCTAACAGGAAACAAGCTCATGTCTCTTGTATCATCACACATTTGCTGTAAGAGACATTTGGAAAAGGTGTTGCAATATCAGGCAACACTGAACCACATGAAATATTCATTAGCATAAAAATATCCACACTGCAGGCATAGAAAGCCTTTATGTTTACACACCATTTTCAAAGTGGGGTCGTTTCACAGAAGAAAAGAAATGGATTATGAAGATGAGATGTACATGTGGTCCATCTAAATATTGTCTCCGCTGCTGGTTTTTTACATAGGCTTATAAACAAACCTGCATCTGTGATAATGCCAGCTACTGTATGTTGGCAGTCAGTGTGCCTCGTGTTGTATTTCGAATATGTGAGTTAACAGACGTGCGAGACAGGGAACGGTGCATTTCCCTCAGTGAAATCCAGCACTTCAGGTTGATAAAATGGAGTGCTGTGAGCTGCATTCCCTCCTGAGGAAAAACAAATGTGATTTTTTTTTCATTTTGGCCTTGTGTGTGAGGTTGGCTGATGAACGAGGTGCTGTAGTGTGCTTTTCTGCTGACCCAGACGCAATTAAAGATGCTGGAGATTTACGACGAAGATGCAACCTATCTCAGCCACAGGGCTAATCTGAGAGAGCAAAATACGTTTAAAGAGTGGCTGTTTGTTGCTTTACGGTGTCCAAAATATTCTGCATCTGTGTCCCATTTCCTCCAAGATTTTGTTATAATTAGTATTCTCATTGCCTGATATCTATATCGGTCTAGGAATGGCAAAGTGTTAACTTACAGTATTACGTATAATTTCTTAACATACACTATCATTTGGGTTCAGTTTTTTATTTGTTTAATACTTTTATTCAGCAAGGATACATTAAATTGATTTAAAATTACAGCAAAGACATTTATAATGTTAAAAAAGATTTCCATTTTTACTGTTTCAAATAAATGCGGTGATTGTGAACCTTCTATTTATCAATGAATCAAGAAAAAATATCACGGTTTTCAACTCAAAATATTAAGCATTCAGTTCACACTTAAGTATGTTCTTTTAAAGTATGGAAGGACATTATTTTCATAATTAGTACTCTTTTTCAAGTATCCTATGCTAAAATCTTTTACAAATGGGTTGTAATGTCCTTTTGACTAACAAAAGTTTAAATTAATAATATAATCAAATAAAACCAAATCAGCATATTAGAATGATTTCTGAAGGATCATGTGACACTGAAAGGGCCATCAAAAGGAATAAATTCTATTTTAAATATATTATAATAGAAAACCGTTATCATAAATTTTACTGCATTTTTAATCAAATAAAGCTTAAAAAAAACTATCAACCCAAAACTTTTGAATGTGTATTGACAGAATTTGGATATTTACTGCAATAAACCATGAAACACAATTATTTGAATCTACTGAGAGCAATCAAAACACTCACCAGCGGCGCTCTCCCATTAGGTTCTGAGACATATATATCAGTACAAAAATGCACAAAAAGATCTGCACTCAAAAAATACTTTATGACTAACAGGAGATAAAGATTATTCAAGCGTTTCGGCTCTTTGCCTTCATCAGTGTGACAATTTCACTCATTCCCAATAATTAGCCTATATAGAAAGGTCTTCAGGTGATCATGATCATATTTAAACAATCAAATAATCAGTCCACAGACTCCAGTTTAAGTCCATCTGGAACAGTACATAATGTTTCAAAATAATGTTGGGAACAATTACACATCAGGAAAAAATGGCATATATAAAGCTAAAAAAAACTTGAAAATAAATATCTACACATAAACCCAAGCTTAAACAGTCAAATAAACAGTTCATTCTATTGAGAGACAGTAAGAATTTTTCAACAGTAAGAATTAAAAACCAAATGTAAAAATACATTAAATCTCCTTTCTTGTGACAAGGGGTTCATTACATTACGGTTTCCTTGGTATAAAAAGTTAGAAACTTCTAGAATCAAGTACTTATTTCCTTCTAAATAGTTTTAAACTCGCCTCAGTGCTCAGCTGTTTACACTGAACCAACATGTTCTCTTCCTGTCACATTAAGTCAAAATGTCACGCCTTCAGTCCGTCTTTCACTCTCACCGAATTTCACATTCTCTCCGGCTCATATACCGTCTCATCCCTCTCTTCTCATTCACCCTCCCTGTCTCACTTTCTCCACACCTTTACCCCTCCCCCTCTCTCCACTCCTCCCCCTGTAGCTGTAACTGATTCTGCATAGCCGCCCCATGTCCTGCAACCACAAAACAAGCCCAAATCCTTCTCTTCCGCCCCAGCGCTCACTGCAACACATTCACCGGATCTGTCCAGATCTTTGACACGTCCCTGTGGCAAGACGAGAAAGATCACACATTGTCCTAACCCTCCGAGATTACGCATGCGGTCGTTTCATGCAATCCGTCGGACGACTTCGGGAGGGGCGGAGGAGGACTGAGATTGAGGGTGATGCTTGGGCAAAATGAAAGCGTGAGAAGGGAGGGCGACTTACATAAGGCTTTGCAGTAGACTCGTGAGTACCAGGCGCTCTAAAACATGGCAAGAGAAACAATGTTCCTCAGAGGACTGGAATGAGGGAGGGAGGGAGAGAAAGAGAAAGACAGAGTACAGAAGACTGATAAGGGTTTTATGTACAATGCATACAATATGCCGGAGAGAGAAGCCGTCGGACTGGATCGCTGGCTTGGTGTAAAGGAGGAATGGGAATGGCATTTGAAAGATAAAGATGTGTTAAAGAGCTCACGGTTGTGGGGGAAACTGGCTGAGGATGTGACGGGAATATGGGAATAGCAGCGCAGACAAAACAGAGAGAGAGAGAGAGAGAGTAAGAAAGAAAGAAACAAACCAATATAGGAGTCTCAAATCTACAAACATTACTGGGTCATTTCCTTTGTGTAGTAGCCTACATTTCCATGTCCCTATTTAATGCATATAATACTGTTCAAAAGTTTAATGTTTTTTTTTAAAGTCTCTTCTGCTCACCAAGACTGCATTTATTTTATCAACAACAAAAAAAAAGTAATATTCTTAACTGTTTTCTATATTAACATATTTTAAAATGTAATTTATTCCTGTGATTGCAGAGCTGAATTTTCAGCATCATTACTAGAGTCTTCAGTGTCACATGATCCTTCAGAAATCATTATGATATGCTGATTTGCTGCTCAAGAAACATATCTTATTATTATCAGAATTTAAAAAATGGTTGTGTTACTTGATTTTTGTGGAAACCGTGATACTTTTTTCAATTGATTAAAAGATTTTTGATAAATAGAAGGTTCAAAATAGCAGGATTTATTAGGAATATAAATCTTTTGTAATATTATAAAAGTCTTTACTGTCACTTTTGATCAATTAAAAGCATCCTTGCAAAATAAAAGTATTAATTTCTTTCAAAAGAATCTCCTGGACCCCAAACTTTTCAAAGGGAGGGTATATAAAAAGTCGCTGGTTTTAACTTTAAACATTAAAAACTTTTTTAGAATTTATCAATTTTCCAGGTGTGTATATACAGTATATACATACATATATATATATATATATATATATATATATATATATATATAAAATTATGTTTTAATTGGTGGATAATCTACAGATTTCTACCTGTGTCCTCAATATCATTCATTTTATGTCATATTACCTCCAGGAAGTTACATAATTTTTACTAGTAAAGCAATGGCACACATAAGCAAGTAAAAGCAATGGATTTAATTAACTCTATGATTATTTATGGTTTTAGTTGGTTTGTCTTACTCCATCCTATAGTTAAAATTAAAGGAATCAGTAAGATATAAGAATATCATAATACGGTTAAAAAAAATTTAACAATTCGTTTCAATTTGACAAGACAACTCTCAAACCCTAACGCAATGACTAACTTCAGCTCTTTATTTCATTTTTACAGCATATGAGGAATCCCTCACATTTGTCTTTCTATATGCCATCCTATCCATTTCTCATATGTTCTACATGTCCTCAATGCATGCATGCAAGGTCTGTGAGTTTACAACGCACTCTACTGTTCCCGCCTCTTTAGTCAAGTGTGACAATACAGATTAAAACAAGCTCCGTCCCAGCATCTCATCATTTCCTGTAAGACTGAAAGCAGCTGAAGCTGAGTCATACTAACTTGCGCCTGCCAAGCTGCTTCAACCTTGGCCTGCATCTGTTAGCCCTGTTCTTCATCCACTGCGACCCCCAGCCACCTCTCGTCTTTCCTTAAAGATATATTCATGACCTTTCCTAATCTCCCCAAACAACGTCTACCCCTCTCACACCAAATGACCTTTCCTGTCATCTCTACATAAATAACTGGCAGATGTGGAATTGGAAAAAGGAGACACCTAGTGGCAGATTCCTGTCAAAGGCATGTTAAAACAGAGATTAAAGAGATAGTTCACTCTTTTTGGTAAATTTACATTTTCTTTAATTAAAATGGCCAAATCAAACTCATTCACAAGACTTTAATTCATCTTCAAAACACAAATGAAGATATTTTTAATAAAATCTGAGAGATTTCTGCCCCTCATTGAAAATCTATTCACCCAGGTTTCAAAATGTTCAGAATAAAACAAATCCAAATCCAAAAGAATTGAGTGGTTTAATTAAAGTTTTCTGAAGAAACACGATCGCTTTATATGATTAACATATTTAATTTTGTGTTTTATTCACATATAAACATTGATCAACAAACACACACAGAGCACTCAAATGGGGTAAACGGATGCTG